>NC_089251.1:124584087-125275372 GCF_963930625.1 Muntiacus reevesi | reverse complement strand
ATTGATAAAACATGCTAATCATCTTCTGAGCCTTCAGTGAATCATAGTCTTTTTGCTGGTGGAGGGTTTGTAAATTTTGAAAATTACTAAAATGTGACACAGAGACATGAAGTGAAAAATGGCGGCAATAGACTTGCCTGACACAGGGTTGCCACAAACCTTCAATTTTTAAAAATCTGTGAGTGTAATAAAACGAGGTATGTCTGTACCTTATCATCCCAAGAGACCCCTCAGCACTACATTGAATATAGTCATTGTTGTTGTTCAGTAGCTCAGTCCTGTCCGACTCTTTGCAACCCCATAGACTGTAGCGTGCCCGGCTTCCCTGTCTCTCACCAACTCCTGGAGCCTACTCAAACTCATGTCCATCACGCTGGTGATGCCATCCAACCATCTCATCCTCTGTCGTCCCCTTCTCCTCCTCCCAGCATCAGGTCTTTTCCAATGAGTCAGCTCTTTGCATCAGGTGGCCAAAGGACTGGAATTTCAGGTTCAGCATCAGTCCTTCCAATGCATGTTCAGAATTGATTTCCTTTAGGATTGACTGGTTTGCTCTCCTGCTGTCCAAGGGGCTCTCAAGAGTCTTCTCCAGCATCACAATTTGAAAGCATTAATTCTTTGGCACTCAGCCTTCCTTATGGTCCAACTCTCACATCAGTACGTGACTACTGGAAAAACCATTGCTTTGACTATATGGACTTTGATCAGCAAAGTGATGTCTCTGCTTTTTAATATGCTGTCTATGTTTAACATAGTTTTTCTTCCAAGGAGCAAGAGTCTTAATTTCATGGCTGCAGTCATCATCTGCAGTGGTTTTGGAGACCAAAAATAGTACCTAAATTCTAAATAAATGCTCGAAAATGAGATTTCTCTTATCAAAGCCTAAGGTAAAATCTTATAAGCAAAAAATTTTGAAATTGTGATTCCAAATTAACTAGGTATTTATTTCTCCATCACTGGTTTGTTTCATTTTAGCATAAAAAATGTGATTTTAAAAAAACCCAATACCTATAAGAATAAATTAGTATAGCTACTTTAGAGAGGAACTTGATAATATTTTTGTAACAACAAATTTGTATATACAACCCAGAATTTCTATTTATCTTTGCAAATACACAAAAGTTAAAGAAACTTATGTACAAGAATGTCCAATGTAGCATTATATCTTATAATAAAATGCCTATCAATATGGGAATAGGAAAACAAAGTTCAACCAAATGGATGAATGCTATGTATCCAAAAATCAGGCGTTAAAAAGTTATGAATACTGTGTTACTGCCAAAACATTAGGAGGTATTCTGGAAACATTCTTAAAAGCAAGTGAAAAGAGAAAGCAAGACACTTCTTATACTTCCATTCCTTTCATATAGTTTTTTTTAAGGCAACATTCTATATAGATACTTACATGCTGAAAGTTGCATGATTTTGTTTGATTGCTTTTCTTGAAATTGATTGAGACTTTTTTCCCCATGTAAACGTTTCTGTTTCTTTTTTTTTAAATTGCAGTAAATTGCTTTATCATGTTGTATCAGTTTATGTTGTATAACAAAGTCCATGGGGTCACAAAGAGTCAGACACGACTGAGCAACTGTGCTGTCCGACAAAGTGAATCAGTTATATGTGTACATATATCCCTTTCCTCTTGAATCTCCCTCCTTCTGGCCTCCCCTCCACCCCTCTAGATCACCACAAAGCACCAAGTTGAGCATCCTGCGCTATATAGCAGCTTGCCACTAGCTATCTCTTCTACTCATGGTACTATGTATGTGTCAGGGCTACTCTGAGCAGGAAGCTTTAATACAAATTAAATTGAAGGCAGAGAATGGGGAGGTTTTCTGTCTTAGATTTGTGCCTTCCCATTGCCTTTGAATTTCTAACCATGTGCACAAATTATATGTCTTATGTGTTAGTCGCTCAACTGTTTCCAACTCTTTGCAACCCTATGAACGATAGCCTGCCAGGCACCTCTATCCATGGAATTCTGCAGGCAAGAATACTGGAGTGGGTTGCCATTTCCTTCTCCAGGGGATCTTCCTGACCCAGAGATTGAACTCCAGTCTCCTGCATTACAGGCCGTCTGAGCCACCATGTGTGTGTGCTTCGTCGCTTCAGTTGTGTCCGACTCTTTGAAACCCTATGGAGGTAGCCTACCAGGCTCTTCTGCCCATGGGGATTCTCCAGGCAAGAATACTGGAGTGAGTTGCCATTTCCTTCTCCAGGGGATCTTCCCAACCCAGGGATTGAACCCATGTCTCTTATGTTTCCTGCGTTGACAGGCAGGTTCTTTACCACTAGCACCACCTGGGAAGCCCTGAGTCACCAGGGATTATTAAATCAAGAAGCCATTGTGTGTATTTCCTTTCAGATTTGTGTGTGTGTGTGTGTGTGTGTGTGTGTATTTGGGGGGAAAAAAGTAGAACTTAAATATTCTCACTAAAAAAGGTAAAAAGTTAAATATGTGAGGTGATGATTGTGTTGATCAACTCAATGGAAAGAATCCTTTCTCAATGTGTACATATTTTTAATCAAATTGTACATTTTAAATATCTTAGTTTTCTTTGTCAGTTATACCTCATTAAAGCTGAAACGGGAAAAAACCTTAGAAATACATTTCCAACACATAAAATTTTACAATTATAAGATTTCTTCTCTCCTTTTCAAAATCACGTTCAGAAAGTTTCATTTGCTACTTTTAAAGTGACGGTTGTGTTCACTACCCATATCAATGGACTTTATTCTTTTTAGACACTAGAGGGAGTTTAGGAATGAGATGAAATATGCTGAAGAACCAAAATGGCTCCTGAAGTTCTCTGACTGGATTTCCTTTCTGTTGTTGAGAATCTCTGTAGCATTAAAGCCTTACTACAATCATGACTGATTTTGTGGATATATTGGTAGGAGCTCATGTGTAAATTGAAACATATTTTAAGTTCTCCTGGGGAGATTGCTACTAAGAAAGTCCTGTGAATTGTCTTGAAAAAAAAAAAAAAAGTAGCAGCTTTCATAAAACATATAATCACTGAGAGTTTGTCACTATATGACTAGATTTTAGTATTTTATTTTCTTCTTTACTGACACATACTCTCAATTTGGGTTGTGATTATATTGGTGTGCTCAGATTTGCAAGTCTTAGAAAATACAGGTACTCAGTAAATGTTTAATTGCCTAATTCTCCCAGGAAAAGAATAAACAGTTACTGTGCTTGGTTTGTTTTTTGCCCCCTAATTACCTGGTTTAAATGACTGTCTAAATCCTACTAGACAGCTCTCTGTCTTCATCTATTCATTTATTCAACAATTTCTTTACATGTTTACTATGTGCCAGGCAGAGTAACAATCACTGGTGAGAAAACAAAATAAAGATCCTGACCTAGAAAATTTTGCCATTTGGTGAGAACAGACAATAAATGAATGCACAAATAGAAATATATTATCAAAAAAGTAGGATAGGCAAAAATGAATATCATGTGATAAACATTACTAGTGAATATCTGGTTTTCTTATAGTTCTGAGTATGCATAGGTTTACTTCTCTACGCTCATGCATGGCCACTTGTCTAATTCTGGATAATAAAAATATAAGTATTGGATTGGTCAAAAAGCTCATTCCAGTTTTCCTTAAGGTGTTATGGAAAAGCTTGAACAAACTTTTTGGCCAATCTAATAGAATAGCTATGTGACTACAAGGCTGCACTGTTGGGGTGATGTTATTTGACTCTCCAGCTCGCCCCCCTTTGACATGGCAATCGGGATAGTGCATGTTGCCTTGGAGACAGGAGGAGACTGGAGTGTTGGGCCACCATGTGGAAGGCGACTTGGGTGAAAATTTGCCTCGACTTTACCTAAAAAGTTTATGTTGGTAAAAATATAACTCTGATCAAAGCTAATAAAAATGTGGAGCTGTTTGTTACCGCAACATAACCAAGCCTGTCCTGACTGATACACTGGAGAGTGATAGGGGAGTTCTCCTTATCTGGGGTAGTCAAAGAGGGTTTCTGACAAAGTGGAGGTGGCCTTCCCTTGTGGCTCAGCTGGTGAAGAATCCACCTGCAACGCAGGAGACCTGGGTTCGATCCCTGGGTCGGGAAGATCTCCTGGAGAAGAGAAAGGCTACACACTTCAGTATTCTCGCCTGGAGAATTCCATGGGGTCCCAAAGAGTCAGATACTACTGAGGGACTTTCAAAGTGGAAATACAATACAGTTATAGTTATTTGGCTGTAACTTTGAGTGAAGGAAGGGTAGCCATGAATAGGAATGGTACTTAAATATCTCTGAGTGGATCCACTGTTTTAGAATCATTGGAGCAGCAGGCCCCAACCTTTTTGGCACCAGAGACCAGTTTCATGGAAGTCAATTTTCCCACAGACCTGGAGGAGGGGGAAAATGGTTTGGGGATGATTCAAACACATAGCTTTTATTGTGTGCTTTGTTTCTATTATTACATCAGCTCTACCTCAGATCATCAGGCATTAGATCCCTGAGATTGGGGACCCTGCAATGGATGGCACTTATCAAATGCATAGATGTTTTGACCTCACCCTGACTCATTGAATTAGAATCTTGAAGGTGGCAAGGAGAGGAGTCTCAGGAGTCTATAATTTTAGAAATTTCCCAGATTACTTTGATGCACAGCCAACTCTTAGAACCACTGAATTCAGCTTCAAGCCATGATTGTCTCCATTTCTGATGCAGAAATTTTAAATTATATACCTCTCAATCTTTACCTTGCTCTGACAAGGAGGAAAATAAGGGAAGACCAGTTTTCAATTCACACCAAAACAACTTTCTTTTCTTTCTAGAGTTCTGACAGAATACGATTCCATATGTGTCTGTCTTAGTTTTATGGACTCTACTTTGTCTTCACAGCATTATCATATCAAAGAAAGATCTTTTTTTTCTGGTTTGGCTTATATTGACAGGATCCAATTGAAACTTAAAAAACATTATTTGAGAAAAAGAAACGTCAAGGTAGTCCAGATGTTTTTGTTGTTGAATCTAAGAATTATAAAGACTGGTTTTTGAGTGTTTACTATGTGCACACAATTACCCTGCTAGACAGTATAGGCGTGTCAATGACATTTTGTGTTCAGAAAAACATTGGGGCTTTAAAGTGTTTGCTCTTTTCCTTTCAGTAATACCTGAGAATTATTTTTCATTTTAATAACTACATTTATAAGGTAAATAATTAATGAAAGTGCTATTAAATGCTTGATTCTTAAGTAATTGTAATTTACACAGCTTTCATTCTAGTTTTTGTGTGTTTATATGGAAACTGAATGACTCAGCCTGCATTCAAGGCCCTAAATTTGGGGCTAGAAAAGGAAGGCCAGTGCAGAGGGGAGTCCTTGCTATATCATACTTTGTAAGGCTGCCTATATTACGTGTTTCAATTTTATGCTTTTCAAAGCCAAATGTATATCTCTTCACCGTATTGTATTAAAACACATTTTTAGCTAAAATAGTAAGAGAAGATATACAGGCAGTCCGATCATGTGCATCTACTCCATTCCAGAAGTCCCTTCAATAACAGAAAGGAACATAAGGTTTACAATTTTCTGCCTTTATACAAAGACAAGGGAACAGGATAAAATCTTATTTACTGAAGAAAGCAGAGCAGAAGTTGATGGCAATAAATCCTGAACCCAGATATCACAAAGACACTCTTGTGTGTAGGCTTATGCCAGTGGACTATGGCAGTGGTAGAGAAATTTCAAGTCCTCAGCACCACAGCCCCTCCCAACAAGAATTCCAACACTCCCGCATAAGAGACAATATCTGAGTGAATGAATGAATGAGTCTATAAAATTTTAGAGAAACTCTAGATGACAAAACAGTTTCACTGAATTCCTGAGCCTTTTGACTTTGTCAGATGGCTCTAGCAACATGAATAAATAAATATTCTGTGTTGATCTATTTCCCTAGTCTAGAGCCTGGGAAAGTATCTAACCAGCAATTTGGATGGCACGACTATCTTGACAATTCAAAGATCCTTTAAATTTCATAGGATTGGGGGTTAAACAATAGGATGTATGTCAGACTCTTTGCAACCCCATACACTATATAGCCCACCAAGCTCCTCGGTCCATGGACTTTTCCAGGCAAAAATACTGGAGTGGGTTGCTGTTTCCAGGGGATCTTCCCAAGTCAGGGATTGAGGCTTCATCTCCCGCATCTCTGCATTGACTGGCAGATTCTTTACCACTGAGCCACTTGGGAAGACCCAAACAATAACTCAATTATTAGTTCAATTATTATTATTGTTAGTTATATTATTATTGTTATTCTATTCTATTATTATTGTAATATTATATTATTATTCTATTATTATTATTGATAGTTCATTTATTATTACTGTTAAATTCACCACCAGAGGGAGCTTATCATTCCTTTCATGTAGAGACCAACAAGTTCCAAAGTATTGACTTGTTTTCTGCATTCCATATTATATAATTATATATTTCATATTATATAATTTTTTGCCTGGGATAAATGTTGGAAGGTTTATTTTCAGTTCAGTTCCATTCAGTCGCTCAGTCATGTCCCACTCTTTGTGACCCCAAGGACTGCAGCACACAAGGCCTCACTGTCCATCACTAACTCCCAGAGTTTACCCAAACTCATGTCCATTGAGTCAGTGATGCCACCCAACCATCTAATCCTCTGTCGTCCCCTTCTCCTCCCACCTTCAATCTTTCCCAGCATTAGGGTCTTTGCAAATGAGTCAGCACTTCACATCGGGTGGCCAAAGTATTGGAGCTTCAGCTTCAACATCAGTCCTTCCAATGAATACTCAGGACTGATTTCCTTTAGGATGGACTGGTTGGATCTCCTTGCAGTCCAAGGGACTCTCAAGAGTCTTCTCCAACACCACAGTTCAAAAGCATCAATTCTTCGATGCTCAGCTTTCTTTATAGTCCAACTCTCACATCCATACATGACTACTGGAAAAACCATAGCTTTGACTAGATGGACCTTTGTTGGCAAAGTAGTATCTCTACTTTTTATTTATTTATTTTTCTCTGCTTTTTAATATGCTATCTAGATTGGTCATAATTTTTCTTCCAAAGAGTAACTGTCTTCTAATATCATGGCTGTGGTCACCATCTGCAGTGAATGATTTTGGAACCCAAAAAAATAAAGTCGGCCACTGTTTCCACATTCCCCATCTATTTGCCATGAAGTGATGGGACCAGATGCCATGATCTTAGTTTTCTGAATGTTGAGCTTTAAGCCAACTTTTTCACTCTCCTCTTTCACTTTCATCAAGAGACTCTACTCTTTAGTTCTTCACTTTCTGCCTTAAGGGTGGTGTCATCTGCATATCTGAGGTTACTGATATTTCTCCCAGCAATCTTGAATCCAGCTTGTACTTCATCCAGCCCAGCGTTTCTCTTGATGTACTCTACATATAAGTTAAATAACTGGTTCCTCTGCCTTTTCTAAATCCAACATGAATATCTGGAAGTTCACAGTTCACGTATTGTTGAAGCCTGGCTTGGAGAATTTTGAGCATTACTTTACTAACATGAGTGCAATTGTGCGATAGTTTGAGCATCCTTTGGCATTGCTTTTCTTAGGGACTAGAATGAAAACTGATCTTTTCCAGTCCTGTGGCCACTGCTGAGTTTTCCAAATTTGCTGGCATATTGAATGCAGCACTTTAACAGCATCATCTTTTGGATTTGAAATAGTTCAACTGGAATTCCAAGACATCCACTGGCTTTGTTCATAGTGATGCTTCCTAAGGCCCACTTGACTTCGCATTGCAGATGTCTGACTCTACGTGAGTGATCACACCAGCGTGATTATCTGGGTCATGAAGATCTTTTTTGTATAGTTCTTCTGTGTGTTCTTGCCACCCCTTCTTAATATCTACTGTTTCTGTTAGGTCCCTACCATTTCTGTCCTTTATTGAGCTCATCTTTGCATGAAATGTTCCCTTAGTATCTCTAATCTTCTTGAAGAGATCTCTAGTCTTTCCCATTGTGTTGTTATCCTCTATTTCTTTGCAATGATGACTGAGGAAGGCTTTCTTATCTCTCCTGGCTATTCTTTGGAACTCTGCATTCAAATGGGTATATCTTTCCTTTTCTCCTTTGCTTTTCACTTCGTTAGATTTATGCTATTCTATTTGTCTCAGAAAGCAGGAGAGAAACTTTAATCAATCACAAATCTCTAATTTATTACCCACTCAGAACTTCCTCCAATTGATATCAGAAACAGAAACTGCCTGGAGGATTATATTTCCCTCAAGTACCTCTCCATAATCCTAAACTGTATTCTTCTGCCTATGCTGTGATTTAAATTTTACTACATTTTTCTAAAATATCACATCAAATCTAGGCTGAGTCAAAGAACAGAAGAAAGATCCTTGGAGAAAAATGATTGGCTGGTGGGCGACTTATGAGTCATTTGAAAGAAATCGGAAGTTATTAATCACTAAGTATACAGTTTCTGTAATGCAAAATGAATATTTTCTAGAGATCTGCTATACAACATTATTTCCCTAATGAAGAATACTACACCATACACTTAAAATTCTGCTGGAGGAGTAGATCTCATTTAAGTGCTTTCTTGAAAATGAAATAAAAACTAAAATTTAAAAAATTAAAGTCTTGTGCACTTTAAAAAAGAAAAAAGAAAGTCTTGTTTAAAGAAGAAAAAAGAAAAATCTTGTGGTCTTTCCTGGCACTCCAGTGGTTAAGACTTCTCACTCCCAATGCTGGGAGGCATGGGTTCAATCCCTTGTCAGGAAACTAAGTTCGTGCATGCCTTGGTGAGGCCGAAAAAATAAGCAAACAAAAAAAGGAAGTCTTAGCAATCCTCAACTGAAGTTACCTTCTGTGTTAACATAGTAGCATAAGTCTACCTTTGATGTTAATAGTCATTAATACTAACTGCAAATGAGCAAAGATCTTAGAACCCTCATTCGCCAAAGGACTTATCTATAATGATTGAAAAGGGAAGCCAATCTTTTTTGTATGGAAGCAAACAACCTCTGAAAGTAAAGTAAACTCAAGTACTGGAAGATGATATTTTATTTTTCTTTTAATACTTGCTTGTCCAAAGCAATAATTTATGTCCCATTAACTGCCAATAACAAAAGTGTGTCCTTTAAGAAGCAGGCCCATTTTGAAAATTTTGAAGGCTTGGTAAATCTGCTATATGTGTAAATATCTGAATACTATAAATTTCTGGTGCTGAGGAAAAAGATTCAGTATTTTATTATTTGTTTGTTCCATTTATATAGAGCCTGTGACCATGGCAACCAGGTACTACAGACTGACCCCAGTGGAACCCACGCTTACCACTTTATCTAAATTGCTCCTGGAAGCACACAGCTTTATAGATTTATTGAATTGCATTAGATTATGGGCATTCTTGAAGGAGTTCAAAATGGGAGAAATGGCTGTTTTTATCCAAAGAAGAAGTACTGTTTTGTTTGCACCATTTCCTGCAGGTAATATTCCTACTTGACTTAAGGATTTAAAGAAACAAAGACAGGAGATTTGCGGACACATAAGGTAGACAGATGACATATGTTTATCTCTGCTCCATCCCAGAGCCCCATTAATAACAGTAAAAGGATATAAGACATACAATTTTGTGCCTTTATACAGAGACAAAAGATCAGAAAGAGACGACAGCAGGCAAGATTGTCAATAGAATTTTGAAGGTTGGAAAATAGATGGATGAGTCATAACTGATTTAGCAGAGCAGAGATTCTTAAAACCAAACTGTGGGGGAGGGGAATGACAATAATAGGCAAGTTGATTCATGCTATAGAATCCTCAAGGCCCAGTGATAGAAAGGACTAGAACCATCCAAATCAAGTCCAGGCTATACAGTAGAGCTGAAAACATGAGGCATGTCTCATTGAGCTCTCACACATGCAAATTCACATCCCACACACTGAGTGAGGCAACTCTCCAAGGCCAGCTGAGGGAGCAATTGGTCATTGGGCTAAAAACTGGGTAATGAATGAAAATCTGAATACTAAGTGCCAGGCATCCAGCCCCCTGCTCTGTCCAGCTCTCAGCATGTACCAATCAGGCTAGATACTGGATGAGTCTTCTTGGGAAATAAGCAAGGTACTTCTGTTTTGTTTTTTATACTGAAGTATAGTTATAATTAATGATTTACAATATTATACTCATTTAGGTGTATGACATAGTGATTCAATATTTTTATAGATTCTACTCCATTTAAAGTTATTATAAAATATTGGATATTCCCAGTGTTATACAATATATCCTTATAGCTTATTTATTATCTCTTAATCCCCTATCCTTGTCTTGCCCCCATTTCCCTCTCCACACTGGTAATCACTAGTTCTCTATATCTGTGAGCCTGTTTCTATTTTGCTATCACTTATTTGCTTTTATATTATGTTCTAGATTCCACATGTAAGTGAAAATGAAATATCTCTCCAACATGTCTTCTGCCTGTCTTTTGTCTGTGGAAAACTTTAGTCAAAAAATAAGTTTAATCAGAGAAGTGAGAAATGTGGAAACAAAGGAAAACAACCAAAGGAGACTAAATAATAATAATGCAGTTCTTAAGCACGGTCAAGGACTTTTAGGTTTTCAAGAGCTATAGGTAATATTCTGAGCCACATCCTGTGAGTTGTCTTATAAATATTAAAAACCAAGTGGAAAAGTTAACTGCAGGATGACCAGGCTGTACCCACAACTTGAGCTGCCACAATCCTTGCCAGAATTGACTGCAAGGAAATTGGAAAAAATGGGCCCTGGAAGTGAAGATTAACTGCACCTGAAACAACCAAGATGATGCTGGTCTGACCACAGATGATCAATTTGAACATAACTGTTAAAGATGACTATGCTGATTCTACATGTCATCTCCTGCCCCCACTCTGTCTACAAAAGCTCTTACTCCCTGCTTGTCGGGGCTGGGGGGAGTCGGCCTTTGGACAGACACCACCCCACTCCAGTTTCTGGCATCTAAAATAAAGCAAGCTTTGCTTCCCACCAACCTGGCCTGTTTATTGGGTTTTGAGCATCGAGCAACCATACCCACCACACTTCAGTATTTGTCTTTCTCTGTCTGACTTATTCCAGTAATCATACCATCCAGGTCCATCCATGTTGTTGCAAATGGAAAAATTTTATTCTCTTTTATGAAGCTGAGTAATATTCTACTGTATATATACCATATCTTCTTTATCCATTCATCTATTGGTGGACACTTAGCTTGATATTAAGCATCATATCCTGGCTATTGTAAATAATACTGCTATGTACATAGGGTGTATGTATCTTTTTTAATTAGTTTTTTTTTTTTTCACTTTCTTCAGATGTATACCAGGTGAATCCATCCAGGTACTTGTATTTTAAATGATCGGTATCTTATGCTGCTAAGATCTTATAGCCCCTTAGGCTACCCAAATCAATGCTGGGGTCGCCTCTCAGGGACCCAAATGTGAATCAGAACAAGGCTCTATGGTTTTCACCTTCCCTCCATTCCATTTAACCCTATTCTTCAAAAGCAGGGGCTTCCCAAGTGGCTTAGTAGTAAAGAATAGGCCCACCAATGCAGTAGACCCAGGTTCAATCCCTGAATTGTTAAGATCCCCTGGAGAAGGAAATGGCAACCCACTGCAGTATTCTTGCTAGGAAAATTCTATGGATAGAGGAGCCTGGCAGACTACAGACCATGGGGCCGCAGAATCAGACTTCACTGAGTATGCACGCAAGCACAGTGTGGAGAATAACAAAGCATGGTGCAGTAACAGAGGAAACGGCAACCCACTCCAGTATGCTTGCCTGGAGAATTTCATGGACAGAGGAGCCTGGCCGGCTGTAGTCCACAGGTTCGCAAAGAGTTGGACGTGACAGACAAACACACACTCTTGTGCATGCATGCTAAGTTGCTTCAGTCGTGTCTGACTATTTGTGTCCCTGTGGACTGCAACTCACCAAGCTCCTCTGTCCATGGGATTCTCCAGGCAAGAATACTGGAGTGCGGTGCCATTTCCTTCTCCAGCTCATCTTCCTGACCCAGGGATTGAAATTGTGTCTCTTACATCTCCTGCATTAGCAGGAAGAAGAGGCACAGAGTAGTAAGGGGAACATGACCCATATGGAAATTTTCTTACAAAAATGGCCACTATTATTGCTCTTCATCCTCCTTTGCAATGTAATTTTGGAGTCACTTCCATCAAAAGATGAGATTTCTTTCTCTACCTGTTGAAACTGGGCTAATCTTGTGATTTGCTTTGATTAATAAAATGCAGCACAAGTGATGTCATTTCTGACTATAAGCCACAAAATCACGCCTTTTTCTTGGAACATTGCCACCCCTATATGAACAAGCCCAGTTTGGCTGGCTGGAGAAGGGGAGAAGTTGGGAAACAGAGCAAAGCTGGCCCATCTGAGGTTATCCCAGACCAACCAGTCAACCTAGCAGCCAGTCACAGACTTAGAGTAAGCCCAGTCAATGAGACTTTCCTGGTGGTCCAGTGGCTAAGACTCTGAGCTCCCAATGCAGGGCTCCTGGGTTTGATCTTTGGTCAAGGAACTAGAGCCCATATACTGCAACTAAAAGTTGACATGCCTGAACTTAAGATCCAGTAGGCCTCAATTCAAAATGAGTAAACCCAATCAAGACTAGGACGACCTAGCTGGGCTCAACCAAATTTGTAACCCATAGACTCATGAACTAAATAAATGATTTTTTACTTTTAAGACAACAACTTTTGAGGCAGCTTATTATGTGGCAAAAGCTAATTCATCTCTCCCTGTCTTCTCCTTTCCACACTTCACAAGAACATAAAGGCAGGTTTCCATCTCATCTCCTTTCTATCATGGGCTGTACTCAAGTATATTACTGCTCACCATTCATCTTCCCGGGACACCAGACCTCACAGTGCAGTCTTAATGGCAGAATCAATCTTGTCTCTATACTATGGAAGGAACTCTGTGATCCAATCTGTCAGACCTAGCTCATAATATGTTAATGATCTCTAAAGGAATTTCTTAAATTACTTTCCCTTTCTATGAGCCTGGCTTCTAAGACAATTTTATTGTTGCAGACTAAAAATTTCTAATTTGTATGCAAGTGCAGAATGACCCCTTTTTCTCTTATGTATCATATCTTTAACGATCCTAATCCTCCCAAGGCAAACAGATATCTCTGAAAAAATGGGGAAAGAGAAGGGGAAGGTCACATTGATACTAATACCAAAAAGAAAAAAAAAAGAATTCTGAAATGTATTTTAAAACATTATCTTCCTAACATGTATGAACTATGTTCCCTTGCAGCAATGAGACACATCCTAGATTCTTCATTAATGGGAGGAAAAGATCGTAATTTGTGAAATTCTGTGTCCAGAGGGAACATTCTAGGACTTTTTGGTACTACTGTGTAACCAGTTGGGGTTGCAGAGCAAGAGGTCAGTCACAAACTTCAGCAACCCCTTCTTTCTTTCTTTCATATGGTTTAATGTCCAATGTAATTTTGAATAGAAGGTGTGATGATACCCTTGCCTTATTTCAGTCTTAATATGGAAAGTATTCAGTACTTAAATATGATGCTAGCTATAGGCTTTTGAAATGTCATAAAACATGTTGAGGGGGTTACCTTTTATTCCTAATTTGCTGAAGTATTTTATCAAGAGTGCTGAACTTAGTCAATACTTTTTAATACAATGAATTTCACATTTTAGGTTCTGTGATTTTCATCTTTACAATTTCTGTTTAGTGTTTATAGTCTCAATTTCTCTTCTCATTATCATCATGTTCTTCTGTGATTCTTTGGGCCTATTTATAATAGTCATTTAAAACCTTCATTCTACTAACTATCTTATTTCTGGGTTTGTGTTTTTCCCCTGATTATAGGTCATAATGACTTTCTTCTAGGTATTTCTAAATTTTTTTAACTGGGTCCTAGGCATCATGATTTTACTTTTTGAGTGTTAAAATTATGGTTGTTGTCCTTTAAAGAGTATTAAACTATGTTCTGGCCAATAACTAAGCTTCTTGCTGATTTGTTTGATTGTTTCAAGTCTTGATTTTAGCCTTTATAGAGTGGGTTCTAGATCAGCCTTTACTTTAGAGCAAGTGTAACTCTAGTACAAAAGTGTGAGCTGCCTCTGGTGCTATCTCTACTGAGTGCCCTAGGCCATCCATGAGGACACCCCACTGCAGCTAGGCATAACTCAAAGATTCCTAGATTTGAGTGAGCTCTAGGAGTGGTTCTGATTGGAGCTCCCTAACTCTATGTGCCTGGCTTCAGTGTACCTCATCCTTCACCTGAATGTTTTGGTATTCAGCAAGAAATTCAATGGAAACCTTATTCAGATATCTAAAACTTTCTCTGTGTGTCTTTCTCCTCTTTGGATCTTTGTCTCACAAATTCCAACCACCTTTAAGCTCCTGAACTACAATTTCTATCTTCTCTACTGACTGAGATCATTGTGATCTGTTTCAGTTATCCTACCTTGGGTTCAGAAAATGCCTCCAAGCAGAAAGCTGCATATCATAAGTCTCACCACAATTCCTTTTTCTCAGGGATCACGGTCCTGTCCTGCCTATTGTTCAATTTCTAAAAAAACAGTTGCTGATATATTTTGTTCGCTTTTCCAGTGGTGAAGTCAGATGGCAAATTCAGTTCTAGTTACTCCATTTACATCAACAACAAAACTTCTTTCTATATCCTTGCTCTTATTTTTTCCTACTTTCCCATTTACAAGAAAGAGAAATATTGAAAATCCTCAACTATCGTTAATTTATTTCTCCCTTTGTTTTTTTTTTAAACTGATATTTATTTATTTAGTTAGTTATTTTCAGCTGTTGCTGGGTCTCCGTTGCTGCTTGGGCTTTATCTCTAGTTGCAGCTAGCAGGGGCTACTCTCAAGTAGAGGTGCTCGGGCTTCTTATTGCTGTGGCGTCTCTTGCTGCAAAGCATGAACTCTAATGCACATGGGCTTCAGTAGTCATGGCTCCCAAGTTCTAGAGCCCACTGTGGCGCACAGGCTTAGTTGCTCCTCATCTTGTGGGATCTTCTCGGGCCAGAGATCAAACCCGTTTCTCCTCCATTGGTAGGTGGATTCTTTACCACTAGCGCCACCTGGGAAGCCATGCTCCTGTGATAAGGTTTTGCTATATGGCCAAGTTGGCTTTAAGAAAGGGGGATTATCCTCTGTGGGCCACGACTCATCAGGTGAGTTCTTAAAAGTGACTGGTCTCTTCTTGACAAAAGGAATGGGTGGCTACTAGGAGCTGAGAGATGCCCCTGGTTGACAGCCAGCATAGAAATGAGGGCCTTGGGAATACAGTACAGCCAACACTGGCCTCAGTCTGTGACCCCTGAGCAAAGGACTCAGTCTGCCTTAAATGTACTTCTGACCTAGAGAACTTCTCAATGATTGTGGTTTTAAGCCACTAAGTTCGAGATAGTTTTTATGAAGCATGGAGAACTAATATAGATGGCATGTTATCTCTTTCCTCTGGTGGGAGACACTAAACTGTCAGGAGTGGCATATATGACAATAAAGGACATGAAGAGATTTCTATACCTGGGCAAGGAGAGATAATGCCTAGACAGTACAAAGAATCTCCATATGATTTCACTGAGCAATAAACAAATGCTTATTGAGCAATAAACAAACAACACGTGAGTTTCTATTCTCTACAATTTATCCTGAATCTTCAAGTACATTCTTTGTGAATTTCATGGGGCTTCCCCAGTGGCACAGTGATAAAGAATCTGCCTGCAGTGCAGGAGATGCAAGAGCCTAGGATTCAATCCCTGGGTCAGGAAGATCCCTTGGAATAGAAACGGCAACCCTCTCCAGTATTCTTGCCTGGAGAATCCCATGGACAGAGAAGCCTGATGGGCTGCAGTCTATGGGGTTGCCAAGAGTCAGACACAACTGAGCAATACATTTTAAAATCCAATTGTGAATATTTTCAGGTGCCCTGCACATCTTCAGCAAGGCTCCAATAATGTTAGTAGTTAATTCACTGGATTATCGTGGCGATTAAGTGAATTAAAATATTTAAAAGGCTTATCACAGTTGCAGACAAATACTAAGAACACAATTAATGTTACACATTTGATCTTAAAAACTGCCCCAGATGTAGGAAGGCAGATTATCCTACACATTTTACAGCTAAGGAAACTGAGTCTTAGTGAGGTTAAATGGCTCATTCAGGGTCACACAATTAGTAAGTATACAGCTCAGAATCAAAACCAGATTTTACAGATGTCAAGTCTTTTGTACTTTCTGCCATTGATTTTTTGCAGAGAGTCCTATTAGCACAATAATGTCAATGTTCTTTATCTGTAAAAAGTCACATTCTCAGAGTGACACAGCACGTGAAAATCTGTGGTGGAAAGGCATAAACCAGCTCTCACCTTAGGCCCGAGTTATTCAAAGTATGATCCCCTTATTGACAGCATCAGCCTGTTAGAAAGGTTAAAATTCATCATATTAGAAATATAGATTCTTCTGCTTTACCCAAGACTCACTGCATTTCAGTTCAGTTCAGTTAAGTTCAGTCGCTCAGTTGTGTCCAATTCTTTGTGACCTCATGGACTAGAGCACGCCAGGCCTCCCTGTCCATCACCAACTCCCACAACCTGTTACCTGCATTTAGTAAGGTATTCAGATTGTTCATATACACAAGCATAAGAAGCACAGTTTAAGACTTTTAGCCTCCTTATCCATCCATGTGGAATCACCAGGTGAATTCAACTGGGTTCAAATTTTTCTCCAAGCTTACTTATTGCCTCTGTATATATATATTTCATTGTTT
The DNA here is from genome assembly GCF_963930625.1 of Muntiacus reevesi. Taxonomy (NCBI): domain Eukaryota; kingdom Metazoa; phylum Chordata; class Mammalia; order Artiodactyla; family Cervidae; genus Muntiacus; species Muntiacus reevesi. The sequence goes on along the minus strand of NC_089251.1, from coordinate 125,258,591 downwards.
AATAATAGAATCCCTTTATTCTAGTCATTAATAGTATGTTTCTCTTTCTTTTGAACATTTTCCAGAGAAGGAAAAAGTTGACTTCACTCATGATTTTTTTTCACATATAAACAAATTTTAAACAAGTACAATTTTTACAAGTATTTTATTTTTTCTAAATCCTGATTTAAGGCATCCCAGACCACAATCAGTTCAGTTCAGTCACTCAGTCATGTCCGACTCTTTGCAACCCCATGAATCACAGCACGCCAGGCCTCCCTATCCATCACCAACTCCGGGAGTTCACCCAAACCGATGTCCACTGAGTTGGTGATGCCATCCAACCATCTCATCCTCTGTCGTTCCCTTCTCCTCCTGCCCTCAATCTTTCCCAGCATCAGGGTCTTTTCCAATGAGTCAGCTCTTCGCATCAGGTTGCCAAAGTATTAGAGTTTCAGCTTCAACATCAGTCCTTCCAATGAACACCCAAGACTGAACTCCTTTTGAATGGACTGGTTGGATCTCCTAACAGGCCACACCATCTAATGATAAAATGCAGCCAAAGTACTGTTGACTTGGGGGAAATTACCATAAGATGGAGCTTGTCAAATTAATTTGATGCTACCCTTAAGTTAATATTGCTAGCTACTCCCTGTTATAGTCCATCTCAATGCTTCCTAATGTACAACTATAGTTTATCAGGCTGCTCTGTCTCCCAGTGTTAAGGAGAGGGCGGGGTCTGGGCCTTACACGCCTCCACCCAGAATTCCAGGGGAAGGAGTTTAGATAAGCTTGTGTCTGCCCCATATGATGGCTGATGGCATCAGAAGGCACTCAAGATGCAGCCAGGCTGTATCCTGGTCCCTTAATAATGGATTTGTCATATCCTGGGTAAAGAAACTTGAGTCCCAGTACTCCAGCCAGCTGACTGGAAGACACCCTAACATCCATTAGATGATGCAATATATTAAAAATGGCACCACCATGTCCCTCCTACAGCTTACAGCAAAAAGAGCTTCCTCTACATTTAGGAAAAGTGGGTTTGACTAAACAAATAGAAGTTTGGTGTCCTGGGAGTGCCCTCTGAAGAAGAGAGAAATTTCTAATGAAAGATTGATAGGTAATCTCTACACACACACACACACACACACACACACACACACACCAGGTTCACTCAAGATAGAGATGCTTCTCTCAAGTGTCCTTTCTCATCCTGAGTTCACATCTGTGGGTCAGAGGGGTGGTATACCAGCATTCCCAAAACTTTGAAGCTTTTAAGATTTAATATATTAGATATGAAAAAAATCAATAATGAGTGAAACCAACTCCATCATTCCTTAGAAAATGTTGAAAAAAATGCTGATACTTATTACTAGATTTTAAAGAAATTTGTTAAACAATAGACTCATTTTGTGTCCATGGGACGTGACACTGTATGTTAGTTTATTTAGCTTTGTTTGCCACTGTTCTGGTGTCTCGCTTCCAAGAGGTATTTACCCTGTTCTTGCCCTCACTTTCCCTGTAAAGAGGAAATATTTGATACAGCACCATGAATGTGGTATCCTATTTCCAATCTTACCTATCCAGCCCACATCCTGAATTAAGTACTCCTTTATTGATATTTAGTTGATGTACTAAATGTTGTGTTAGTTTCAGGTATAGAGCAAAGTGATTAGTATTTATGCTGAGTGTCCTTTTAATATCTAATAAGGCATTAGCAACAAGACGAGGCTTTGCCAGACTTCAGTTCAGTTCAGTCACTCAGTCGTGTCCAACTCTTCGACTGACCAACTCTCTTCAGTTCAATTCCATGGACTGCAGCACACCAGGCCTCCCTGTCCACCACCAACTCCCAGAGTTTATCCAAACTCATCTCCATTGAGTCGGTGATGCCATCCAACCATCTCATCCTCTGTCATCCCCTTCTCCTCCTGCCTTCAATCTTTCCCAGCATCAGGGTCTTCTCAAATGAGTCAGTTCTTCGCACCAGGTGGCCAAAGTGTCGGAGTTTCAGCTTCAGCATCAGTCCTTCCAGTGAATATTCAGGACTGATTTCCTTTAGGATTAACTGGTTTGATCTCCCTGCAGTCCAACGAACTCTCAAGAGTCTTCTGCCACACCACAGTTCAAAAGCATCAATTCTTCAGTGCTCAGCTTTGTTTATAGTCCAGCTCTCACATCCATACATGACTACTGGAAAAACCATAGCTTTGACTAGATGGACTTTTGTTGGCAAAGTAATGTCTCTGCTTTTTAATATGCTGTCTAGATTAGTCATAACTTTTCTTACAAGGAGTAAGGTCTTCTAATTTCATGGCTGCAGTCACCATCTGAATGATTATAGAGCCCCCCAAAATAAAGTCTGTCACTGTTTCCACCGTTTCCCCATCTATTTGCCATGATGTGATGGGACCAGATGCCATGATCTTAGTTTTCTGAATGTTGAGTTTTAAGCCAATTTTTTCACTCTCCTCTTTGACTTTCATCAAGAGGCTCTTTAGTTCTTCTTCGCTTTCAGCCATAAGAATGGTGTCAATTGCATATCTGAGGTTATTGATATTTCTGCCAGCAATCTTGAATCTAGCTTGTACTTCATCCAACCCAGGGTTTCTCAAGATATACTCTGCATATAAGTTAAATAAGCATGGTGACAATATATAGCCTTGATGTACTCTTTTCCCAATTTGGAAACTGTCGGTTATTTTATGTCTAGTTCTAACTGTTGTTTCCTGACCTGCACACAGATTTCTCAGGAAGCAGGTAAGGTGGTCTGGTATTCTCATCTCTTTAAGAATTTTCCACACTTTGTTGTGATCCACACAGTCAAAGGCTTTGGCGTGGTCAATAAAGCAGAAGTAGATGTTTTGCTGGAACTCTCTTGCTTTTTCAGTGATCCAATGAATGTTGGCATCCAATGGATGTTTGATCTCTGGTTCCTCTGCCTTTTCTAAATCCAGCTTGAACATCTGGAAGTTCACGGTTCACATATTGTTGAAGCCTGGCCTCTCATGCCCCAGACCTCTCATGGCCCTAATTAACTGTTCCTCCTCTGTCATACCAAAGTAGACTCTTTTTAACTGTTTTGTGGCATTTATCAGAGGAGATTAGAATTGTCTACTTGCACCTCTGTTTCCCCTTCTAGAACACAAGTTTCTTAAGAGTGAGGGTGTCTTCTTCACTTTTTTGTAGAGTCAATGAATGAATTGAACTGCTAGTTCATTCCCCAGGACCTATATTTCTCCCTAAGTGTCCTCTTAACTACTTACCAGTTTCTCACACTAGATCTTCTCTTATGCCCAGTTTGCTGGATGACTAGTATAATGACGATTACATTTGAATCTCCTGCTGGAAAAAGTCCTTGCAAATTACTTTCAACCTTTCAGTTCAGTTCAGTTGCTCAGTCATGTCTGACTCTTTGCGACCCCATGAACTGCAGCCCACCAGGCTTCCCTGTCCATCACCAACTCTCAGAGATTGCTCAAACTCATATCCATCGAGTCATGGTGCCTTCTCACCATCTCATCCTCATCAAACACAGGGTTTGCAAGACTTCGAGTTCATTGTTTCAGCATGTTCACCTGCTTGGTCCCAAATAAGTACTGTCTCTAGACTATTGCATTACTTGGAAAGTGAATTTGTTGTCTTACGGTTATGCTATCACCAGACAGCCTGTATTCCATGACCTTTGGATTATTAAACTATATTTCTTTCTCCTTTTCTCCTACCATTTCTGTTGTTCTCTTCTTATTGACACCCTTGCCTAAGGTTTCAGAGCTTTGTGTCCTTGGCTGGAGCACACAGCAGGGATCAAGCAGCAGCAGATTCAATTTGCTTAATTGTTTGCTCTTCACAGATAGAATAACTTGCTAAATGGTCCCTCTGTGCATCTACATCTCATGTAAATCCAAAATGTGGTGTGATTTCTGCTAAGTCTGTACAAAATCTACAGTATTAGAAATCTGGACTATTCAAACGAAGGAAATGTAGAATTATTGAAACTTGGTAACCCTTCCCATCCAGAGTAAATCTGACACCTTACTATAACATTAGGCTGGAGTTATGCAGTTAGAGAAGAAGCTGTGACTGTCTCCTCTGCTCACCTCTTAGGTCACTGGCTTGTTGCCTTTCTAAGTATGGGACCTTATGCAAAGTGAGTACAGAGAGGAACAAAACTGGGGGTAACCAATGGCCCTGGGGTGATCCTGAAGCAATGACATAAATTTTCTAGCTTCCTCACCTCCTAGAAAGATATTTTGAGGTATTTAAATAGTCTTGAGGAAAGGCTCCTGTAGGATGAAGTTCCAAATGCACAAAGCCATCACTCACTTATTAATGTACCTTTTGTTGAATTTTCCCCTTTTCCTTCGTTATTTCTCCATTTCTGCAAAGAAATGACTTACATCCAAATCCTTGTCACAGGGTCTGCTTTTAGTAAAATCAAAATTATTCAAATTTGTCTAAGTGGGTAGAAAATTTAAAAAGCTATGCATGCAAACAAACCACTCACTGTTCAAGTGATGGTAGGTTGTGGGCTGGGATTGTGAATCTTACTGTCAAGGAAAAGGGACCCAATTTATGACGCTCCTTTATATGTGCTATAGAATGTTCCAGCTCACTTATAGATGTGGCTTTATTTATTCCTAATGGTACTTTCCTCATGAAGTCAATGTAAGAATTAAATGAGTTAAAGCATATAAAGTGTTTGGTGTTGTGCCTAGTCAATATTACTATTATTTGCTTTTAATAAGATTTTAAAAAATTGAGGCTCAAAGATGTGAAATATGTGTTTGAAGGCAATGGATAAGGGATTCAGATCCAGCTCTGCCTAATTTCAAAGTCCACCACACTCTGCTTGCTGCCTCCCTTTCCAGTAATGACCCAAAACATCTATGTGTTGAAAAGAATAATTTAACTTACAAATGTAAACACTTTTCCTCTGAAACATTGGATATGCTTCTAGCTCATTTCAGCATTAAAATGCTACCTTGTCCTCATTTAAACAAGCTGGAACTCTCACATGAATCATCATGCAACATGTTATTCTCTAAGATTTTCACTATACAAGAGCAGCCTTCACCAAATTCTCCACTGGCAGGGATATCTTTTAAAATGTCAAGTCTCTTAAGGAAGAAAATAGATCTATCTCTATTTCTGTCTCCTATCCTAACAAAACCCAATTAGGGTAGCAATAACTGTTCATCTGCTTACTATCAAGATCAGTTAGTATTGGACTTTCATGATGACAGATGACTCAAGTGTCCCCACATTACCCTGAGAACAGGACCTAACTTTCTGGATAACTTTTAGACAAATTTTGAATAATTATTCTGAAGTTATTGCAATTTCCACCAAAACTCAACTACATTTACATTTTTTCTATGTCTGACAGAACACAACTAAGTGATCTAATGCAACAATCCTTGTTATTGTTGTTCAATCACTAACTTGTGTCTATTTGCAACCCCGTGGATTGCAGCACTCCAGGCTTCCCTGTCCTTCACTATCTCCTGGAGTTTGCTTTTTCCATATGTTGGTAGTAATTTTTAAATTCTTCTCAAGAGACCCCGCTAGTAGAGTTAATCTTATATTCTTGATCAAAGGGATCTGTCTTCCTTCTGGGATGGTTGTCATTGATTAAACTCAAGTCTTTTGAATCAAAGGAATGCCTGTTTAGCCAGCTTTGGGCTCACAGTGGTGTTGATACTTAAATAATTTCCATTACAAAAATAATACTGACTTATTAAAGAGCATTTAGTAAATATAGATGGTCAAATGAAATAATTGATGGAGGGAAATTAATCATCTATAATCCTCTTCACCAGAAAAACATTCACTTAAAACAGTCTGATATGCTCAGTCAATCTGTTAATGCACTTTTATTATAACAATTACTCTATGTATTCAATTATGTATTTTTCTTATTTAACTCAATCTCATAAACACTTTTATTGTATATCTATCTTTGAAACATAGCTTTCAAAGTATTTGCAAGATTGAACTCAGTAGATATACATGGTTTTTCCAATGATTAAACTATGGTTGGGCATTTTGGTGGTTTCCAAAATTTTGGTATTATAAATAGTAATGTGAATTTTCTATATTTAGGATCATTTCATTAGACTTTCATCTTTAAAGTAGAATTGCTGAATCAAAGGCATTAACAAGTTTAAACAGTCTGATAAAATTTACAGCTCTATTTGTATGTTTTTAAACTTAACTCTTGGCAAAATTTTGGTGTTGTCATTTTGTCTGTTTCTTCCCAAACCTTACCCTCTGCCTATCTCTCCCTCTGTTGTCCCTCCTCTCTTTATTTCTCACAAGCCCCAGTTCCTCACCTTGCCCCCAGTTGCCCAAGGATCTCAGGCCAGTCTCTGCTTCCTCCTCCATTCCCGTTTCCTTAAGTGGTGCTGTTCCTGATTCTCTTTCCAATCTCAGATCTTCTTCCCTTGAAAACTTGCACTGCTTAGATGTTTGTCATTGTATGAACTCAGATATTACCCCTATCAGATATTTACATTTTAAAAAATACCTTCTATATCTTAATGCAAAGAAATTTGAAATGTGAGAGTTGTAACTTAGTGGTCAAAACAATGGAGAAGAATTTTGGATGTGACTCTCTCTGATGGAGTTATTTGTATATACTGCATAGAAACTTGCCCAATCCACAATTGATGATGACTTATAATCTTATTTTCAATTACCCAGTTTGACACACATTGACTTTTTCTGAGAGGTTCTTTCTAACAGGTGCATGTCAGTAGCATGTGAGCTAACAGAAATTCTCATTCTCCAGGTGGGAGCCTGGGCGGTATACTGTAGAATAATCACTCTTTTTCCCTTTGTAGATTGTCAAGAGTATTTAGTGACTGATGAGGCTGTGAAATTATCTGAACCAGCTTTGATTCATAATGTACAACGGATGGACTTCTAAGCTTACTTAAATGTCAGGAAATCAGTTCGTGACTATTAGTATTTTCCTAGCAACAAATCCTTTCTTGTTTCCCAAACATGGAGAAGAAAATAAGGAAAGGGAAATATTGAGTCAACTTTTAAAATTCATGATTATGATGTAGCAAAAGGCACTTCCAAATCCAGGAAGGGAAACTACATGAAAATGTTGGGGTAAATTTCAGACTACAGTATTTTTCAGCTAGATTATGATTAGAAATTATTTTCCTGTCTATTCCCCAGTCTGAGCTGTGTTTAGATCAAAGTCTAAAATGTTAACAAATGATGTGGAAGGCCATCTTAAACTGTAAATCATTCCATGAAAGATGGAACATCCTGTACTTATCTGATCTGGTTGCTAAGTACCCACTCTTCATGACTCAGGGGCCCACAGAGATCTGAGGCACCAGCTGCACTTTGATAAAGCAGATTGGGGAAACAACAATACCAACCTGTTGAAAATGGATGACGGGGAAATTATCCCAGGATTTTAAGATGGTTCAGACAAATGAAGCAAGGAAAACCTATCTAGCATTCAAAGGTCATGAGGTAACAGACCAGCCAGGAACCATCTGAAATTTGCCTTGAGCTGCCAAAGGATATTTCAGGCACAAAATACCATGCTTTCCCTATGCTGTACAATTGAATTTTTCCCCTTTTGAGTTCCACTCAACATTTAAATAGAACCAAATAAATATCATTATTAATGTATTTATGTGGCATCTAGAAAAAAGGTATAGATGAATCTATTTCCAGGTCAGGAATAGAGACACAGCCATAGAGAATGGACGTGAAGACATGGGGGGAATAGAGAGGGTGGGAGATTGGGATTAACATATATACATTAATAAAATAGATAGCTGTTGACAACTTGCAATGAAGCACAGGAAACTGTTTAATGCTCTGTGATGACCTAAAAGGGTGAGATGGAGGGAGAGATGGGAAGGATGCCCAAGGGAAAGGGGATATACCTATACATAGAGCTGATTCACTTCATTGTGCAGCAGAAACTACACAACACTGTAAAGCAGTTATACTCCAATAAAAACAATGAGCAAGTTATTTAACTCACCATGCTTTTTTTTTTTTTTTTTTCTGTGCAAAAGTATATCTATGGAACTACACAAGGTAGCAAGGTAGCAAATACTAGTTTTCTTAGTGTGAATCTGGAACCTGGACTCACAATTATAACCAGCTGTGTGACTCAGGATTATTTTTTTTTATTAGTTGGAGGCTAATTACTTTACAATATTGTAGTGATTTTTGCCATACATTGACATGAATCAGCCATGGATTTACATGTGTTCCCCATCCCGATCCCCATTCCCACCTCCCTCCCCATCCCATCCCTCTGGGTCTTCCCAGTGCACCAGCCCTGAGCACTTGTCTATTGATGAGCTCTCTATGCTTCAGTTTCTTTCTCTTGTAAAATAGGATCCTTCATGAGTGAAGGGTAAACAAGATAAAGTATGAAAAGTCCTTGGACCAGTTTTGGAGTCATAACATACAGACAATCTATATTACTTACTACTACTATTTGTTTTTGAAGACACATAGCCAATTAGTCTCAGCTTAGAGCGTAATTATGTGTGGGTGTGAGAGTTGGACTATAAAGAAAGCTGAGCACTGAAGAATTGATGCTTTGAACTGTAGTGTTACAGAAGACTCTTGAGAGTCCCTTGGACTGCAAGGAGATCCAACCAGTCCATCCTAAAGGAGATCAGTCCTGGGTGTTCATTGGAAGGACTGATGTTGAAGCTGAAACTCCAATACTTTGGCCACCTCATGCGAAGAGTTGACTCATTTGAAAAGACCCTGATGCTGGGAAAGATTGAAAGCAGGAGGAGAAGGGAACGATAGAAGATGAGATGTTTGGATGGCATCACTGACTCAATGGACATGAGTTTGAGTAAACTCTGGGAGTTGGTGATGGACAGGGAGACTTGAAGTGCTGTGGTCCATGGGTTCACAGAGTCGAACACGACTGAGCAACTGAACTGAACCGAACTGGAGTGTTTTCTACTTGATTCAGTTTGTCTTTCTAAACTCAAGTATAAATATTATTAGAAAGATATTATATGTATTTACTACATTGTGAAACCTGTACTTTAGAAATGACATGCTACTCTCTAGGTATATAAAAGAACTTTGACTAAACAAATTTAATTTTCAGATACTAAAAAGGGTAATTTGGTAGCTGAAAGCTGTGTTTCCAGAATTGCAGAGAGTTGAGTTAAAATTTCTACTTTGCCCCTTACCACTATGGACAAGTTACTTAATTTCCTTTTCTGAAAAACAAGAGTGGTAATGATGCTTACCTTATTGATATGATAATAATGATACTTACCTTATTATGTCTTGTGAAAATGTATGAAATAGTACATTCAAGTTGTGTAAAGCATGGGACCTGAGAAGTAACAAGTGTTAGCTGTTTTTACATTAGGCATCCAAGGAAAGAAGGGGGGAAGTCCCAAGCACAACTATATGAAAAAATTGCCTTCTGCTGTTCCATTAACCAAAGACTGTCTCTCTCTCAGTGAAAGAATTTAGCAATATAAAGTCACCACATCTTTAATCTGTCTACAAATATTTCATCATTTTGTATTTTTTCATATCAGGTTTATTACAGAAGAGTTCCATTCTGGGATTATCTGTTCCAACATAAAAATTATAAATATTGGTTAAACTGAAAACCTTCATACTTTTTCATGAAATTGACATATAATTGCTATCATCTTAAGCAGCACCAAAAGATAATCACTCAAACATTCATAAACTTACACTTTTTTTTTCTCCACCTCACTCTGGCATTTTTGAAGGGAATTGAACTCTTATTATCTACTTGCTCCTCTCACTTCCAAGAATCTTTGAATCTAACTTTCAAAGAAAAGACTCAACTATGCAATTTTCAGAAGAATTCTACCTATAAACTAGCATCTACTCCAATGTTTCTGCTTTGTTTATTGCTGAAGCCACAGAATCCCGTCTTCATTTCCTACCATCCACTTTCTCTTCGTATTCTCTCTGTCTTTTTCAGTCTATCCTGGTTTCTGCTCACAAAATTCTTAAGAAACTTGTGAGCTTCTTGTGTGTGTCACAAGGCTTCCCTGGTGACTCAGCTGGTAAAGAATCCACCTGCAGTGTGGGAGACCTGGGTTCAGTCGCTGTGTTGGGAAGATCCCCTGGAGAAGGGAATGGCTACCCACTCCAGTGTTCTGGCCTGGTGACTTCCAAAGGGGGGTTGCAAAGAGTCGGCCACAACTGAGCAACTTTCACTTTCACTCACTCCATCAGACAAGATACTTTTCAACATATCTTTCCTAGATAATCCCATGTCAGTTTTCAGTTTATGCTGAGATGACTTGAGGGGATCTAATCTTAATCTCTTCAGATAGGCTTTTGTGGTCCTGAACACCCTGAATTTTTGTACTGTGTATATGTTGAGGCTTGGGCTTTCCCGGTGGTGCAGTGGCAAAGCATCCACTTGACATTGCAGGAGATGCAAAGGAGGAGGGTTCGAACCCTGGGTCAGGAAGATCCCATGGAGTAGGAAATGGCAACCCACTCCAGGATTCTTGCCTGGACAATCCTGTGGACAGAGGAACCTGGTGGGCAGCAGTCCAGGGCATCACACAGAGTCGGACACAACTGAGAATGCATGTGCCAAGGCTGAGGATTCCCCAGTCATCAAGTCTTGCCTACTTTTTTTTAAACAATTTTTTCCTCCATTTATCTTTTTCCTCCCCCAAATCACTATCAGCAGCAAAAAGACACATTGCTTGGAAATCTCCTCAATTCCATCCTTTACAAGTTCTATTTTCCACAAAACTGTAGGACACAGTGCTACGAAGTTTTCTGCCACTATAAAACTAAGATCCTCTTTTCTCCATTTTCCAATAACATGTTCACTTCCTCCTACACTTTCACAAGCAGAGTCATTAACATTCATGTTTCTACTTACAGTTTGTATAAGGCAATCTAGGAATTTTCTATCATACTCCTCAAAATTCTTTTAGCCTGTTCCCACTGCCCAGATCCAAAGCCTCCTTCACATTTTTTTAGTATTCGTTACAGCAGCATTCCCACACTCAATACCAAAGTCTATTGATTGTTATTTCCTATTGTTATTATAACAATATAACATAATGATATAATAAAATAATAATACAATATAATATAATATTTTTCTACCTCCATCTCCTGCATTTAACAATGTTGTGATTTCATTGAGTCCACTTAGATAATCCAGGATAATCTCCCTATTTAAAGTCAGCTGATGGGCAACCCTACTTTCATCCACAACCTTATTTTTCCTTTGCCATTTAACCTGACATATTCACAGGTTCCAGCGAGTAGGACTTGAACATCTTTGGGGGGCTGTTATTTTGCCTACTATAGCCTCTACACAAATTCCAAGTCATTAATGCCTTACATTTAGTTGTCCCAAATAATTTAATTCCTTGCAGCTGCTACCCTCTATTCTACGTGAATGGAGTAAAAGATTGAGTTATTTCTTATTTAATTTAATAGCTATTATTAGTAACATAATACTGAAGGTAATATGGCATTGAAGGGGCAAATTTTGCCAATCTCAAATTTTCTAGGCCAACCTCAAAGGTACAGTAGAGCATTCAGAATGTGTAATAGTCCATTTGAATCAAATTTGGTAGAAAATGTTAATGATCTAGGGATGATTAACCACTAATTTATACCCAATACAATGTTGTTCATGTGTTCTGACCCAGTATGTTATGAATAAATTGTGTTATATTTTAATATGTTGATTAAGTGAAAGAATCAAAATGTTTATCATATGTTTGAGTAATATCATGAATTCATGTAAGCCAGCAGTAATTTCTTAATTACCAAAGCTTTAAGAAATATTTCAATCTTACTCTACTATTTTATGTTTATATATCCACAACAGGATACTATGGCTTGTACTGGTGTTTCTACTAGCTTTTACCACCTTATCTAATTCTAAAAGCAAATCATTTTGCATTTTATAGTCATGTCACATTCTCATTTTAGGCATCCTTAAAAAATCTCACCAGTATGAGGCAAGGTACAGCATGTATACTATTATCTTGGATTTACCTCACCACTCTCCTTGCAAGAGTTTTAAGTATTAAAGCTTATGTTATTAAATTATAGGCATCTGCTTTTGAAAGATTTTTACTGATGGGCCTAGATGAATAAAGTACAATAGTATTTTGAGGTTATGATTCCAGCCATTTACGTTCCTGGGATGGAGGTGCTGTCTATATTTTCAACCCTTATTCTCATTAGCACTTTGATTTGTTTTGATTATTGAAGGCAACTCATTTTGCTCTTGCCTGTGTTTCTATTTGCATAGAAATTAAGAAAGAGAGCCTTAAGGGGTTTACAGTAAAGGCGTTTAATCTTGGTGCTTCCAGACTCATGGAAGTCACTTTGAGAAAATGATTGTAATTCTCATTTTTGAGTTTCTTCACTTTCCCTTTACTCTTAAACTCCTCTCCATCTTAAATTTTTTATCATGAAATGACCCACATCAGTTTTATATTCCTAGTGGACTAGAGAGGGTGGAAAATCCTTGTTCTATAAATTCACCTTATGGCCATATAACCACTGCTAAGCCTGTAAATAAAAATACCCTAAATCCAATGCTGTCTTTCAAAAATGATTTCTACTACCCAGCACCTACAGAGCTTTTGAGTACTGGATAAGGAAATTAGTCTGCTTACCCACTGAAACATCAGAGCCCAAGTTTAATTATTTTGTCCTAAAGAGTACAGTGTAGGAATTTTGCATTGCTTCATTGAGTTTAGCCAATATGAATTTTCTTCAAAGAACTCAATAAGTGTCTAGAACAAGATCTGAGTCAGGACAGGAAATTGCAATTTGATGTTCTTGAAAACAGAACAGATTTTTGGATTTTCCCTTTGAATGAGAAATGCATATTGGGAGAATCTGTTCTGAGCTGCTTAAAATACAGTTCCATGTGGCTTGAAAAACACAGCCACCACAACTTAGAGAGCTCATTAATCTTATTAAGATATGGACTTGCAGACTTGAGTTGCTCAAAATAGAATTTACTTAGTTGCCAAACAAATGTCACTAGATATTTACTCAACTATGTTAATGATATGTTAATTACAACTAAGACACAAGTCTGATATCAGAACTTTAGGATCATAGATTTATGAAAATATATTATGATAAGTAAATAAATGGGAAAATCATATTCTTTGTGGCTTCTGTTTTGAACTCTTTAAGCCCTAACAATTGTCTAGCCTCAGGACAAAACATGAAAAACGAAATAGACTAACACCTTAGGACTTGCCCATCAAAATGTGTTATAGTTGCCTCTTTTGCATCTATAATGGAGAAAGACCAGCATTTAGCTAACTGGGTACTTTGATAACCTGCAGTAGTTCTTTGAGCCACAGGATGAGGAAGTTACATAGCTGTCAAACTGATGAATGGTTACTGACAATGAATTATTTTACAAAGCATTTTTATTGCACATGTGTTATGTTCAAGGACCCATACTAGGTGCTGGGGAATATATAAAGATTAATATCAAGAAATTGACAAGCAAAGTTTCCATAAATGACTTTAATGTAATGTAATGAAAACTGCAGTAGCAGCACTGATACATACAGACTTCATGACATGGACCTACAGCAAAGTATTGAAAAACAGTGGAGGTGACAAGTTTGCAGGAATCTGAGAAGAGAGGGTACAGTCAGATGAAGAGGTTGATTTTAGACTTCAGTTCAGCTCAGTTCAGTTCAGTCGCTCAGTTGTGTCCGACTCTACAACCCCATGAACTGCAGCACGCCAGGCCTCCCTGTCCATCACCAACTCCCAGAGTCCACCCAAACCCATGTCTACTGTGTCGGTGATGCCATCCAACCATCTCATTCTCTGTCATCCCCTTCTCCTTCTGCCCTCAATCTTTCCCAGCATCAGGGTCTTTTCAAATGAGTCAGCTCTCCGCATGAGGTGGCCAAAGTATTAGAGTGTCAGGTTCAACATCAGGCCTTCCAATGAACACGCAGGACTGATCTCCTTTAGGATGGACTGGTTGGATTTCCTTGCAATCCAAGGGACTCTCAAGAGTCTTCTCCAACACCACAGTTCAAAAGCATCAATTCTTCTGTGCTCAGCTTTCTATATAGTTCAACTCTCACATCCATACCCAGGAGTAAAATGAAGGTGTTAAAGAATACTGCCTGGAGTGGAATGAAGTATAATAAGTATTTAATTCTGGCAAGAGCATGATGAGTCCAAAGCTATCTTTAGTGATGGTAGAAACGTAAATATATTAAAAATATCAATAATGTTTCTGGAAAGCAATTGAACAAGACGTGTTGAGCTTCTTGACAGAGTTCATGTTCTTAGACTCAGCACTTCCTCTTCTGAGGATGTATCTGCACAAAATAAGCTGAAATGGTCAGCCACTTATGTATAAAATGGTTTGATATCATATTATTTATAATATGAAATAATTGAGAACAACATAAATATTGAACATATAAAGAATGACTGAATAAATTATGGCACATCCATTTATTGAAATATGATAGAATTATTAAATAGCAGATAAAAGGATCAACAAAATAAAATGCTCAAAATATGACAGTAAAAAAAAAAGCAGACAAGGACCTACACTATACTACATATCTTATGATAACCTATAATGGAAAAGAAGTTAAAAGAGAATATATATGTGAGTAAATGTAAAACTGAATCATTTTGCTGTGTACTTCAAACTAACACAACATTGTAAATTAACTATGCTTCAAATAAAAAAAAGAAGAAGCAAAATACAAAATTATCTATTTACAATGATCACAATTTTGTACAATATACACTGGGAAAATACACCAAAATGTTAACAATTTTCTTAGGCTGAGTGCCTATAAACAGACTTTTCCTGCACAAAGTTCATTGGGAAGAGCTCTCAGATATACCTGTACGGAAGCGAGGGAGGTAGGATGGGATAGAGGGAGATGCTGACCTGCAATGTGGTGACAGTGGATGCTTCCAACAACTCCATAGAATATTTGGGAACTGGAAAAGGCCCTTAAAAGTTATTCCAAGTTTAGGCAGTGGAGCTAGAACTGAAGATAACTACATCAACCAGTCACTGGCTAGAACTGGCCCTAGAAGAGGATGTAACCTTGGTAAGGCAATTCCCCTCTGTGAAATGCAATTTCCAGTAAGGTGCAAAACTATTAACTATCAGCTACCACATTCTCAATAGTTGGAGCATAGGTGCATAGCCCTGAAGAAGGGATCTGAAAAGATTGTGTGTGTGTGTGTGTGTGTGTGTGTGTGTTAGTTGCTCAGGTATATATGACTCTTTTATGACCCCATGGACAGTAGTCCCCCAGGCTTCTCTGTCCATGGGATTCTCCAGGCAAGAATACTGGAGTGGGTAGCCATTCCCTTCTCCAAGGAATCTTCCTGACCCAGGGATCAAACCCAGGTCTCCTGCATTACAAGCAGATTCTTTTACCATCTGAGTCCATTTCTAAGAGTGAACAATACCAACAATTTCTATCCCCACCCTCCGAAGGAATACGTCTTGATACATTTTTATTTCTAGTATCACCTAGTTATACAGTCAAGAGTAATTTTGCTCATGCTCACTTGCTCAGTCTGACCCTGTGACCCATTGGTCTGTAACCGACAGGCTCCTCTGTCCGTGGTATTTCCCAGGCAAGGCTATTGGAGTGAGTTGCCATTTTCTTCTCCAGGGGATCTTCCCAACCCAGGGATTAGAACCCCATGTCTCCTGCATCTCCTGCATTGCAGGCAAACTCTAACACTGAGCCATGCTGAGCCACCCGGGAAGTCTTTACAGTCAGGAAATGATCATTAAATCTTAATTTAAAATACTAAAGTATCAGGACTTTGTATTTGGAGCTCTCATTTGAATCCCCTTTGTTCTATAAAACACTGGGGTAAAAAAGAATTAGAGCTTGGCTCAGTTGTCTTTACCAGACATTATTTGCATAATAACAGAAATTGCTTTCTTTTTCATAATAAGAATGACACTTCATGGAATATAAATGAGATTGTTCCACTGTCTTGTGTTTTTAATGACTAAATATTTGTTTCAGATATCATTATAAAGTTTTTTCACCACTTTCATCTGAGAGTCAATCGGAGGTAATCCATTCAAAATTACGGTCGATAGCCATGAAGAGTGAATGAAACTGAAATCAATTTGAAGAGTGAATTTGAAATGTCCACCCACTCCACTGTACTCACTCAAATAGATCAGTCCTCCTTCTCGATGTTTTCACAAATACTTGTGCCTCAATTAATACCACACTTCACTGGACTTATGTGGCATTTAGGTCACATAATCCTGTAACCAGCACTGAAAATTGACAGGTCATTTGTCTGACAAACAAGGCAAAGATGAATGAAGAAAACTTAATACATTTTTTTTTCATTCTACCTGATTCTGCTAAGGATGAGTTCTGGCCGAGAACACAATATATTGCCTCCTATTTATTATTCAAGTGGAAAACAATGAAAAATTCTGAATTAGCATTGAGAATGAGAGCTTCCTATAGCGACTCATTTTTTTCCCTACTTTCCCCAGAGAGAGTCAGTAACAGTGACCTCATAGAAGGGTATGGGAATGTCAGTGATAAGGACAGCCAAGGTGAGCCCAATTTGGGAGGCATGTCAGAATCTTCAGGGTAGGTGACACTGCGGTTTATCCCCTACTTCCAAAATATCTCCACCAACCCCACTTTTGAATATTTCCCAAAAGTAGCAACAATTGAAAATGAAAAAGAGGGCCTATCTGAAAATTGTACTTGATGCTCACATTGATTTTTTTCTCAACAACCCTAAAGGCAAAGGTTCTATATAAGGACAAGTCTGTGTGGTTCTCATCTCCTATTGAGGGAAGCAAACCTCTCAGCCCAGCATAGCTGACATTGGCTTGTCCCTCTCCCATCCCAGAGGATGGGAACATCTTGTAGCAGCTGGTCCAGCCACTGAGGATGAAGAGCTGGCCTGTGTTCACCAGGAGACAGTCTTCTTGACTTCATATGATTCCATCTCTTTTCTGACTGGAACTGCATGTTGCCTGCTGGTAATTCTTCTAAAAATCCATCAGCCACATGGCCTGGATTAACCTTGAAGATCTACTCCTCAGTTTTCACTTTTATTCATTATTTAGATGGAGCATTAAGCCTGTTCTTCTTTGGAAGAATGTTATGCTGTATTGTGATATATGGAGTAACCTTTTCCAGAATGTCATATACAGAAGAGGAGAAATTTTTAATATTTTCAAGCTCTCCTTTTATGTTGAATGGTAACCAAGGGGCATACTACTAAGAACAAAATATCAAACTGAGAGTCCTGACTCCTACCACAATGTTATATAGAGCTAGAAAAATCAGATCCCAAACGACCCCAAATAATCTTGCAGAGACTTGTTAAGTCTAACTAGTTTAGGGAAGCCTGGCACTAAACACAGCTGGGTACTGTGTTCTATTTGATTTCTGACATGGTTTGCCCATGATATTTATAGACATTTTTGCATTCTCAAACAATTTAATGCAGCCTGGGGCCAAAACAATTTCAAATAAGCAATTTCAGTGGAAAGGCAATCTAATTCTGGGCAAACCTAAATGTCATGAGCTGGAATTACAAGCCTCTAAAATTCATAATCAAAACTTCAGTCCCTATTGGTTTTTTTGCTATTTTTCAATTAAAGCCCTTTCAAAAATGTAATTTTGGATGACGTTGATTCAATGAACTCAGTATTTTGTAGATATAACCTGAAAAATATAGAAATGCCCAGTAGATGGCAGATCCAAAGAGTGAATTCTAGTAAATGGAAATGTTGATCTAAGACTAAGGAGTTTTAGGACTTCCCTGGTGGTCCAGTGGTTAAGACTTCGCCTTCCAGTGCAGGGGGTATAGGTTCGATCCCTGGTTGGGGAGCTAAGATCACACACGCGTTGGGGTCAGAAAACCAAAACATGAAACAGAAACAATATTGTAACAAATTTAATAGACTTAAAAAGAACTGTCCACATTAAAAAAAAAAAAAAAAAAAAAAGGCTACAGAGTTTTAGAAACCAAATGGAGCACTTATGAATCAGATCATTAAAGCTGTTCTTTTATGATACTAGCTTCAGGAACATATTTTTTAAATTTATTTATTTATTCTAGTTGGAGTATAATAATTTTACAGTACTGTGATGGTTTTTGCCATGCATCAGTATGAATTGGCCATAGGCATATATTTGTTTTTTAATTCAAATTATCTTACAATGGGGTCAGAGGATTCAGCTCTATAGAAGCTGAGCTAAGGATGAGAATAAGAACTTGCACTTTTAAAATGTTTTATAGCTCTCAAGTGCCTTTTTGGAAAAGACAAGACGTAAAGACACAAACAGAGCGTACTGGTTAATTGCTTGAGGTCAGAATCCATGGATTTGAGTCTTATCTCTCACCACAGCAGAAATAACTGGCTAATCACCAAACCCTATGCTTCCTTAGCACACAACTAGACTATATATACGCATGTCCCCTGAAATTAACTGTGGCCATAGCTAAAGTCTAGCAATGAAGTATGAATGTAAGTGCTTTGTTACCTTGAGTCTTCCCTTAAAACTTGTGCAATTTACCATGTTCTTTTCTCTTCCACCTCCTTGAGGCAGACAAGCATAGTGATCTTGAAGACCACATGTAAGATTGTCAAAACAACACAAAAAGAATCCGAATTTTGGGCCAATTCTTGGAGGAGAACTTCCCACCAATCAGGATCACTCATTCCAGATTTTTACATAGGAAATAATACCCTATTACGTTAAGCACTAAGGGCTCTGATTTTATTTTTTTATAGCAGTTCACATTATCTAGACAGCATATTAAAAAGCAGAGATATTCCTTTGCCAACAAAGGTCCATACAGTCAAAACTATGGTTTTTCTAGTAGTTATGTACAAATGTGAGAGTTGGACCATAAAGATGGCTGAGTCCTGAAGAATTGATGCTTTCGATTTGTGGTGCTGGAGAAGACTCTTGAGAGTTCCTTGGACTGTTAGGAGATCAAACCAGTCCATCCTAAAGGAAATCAACCTTAAATATTCATGGGAAGGACTAATGCTGAAGCTGAAGTTCCATTTCTTTGGCCACCTGATATGAAGAATGGACTCATTGGAAAAGACCCTGATGCTGGGAAAGACTGAAGGCAAGAGGAGAAGGAGGCTACAGAGGATGAGATGGTTAGATAGCATCACTGACTCAGTGGACATGAATTTGAGCAAACTCCAGGAGATAGTGGAGGACAGAGGAGCCTGGCAAGCTGGAGTCCATGGAGTCACATAGAGTCTGACATGACTTAGCGACTGAAAGACAACAACCTGTTCCCTTAACTAATACATCCAGTTTTTCCCTGACTTTGACCAAAATATTTACCTTACTATGCTTCAGTGAATGCCTCAGTAAACGAGGGATGTTACTAATACTTACCTCAAAGGGAGGACGTGTGTAAAGTACTTTCACAATGACAGACACACAGTAAGCTCACAGCAAATGAAGACCATTATCAACCATTCTTCTTGGATATTAACAATTGACATACATGGTCTCATTTAATCCTGAAAATGACAATTGCACTGCAGGCATTATCACCTTCACTCTGTCTCTAATAAGAACTATAATAATAAAAAATACTGGACAATTTCCATATGCTCAGTACTGTCCCAAGCACTGTACATAATGCTAATCTCATAAAAAACACTATGAGGTAGATATTATTATCTTCATTTTACAGATGAGGAAATAGAGACACTGAGTTTACTTATACTCAAGCCCGTACAGATAGTAAGTGGCATTGCCTGAATTCAACTCAGGAACGCTGGATCCAGAGTTCTCACTCTTAACTCATGCTGGTCACTGAAGTGCCTGAAGCTTGTTAAGGTCAAGGGAAATACTTGAGATTCTATGTTTGTGAACCCATGGTCTTAGAATCCAAGGGATCAGATGAGAAATGACTGCAATTGCATCCGTCCATCCTAACCAAGGGATCAATAAAATGAATTGAAACCTCTTAAAGCAGAACCAGACCAGTGCTATCTAGAGCCAGTCCTACCAGCTGAGTCAGTATGGTATAGTGGTTAGGAAGTTGGTAGCACTTTGCAACAGCTATGTATTGTGGCCCATTCTAAATAATGATGTCACATAAAGTCTTGTTTTAATCTTAGAACATGCTCTGAATTCCCACAAACTCTTGCTGACCAGGAAATATGGATGACATTTACTAAGGGCTCCTGTTTTTGTGCATCTTTGTGGTGTGTATCACTGTTAACTTAGACATTGCTAACAGACATATCACCCCAGCAGCAGGACTGGAGCAGACACAGTGAGACCAGATTTTTGCCTTCTATGTCTCTGTCATCAGGTCTAAAATGAGTCACCACTGAGAGACTGCAAAGCAGCTTGGTTCCTGGCTTTCTGGGGGAGATTCTAGAACATTAGTGATACTTAATAATTTAAGTACAGATGTTGCATGGGCTGTAAATGCAACCAATTAACTGAATTCAATTTTTCTCATGAGGAATGTTGTAATGCTATCACAGTGGTGAATCTCATTGCCTTACAGCTCTTGCATAAAAGGTCTATTTTACTGGTAAATATTTTTGCTTTTATAAAGGCAGAGAAGGTTTCTTCCTGCAGCAAACTCTGCATTTAAGTTAAGATTGAACATTACAGAATGACTGATTCATTGTCTAAAATAGATGATTGAGCTTCATCATTTTAAGAGTGAGTTCATTATCTGCCTGCTGCTCAACTCAGTGATAAAAATAGTATGAAGAATAAGATGTGCTGAAATATAACACTATATTTCAATATTTTTCTGTTCTTGAGAAGCACTCTGTGCAAAATCATTCCATCACTCTTCTAAGATGTACACAGCAGAGAGCTATTACCCTACAATATCAATTAAAGCCATAATCAAGAGCTGAGTTTAATTGAGAGTGGCTCCAGAATCCACATAGGTCATACAAAACCATATTTATTAGAGGATGTATAAAGATTAGGGAAGAGATATGTGGGGTCAGTAATTTATAAATGTTTGTTTTATAAAATAAGATTATGTACCAAATACTGCAATGTATATATTGTGTTTGTCTAAAACTGTTTACTATATTAATAAAATCCAATATATTACTATGTAAAAATGAGAGAAATGCACAGTGTTAAGAGCTGTGATATTTGTTTGGTATGATGCTGGGCATTCCCTTAGAGTACACAATAAAATACCGAAGTTGAACCTTAGGTAAGTTACCTTGCCTTTCTGTTCCTCAGTATACTCATCTGCAAATCATGGAAATAATATTATCTTCTGCATAATATCACTGTAAAAGTTAATCAGGACAAAGTGCACAAATTTAGAACAATACCTAGCCTAAAGGAAGTGTTTCATAAATGTTTGCAAAAGGAATAATGGTAGTAAGCTTTTCTTTGGTGGCATGCATTATTCATTTTCAATAAAAATAACTTGTTTCATTAAAAACTATTGCACTAATCAAAGAGAATGCTTTAGCTTCAAAATGTGTTTAAAAGGGAATTAAGATATTATTAAAAGCTATTATATTTTACCTTCCCTAATAGAGATCATATTTTAAGGGTAACGAAAACCAAGATGGCAGTGTGGCCAATACCTATTTCCCATTCGTTACTGTCTACCCTGGAAATGTTTTGAGGGAAGGAGGAACAATCTATGTATCTTACACAAATTCTAATTATTAAATTAACTGAAAATTCCATTTTTAAATGCAACTTATTTCTGGGAGAGTCATTTACATCATGCAGAAACTTACTATCAGTTCAGCTTGTTTTTAGTAATCCATTTAGAGAGTTTGGGTTGACAAGAAATATGAACTACAACTTTATAAAGTGAGACACTTGGTATGAAATAAACTATGGGACAGTATCTCAGTCTGCTACTTTGGGCATCATGTTAGTTATCACTTGCTCCTTTCAAAACCGCCTCAAAACTTACAAGCATAAAAATAACCATTAGTTGAACTCATGTTTCTGTGGGTGACAAGGTAGACCGAGCTCAACTGAGAGATTCTTCTGGTCTAGACTAGTTTGGGATATTTTAGGTCACATTTCTGGAGCCCTGGCTGGAAAAATTGGGCTGAATTCTCCACAAGGACTCATCCTATAGCAGGCTGAAGGTGAAAGTACAATACTTTGGCCACATGAGGTGAAGAGCCAGCTCGTTGGAAAAGATCCTGATTCTGGGAAAGATTGAGGAAGGTGGAGAAGGGGGCCACGGAGGATGAGATGGTTGGATGGCATCACCGACTCTGTGGACATGAGTTTGAGCAAACTCTGGGAGATAGTGAAGGACAGGGAAGCCTGGTGTGCTGGAGTCCATGTGGTCGCAAACAGTCAGACCCAACTTACTGACTGAACAGCAAGAGCAGCAGCAGACTAGCCCAAGTTTGCACAAATGATGCACACAGGAGTCTGAGAACAAGTGGAACTGTAAAAAAATTCTTGGTTGAGAACTGGAACAATGTTGCTTCCACAATATTTCTTTGGTCATTGCTAGTCACAAGACCAGTCCAGGTTCAAAAACTGAAGCAATGCTAGATGGAAGGAGCTGCTGAGTCACATCACAAAAATAGAGGACAGAGGCAAGGACGAATCTACTGTCATTTTGCAGTCTGTCCCAGGCAGCCAGCATCATTCCTATACTACAGAAAAGAGTTCTAAAGAAGAAAAAAAGAAGGTCTCCCCCAAGTAGAAGATTATCAACAGTCAATTTTCAAATTGGCTAAGATCCTGATAGCCTTAAAACATTATTTTCATTTTTCTGATACCTGGTTGCATTCTATTATCTAACATGAAGTGTAACTTTGTACAAGTGGAATTATTGGTCAGACCCAAACAAGCAGGTATACATAGTTTATTCAAATTCAATCCACGTGGCTGGAGAGTCTAAGAGATCCTTAATTTTGCTGCCATGAAAGGAAAAGCAATGATTTTTTAAAAAAATATATAGATATGTAATTTGTATATCATTATTGTTGTTTCAGTTTGGCCAATTTTTCTTTTTCTTTGAGGGCTTCCTAGGTGGCTCAGTGGTAAAGAACCCACCTGCCAAGCAGGAGCCATGGGTCTGATTCCTGGGTTGGGAATATCCCCTAGGGAAGGAAATGGCAATCCACTCAAGTATTCTTGCCTGAGAAATCCCATGGACAGAGGAGACTAGAGGGTCCCAAAAGAACTGGACGTGACTTAGCAACTAAGCAACAATGTTTTAAAGTCTTTAGTGGATCTCTTACATCATTGCTTGTTTTTGACCATAAGTCATATAGCATTTAATTCCCTGACCAGGGATTGAACCTGCACTGCCTACATTGGAAGGTGAAGTCTCACTGGTCTGACAGGGAAATCCCCAGTTTGGTCAGTTGTGAAGGCAACTTTCATAATCTACTTCTCCATATTAGAGAGGGGTGACAGGAGACCAGCTTCAGTAATACAAAGTATGGATGCATTAATAGAGTACATTTCTGCCCTGGCTACCTTTAGAATCCTCACTTCTACGATTACATGATTATGTTTCAAATCTCACTGAGATTTATTTTTAGCATTTCAGAAACCACATCTATCATTCTGCAGTCTACAGGGACAAGGCCCTTGAAAGAGGTCCCATGAACATACAAAGTTAAGCTGGCTGTTAATGCCTTTAACTAAGCAGCACAAGAAGCAATGAATACAAAACTAATTCTTGGAGACATGCGCAAACAGAAAACATAACCTTGAAAAGTTTATAAAATGTCACGTGCCTTAAACTAGAACTGTGTTAGAAATATAAAAAGCTAGACATTGTCCTGAAAAATACTGTCTGTGCTGTCACTTCAGTCATGTCCAACTCTGTGTAACACTATGGACTGTAGCCCACCAGGCTCCTCTGACCATGGGATTCTCCGGGCAAGAATACTAGTGCGGGTTGCCATGCCCTCCTCCAGGGGATCTTCCTGACCCAGGGATTGAACCCATGTCTCTTATGTCTCCTGCATTGGCAGGTGGGATTTTTACCAAAAATAGTGGAAATCAACATTTGTTAAAGCAATTAGGGATAATAATATCGATCTTCAAGTTGCCTCTGGAATCGTCTCCCTGGCATAATAAATATAAATTAGATTGTCTTTGTCTTTTCATATCACAATATATAGAGGAGAAAAAAGAGTAGGAAAACTTTATAAACTATTACAGGTGACATGAAAAGGAGAGTTGCAAATAACCCACATAACTTAAAATCATAAGATCTGGTAACCAGGAAGATTCACAGAGACCTGATTATCTAACCCTTCATTTTGAAGTTAAAAAACAGAAACTAGAGAATTTACTTGCCTAAGTTTGCACAGCTAACTGGTGACTAATCTGTTCCCTAATAGGTGATTTTACTGCACTTGCCTTGGGGCCTGATCATTATTGCATAGTAAGTTCCCAGTCATGCTCATTCAGCTTTTATGATATTATTTTAACATATGTTTAAATATTTTAAGTGTATTTCTAAATATTTTAACTGGGGTAAAAGGCTTTCCTGAACATCTGGTTTAAATCTCAATTCACCTCATTATTAAGTTTTCGCAGGTAAAGTTTGACTAAATTGGGTTACTGGAAAATGTAAGAAAGCCTTTAGCTTCTATAAATATATTAATCTACATCTCCCTTTCCACTTGAGGTCCTGTTCTGCTTCAAACCAGATATATGGGCTATGGCTTCAGGCACTCACACAAGCAAAGGGGCTTTGAACTTCCTGCTTGTTTACAGCCAAAGTGGGGAGACAATAAAGTTTTGTTGGAAGCATGTGAGTTGTTGATTCTATAAGGACAGAGCCTTGTCCATTAGAAGGAAAGGACACTGGAAAAAGTATTTATGCTATCAGGTATCTCAAGCCTTGGTAGCTCCCATGGCATAAGAACTTCATTCCCATACTCCACAGAAGTACAGTTGCTCTGTATAGTAAACATGTAACGCCAATTGGGGGAATAGGATTGGGGATGGGGAGAGAGGATTGGAAAAACAAGGATAAACTGAAGGGAAAACACCATTTGACAAGCACACTGGGTCTTGGGAGGGGAACTGAGAACTAAACAAGAGAGGAAAAAGAGGTGTTGATATAGCTGAAGGAGACAAGAGAATTCTAGAATAAAGAGTAATGTAAGGGGATACTGTAGCCATGGTTATAGATTATAATTTTTTTTTTTTAATAAACAAGGGACTTTCTTGGTGATCCAGTGGCTGACTCCACGCTCCCAATACAGAAGGCCTGGGTTTGATCTCTGGTCAGGGAACTAGATCCCACGTGCCACAACTAAAAGTTTCTGTGCCCTAACTAAGACCCTGAGCAGCCAAATAAACAATTTTAAAAAAATAGGTAAACAAATAATGTGAATATTATTCTCACTTGCTTGATGATCCTCCTTTGTATGTAATACCTTTCAGAGACTGGGCCTCCTGGGGCCCCAACCTTTACTGGGTTACGGCACCATCTTGCTTCCCCCCTTTTCCACTCATAATCCTAGAACTGCATTTCCACTGCCCAGCTTCCTGTTCCTAGAAATGTCTACTCACTCTGCCTCTGGCCCCGCCCCTCACCCTGCCTCTGGCCCCGCCCCTCACCCTGCCTCTGGCTCCGCCCCTCACTCTGCCTCTGGCCCCGCCCCTCCCTCTGTGGGATTGTGCTGCCACATACCTCTCTGTTGACTGTTAAAGTGGAGAAAAGAGTAGCAACTACATAATAGTATAGCTTAAAATAAGTACTACCATAGAGAAAAAATTAAAATATCAGGACTTGGGAGGAAATACATCTGTGGGAGACAAAGGAAAAGACTGTGAAGTGTTGCCACAATTAAAATGCTGATTCTAAATCTGTTTGAACTTAAAAGCTCCCCCCCTCTTTTTTTCTGAGCAATCATATGGCTCGTATTCTAAATGTGTTAGCTTAGACATTCTGCTTAAAATACACTTTGATTAGTTCTGAATTATTCAGCGTTAATAGGGTATTGCCAGTTATTTTTGTGTGTGTTTCAAGCCTCCAAAATCACAAAGTAGAGTTCAAATGATTCCGAATAAAATAATCCCTAAATGAAATGTGAACTTGGCACTACCAACAGTGTACCAAACAGCAAGGGTGTTAGATATGCAAGGCTGGGTTGCTGAAGGCAAGTTGGGAAAGAAAAGGAAACTTCTTCTTAAAAGATGTATGAAATCCATCTCAGGATGGAATTCTGTTTTAAATGGTTTGGATGCTACAAGGTTTACAGACAGCAGTGTTAATGGACTGTGGTGTTAATACTGTGTTTCTGGGAGGTATAGAGCACTACAGTTTCCTGAGAAGAATGACAGCCCTGTTGGGGGATAATGCTCTGGTAAAAATGTGCTGGGGAAAACCAAGATTTTTGTTATTACTCACTGGGATTCCCAGTGGAGAAATAGCATGATGCAGTGAAAAGAGTATGCTTTCCGCACTGTTGCCCTGGGTCTAACTACAATTCTGCTCCTTACCCAACCATGTGGCCATGTGCATAGGGCGAGTGACTGAACTTCAATTTCATATTCTCTTTGACATAGAGTAGATACGTAAGCACTGATAATTGCTAACATTGCTTTTAAGACAGGAGATGTGAATTCAGTCCCTGGGTTGGGAAGATCCCCTGGAGGAGGGCATGGTAATCCACTCCAGTATTCTTGCCTGGAGAATCCCTAGAAGCCTGGTGGGCTGCAGTCCAGGGGGTCACGTAGAGTCAAGACACAGCTGAGCGACTAACCCACATCACACACACACACACATACACACACACACACACACACACACACACACATTCAGTGCCTAGAGCAATGGTTTGAAGTCACGTTCTCTCATGCTACTTTGGGTTGTCTGTGGGGCAAGGAAGAGCTCACTTGATTGGAAAGGGATATAATTTCTTGCATAAAAATAGGAATAGCAGCTCTAATCTCTTCTAACAAACCATCCTGTGTGACTGGGACTGAGGGGTATTACTCATGGCTCAAAGATACCACATGAACATGGAAGAGTCCTGGAAAGGAGGGCTCAGCTTCAGAGTCCAAAACAGGGACAAGTCGAACACAAACCCCTTTGCAAATGCTTACATGAACCTTCAGGGCAACTCGAGACTATAGTTACACGTTGAAATATGTCCACTGCCTTCCACAGCATCAATCACTAAATACTTGTTGAATGCCTGCTACTTTATTAGAAAATGGACATTTCCCCTCTTACAGCATTTAATATCTGAAACTGAGATTAAAAATATACATATTTTGAATTGAGCTGAGGTATTTCTCATGTTTATGGTCTTTAGTTATTGGAAAATGCTTTAAAAATTGTATTATCACTGGACGTAGATTAAGATCTATTGATCTTAATCATAAGATTAAGATCTTAACATAGATTTAAGATCTATTGTTACTTGATACTACTTCATTTATTCAAAAAGCACTTCCTGAGTACAGTAATTCCCCTACATACAAATGAGTTCCATTCTGACAGTGTGTTCATAACTGCTACTTGTTCATAAGTCCAACAAATTTAGCCTAGGTACCCAATTAATACAATCAGCTATCAACATATAGTACTATACTATAATAGTTTTATAACACTTGTCACACAAATGATATGTATGTAACAAACAAACACAAAAAATAAAACATTTTAAATCTGACAGTATAGCATCTTGAAAAGTATAGTATTAATAGTCCAGTACAACAGCTGACATACAAGGGCTGGCAATCACAATCCTTGGGGGAGAAATCCAAGATCCCACTTGCTGTGTGGTGCAGCCAAAAAAGAGAAAAGGCTATTTGAGCTAGAACTTTGTGAACTGTTTAGAGTCCAGTTGAGATTCCCTCATAGCTCATTGGTAAAGAATCTGCCTGTGATGCAGAAGACCCTGGGTTCAATTCCTGGGTTGGGAAGATCAGCTGGAGAAGGGATAGGCTACCCACTCCAATATTCTTGGGCTTCTTCCCTTGTAACTCAGCTGGTAAGGAATCCACATGCAATGCAGAAGACCCAGTTCAATGGATTGGGAAGATTCACTGGAGAAGGCAAAGCCTTCCAACTTCAGTATTCTGGCCTTGAGAATTCCCTGAACTATACAGATGGGAATACCATACAACCTTACATCCCTTCTGAGAAATCTCTATGCAGGTCAAGAAGCAACAGTTCGAACTGGGCATGGAACAACAGACTGGTTCCAAATCGGGAAAGGAGTACATCAAGACTGTATATTATCACCCTGCTTATTTAACTTCTATACAGAGTACATCATGCAAAATTCCAGGCTGGATGAAGCACAAACTGCAATCAGGATTTCCGGGAGAAATATCAATAACCTCAGATATACAGATGATACCACCCTTATGGCAGAAATCCAAGAAGAACTAAAGAGCCTCTTGATGAAAGTGAAAGAGGAGAGGAGTGAAAAAAATGGCTTAAAACTCAACATTCAAAAAACTAAGATTATGGCATCCATTCCATCACTTGATGGCAAATAGATGGGGGAACAATGGAAATAGAAAGAGACTTTATTTTGGGGGGCTCCAAAATCATTGCAGATGGTTACTGCAACCATGAAATTAGAAGACGCTTGCTCCTTGAAAGAAAAGCTATGACCAACCTAGACACCCTATGAAAAAACAAAGACATTACCTTGTGAAAAAAAGGTCCGTCTAGTCAAAACTATGGAGAATCCCATGGACAGAAGAGCCTGGTGGGCTGCTGTCCATGGGGTCGCACAGAGTCAGACAGGACTAAAGTGACTTAACATGCATGCATACATTGGATAAGGAAATGGCAACCCACTCAAGCATTCGTACCTGGAAAATCCAAGGACAGAGGCTCTGTCCTCTGTCCCACCAGGCTCTGGTGGGTTGCTGTCTATGGGGTCGCACAGAGTTGGACATGGCTGAAGCGACTTAGCAGCAGCAGCAGCAGTCAAAGCTATGGTTTTCCCAGTAGTCATGTATGGATGTGAGACTATAAAGAAAGCTCAATGCCAAAGAATTGATGCTTTTGAACTCTGGTGTTGGAGAAGACTCTTGAGAGTCTCTTGGACTGCAAGGAGATCCAAACAGTCCATCCTAAAGGAGATCAGTCCTGAATATTCATTGGAAGGACTGATGCTGAAGCTGAAACTCCAATACTTTGGCCACCTGATGTGAGGAATAGTCTCATTGGAAAAGATACTGATGCTGGGAAAGATTGAAGGCAGGAGGAGAAGGGGTCGACAGAGGATGAGATGGTTGGATGGCATCCCCAACTCAATGGACATGAGTCTGAGCAAGCTCCATGAGTTGGTGATGGACAGGGAGGCCTGGAGTGCTGCAGTCCTTGGGGTCACAAACAGTGGGACAGGACTTAGCTACTTTCACTTTCACTCTTGAACTTCTCTGGTGGCTCAGTGGTAAAGAATCTGTCTGCAATGCAGAAGACCCGAGTTCAATCCCTGGGTTGGGAAGATCCCCTGGTTGGGGGAATGGCAACCCACTCCAGTATGCTTGCCTGGAGAATTCCTTGGACAAAGGAGCCTGGCCGGCTACAGCCCATGTGGTCACAAAGAGTCAGACATGACTGAGTGATTAACACTTTCACTAGAGCCCAGTCATTTCCCTGACATTTCTTATTTTTGTAACTCCCTGTAGAAGGAAGATATAAAAAGCACAAGTTACCACACAAGGTTTTCTTGTTTAATTCAGAGACAACTGGAAAACAAGAAGCTGGAAAATTTTACATGTGTCACAGCAGGAGTGGGGCAGGGGCAGGACTGATGGGGAGAAATGGGTGGCGGCAGTGAGGGAACAGCTAGACTAAATACCTATGTGTGAGTGTAAAAAGGAGAAGAGGTCATGGGCTCTGGCCAGGAACGAGGTGTGAGCTTGAGTGTGACTGACAGGAGTTGTTCTCTAGCGGGTGCTCTGACTGCTTTTAAGGAAGATTCCAGTTCACTGGTTATCATACCTGCCCTTCTGAAACAGAAGCTGTCCCCTGCACTGAAGCATTTAATAGTCGAAGCATAGGTTGTCAGTGTTTAAATTACAAATGCATGTTCAACCAGAATATTCCAGTAAAAGAAAGTCGTGCCTACCAGAAGCCTAACCATTACTTTCATCTTTGCTTTTTTAAATATATGTTTCTTAAACTAAAGTCATGCAAGCACATATTTCTAAAGTCAAATACTACCTGGTTTGTGACTAAAAAAGGTATTCCTTCACCTCATCTCTCCTTATTCCTCTTTGTTGGTATGCATTATAACTTTGGGGAGTTGCGTGGGGCTTCCCTTGTGGCTCAGCTGGTAAAGAATCCGCCTGCAATGTGGGAGACCTGGGTTTGATCCCTAGGTTGGGAAGGTCCCCTGGAGAAGGGAAAGGCTACCCATTCTGGCCTGGAGAATTCCATGGACTGTATAGTCCATGGGGTTGCAAAGAGTCGGACACGACCGAGTGACTTTCAGTATCACTATTATTACTTTTTAAGCTATTTCTTCTAGTATGTAACCTCAAAAGTTTTAAATATCATTACAGGGCTATTCAATGCTTTTTCCAGTCTTACATGCTACATATTAAAGTCTCCCCTTAAAAAATGGCACATTAAATCTCTTTCAAGTCCTACCATCTTCCATCTTCCTAAAATAGTTTCATCATTCTTTTGGGGGTTACACTGACTTTCAGTGATTACATAACTATAACTATTTAAATTTTATTTCCAGTTAAGTCACATAGTATACAATCATCATTTTTCCTCTGGCAGATCTAGTCATTCCCATTTTTATTGTTGTGGTTTGCTAAGTTTTCTAAGTACTTATGCTAAATCATTTCCATCCTCTACTGGACTAAAAGTTTTCTTTTAATATGTTCATTCTTATCAAATATTCTATCAATTCTTTTTTCTATAGAGACATCTTCCTAAGTGTTCATCCTTCTCTAGTTTCTCTCCTGTCTTCTGCACAGGTGTTATCTTAACCATCCACCTTAGAGATCCATTTGACTTTGTCTTCTGTGGGATCCCCTGTTTTCTAGATCCCTTATTGTCTTTCTGGATTTATTGTACTAACTTCCAGAGAAAACTTTTTCACCTGAATACTACATCAAAGAACTATTTCTTTAATAAATAATTTATGATCATTTCCATTGTTTAATATATTTTGTCCATTTAGTCCTATATTCATTGAGATAGGTTTTTGTCAAGCATGGAATTCATCAGGCATTAGAAGGTAGGGTGGCACTCAATAGGTTTATTACTATTCAGTCTAGCAATAGATTGAGTATTTGATCTCTGGCCTCAATACTCTACTTGATGTCTCATACATACATCAAGCTCAATAAATTCAAATAGCAGCTCATGACCTCCCTAGCAACATCTGCTCCTAATCTAGTGTTCTCCTACACAGGAAAAGGAATCAACTCCACCCATTTGAACAAGCCAGAAGCATCCTTAACTATTTTTTCGTCTTCAATCTCCATGTCCAGTCATCTTCCCTGCCTACATGTCTCTCAAGTTCAATCTCTGCTGGTCATCTCTGGGGTCTTCCTCCTAGGCAAGCCAACAACATGGCACTCACACCACTGCAAGGGTCTGTAAACCTCTGGGTCTACACTTTCCAATCTGTCCTCTATTCTGAGGCCAGAGGATCTTCTTAAAATCCAAAGACTGAAGCACATTGGGCTTCAAATTATCCAATGAGTCCCAATTCTTCTATGAAAACAATCCAAGATGCCTACCAAGAACTTTATCTGCCTACTTCCCTGTTTCTGGCATCATTTTCCCTCTTAATCTCTGACTTCTATTGTATTCTGTGCTTGTTTTTGTTGATGATGATTGTTTTGTTCTTAAAACCTGTCTTGAAATCTTTGTGCCTGCGTTTGTATTTCCTGGAAAAGTAGTCTCCCTTCCTCCCCTCTGATGCTTGTCCTTCATCTTGAACACCTCTGCTCTCTGGGAAGCTCTACAGAATAGGTTAGTTTTCTCAGTTACATACCTCTCTATCACACTGCTTATTATATTTCAAGGACAGGGATTGCATCAGCCTTTTTCCTCAGCCAGCACAGTTGTGAACACTTAGTAGACAAATATGTGTGGAAGAAAGGGAAAGAGGAACAAAAGTGAGGAAGAAAGGGAAGAGCACATGGAGATAGAGAGGAAGAAAGGGAGGCAGATAATACCGAATTTACTGATAGTTAATTCTAACTTCTAACATATTAAATAAAATTTTCAAAGTGCTTTCTAAGTGCTTATGGCCACAATAAGGCTAAGTAACAAATGAATTCAAACTGCAAAACTTGCAGACATTAAGCATTTGTTTCCCATGCTTATTAATTTGCAGAATGGCAAGAATAGCTCTGTATTGGACTGATTCAGGTGGTCTTGGTTTGACTGAAAACTATAGATTGGGTTCACGTCTGCTCCACATGGTTCTTCATTCCCCCTGGACCAGTGGCAATGAGGAGTATACTCTCATGACAAATCACAAAATGCAAGGCTCAGCCTAGAACTGGCACTTGCAACTCCTCTCACCTTCTATCAGATGAGGTAAGTCACAAAGTCCAGTCCAACATCACCAGGTTGGAAAATGCATTCCAACCACACTACTGGGTGGTCCTGCAGAGTCACGTGGCAAAGTCACATTGGTGTTAATTCGGATACATAGAGGGCACAAAGACTTTCAAAAAGAATTCAGTCTTTAACAGTTAGCTCCTTCCTATGTCATATTTATATTTTAAAGCTGTCTTTCTTAGTTTCCTTTTTCCCATCTGTGGAAAATTACAAGACCCTTAGTAGATTGATTAGGAGAAGGGCAATGCTTAGCACCCTTTATCCTTCACTAGGCCATCATTTCATGACCATCTACCACTCTTTGTCCTGCATAGGTTCCCGTTACTAATTTCATCCATGATTAAGTTACCATCTTTATTGCTCTCTCTCTTTTCAGCATTACATGATGAGAGATGGCCAGTCATACTGGCCATCTCACACTAAAGCCTTGTGTTTGTTATAATTAGAGAAATTCATGAAAGAGAGATGGATTGTAGATTAATTAAAGAACTTAGGATATCTTGACATGGATCTGAGACTTTGAGGATAATAGGAGAGCTAAGCTCTTCAAGGCCCAGAGTCCAGGTGCTTATGTAGGATGGAGCACAGGTCTGGATCTGTATGAGAGCATCCCTAAGTCTCATCCTCTTATATTAGATATAAGGAAGCCAGTGTCCTCAGAAGTGGACTTACAAGTTTAATGAGGCAGTATCGGTATCTGAATTCAGTCTCCTAACACCATTCCATGACATATACATGATCTCTAGATGCTTTGTGTAATGATGACTTGTGGTCATAATGAAAGGAAGGCAAAGTTTGATGAAAAATTCATGCACAAGCCATGGAAACATTCCCAAAGAAAATAATTTGACTTCTCACATCCATGGTTTACTAATTATTTTGTATGTATCAGTAAAAGATAGAAGTTAGATTCTCAAATTGCCCTAACTCAAGGGCATATTTTTAAGTCTGACTTTTCCATTTCACTGAATTATTTGACCAAATGGCCAACAGATTTCAGGCAATTATATACACACACACACACACATATATACATATTTAAGTGTTAGGTGATGAGGTAGTAGGGGAAGAGGGAAGAAGATAAACAGTATAGTTTTTACATTAACCAAAACTTCACTGGACTAGTAAGACTATTTCTTTCTAACAAGAGCAATAATAGTAGCTTTCTTGGGGCTTTCAATCTCAGGGTTTTTCATTATTATGTAAGGAAAGACTTTATAAGCTGCTTTTCTTTAATCCTAAAAGCACCCATAAAGATGATTAGAATTTATCTTCATCGTCATTTCAAAACCCAGCATTTTCTAATCTCAAATATCTGGTTTTATATAGTTGTAAAATAACTGTTATTGCTGTTAGAACAGCCACATTATGTATTAAATAGGTGTTTGTGAACTGGCCTGGGTACATAATCACCCTTATAATGGTAGTTCTCAGTCTCTGCCCCATATAAAAATGATTCACAAGTCAGTACTGGCTCAGTCAGAGTGGTATGGCAAGGTGGAGGGAAGTTAAGTAGAATTCATATGCTCAGAATACATTAACCACTTAACAACTGTACTACCAGGAAAGGCCCTAGTGTGCTTTCTATGAAATAATGCCTTTTGTGTTCCAAACAATGAAAGAAAATTCTTTTTAAAAAATATTGATTTATTTTTATTGGACTATAATTGCTTTACAATGTTATATTGGTTTCTGCTGTACAGCAGCATGAGTCAGCCGTATTTATACATATAACCCCTCCTTCCTGAGCCTACCTCACTCCTCACCTCATTCCACCCCTCTAGGTCATCATAGAGCACCAAGTTGAGCCCCCTTTATTATAGAGCAGCTTCCTGCTGGGTATCTATTTTACACATGGCAGTGTATATATGTCAAAATGTTTTCTTCATTTAAATTTTACATTATTTTTAAAATCTTTGCCAACTATTGCTTCCTATCTGCAATTAGCCTAACAGATAATAAGGCAACAATGATGATTGGACAAGGAAGTCGTGATATACATAGTAAAGCTCTTTTCATGGACCCATATGCATTACATCAATATTACACATGCATACTTAATCCACATTTTCCATTATTGAATGTTACTATTTCCTATGATGAAACTAAATATGCCAGTAATTCATGGTGTTTTTAAAAAAAGCACCATGCTTTCCAGGTCTTGACTGCCTGAATAGATTTGAGAATCTCTTCTGTATAGTGCATTTTCTTTTTGTAGTATTTATTTTTTTATTTGGCTGTGCCATGTCTTATCTGCTGCATGGAGGATCTAGTTTCCTGGTCAGGGTTGGAACCTGGGTCCCCTGCATTGGGAGTGTGAAGTCTTAACCACTGGACCACCAGGATTGTCCCTAGTATGTTTTCAATGAAATAATGACTTTTGTGTTCCAAGCAATGAACTGAAAAATGAACCTTTAGAAGGTAACCTGTTCATAATAAGAAAGCCACATGATGCTTGTCTGTGCTTTCTGGTTTTCCAGACTCTACACTTTCACTGTGGCATGTAAGTTCTAATAGCTCTGTCTCTATTAGGCAGTGTCTATGGTCTATTTCCACCCTCCAGATGAAGAAATCAGAATGTGCAGAATTTAGGTGGATGTTTCAGCCTTGTACAATCAGTAGGTGCTGGAGACAGGATTTAGCTTCTGCTTTTCTGGGCTTAATCCAGTGCTCATTTCCATAGCTTATATCATTATTTTATTTGCCATGAAAGAAAAGAGTGAACAACGTCCCCGCTACTATATAATAGTCAACTTGGAAAAAGAAAGAGTAACAAATCAAAACCAAGTCCTAAAATCATCATATCCTTTTAAGCCTCAGAGGTCATAGAACAACTTAAAGTAATTTCATCCCTGTTAACATTTTCTCTAGGAAGAAAGAGTTATTAATACCATGAAACAGAAATAGAATATCAGAGTGCCAGTGGAGTCAAATACCAATTGCAAACAAGTATTCTGTAGAACAAAGCAATTTTCACATCTAAAGGGTGATGCAAGACACACTGCTTTGTTGAATGTTTAATAAAAAATTTCACCCCCAAAATAATTCTGTTCAGCGGGAGATTTAACTGGTTCCTGTTCCTATGGTAGTCATTCTACAAGGGCCAAGGAGCTGGGGGAACTTGATTACTGTGTGTTTGGGAGGGAGAATCTAGGTTGAATTAAAGCTTCATTCTTTATAATCTCTTAGACTTACAATTAAGAAGAAATCTTTCTAACATCTCTTTCTTTCAAAACACAAGTCAAGTAATAACCATTTAAACAACATACTGGTGAAGAGATTCAACTCTGACCCCTGCCTTCACTATGCAAAGGATTGAAAGCACTTCTTTAATTTTTAAAATAATTATGAGGGAACCAGCATAAGATCTGCCTCAGTTATAATCTTGGGCATTTATGTATGTAGAAATGAAGATTTTAGTAAATCTTATTCTTTCAAGACAATGTTGAAGTTTCTGTGAAATTCCTCATAAATACAACTGTACCTGTCAAACTATGGGCTTAGGAAACATTTCCCAAACAATCAAATGGTCTTGAAAATAAGCAACACTGGCTATGTTAGTCACCCTTACAGGTTAGATTCAATGAATCATTTTACGTATTTGTTCATTCCAAATGACAATATTATGATATTTGTACCTATTATAAAAGCAATCATATGTTTGAAAAGTAAACTATAGAAAGTTTGTAAAGCAAAAATTTCTCCTCATTAAGAGATGAGAATATACCTCAATTTTTGATTCAGTTTGATTAAGCTTTCTCCCAACTAAGACAGCCGAGAAAAAAGTTTATCGCTGCTTTAGCACCTACCTACTCCCTATTTCTGACTCTCACTTACAAATTATTGACAATAATAAGTGTAAGGAAAGAAAATTTAACACATGGCTTGGCTAAAAGATAATTCCCATTCAGTTAAGAAATAAATTATTTAACGTCATTTCAGGGGTGGTTGCTGCTGCTACTGCTAAGTCACTTCAAAGAAGATCTAAAGAGAGAAATTAGAGGTCCTGCCACTAGGAAACTATGATCACAAAAATGGTGAGTCAACAATGGGTGACAAGTAAGAGAACAACCTGGAGATGCTCTTATTATCAAAGCATGTTAAGTGAGATATGGATTCTTAAAGAAGCATTTGAGAAATGATTATATGTAGATGACTTATATCAAAGGATGCTGTAAGAAACCATAAAAGTATAAGATAAAATATGTAAAAATTTTGGGTGAATGAAGCATAGACCTTTCCTCCAAGGTTTATAGTGTCCCTGTGATAATTAAAAATGTGCACTTACTGCAAAGTTCCCATTACTGACATCTGATAGCATTATCATTTTTTACACACAGTCATCAGGGCTTCCCTGGTGGTACAGTGGTCAAGAATCCACCTGCAATGCTGGAGACACAGGAGACATGATTTCGATCCCTGGATCCAGTTGGAAATTTCGCTTGGAGGAGAAAATGGCAACCCACTCCAGTTTTCTTGCCTATAAAGTCCCATGGACAAAGAAGCTTGGTGGGCTACAGTCCATGGGATCACAAACAACTAAACATGCATGCATACACAGTGATTAGAGTCTATAGACTCTTTGCTAGCAGGAGAACTTCAGGCTATTGCCTAGATTTCTGGATGAACTTACACTCTCTTAACTATTGGCCAAATGAAGATATATGTGAAAAGTCTTTGTAAGATGAACAACACTTTTATAATAGTGACCTCACTGTTAGGTTGTCAATTCTATGACAATCATTGGTACGGGGATTGTGTGAAAAACTTTTTTCAGATGCACTCTCTTCACCTCTTGAGCTCTTGAAACTCGTATGCTGTTTCAGGCTCAAAGAGAATATTATGTCAACTCAGCTCATTCCATTTTATTAATCTTACAATATGGTATTGTGGATGGTACATATCTGCATTGCTGTTAATGTGGTCTCTCAAAATATTTTCATGAGCAGCACAGAGAAGTTTAGATTGGCAATTCTTAACCATTTGGAAAACATTACTGTGTAAATTGCTTAATGTATTAATTACAGCTTAGAAATAGTTTTCAGTTGGCCTACCAACAGTAACAAATCATTATTGGGTACCTATAAGTTCCAGCACTGTATTTAGTGCTGAGGATACGATGATAAACAGGACATAAATAATCTCTGTCCTCAAGGAACTCAGAGGCCAATGAAGAAAAGAAGCAGTAAACAAACAGTAAACAAACAGTAATTACAAAATGTGACGAAGACTGCAAAGAAATCACACAGGATGACATAAACAGTCCTTTTCTATATCTTGCATATTGAAACATCTGTTCTTGGTCTTGCACCATTTTTCCTTACTTCCTGTTTTTAATATATTTTAAATAAGACATAACCATGTACATAAATTTCACCAGCTGAAAGTATTGAACTCAATAGTTTTGGGTTTATTTACAGAGATCTGCTTCCTGGGCTTCCCAGCGGGCTCAGTGGGTAAAGAATCTACCTGCAATGCAGGAGATGTAGGAGACACAGTTCAATACCTGGGTCAGGAAGATCCCCTGGAGGAGGGCATGGCTACCCACTCCAGTAACTTGCCTAGAGAATCCCATGGACAGAGGACCCTTGTGGGCTACAGTTCATAGGGTCTCAAAGAATTGGACACAACTGAAGTGACTGAGCACAAACAGAGAGATATACACACCCCAAAATTGAATCTAGGAGCATTTTGATCATTCCTAAAGGAAAATCTATACTCATTATAACTCATTCCTTGTTTCCTCTCCCAGCTCCTCCAGAAAATCACTAATCTAACTTTCTCCATGGAGTCAGATATTCTGAACATTTCGTATAAATAGAATCATACAATATGTGGTCTTTTGTGTATGTCTTTTTTCATTGGTATAATATGTTCAAGGTTCATCTGCAATGTAGCATATATCAGGAATTCATTCATTTTTAAAGATGAAAAGTATTTCATTGAATGTATATATGAATTCTGTTTATCCCTTCATTTCTTCCTCCAACCGCATTTGGGTTGTTTATTTTTGTGTGTGGTGTTAGGTAAGGGTCCAGTTTCATTCTTTTGCGAGTGGTTATCCATTTATGCCGGCACTATTTGTTGAAAAGACTTTTCTCTCCCCCACTGAATTGTCTAGGCACTTTTGTTGAAAATCAGTGGCCCAAAAATGTAAGGGTTTATTTCTGTACTGCTGATTTTATTCCATTGATTTAAATGCTTGTCTTTCTGCTAGTACTACTCTGTCATTATTATTATAGCTTCATAGTACATTTTTACATCAGCAAACATGAATCTTCCAACTTTATTATCCTTTTACAATATAGGTCTGGTTCTATATTGTTATAGTTATCTATAGTTCTGGTTATCTCAGATCCCTTAGATTTCCAAATGAATTTTGGGATTAGTCTGTCAATTTCTGCAAAAAATCCACTAGCATTTTGATAAGAATTGTGTTGAACCTGTTGATTAATTTGGGGAGTGTTGTCATTTTAACAACTTAAGTCTTCTGATCCATTAAACTGAGATATCAAAAGATTTCATAGACATATTTAAATATTTTTCTTTTATTTCAACAATCTTGTGACTTTCAGTGGACAAGATTTTCTCTTATTTTATTAAATTTATCCTTATATTCATTATTTTGATGACATTATAATTTGAATTGTTTTCTTAGTTATTGTTCATTGCCATTATAGGAGCAGAACTGATTTTTAAATATTGATCTTAAACTCTGCAAACTTGCTGAATTAATTAATTTTAATAATTTTTGTGGGATTTTTCTTGGGATTTTTCTGTGTACTTAATTATGTCACCTGTGTTGTCTCATTTTTAATCTTAAATTTGTGGTCCAAATATAAAAAGAAAAAAGGATTTAGGAGGTCATGAGCAAATATTTGAAGTAAACATTTTTTAATATCTGCAGAGATCAATCTTATGGTCAATAGATATATACAATTTGAAGGAAGATAGATTTAGGGTCAAAGTTAAACATTTTAATAAATACAGCTGTTCTATATTCACAACAGTCTGCCTTGTGAAATAGTGAACACTCAATAACTAAATGTGTTCAATCAACAACACAACTGCTCTGGATATGTTAGAGAGGGAATTACAGCCTCAGGAAATGGGGTGGGCTTCATGATTTCTAGACATTTTCCAACTTTAGATGAATGTTGCCAATTCATTCTGCCTTGCTCTGACAGTTTTTATGTAAATATTTAAGTAAAGAAATGTGGAAAGTATCAGTAAGAGCTCCTACCTATTAAGGCAAGACTACAATATTCTTCTCTATACCTCTAGGTATAAAGATAGATTTCTACTCTCAGTCCTGCAGGGACTAGGCTATTTGTACTTCAGGAGGTCTTAAATTTTCCAGGAGCAACCCATCCCCTGTTAAAAACCACTATCAGGCATCAAAGGTGCATGAATACTAATATGCGCCACCTTTCAAAGCGCTTTCATTCTTTTTTAAAAAATTTTATTAGTGTATAGTTGATTTACAATATTGTTAGTTTCAGGCATATAGCAAAGTGAATCAGTTATACATATACATATATCTATTCTTTCTTAGATTCTTTCCCCATATAGGTCATTACAGAGTATGAGGAGAGTTCCTTGTGCTATTTGTGTGTGTTTGTGTGCGTGTGTGTTAGTAGTCGCTCAGTCATGTCAGACTCTTTCCTATCCCGGGACTGTAGCCACCAGGCTCCTCAGCCCATGGGATTCTCCAAGAAAGAATACAGAATACAGGTTGCCATTTCCTTCTGCACCCCTGTGCTATTTAATGGGTTCTTATCAGTGGTCTGTTTTATATATAGTAGTGTGTATATGCCAATCCCCCTGGTAATGGTAAGTTTGTTTTCTATATCTATGACTCTATGTTTTGTAAATAAGTGCATTTGTAGCATTTCATTCTTCAAATATCTCCAATGAGCCTTCAAAATGAGATAACCCCTACTCTGTAGGGAAACTTGAAGCTTATTACATTAACACTTAACCCCCCTCAATTTGGTAATATTTCACTTCCACAGTGAAACAGTTGTGGTTCCACAGTGAAAGAAACAGAAGTGAACTCTTAATTTAGGCAGAAGAGAGGTGACTGGAAAGAAATAAGAGTTTCATGGAATTCATGGAAGTAGAAGGACCAGATTGTAAGGGAGCATGAGAGGGCTATGCTCTTGAAATATACAACTGTTCATAGCAGAGTCTATATGGTGATGTCTCCAACATTGCCACTGTAAAGTAATCTATTCAACTATTTCTTTTGCCCTTGATTCACACTCTCAAGATTCAAAGTCCTGGGGGAAGAAACACCCCATCAGTCAATGTTAGGTCATGTACCTACTGCATTGAAACAGAAGAAAGAGGAACGCTACAGATCTTTCAGCTCTACAAATTAAGGCATACAGAAGCAACTATTCTTCCACCAAAACACACAGAATGAGGGAGAGGTTGTTGTTGCTCAGTCATTAAGTTGAGTCTGACTTTTTGTGACCCCATGAACTGCAGCACACCAGGCTCCTCTGTCCTCCACCATCTCCTAGAGTTTGCTCAAGCTCGTGTTGATTGAGTTGGTGATGCTATCTAACCATCTGATCCTTTATTGCCCCCTTAACTATCTACAAAAGAAACTGGAGTATTATTGGATTTAAATGTTGAGCAGTCAATCAAAAAATGTCAAATACTCTCTTCATACATACAATATATTTGTTGAATTTATTTAATACTTACTATAGTTTTAATCCTAGCAGCCTTAGAAATTACACTTTAGTTGTGGCACTGAGCCACCCATTTTTTGTTTGTTTATCCATAATATAAGGAAACAGAGCCAAGGTTTTTGC
The DNA here is from genome assembly GCF_963930625.1 of Muntiacus reevesi. Classification (NCBI taxonomy): domain Eukaryota; kingdom Metazoa; phylum Chordata; class Mammalia; order Artiodactyla; family Cervidae; genus Muntiacus; species Muntiacus reevesi. The sequence continues at coordinate 125,217,207 of NC_089251.1, read as the reverse complement.
TCCTAAAATGTTCCTCTTATGGAAGAGCCTCATTTTTATAACCCTTGCCCCAGTGTGAATCAAGTGGCCTAGTTTCTGTTTCAGACCATTATTTAATAATCTAACTGTTTCAATGTACTAATGAGGCACCATTATTTGAATGCTGTTTTTCAACTGCCCTGGTTTCTTGCTTGCATTACCACTGTCATCTCTTGGCCTAAATATTTTTTATACTTAATGATGCCTTAGTACTTGTATCCTAGGCTTTTTAATAAGACAGTTATTTTTAAAATCAAATAAATAAGTCTTTCTGGACTTCTAATTTCTAGCTCAGTGCTAAAGCTGCTAGAAAATTGCTTCCCTTAGATTTAAAGCAAATAGTATATAAAGTTTAAAAATTTATTCAACATACTCTAGAATGTAAAAAAAATCAGCATAGTATAAAAGTACATTTTTATTGCTCCTTAAGATCACAATGAAGATTAAACTTTCTTTACCTTTAACTTTTGAATAAGAAGAAATATTTTGCAATTCCCAAAGCTAAAGTCTCATGAATCATGACTTACACCAGTTTGTTCAGCACCACACAGCACTATGATTCATCTCTTGTCTTTATTTCATGCTGTGATTCCTTAAGAAGTACAAGTTGGTCAATAGAGTTCATTTGGGTAAAGGATTTGAGCACCAACCTAATCTAAGGCCAATATAATCACCATTTTTGGTTGGCCCTCTGTTTTGTTTCCTTAGGATCTAATAATCAGAGGGAGATGGCTCATTATTTCAATTGATTCGATCAGCATTGAACATTCAGAAGAGTTACTATCAAGAGCCAAATTTGATTCAGGTTATTGGTGGTCTCCACAACAATGCTGATTCTTGATGCAGCTTGCTATTCTGAACTAATAGGAATTCAATAGATGTTTCCACATCAGAAGGCATTACAATTTCAATAAATATATTTTGTAGGAAGGAATGGAATCCATATGCAGAGTGAGTGCAAGAATCAAGGAAATAGTATAATCTTCAGTCTCTTGGTTTGTTTATATCTACTCTTATTCCAGAAAGCATTGAAAGTGCCTCTGTGGGTATCAAATCCTCACATAGGAAGCATGGATGGAACCATTGACATTGTCTTTGGAAATGGGAGTTTGAACTATCCATCAGAGCCAACTAATTCCATTTTGGTTTTTTGTTGGTTTGTTTGTTTAACTGCTGAAGTGATTTTTTTTTCTTTTTCTTTTTTTTTTTTTTTTTTCATTTATTTTTATTAGTTGGAGGCTAAATACTTTACAATATTGTAGTGGGTTTTGTCATACATTGACATGAATCAGCCATGGATTTACATGTATTCCCCATCCCAATCCCCCCTCCCACCTCCCTCTCCGCCTGATTCCTCTGGGTCTTCCCAGTGCACCAGGCCCGAGCACTTGTCTCATGCATCCAGCCTGGGCTGGTGATCTGTTTCACTCTAGATAATATACATGTTTGATGCTGTTCTCTCCAAACATCCCACCCTTGCCTTCTCCCACAGAGTCCAAAATTCTGTTCTGTACATCTGTGTCTCTTTTTCTGTTTTGCATATAGGGTTATCGTTACCATCTTTCTAAATTCCATATATATGTGTTAGTATACTGTAATGGCCTTTACCTTTCTGGCTTACTTCACTCTGTATAATGGGCTCCAGTTTCATCCATCTCATTAGAACTGATTCAAATGAATTCTTTTTAATGGCTGAGTAATATTCCATGGTGTATATGTACCACAGCTTCCTTATCCATTCGTCTACTGATGGGCATCTAGGTTGCTTCCATGTCCTGGCTATTATAAACAGTGCTGCGATGAACACTGGGGTGCAAGTGTCTCTTTCAGATCTGGTTTCCTTGGTGTGTATGCCCAGAAGTGGGATTGCTGGGTCATGTGACAGTTCTATTTCCAGTTTTTTAAGAAATCTCCACACTGTTCTCCATAGCGACTGTACTAGTTTGCATTCCCACCAACAGTGTAAAAGGGTTCCTTTTTCTCCACACCCTCTCCAGCATTTATTGCTTGTTGACTTTTGGATAGCAGCCATCCTGACTGATGTGTAATGATACCTCATTGTGGTTTTGATTTGCATTTCTCTGATAATGAGTGATGTTGAGCATCTTTTCATGTGTTTGTTAGCCATCTGTATGTCTTCTTTGGAGAAATGTCTGTTTAGTTCTTTGGCCCATTTTTTGATTGGGTCATTTATTTTTCTGGAACTGAGCTGCAGGAGTTGCTTGTATATTTTTGAGATTAGTCCTTTGTCTGTTGCTTCGTTTGCTATTATTTTCTCCCAATCTGAGGGCTGTCTTTTCACCTTGCTTATAGCTTCCTTTGTTGTGCAAAAGCTTTTAAGTTTCATTAGGTCCCATTTGTTTATTTTTGCTTTAATTTCCAATATTCTGGGATGTGGGTCATAGAGGATCCTGCTGTGATTTATGTCGGAGAGGGTTTTGCCTATGTTCTCCTCTAGGAGTTTTATAGTTTCTGGTCTTACATTTAGATCTTTAATCCATATTGTGCTTATTTTTGTGCATGGTGTTAGAAAGTGTTCCAGTTTCATTCTTTTACAAGTGGTTGACAAGTTTTCCCAGCATCACTTGTTAAAGAGATTGTCTTTTTCCCATTGTATATCCTTGCCTTCTTTGTCGAAGATAAGGTGTCCATAGGTTCATGGATCTATCTCTGGGCTTTCTATTCTATTCCATTGATCTACATTTCTGTCTTTGTGCCAGTACCATACTGTGTTGAGGACTTGGCTTTGTAGTAGAGTCTGAAGTCAGGCAGGTTGATTCCTCCAGTTCCATTCTTCTTTCTCAAGATTACTTTGGCTGTTCGATGTTTTTTGTATTTCCATACAAATTGTGAAATTATTTGTTCTAGTTCTGTGAAAAATACCGTTGGTAGCTTAATAGGGATTGCATTGAATCTATAGATTGCTTTGGGTAGAATAGCCATTTTGACACTATTGATTCTTCCAATCCATGAACACGGTATGTTTCTCCATCTGTTTGTGTCCTCTTTGATTTCTTTCATCAGTGTCTTATAGTTTTCTATGTATAGGTCTTTTGTTTCTTTAGGTAGATATACTCCTAAGTATTTTATTCTTTTTGTTGCAGTGGTGAATGGTATTGTTTCCTTAATTTCTCTTTCTGTTTTCTCATTGTTAGTGTATAGGAATGCAAGGGATTTCTGTGTGTTAATTTTATATCCTGCAACTTTACTATATTCATTGATTAGCTCTAGTAATTTTCTGGCAGAGTCTTTAGGGTTTTCTATGTAGAGGATCATGTCATCTTGAAACAGCGAGAGTTTCACTTCTTCTTTTCCTATCTGGATTCCTTTTACTTCTTTTTCTGCTTTGATTGCTGTGGCCAAAACTTCCAACACTATGTTGAATAGTAGTGGTGAGAGCGGGCACCCTTGTCTTGTTCCTGATTTTAGGGGAAATGCTTTCAATTTTTCACCTTTGAGGGCAATGCTTGCTGTGGGTTTGTCATATATAGCTTTTATCATGTTGAGGTATGTTCCTTCTGTTCCTGCTTTCTGGAGAGTTTTAATCATAAATGGGTGTTGAATTTTGTCAAAGGCTTTCTCTGCATCTATTGAGATAATCATATGGTTTTTATCTTTCAATTTGTTAATGTGGTATATTACATTGATTGATTTGTGGATATTAAAGAATCCTTGCATTCCTGGGATAAAGCCCACTTGGTCATGGTGTATGATTTTTTTTAATATGCTGTTGAATTCTGTTTGCTAGAATTTTGTTAAGGATTTTTGTATCTATGTTCATCAGAACTAATTCCATTTTGAAACAAATGTCCCAAAGACTATTGCCTCAGCCCTGGGCAAGTTCCCCAAACTGTCAGTCTCCTTCCCATCAGTCTCCCTAAGGTTTGGATTAGCAAGAAATCAGCAAAAGCAAGCTATGTCCAATTTTCTCAATGCATATCCTACAATCACTAGCATAAATATTAATAGATATTATCTGATTTTAGTTATCTTACAGATATAAAAAGCATATACCATACTTTGAAATTTCATTGCATGTAAATTAAGAATCAGTTATTATAACTCTTTGAAATCATTTTAAAACAAATAATTTAAGGACATTTATTTATATTTTAATTTTTTTTCTTCCTTCCCTGTCTTACTTTAGTGTTCAAGCATCTGGTTCTCTTTCTGAGAACAACTTGCTGGTAATCCATAGCAGTCAGATTTAAGGGGATGGTGGTCAGTGGGAAACAGGAGGCATCGGAATCAATAGGATTCCTCAAAGAGGTATTGGCTACCAAAAGGCTTAATTAATGCTGGTATTGTTTTTTTCCAGCTACACTATCAAAACACATCTATCCCCATTCAATCTATCTCCTCTTAATTTTCAGGTTAATTATTTCTGTTAACTAATCTAATTCCTTGATTGTGTCCTGAATTTAAATTCAAACAAGTGATGTTCCCTAGAAAGCACTGATGTTTCATTAAGACAAGAACTCATAGAGATAATAACAAGAGCCAATATTTGAATATGACTTTTTAAATTAATTTTTATTGGAGTATAGTTGGTTTGCAATGTTGTGTTAGTTTCTGCTGTATAGCTAAGTGAGTCAGTTATGGCATCACTGACTCAATGGACATGACTTTGGGCAAATTCTGGGAGATAATGAAGGACAGGGAAGCCTAGTTCACTGTAGTCCATTGGGTGGCAAAGAGTCAGACATGACTTAGAGATTGAACAATGAACAACAATTCCCATATGGGTCATTATAGAGTACTGATTAGAATTCCCTATGCTATACAGTAAGTTCTTATTAGCTATCTGTTTTATGAATATTAGTTTATACTTTATAGAGATGGAGATAAAGATACAATCTTTCCAGATTCAACAGGAGAGGCAGTATCATCAGAAATAGGAGATGGTTCTTCAAATATATCTTCAAGTTCTGACTATGTTGATTTCATTTTTGCTCTAGTACAGGAAGATAGAATGACAAAAAGAATACAGATTTCTAGGTCAGCAGAAGGACATCTAATACAAAGTTTGATAGCTTGTCTTCTAAAGGATGAGTGGCTTGACATTAAGGAGCCCTACCTTCATTTTAGCTGCAAACATCTCTGTACATTCAGCTGAATCCAGAAAGGTTATCCTAAGTACCAAAAATGTCATCATTTTTTTACCAAATAACAACACACCATGATTCGTTATTCTAAGTATTCTGTCTGTAGGGGTCATCGGAAATGTGAGGACTCCAGCAAACACTAGCAGACACCAGCTAATTAACAGTAAGGAGCATCATTTAAAACAGAACAAGTGAAAATTTACAGAAAATTTTAATAACCACAAAATAACCACAATGCTTGGGAACTGATAGGGAGTTAGAAATTTGTTCTTATTCTCAACCTCCACCCCAATCCCAGGAGTATATTGTCAATGTAGCTAGTTTATTTTGTATACATATATAGCTTTGGAATTTTGGAAAATTTCACTGGCTATATTCAAATGAAGAACAATTCCAGAACTTCGTGTATGGTACTATTAGGTATGGCTTCCATGTATAGTTCTCTTTGACATGGCCAGTATTCTGAAATAAACAGCTAAAATAAGATTCCCTGAATCCTAGTATGTACATACAGAAAAGCTATGATATAGTGCATTTGGTCTATTAGACAGGGTGTTCCTTAATACTAATGCTCCACACATGGATGTCCTTATGTGTTTGAAAATTTTTAAGAGGGTAAGATCTTGGCAAAATATATTCATATGCATGGGATCTTTTAGTCCACTTCAACACTTGAAGGAAATAATTGCTTTGTTGTGGGAAATATATAGATATAAGAAAGTAGACTGTGGTGATTTCTAACAGTTTATTTAAAAATAACTTGGGTTTAATTAATGGAGAAGGAAATGGCAACCCACTCCAGTACTCTTGCCTGGAGAATCCCAGGGATGGTGGAGCCTGGTGATCTGCCGTCTATGGGGTCTCACAGAGTTGGACATGACTGAAGCAACTTAGCAGTAGCAGCAGCAGAATTAATTAATATTTTTCATAGATTGGCATAAGTTATGAATGGAGAATTTTTTAATAAAATTATAATCAATTCCAGGCCATCAATTGATGGCTAATTCACCTTATCAGTATAGACAATCAATGGTATACAAATAGTTTACTCTGTTAGGCCTAAAAATCCTATAATGTGAAGTCATTTGATCTGGGGTTGCTCAGAAATTTCAACAGCTAACACAGTCCAAGAATGTTAATAGATAGTATAGCAACAAATAGGTTTAAAATTACAGCAGACTCTCAGACAGTCAAAGGGAGAAGCAGTGTGAAGACAGTTACACCCAACTGGCCCATCCACCTGACCTTCTCTGACAGCTCAGAAGGTCATATCTGGCCTCACCTCTCAGGGAAAAGCCTGCTAAATCCTATAGTCTTGGGACATGAAGTTCTCTCATGCTCGAGCTCAGTCACTCATTCGTGTCCGACTCTGCAAACCCATGGACCGTAAAGAACGAGGCTCCTCCGTCCGCGGGATTTTCCAGGCAAGAAGACTCGAATGGGTTGCCATTTCCTACTCCAAGGGATCTTCCTGACCCAGGGATCGAACTCGTGTCACTTTCATCTCCTGCAGGTAGAGTCTTTAACCACTGTGCCACCTGGGAAGACCAGAAAGTTCTCTACTCACTGACCTTTGGTGTCTGCCACAAGGTTGAGAGAGGTCTGAAGACTTCCTCCTGCACGCTCAGCTCAGGTGTTCCCCTCCCCTGAATTTCCTGCCAAGAGTCCAACTTTCTAGCAAAGAAGCTCAGTTCATACTGCCTCGCTAATTTGTGGTAAGAAATGTTTGTCGGAAAGGAACCTCTTGTTGTTGTTACTCACAGATGGGGGGTGACAAAGCTGGAGGGACAAAGCAGGAGCCAGAACATAAACCAGGACCTCTGACTTCTGTATCCGTGCTTGCTTTTCCCGTAAGACCTCCCCAGCTCCTGGTTACCTGACATTTACCGCTTACAGAGCAGTGGATCAAGCAAGCATCGGGTACCTGTGTTCTGTTAACTGCCGAGCAATCATTTAAAACAGCACCTCTGGCACCGTGGGAGAGAAATTCCTGACAGTAGAAGGATTGAGAGACAAAATCTTGATACAAAGTCATAGGTTGTAATACCAGTCTTCTACCCTCATATAAACAATCTTTAAAAAAATGATACTGAAGCACTGACAATTTCCAAGCCTTATGAATTCCTGCTCACACTTTAAACACTAAGTCCAGCTGCTTATTTACCACCTTTCAGTTTTCGTTTTGGCTGCTGAGAGCTTAGCAGCAATGCTTTCTGTTCAAGCAGCCCTGGTAGATTTCAGGCCATTTGTCATGAGAGAGAGAAATAATTGCCACTTTTGACTTTATCATTTATATTTCCTACCATGTATATGTGTAGTTTGGGCTTCCCTGGTGGCTCAGACAGTAAATCCGCCTGCCATGTGGGAGACCAGGATTCGATCCCTGGATGGGGAAGGTGCCCTGCAAGAGGAAATGGCAACCCACTCCAGTATTCTTGCATGGAGAATTTCATGGACAGAAGAGCCTGGTGGGCTACAGTCCATGGGGTCACAAAGAGTTGGCATGACTGAGTGACTAAGCACATTGGTAGTTCAAGAAAGAAAGAACTAGAGAAGGTACCAAAAATGTGAAAAATATTGGTATTAAGAACATCATATAGTAATTTCCAAGTTTAAGTATTGATATTTCTGGATATCTTGTATTTCAGTTAATATCTTCAAAGTATGCAAATGATAATCAGAAAGACCCAATAACAGGCCACATCCTTCATTCCGTATGATTGCTTCTTTTATTTTCGTCAGTTATTAAGTGCTTACTACAAGCCTAGTACTGTGGTGAGATTTACTTCCATCATCTTTATGTAATCTCATCTAATCCCTAAACAGTGCTTTAAGATAAATGTTATTATCTGATTTTAAAGAAGGAAAAGTAAAATAATTCCTGATCTCACACAATAATTAAGCATTTAAATTCAGTTGTGGTTGATAACAGAGGCTGTCATTTGTCAGCACACTATTGTTGTTTTTTAATCACTAAATGGTGTCTGACTCTATGTGATCCCATGGACTGCAGCATGCCAGGCTTCCCTGTCCTTCACGGTCTCCCGGAGTTTGCTCAAATTCATGTTCATTGAGTCAATGATGCTGTCTAACCATCTCATCCTCTGTTGCCCTCTTCTCCTTTTGCCTTCAATCTTTCCCAGCATCAGGGTCTTTTTCAGTACATTATATCACTATCCAAAAACAGATCTGATATTGACATAATCTAAGAATGGCATTAGTGGTCAAGAACCTGCCTGAAAATGCAGGATACATAAGAGATGCAGGTTCAATCACTGGGTCAGGAAGATTCCCTGGAGAAGGGCCCTGCAACTCCCTCCAGTATTCTTGCCTGGAGAATCCCATGGACAGAGGAGCCTGGTGGGCTACAGTCCATGGGGTCACAAAGCATCAGACATGTCTGAAGCCTTGATGTGGTGATGGTGGCAGCATCATTTGATTACTTTTACACTTCAGTATTCTCATGACTTTTCCTCAGTTCTTAAGGAAAATCTTGGTGCCAACTGAGCACATTGCACTCTAGTTTGTCATTGAATTAGTTTCCTGAATAAGTAGAAGGGAGCATTATTTCCAGGACTAAAGACAGTTTCATCATTGCCAAGAGCTTGGACTTACACCATGGTGTTAAAGATGTGTCATTTTTTAAAATGAATCACAAGCATAATCAAATTCCACTTGTGGCACTAGAGAAGGGAATACAGCTGTGTATTGCTCTGAGCTAGTTCTCTTGTGCATGGACACCATCTGCTTTCTGTTGCTTTAAATGAAGTTTTTCATTTTAGGCTTTAAAAATGCTTTAAATTCAATAATTGCCTGTTCAGTAAATCACTAGAAAAAAAAGCAAGTTAAAGAAACCATAATTCTTTGTACTCTACTTTCTTCTAGGCTAATGACATCTCAGTAATGAGGTCCAAATACATTGTGACATGATAGGTGTCCCTTTTAATTATCAGTCAGCTTTTAGAGTCAGTCATTCTGGCAAGATCTTCAGCATTTGAGGGAAATACTTTATCTCTTTCAGTCTAGCCCTGACACGTCCTCAGCATATCTTCCCAGGATATCAGTGAACTGGGCAGAAAGACAGCTTGGGCTATGAAAGTCTTTGTCACTATCAGCTGTTGCTGACAGCTGAAGGTTATGGCTCTCAGTTTAAAATGGGTATGAAAAACTCTCCCAGACCACATTTCATTTGATCTAATGAAGAAGAGTCTCAGATGAAGGACTCTGGTCTCTACCAGAGTAAATCCAGGTAATTTGGAGCAGTCTAGAAATTTTCTGAGCCAGAATAGTCAGGGTGGTTCCCATTCCTGAAAGCCTAAGAGACAGTATCAACTCCTGCAAGGTATTTCCTGTCTCTGGGTTTGTACTCCTAGTTGGTGAATGAAGAAAATGCCTTGCTGGAATGGATTCATGACTATGATGAAAAAAGGAGCAGAAAGCTCTTTTGAAAAGTGATTTTATATATTCTGGTTTCTGGACCGGCAAGTAAGAAGCTTGGAAGTCACCACTCTGTCCTAACAACAAGTAGAAGTCTGAACAAACTGAAAAATCATCAACTCTTCTTATATCAATAAGAGAAATGAGTCAGAGGGCAAACCCTAGCCTCCAAAATTGGAGTGAAAATGTTATCTGTTCAGCGGTGTCTGATTCTTTGGGACCCCGTGGACTGTAACTCCCCTGACTTCTCTGTCCATGGAATTCTCCAGGCAAGAATACTGGAGTGGGTTGCCATTCCCTTCTCCAGGGAATCTTCCCCACCCAGGGATTGAACCCTGGTCTCCTGTATTGCAGGCAGATTCTTTACCATCTGAGCCATCAGTGACGCCTCCAAAATTGGAGTGACTCATAGACAAATACAAAGAGTCGCTAATTATTGGAGCAGAAACTTTCTAACTGAAACCTCTATGAGAACCAGTGCTGGGGTAGGAAAACCTTAACTGTAATTGATGAATTGCTGGAGGCTTAGTGTGTACAAGTCTGGCACATAAAAACTCCAGAGGGTTCCAGTCATGAGGCGGATCCCAAGTTCTTATGAGTTTTACCTCCTGGAGCTACAACAGCTTCTTACAGGGAATACTGGAGAAAAATCTTCTAACATTTTGACAGTGGGAGGAGAAAAACAACGATTTTGAAATATGCTAGAGCATCCTGTTCTTCTACAAAAGTCTGCCCTTAGGAACCCAATCTACTTGGGTTTTATCAGAGCCCAACTGACTTGGGGAAGGAGAAATATCCGACTCCAGCTGACTCTAGCCTTGAGGAAGGACAATACTTAACTCTAGCTCCCTCTACTCTTTCATGAGGGAGAAGAGAAAGAGTCAACTCCAACCCTACTCTAGCAAACTTGTCCCAGCTCAGAGGGAGAGGTAACTGATATGCACATATAAAGTTTATAGCCCAGAAACTCACAGGTTCATAAAAGATTAAGACCTAATTATAGGAGTATAGAATACTTTCTCTCCATGCAGATCTTATCACCACATTACTAAATGTCTATTTACAGCAGTTCTTTCTACCTAGTACCTTGTGTTCAGCTATCAAGACAAAACTTATGAAACACACTAAAAGGCAAATAACACAGCTTTAAAGTATCAGAACCTGCCCTAGATTTAGTAGGGGTGTTAGAATTATCAAACTAGGAATTCAAAACATCTATGATTAATATGCTAACAGCACTAATAGATAAAATAGACAGCAAGAAAGGTCAGATGGGCAATATAAGCAGAGATGGAAATTCGAAGAAAGGACCCAAAGAAATGCTACAAATCAAAAAATACTTCTACAGAAATGATGAAAGCATTTGATCGGCTTATCAGTAGACTGTACACAGCTGAAAAAAGAATTTTTGAATATGAGGATATCACACAGAAACCTCCAAAACTAGAATGTGAAGATTTAAAAAATTGTAAAAAGATATAGAGTATTCAAGAGCTGTGAGACAACCACAAAAAGTGTAACATACATATAATGGGAATACCAGAAGGTAAAGAAATAAAAGAACAAAAGAAATATTTGAAAAAATAATGACTGAGAGTTTCCCCAAATACATGCCACACCAAATCACAAATCCAGTAAGCTCAGAGAACATCAAGAACAAACCCCAAAAAGGCTATACCTAGGGATATCATTTTCAAACTACAGAAAATCAAAGATAAAGAAAAATTCTGAAAGAAGCCAGAGGGGGAAAACTCTTACCTATAGAGGAACAAAGATAAGAATTACATTTGACTTCTCAGAAAGAAGAGGCAAGTGAAATATCTAACGTATTGAGGAAAAACAAAACAAAACATCAAGCTAGCATTATGTGCCCTGTGAAATTATCTGTAAGGTGATGAAGAGGAATTTCTCAGGCAAACAAAAAGTGAGGGAATTTGTTGCCAGTAGAACTGCTTTGCAAGACATGTTAAAAGAGGCTCTTCAGAGAGAAAGAAAGTGACATAGGCCAGAAATTCAGATCTGCATAAAGAAAAGAAAAGCATTGAAGAAAGAATAAGTAAAGGTAAAACAAAACTTCTATTTCTCTTATTCTTAATTAATCTAAGAGATGACAGTTTGTTCAAAATGATAATAGCAACATTTTATTTGAATATATGTGTATGTGTGTACACTTATTCATTAGTAAAATGAATGACATCAATGTTACAATGGATAGTAGAAATTAGGATTATTCTATCACTAAAAGGTATTCACGCTATCCATGAATTGGCATAGTATTATCTGAAAGTAGACTTAGATTAGTTGTAAATGTATATTGTAAACTCCAGAACAACTACTTTGAAAAGCTGAAAAGGCAGAATAACTAGTATGTTAAGAAAGCCTAGAAAATGGAATTATATAAAATGCTCAATCAAGATCACAAAAGACAAAAAAAAAAAGAGTGCAAGACAAAAACAAGAACAAAGAACAACAAATAGAAAACAGTAACAATTATGGCAAATATTAATTTATGTCAGTAATAACTTTGAATATCAGCAGTTTAAATGAACCAAGAGTGAATCAAAAAAAAAAAAAAAAAAAAACCCTCAACTCTATAAGACATACCACTTTATAAGGGACTCACTACAAAAAAAAAAAAAAAATCACTTTAAGTAGTTGTTGTTGTTCAGTCACTAAGTCATGTCTGAATTTTTGTGACCCCATGGACTGTAGCACACCAGGCTCCTCTGTCCTCCATTATCTCCTGGAGTTTGCTCAAATTCATGTTCATTTAGTCGGTGATATTATCTATCTCATTCTTTGCCGCCTCCTTCTCCTTTAGCCTTCAGTCTTTAAACACATATAATTAAAAGTAAATAGATGGAAAAGATATACCATGGTAAAACAAAATCAAAGGAAATTAAGATTTAATAATTACTAACTGAGGGCTTCCCTGGTGGCTCAGACGGCAAAGAGTCTGCCTGCAATGCGGGAGACCCAGGTTCAATCACTGGGTTGGGAAGATCCCCTGGAGAAGGAAATAGCAACCCACCCCAGTATTCTTGCCTGGAACATCCCATGGACAGAGAAGCCTAACAGGCTATAGTACATGGAGTCACAAAGTGTCAGATATGACTGAGCGACTAACACACAATTACTAATTAATAGGTAAATACTAATCTCAGACAAAGCAGACTTTAGAACAAAGATTATCATAGATAAAGAGAAGTATCACAAAAAAGGGTCTACTCTTCAAAAAGACTTAACACTATGTCTCTTGGGCGCATATGTATGCACTTAAAATAGATCATCAACACCCATGAAACAAAAACTAGTAGAACTTCAAGGAGAAATAGATGAATCCACTAATATAGTTGAACACTACAAACCCCCTCTATCATAAAAGGATAGATCCAGCATACAGAAAATCAGTTTAGACACAACTGAAATTAGCAGCTATCAATCAGCTGATTATTATGGACATCTATAGACTACTTCATCCAACAGGAAAGTATATATTCTTTTCAAACTTATATAGAATAATCATCAAGATAAACTGCTCTCTGGGCCATAAAATATGTTAACAAATTTTTAAAAATAGAAATCAAACCACAATGGAATTAAACTAGAAATCAACAGCAGAAATCTGGACAAATCCCAAATACTGGAGACTATACAATACATTTTAAAATAATATGTGAGTCAGGGACTTCCCCAGCAGTCCAGTCATTAATACTTCATGCTTCCAACACAGGCGGGCCTAGGTTTAAACAACCCTAGTAAACAATGGACCAAAAATCTCAGCAGACACTTCACCAAAGAAGATATAAAGATGGCAAACAGCATATGAAAAGATGCCGCACATCATATTTATCAGAGAAATGGAAGTTAAAACAATGAGATATGCACGTAGACACTTAACTAACTTACTCAGTTCAGTTCAATTGCTCAATTGTGTCCGACTCTTTGTGACCCCATGAATCGCAGCATGCCAGGCCTCCCTATCCATCACCAACTCCCAGAGTTTACTCAAACTCATGTCCATCGAGTTGGTGAGGCCATCCAGCCATCTCATCCTCTGTCGTCCCCTTCTCCTCCTGCCCTCAATCCCTCCCAGCATCAGGGTCTTTCCCAATGAGTCAACTCTTTGCATGAGGTGGCCGAAGTATTGGAGTTTCAGCTTCAGCGTCAGTCCTTCCAATGAACACCCAGGACTGATCTCCTTTAGGATGGACTGGTTGGATCTCCTTGCAGTCCAAGGGACCCTCAAGAGTCTTCTCCACCACCACAGTTCAAAAACATCAATTTTTCGGCACTCAGCTTTCTTCACAGTCCAACTCTCACATCCATACATGACCACTGAAAAACCATAGCCTTGACTAGACAGATCTTTGTTGGCAAAGTAATGTCTCTGCTTTTTAATATGCTATCTAGGTTGGTCATAATTAACTCACTAGAATGACCAAAATCCAGTGATGATGCCAAATGTTGGCATGGACATGAAGCAACAGGAAATTTCATTCATTGCTGATGGAAATGCAAAATGAAGCAGTCACTTCATAAGACAGTTGTGTGGTTTGCTACAAAACTAAACATACTCTTACCATACCAACCAGACATTATGCCCCTTGGTATTTACCCAAAGAAGTTGAAAACTTCCTTCCACACCAAAATTCACACACAGATGTATTTAACAGTTTTATTCACAATTGCCAAAACTTAGAAGCAAGTAAGATACTCTTCATTAGGTGACAGATAAACTGTGGTACATCTAGTTGGTTGAATATTATTCAGTGCTGAAAAGAAATGAGTTATCAAGCTCAAAAATATATGGTGGAATCTTAAATGCATGTTGTGCAATAAAAGAAGCCAATCCAAAAGGCTACATGAATACTCTGTGACTCCAGCTATATGATATTCTGGAAAGGTAAAACTATGAAGACTGGCTAAAAAAAAAAAAAAAAGAAATAACAAGGAATAAGGAGAGGTGAATAGGTGGCTCATAGAGGATTTTTAGGGCAGTGAAACAATAACACTATAAGGGTAAATACATATCATTATAAAAGTTTTTATCATAGGATATATAATACCATGAGTGAAACCTCATGTAAATAAATATGCCACTCTGGTAGGGTACATTGATAATGGACCAGGCTATGCATGTGTGGGGATATGGGGCATGTTGAAAACCTCTGTACCTTTCTTTTAATTTTTCTGTGACCCTAAGATAGCTCTAAACACTGTTTACTTTTTTACGTGTTCTATTCCAGATGGTGGTGATATCATTAAAATTTTTCTATTTGCTGCCACTGGTTAATATATCTTTATGGGTGATCCCTGTACAAATGTGACATCCTGAAAGTTCATGACATTCTCCCCAAATCTCAAATTAATGCAAAGAACCGATATGTGTGAACCGCTGATGGGCAAAGAATCGCCACCATTTTGGAAGAGCAACTTTCAATCTTTCCACCACTGTGACTTACATAAAATGACTTTTAAATGTAGCCAAACTCCAATAGGTAAAGAACAGCAACCTAGCTGTACACACATACCTTTCTTTCCCACCCAGAAAGTGAGTGAAAGCAATTTCTTTCTATCTACATTTTTAAAAGGAAATAATTCAACTTTTACAGTTATTAAGAACAAATTACCTGAAACACTACCCTATTAGTAACCCTTGGATAAGATCACTCATTGTTGTAGAGAATAAATTGAACATTCTAATTATAAAGCCTAAAGCTAATTTAATGCTAACTTACAGTTATTCCATTGGGTCAGGGGGTTTTGTTTGTTTATTTTTTTCCTTTGTTTTCACTTTTGCCCTTTCTTCATGCTTCTAGCAGTCCCCAACCATTTTGGCACCAGGGATGGATTTTATGAAAGGTAATTTTTCCATGGACTAGGGCAAAGGGGTGGTTTCAGAATGATTCAAGCACATTGCATTTATTGTACACTTTATTTCTATTAGTGTTACATCAACTCCATCTTTTAGATCATCAGGCATTAGATCCCAGAGGTTGGGGATCCCTGAATTAAAGGACTTAACTACATGTTTATTTCATTGTAAATAACTAGACGCTCTTGAGAAAAGCTGGGATTTAAATCATATGTGACAAATACATGTATTCTGTGACTCTCTGGTTGAATAGTACAAGCAGTTCATTTACTATCAATGACTTAGAATAACAAATCATGAAATCAAGCAGGAGAAATGACTAAATTTTAAATTCTCCAGTCATTATGTTTACTATTAGAGGAATACGAAATTGAATATTTTCAATTGCTTCAAATACAATGAAATGGAAATAATGACAACCTTCCCAAGAAAAGAAAGAATAAAGTGTACACTTTTCACTATGTTTTTATTGCAATGAAGTATATCCCATGTAACTCCTAGTAAAACTTTTAAAATTTCCCCTGGGTCATCTCATACTTCATAATTTTTTTTAATGCAGTATTTCTTCAAGTAGAAGTGACCAGAAACACCAAATGGCAACTTTTTTAGAGGAAAAAGCTTTTCTACTCTGCTTCCAAATCTTAAAAAGGCAAGAAATTAGAATCAAATCATGGGAAATATTTTTACTATGTACACAGAGATCATAAGAAGAATAGTGGACATTAAGTCATATGGCAAAATGAGACTTTTTGTTCAATTATTCTCTGTGGTCAATTGCAGTAACGGCCTCAACTCTCACTCCTCTTTATATTCATACCAATTGCCAGACTTTGAAGTTCCTCCAACCAAGAGCTAGAGTCTTATCCTTAGAGAACGAACTTATGGTTGCCAGAGGGGAAGAGTAGGGGGAAGGGATGGTTAGGGAGTTTTAGATGGATATATACACTCTACTATATTTAAAATGAATAACCAACAAGGTCCTACTGTATAACACAGGTAACTCTGCTCAGTGTTACATGGCAGCCTGGATGGGAAGAGTTTGGTGGAGAATGGACACATGTACGTGTATGGCTGAGTCCCTTGGCTATCCACCTGAAACTATCACAACACTGTTAATTGGCTATGACCCAATACAAAATAAAAAGTTAAAAAAAAAAAAAAAAAGCCAGAGCCATCTCTCCTATTCCTCAACACAGGGCAAGTGGGATAAGTGTGGATGGGAACAGAGGGTGGAAATGTGGGAGGGGCTAAGGAGGGGAAGTGACAGCAGAACTGGAGGAACCATATTTGGGTTTGATTTTGGCAGGTGAAAGTGATACAGTATATAACCAGAAGCAGAAGTGATCACGCCGGAAAGGGGTGGAGTGAGGATAGGGTTAATGTGGAGATCATGAACATAACATGGCTGGAAAATTGGGCCAGGTTTTGACTCACTTGGACAATAGAATATGGAAGTGATGAGCGCCAATTCTGGGCCAACACATTGAAAGAACTTGCATTCTCTGGAAGTTTCTCCACCTTTGTCTGAGAAAGGAAGATAAGAGCTAACACACAGGACAAAGCTGAATTGTCCAGCTAAGGCTTTCCTAGAACTATAATAGCTGACCACAGACACATAAACAAATCTAGATGAGATCAGCTGAACAGTCAATTCATTAACTCATAAACAATAACAAATTATGTCACTTTGTTATCCAACCATCCAAGAGGTAGGAATGACCCATTTCTGATTTTAGGAATTAAGACTCAAAAGAGGTTAAGCTTATCTCTGGAAGTCTGAGCCTAGCTGCTACTTAAGCTCTGATCTTCTAACTCTGAGAATGGGACCTAAACTGAAACATGAATACAACTAACCTCATTTGCTATACTCCAAATGCCATTCAAATAACACATTTTGTTCAAAATATGGGAATACCTTTAGTTCAAAATATGGGAATACTTTTCTTAACAATTTCCTTAGGCTTAAAATTCTTTAAGAGACTCCAAAATGTTTCAGAGAATTTTAGATGGGAGAGCTATAATGGATTTTCTAAGGGAACACAGTTTTTGAGGTCATATAATCAGCCATATTTTGGAAGGGTTTTCAGAAATCAGGCACCACGTTGAATGGGTCATAGCTTTCACCAGGTATGAAAAGGGTCACACATTTTTATGCATTTGCTGGTAGTATCAGGTAAATGATATGGCAATGTGCTTCCAAAAAAGCAAATGTAATGCTATGTTTCAAAGCAGCAGAACTCCTTTCAGTGCGAAATGGTGCCCTAAGGCCGACCATAATTTTTCTCATCAAAAATATGCCATCTGCTTTTAGGTGAGAGACACAAAGCTTCATAAAGACCAGAAGTCAGAGTGAAGCACATCTTGGAAGATGAGCATAAGTACTGACTTAATTCTAAAGGTCAGTTTTTGGTTTCTTTTATTTCTAACGCTATTTATGAGCCCTGCCTAACCTATATATCAGTAATAGCACAGATGCAACTTCTCAGAGATGAAAGCTGAGCAGTCAGCACTGTGGTAGAGAGACTTATGGTTGAACTCTGTCCTGCCAAAATTCACTTGTTGTAGACTTTATCCCCAATATCTCAGAATCTGACTATTTGGAGATGAGTCTTTAAGGAGTAATCAAATTAAAGTGAGATCTTTAGGGTGAGTGCAATTCAATATGACTGATGTTCTTATTAAAAGGGATTAGGACATGTATCTACAGAGGAAAAACCATGTGAAGACACAGGTAGAAGGCGGTCATCTACAAACCAAGGAGAAACGTCTCAAAAGAAAGCAATCCTGCCAACACTTATTACAGACTTCTCCAGAATTGTGAGAAGATGATTTTCTGTCATTTAAGCCCCTGATCTGTGGGACTTTGTTATGGCAGCTCCAGCAATCTGATACTCTGGGTTTGGAAGACATGAGGAGGCTGTCAATTCAACCACTTTCCTGATGAAAATACTTAACATGTGTAGGTGCGCAGAATTGTTTTTATGTCCTAGGAGAGACAAAGTGCTATGAGAGTTTCAAGGAGGGAGAGGTTGGCATTTTTCCTGTGTTTGGAAAATTAAATCCAGAAGGAAATTTAGAAAGATCATCTGGTTTCAGGAATTGTCCAATCTTATTTGGAGCATTTAAAATTGTTATCTGCAGAACTGATATCTTCAGCATTTCTATTTTAAAGTAATACAGAGCTTGACAGACGCGGCACCGGGGAATCGTGCACTGTGTTGCAAGAATTTGATACGTGAATAAATTTGCCAGAAATAGTGAGATATGGATGCTAGAGATGGAACAGAGTCTTGAAAATGATCTCATTTAATGACCCCTTATTTTTAGAGGAATAAACTGCAGCCCAGAGACATTTGGTGACTTTCCACAGGACATCCAGTGGGTCTAGCAGGGCAGGGCTGAGCTGCAGACAAGTTATCTCAGGCTGTTGGAAAAACAAGATGTGGAGCTGAGAATTCTGGATGATAAACACAGGACACTATACCTATTCACTCCTCAATATAATTAGCAGCCCAACCTCTTCACTGTCCCAATGGAATAAAATGCATCTTAGTTTCATACTATAGTGGTTTCAATTGTCCAATAATTAATAAGACTAGCTATATATCCATAAACATAGTGCAATATGTTTTACTGTTAAAATCTAATAAAGGATGCGTTCACCCCACTGTTCACTGCAGTGCTGTTTACAATAGCCAAGATGTGGAGGCAGCCTAAATGTCCATTGACAGATGAATGGATAAAGAAGATGTGGTACTAAAATACAACAGAATATTGTGTTCAGTCTCTTGGTTGTGTCCGACTCTTTGTGACCCCATGGACTGTACTCTGCCAGACTCCTCTGCCCTTGGGGTTTTTCAGGCAAGAATACTGGAGTTGGTTGCCAGCTCCTCCTCCAGGGGATCTTATCGATCCAGGATTTGAACCCACGTCTTCTGCATCTCCTACATTGTAGGCGGATTCTTTACTGAGCCATTGGGGAAGATCCACAATGAAATATTACTCAGCCGTTAAATATTACTCATTCATGTTGCTGAAAATACCATTTGCAGCAACATAGATGGACCTAGATATTATCATACTAGGTAAGTCAGACAGAGAAAGACAAATATCATATGATATAGCTTATATGCAGACTCTAAGAAAATGACACAAATGAACTTATTTACAAAACAGAAACAGACTCATAGACTTAAGAGAATGAATTTATGGTTACAAGGGGGGAAGGTTTGGGAGGGGGGACAGATTGGGACTTTGGGATTGACAGGTACATACTGCTGTATTTAAAACATATAACCAACAAGAACCTACTGTACAGCACAGGTAATGCTGCTCAATATTCTGTAATAACATAAATGCGGGAAAGAATTTGAAAAAGAAATAGATACATGTTTTAATGTATATATAACTGAATCACTCCGCTGTACATCTGAAACTAACACATCATTAACCAACTATGTTCCTACATAAAATAAATTTTTTTTAAAAAACTGTTACTCAGGAGCCTCAAGGTGAGTTCACTTCTTGATACAGTGCCAGGATTATTGAGCTTCCTTCTGGATTTCTAGCATGAATGAAGCAAACTCATGAATCAAACATAGGTTTTAGCTGTGGAACTCACAAACCTAGTCATAATGTTATAGCCACACTTTCCGGGAAGCAAACTCACTCAGACGGACAATGCAGATAGTGGAGTGCAGTTTATTACACCGGCGGGCCGAAGGCAGAGTTTCCTCTTAGCCAAGGACCCCGACCAGCATTTGTGAAAATCTTTTATACCCCATGTGTACGTGTCCAAACCCACCACCCCAATTCCCTTGAGACTTACATAAACAAAGGTAGGGTAAATACAACTACAATAACCCCATCATTCATGTGTTATGTGTTCAAACAGCCAATAATCAATAAGCCTGCAGTTACATTCCAAATAGTTAATAATCAATAAGCTTGTGGTCACGTTCCAACCAGTTAATAATCAGTAAGCCTGTGATTATATCCGGATAGATACGGAAAAAAATTTATGACCTGTCCGGAGACAGGGGTGATTACGTATGTTTCCTCTTAGGCAATGAGTAACCTGGATGTGATCTCCAAGACTCCCCTGCCCAGAGGGGGTCTTATCCTTCCATTGTCATTCCCACAGGCGCTAAGCATAGAGTTCAGAGTCCACTGGAGAGGTGGCCGCGTACGACCAGCATGGACAGGCCTGAGATGGAGTCCAGGCCCTATGAATTCCTTCTTCAATAAAACAAAATGCTTTTGTGTGTTTCTACTCAATATAGGTAATTCTTCATTCTTTTAGAAGCATAAGAGTATAATGGTTAGGAGTACGGGCATTGCCCTTTATAAGCTGCATAAATTTAGACCCACTTATTTTATTTTCATTTTTTTGTAATTTTTTTTCTTTTTTTGGCCACACAGTGCTACATATAGGATATTAGTGCCCCTACCAGGGATCAAATCATGCACCCCCTGCATAGAAGCACAGAATTTTAACTACTGAGTCACCAGGGAAGTCCCTATAATGTTTTTCATTGAAGTATAGGTGATTTACAATGTTGTGTTAATTTCTGCTATACAGAAAAGTGATTCAGTTACACATATACATATATATAATTCTTATAAGAATTTAATATAATTATGCACTTTATATTTATATACACACACACACACACACACACACACACACACACACACAATTCCTAAGGAGATGATGACAATAATGATACTCTATTCTTAGTTCCTCCTTTATCCAAATAGTTCTTATCAGGATCTATGGATGGATAGTTCTCACTTTGACCCTTAGAATTTGAAATATCATCAGTTCAGTTTTGGAAGCTTCTATATCTTTTCTCAATACTCAAATGGGCTCATCACAAATGCCCTGTGTATACTGTTTACTCCTGAATGTACATACAAAGCCTTTGCTTCTAACCTGAACTCCCTACTCAATGTCTCCGCTTGGGTGGTTAATAGCTGTTCCCCACATACCCAGGACAGATTCCTGATTCCCCCCAAACCTATCCTTGTATGGTCGTTCTCCACTTAGTTATCTCCACTACATTCATTTAGTTATCACTCAAGACAAAACTATGGAGCTATTATTGACCATTTTCTTCCTCTCACTTCACCCATTCAATCTATCAGCAAGTCTTGTTGGCTCTTTGTTGAAACTGTATCCTGAATCTGCTCACTGCCTTCATCACAGCTACCCAGGTTTAACCCACCATTCCCTCTCCTTTGGATCACTGCAATAGTCTCCTAACTGCTCTTCCTGATCCTGTCCTTGTCTTTCTAAAATCTATTCTTAAGAGACAGCTACAGGGAGATTTAGAAATAACTCAGACATATTATTGGCTTTTGTACTCAATGTCTTCCAGTGGCTCTTATGTCCTTCAGGGTAAAGTTGAAGCTCATTAAATGACAGAAAGATCTGACCCCTAGCTCTCTTGAACATCATTTCCTTCTACTTATTCCTGTTCATTCTATTCTCGATGTACCAGTTTCTTTGCTTTTCCTCAAGCATAAGCTCCCACCTCAGGGCCTCACTTGGCATTTGCTGAGATGACCTTCCTTAAGACATAAAAAACTCACTCCCTGAGTTTTTTCAGGTTTTTGATCAAAGGAATCAACTCCAAAGTCCTCCCATATCCTCCACCCCCCCCCCAACAGTGCACTCACTGACTCTGCTAAATTATGTATCGTTTCTGTCTGTTGTCATGTCTTCTCTACTCTCTCCCCAAATTGGAGATAACAAGGACTTACTGGTTTTCCCTCTGTTTCGATGACTATTGGTGCACATAGTAGGAGCTCAATAAATATCAGTCAAATGAATGAACAAATAAGAGAACACTCTGATTCCTGATGAGAAGCTTTCAATGATGTTTCATTGGTTGTGTGATGATGACATATAAACTATTCCCCTCAGCTGTCAAGGCTTTTGTTGGGGCTCAGAGTGGATCACCCCAAAATATGCCACAATGTCATATTGACTATTTGGTTTTTTAAAGATTTTTATTTTATATTGGACTATAGTTGATAGGCTGCAGTCCATGGGATCACTAAGAGTTGGACACGACTGAGCGACTTCACTTTGACTTTTCACTTTCATGCGCTGGAGAAGGAAATGGTAACCCACTCCACTGTTCTTACCTGGCGAATCCCAGGGACGGGGGAGCCTGGTGGGCTGCCATCTACGGGGTCGCACAGAATCGGACATGATTGAAGCGACTTAGCAGCAGCAGCAGCATAGTTGATAAACAGTATTGTCTTAGTTTCAGATATACAGCAAAGTGATTCAGTTATACATGTATTAATACTTGTATCTATTCTTTCTCAAATTCCTTTCCCATTTAGGTTGTTAATAGAATATTAAGCATATTATTGTTCCCTGTGGTGTACAGTAGGAATTAGAGTTACTTAAGAAATGGCCATGAAGAGGGGACACTCTGACCCTTCTTTCTGTCTCCTGAAAACAGGAATTAAATTTCCCATGTGAAAGGTACACTCCCTGCATCCAGAAGTAGAAGGTCACTCTTATCATAGGGTGTCCACAGGAGGAAATTCAAGCTGAGAAGCCAACATAAACAAACCTTGGTACTTCTTTAATTTACTACCCCAGTTGCAATCTCTGCTTCGCTTCTTCACTAAACTGAGCCCCCAAAAACCTGAGTTTCTTTGTCTTGTCAATCTCTCACAATGTATCCTCTCTTTCTCTAAAAAGTAGAAAAACTGCCTGTTTGGCCACTTTTGAAGTTTCTATTTTTGTGAGACCTCCATGCACACAAATTAAAATGTGTTTCTTTTTCTCTTGTTCATATGTCTTATGTCAATTTTATTATTAGTCCTCCCACAAGAATGTAAGAAGGGGAGAGAGGGAAATTTCTGCCTCCCCGGCACTTTCTATAATTCACCATTCCAATTATACTTCCCCAATAGATCTCAAACCTCTCAGCCTGTTTTCTAAGCCTCTTTTCCTGCACTGTGCTCAAGGGAGCTTTCCTCACCATCCGCACACACCCCTGTGCTGCCGCTCCATCAAAGTATGAAAAGTAAGTGAAAGTGTTAGTTGCAGAGTCATGTCTGGCTCTTTGCGATGCTATGGACACAGCTCACCAGGGTCCTCTGTCCACGGGATTCTCCAGGCCAGAATACTGGTGTGGGTAGCCATCCCCTTCCCCAGGGGAACTTCCTGACCCAGGGATTAACCTTGGGATTCCTGCATTGTAGGCATATTCTTTACCATCTGAGCCACCAGGGAAACCCACTACTACCAAACTACAGCTCAAATGCAACAAATTCCCCCGCACTTTTCCTGATTCCCAGAGCCCATACTCTGGTACAGATGTCCACATACAGGGATTTCCCTTAATGATTCCTGTCATCCTAGATCCTGGTTTGGGACGCAAATCAAAAATAAGTTTATTAACAAGTTGTAGCCATGGACAGAGAAGCCTGGAGGGCTGCAGTCCAGGGTGTCGCAAAGAGTCAGACACGACTGAGCCACTAAGCATAGCACAGCCAGAGAAACTGGCAACCAAATGAGCCACATTACCAAGCTAGATCTCCTTACCATTCTGTTTGCAATAAGGATTTGAAATTTCACTTTCCAAAGATGTATTTTTGTCCATCCTATATACACAAAGTGACTGGTCCCCCTACTGTAGACTGAAAAAACTAGTTGAATTTAAATGAGATTATAGAGTTTCTTTCTAGTGACTGGGTAGAAAACTGCCAGCACTAACTCTTCAAGGAAAGACTTAAAATCAAAACATAGTTATCCAGATATTTCTAAATATCCCTCTCTAAGTTTGGAATTGACATGTACACATTGTTATGTTTAAGACAGATTACCACACTACCATATATAAAATAGATAGCTAGCGGGAAGTTGCTATATAGCACAGGGAACTCAACGTGGTGCTCTGTGATGACCTAGAGGGGTGGGATATGGGGGGAGGTGAGAGGGAGGCTCAAGAGGGAGGGGATATATGCATACATATAGCTGATTCATGTTGCACTTGTAAAGCAATTATATGCCAATTTAAGAAGATTTTTAAATTAAAAATAAATAAAAGTAAAATAGCCAGAGAGGTAGGATGGGGTGGGAAGGTGGTACCAGAGGGAGGGAATATATGTATATGTATAACTGATTTGAGGGCTTCCCAGGTGGCACAAGTGGTGAAGAGCACTTGCCAATGCAGGAGACATAAGAGACTCAGGTTCAATCCCTGGGTCAAGAAGATCCCCTGGCGGAGGGCATGGCAACCCACTCCAGTATTCTTGCCTGGAGAATCCCCATGGATAGAGGAGCTTGGCAGACTGCAGTCCATGGGGTCGCGAAGAGTCAGACAGGACTGATGAGATTAAGCAGGAGAGCAGCAGCATAACTGATTCACTTTGCTGGACAGCAGAAACTAACATAACTCCATAAAGCAATTATATTCCAATAAAAATAAATAAAATAGATACCCAACAAGGACCCACTGCTTATACGTAAATTAATAAACAAATAAAATAAAAATAAATACCCCTCTCTAACTATATTTTATACAAGGAACAAACAAACAAAAAAAAAACTGTATATAGTTAAACAATGGGTCCCTGTAACTTCAGTCCTCATCTATTACCCTCTCTCCTTTTCTTAAAGGAGCCAAGCTGAGTATCCAGAATACATGTAGTTGTCCTATTCCTTCCATCTAATAACAAGTGACAACACCCCCAGGCTCACAGCGCTAGCTCTGCAGGAGGGGTGGGCTGGGTGGCTTACTCGGGGAACCTGGTAGTCTGTCCTGCCCTCCTGGGTGGGATGACGAACTAGGCCATGTCCCAGGTGACAGCCAATTTCCAAATGAGGCCAAGAATATTTAGAAGTGATTACAGCCCTGACATGGGACTTGTCTCCAGGAGATAGCACGGTGCCTTTTTAATTTCCTGACATTTTCTGATATGGGGAAAGAATCTGGCTGATGAGTCACTGATATTAATGGGGTTCTGAATCCTGTTTGCTGCAGCAGCTGCCTCTCCATTAGTCATTCACGAAAAAAGGATTTATCAGGCAAACTCAGGGGAAAAGGCAGTGCCGACAGCCTTTCAGTTGCCATTTTCATTATCAGACCTTGGCCGCTGCTTCATGGGAACCGGAGGTGTTTGTTTCTATGTCTTGTGTGTCTGTTTCGGAAGCTGAAAATAATTGTATTAGATACTACCTTGATGGAGCTTTATTTGTCTGATGGACAGAAAACACTTCCAGAGCTTGAATGTTGTTAATCTGCTTAATCATAAGAGGGCAAAGAGTTATATAATATTTTAGTATTTTTGTTTTTCTAGTTCCTGGTTTTTGCTTATATCTGCATCCCCTGATTTGAAAAGGTGGAAAAAAAATAAACTGAACCATTTTTGTTTAGTATATCAAATTGCCTTACACAATGTCCACACAAAATCCCAGATTTGAAGTTTAAGTATTAGAATAGTTGCATCCTTGCTACCTGCAAGGCTCTCTAGCTGTCAACATCTCTGGTGCATTTTTAAGAACCGCCTCCCAAGCAATGACTGTGATCTAGCTGAACAATCAAATCTGTTCATCCTATCTGAAAGATACAAGTATTGACTCTGCAGGTATATGGCGGAAACTTCTCAATTTACACTTCCATGGGCTTCCTGGTGACTCATGGTAAAGAATCTGCCTGCAATGTGGGTGATCCAGGTTCAATCCTTGGTCGGAAAGATCCCCTGGAGAAGGAATCGGCAATCCTCGCCAGTACTCTTGCCTGGAGAATCCTATGGATAGAGGAATCTGGTGGACTACAGTCCATGGTGTCACAAAGAGTCAGACACGACTGGGTGATTACACATACACATTCTGTGCTTTTTAGACTTAGAGGGGTGTGGTTCTGGAGGTTTCCCTTTATGAGTAAACAGAAGAAGTTTTTATTCAGAGAGTAATATCTCTTGAGTTCCTTATCCTGAATCATGAGCCCATACCAGAGTCTCTGCTAGTTGTTCTCACTGGTCATAACAGAATCACCTAGAGAGTGTTAATGACCCAAATTTTCAAGACACACCCTGAAGATCCTAGTCACCAATTTTGATGTGTGCAGTAGTTCCCACTCCAACAAGCCATACTCTGACACTAGCTGGGTGTCCCACAACTCAACTTAACCCTAACATTATCTACACAGAGATAGCATCAGATTTCATAGGTTAAGGGCTCAGTCCTACAAGACTGCACACACACCCCACCCACACTGCAACCTCAGATGCCAGTTTCCAAGCCTAGATTATCACTTGTGCTTCCGACCCACTGGCTGTAGACCCCCTCCATGTGTTTCATTAATTTACTCAAGTGACTCACAGAACTCAGAGAGACATTTTACTTACTATGCTACCAGCTTATTATAGAAGGATATAACCTAGGAATAGTCAGATGGAAGACGTACATAGTGCAAGGTATGGGAAAAAGACATGGAACTTCCATGATCTTTCTGGGGGCACCATTCTCCCCTCATCTCCATTTGTCTAACAACCCAAAGCTCTTTGAACCTCATCCTTTTGAATTTTTAATGGAGGTTTCATTATATAGGTATGATTGATTAGACATTGGTCATTGATGACTGATTCAATGTTCAGACCGTCTCTCTTTCTCAGAGGTCAGGGAGTTGAGACTGAAAGTCCCAACATTATATTTATGATTGGTTCTCCTGGCAACCAGTCCTCATCCTTAAGTACTTTCCAAAAGTCACTCATTATCCTAAAACCAGTTGTAAAAGAAAGTGGCTTTTTAGGAATAATGACACTACTTTCATCTGAAGCGATTTTGAGAATTGAGAACAAGACAAGAGACCACATACTATGCAAAAGATGCTCCCATTGCTCTTATCACTCAGGAAATTTCAAGCGTTGGGGGAGATTTCTTATAAATCACAATATCACACACTCCAGTAGTTCTTGGATAAAGCCCGGGAATCTATAGTTAATAAGGGTATTGGTGGTTGCAATGAAGGCAATCCATAGAGCAAACAGTGAAAAGCACTGGTCAGTCCCAGTCCTTTGACAAAATAAGATGACCCACTTCTTAATCAACTCTTTGTCAGCAACACTAAGACAACTGCACCCTCAGATTGTGCAAGGTGTAAATATCCCACCCTTAGGTCACCTAAAGAGCTACTTTATTAACCAGGGGTTTCCTAGTTTCTAAACAATCTTACTGGAATAAGCAATGCCTTCTTGCATTGATTTCAAGAGCAAAGGATAATTTTTTTTTCAGTTTCTTCCAGTTCCTACCATAGCCCTCTAAGACCAGTCAGAAAGAAGAAAGTTTCACTTCTTTCAAGTTACTTGAGGAAAAGACAAGCCTTGGCAGCATCCTCTTGGATCCTGCTTATGAAGGGAAAGGAACATGTGCATCTAAATGTCCCTCAGAGAACATAGTATTGTATCTACCATGAATGCTGCCACTATCACCATGAAGAGTCACATCTTAGATGGGAGAAGACTATGTATCCTTTCCCACTGCTTCCCATAGCAACGAGGTCCTTCCCTTCCCCAGTGAGTCAGGATTTCAGGGTATCCTGCAGTGCAAGGCTGGAGAGAGGTTAAACAGAATAAGAGTGAAGAGACATGCCAGAGCCCCTCACAACTGTAACCCCAGCTGAAGCAATTACCAAGCTCTCCCTCATCCCCTGCTCTTCACCATTTCCTAAGGAGCCCATGACCATTCATGCCAGGAGGCTCATATAAAAGCATCTTTTTCAAATATAAGCCTTTCAAATGAGTTGAGATTTCCAAATTATAGGTAACAGAAACTCAGTCAAAAGTGGCAAAGGTTTAAAATAAAGGTAGATGGGAAGTGAAATGTGCAGGGCTGTGAATGATGTCATTGGGTAACTGCCATCCCCTGTGTCTGTCACACCATCAGTTACGTCTGCTCTGCTTCTCCACATCAGTTAGTACCACTCCACAGACAGGCTTTCTCCACTCAAAGGACAATATGGCTGCCGGTAGCCATGAGACCGCATGATTAGGGCTTCTGATACTAAAGAAAGAGAGCCAATTATATTGTTTTAGTGAGAGCTCTGACTGGCACTGCTCGAGCCCTACACCTACTCCTGAATCCACCTCAGTGTCAGAGTCATGAGCTCCCTGACTATCCACCGTGAATCATGACCCAACCTTGACAGACTGTGGGGGTGAGTTGAAGGAGAGCGTGTGAGATGGTCAGGAGTGGAAAGAGTAGGTGGATGGCTCACGGGAAGAACAAAAACATGTACGGACCTGACCTTTCCCTCTTCTGCCTTTTCTACGTAGCCACTTACTTCTTCACTGACACTCAGCTCAAATGCGACCTCCTCTGAGAAACCTTTCAGAATTCCCTCCTGCGGAACAACTAGTCTTCAAAACATCTGACTCTCCTACAGCAGGTCTCTATGAGGACAAAAAACAAGCCAAAAACATCAAATTTATCTTTGTACCTGGAGCATTTAGCATCTTGGGACAGCCTGTCTTGATTTTCTCCTAAAGCCAACATGAAAAGTAAGCACCGTAGAACAAGAAGCAGCAACAGCTGAGGTTTGCCTCTTAGCCAGAGCAAAGCCAGTTTAGGTGGACTATCCAAATAGCCCTCTGTGGAACCTTCCCCAAAGAGGATTGCCTCCAGGTCTTCTTTTTAGCCATTTGAAATTTATATCTAATTTCTTAAATCAGTTTTATTGACAGTATAATTTATGTACCCAAAAATGTATTCATATTCAGTGTACAATTCAGTGATTTTTAGAAAACCTACCAACTTGTGCAACCATCATGCTAACTAATTTTAGAACTTTTCCATAACCCCCAAAAGATCTCTTATGCCTGTTTGTGGATATGCCTCCTTCACAGCACAGTCCCCAAAGTCCGCTAATCTACTCTCTGTCTCTATAGATTTGTCTTTTCTAGATGTTTCCTGTAAAGAATCATACAATATGTGGTCATTTCAGGGACTTCCCTGGATGTCCAGTAGTTAAGCCTCCATATTTACAATGCAGGTGGCATGGGTTCGATCCCTGGTCAGAGAACTAAGTTCCCACATATTGAGGTGGCCAAAAATAAATAAATATTTTCTAAAAATGAAATTTTTAAATACATGATCTTTCGTGTCTGGCTTCTCTCATTTAATATGATCTTGAGTGAGCCATGTTGTAGCATATACTATATTTTATTCCCTTTAACTGCTGAATAGTGTTTTATTGCATGGTTGCATCATACTTTGCTTATCCTGCTCTAGGTCTCCTTAGCTCTCAGTCTTGTGAGAGACAGAGAGAGAGCATCCACAGAGAAAGGAAAAGAGAGCTGAAGCAACCACAGTCCTGATGGCCCCAGGTTCCAACTCCTTTGTTTGTGATGGTCAACATTCTTCTCCCAATAACCACGCCCCAGGAACATACTCCTGCTCTCGACTATAGCCCATCCTGGCAGAGAGATGGGGACAAGAGAGCAGATGAAGACAACAATAATAGAGGAGACTCGAACCTTCTATATGGTGAATATTTTGAATGCAAGAGTTCTTCAATGCTATTGCAAAAAAAGGCTAATGCTTATAGAAAAAGGATTTGGTATGAGCTCATGGGTTTTTGCATATGTAACTAAAGGAAACAAACTGAATTCAATTTAAAGAGGAGTTGCTCTTGAGCAGGTAATTATAGCCTGTATATTTATGTTTTCAAAAAAATTTGCAAGAGTCATAGGAGCATCTTTGGGGTAAAAATTACAGAAAAGAAGCAATTTTCTTTTTTTAAGGCAAAGGATTATAAAATCAATCTCTTACAAGATAAAACTATATACTTTTCAGTACTAATTTTTCAAGAGTGTTCTTTCCTGACACACCTGCACATACACACACACACTCCACACATATGACACACACACACCCCCACAGACACATACACACACACACACACACACCACACACACCTTTTTCTCTATTTAAACATGCTAGCATCCTTGACTTTTCATTCTTCACCAATTAGTGTCTTTAAGCTGAGCCCTTCTAATTAAATAAACCATTAGCTCAGAGGTCACGTTGTGGGGGTAGCGGGGTGGGGGAGAAAGTATTAGAAAATTACCTCACACATTATCCGAGATGTTATTTCACAGCATGCACACAAAGGAGCTCTGCATCCAGGGCACAAGAGATTACTCATGAAAGGAATTTGCACTGAAAGATAATGAGGGAGCTTTCAGCAAGCCATCAATCTGCTGGCTGTTCCTGGAGGCCCCCGGACAGTCAGAACGCAGGCCAAGCTGAATGGAAGCAAGGTGACATTTAGAGGACATGGTTCATTGAAAAGAGCAAATATATGCAAACCTAGGAGTATTGTCTTGGGGGAAAATAAACCTTGCTACTGCGAACACCATTGTTGTAGCTGGTGAGTCTTTCCCAGCTTTCAAAGCCCTTTGGCAACCCGGGGACACCGCAGAAAACCAGAGCGTCTACTGTTGTTGTTTTTTGTTTTTTGT
Organism: Muntiacus reevesi; assembly: GCF_963930625.1. Classification (NCBI taxonomy): domain Eukaryota; kingdom Metazoa; phylum Chordata; class Mammalia; order Artiodactyla; family Cervidae; genus Muntiacus; species Muntiacus reevesi. The sequence goes on along the minus strand of NC_089251.1, from coordinate 125,186,277 downwards.
TTTTTTTTTCTGTGCTAACTAGTTTATTTCACTGATAGTTGCTTTACAGTGTTCTGTTAGCGTCTGCTATAGAGCAAAGTGAAGCAGCTCTATGTGTACATAACATTAACGTTAGTCGCTTAGTTATGTCCGACTCTTTGTGACCCCATGAACTGTAGCCCGCCAGGCTCCTCTGTCCATGGAATTCTACAGGCAAGAAAACTGGAGTGGGTTGCCATTTCCTTCTCCCTGTGTATGCACATATCCCCTCTTTTTGGATTTTCTTCCCTTTTAGGTCACCACAGAACAGTAAGTAGAGTTCCCTGTGCTATACAATAAGTTCCAATTAGTTACCTATTTGATGCATAGTGTATATATGTTAATCCCAATCACGCAATTCCTCACACTCCCACTTACCCCCTTGGTATGAATATGTCTATATCTCTATTTCTGCTTCACAAATAAGTTCATCTATACCATTTTTCTGGATTCCACATATATGCATTAATGCTGTATACAAGAGATCCACTTCAGACCTAGGGATACATACAGACTGAAAGCGAGAAGGTGGAAAAAGTTACTCCATGCAATAGAAGGCTGGAGTAGCAATCGGAGAAAGCAATACTCATATCAGACGAAAAGAAAGAGAATAACTGCTGATGCTTACTAGAACTGCAGACCTAGTAGGGAGCAAGGCAGAGTGCGACAGATACGTTCTCTTAATGAAACTTTGCAGGAAGAGCTTCAGAGATACTTCCTTGTCTTATCCATTTTGCACTCTGCTGTTTTTTTGTCCTGCATAGGTTTCAGTATGAAAGAACTGTGGGTATTTTCTGAACTGAAGAAGTCAGTTCTAGAGAGGAAAGGTAACTACTGGAAAATGAATGGGTAATATCACTATTTCATGAAAGAGTCAAGTTTCAAAATGCCATCTAGGAGACGGGTCCTACAGAGGACTCAGGTATGTGCATGAGATGATTCACCATGACTCGGACTACTTCTCGAAGCCCTGTGTCTCTCTAGGCCCCCATATTTTTAACCCCATTTCATCTTTATTCCTCCATTGCACAAAATACACACTCACTGCGGAAATTTCTTGTAAGAAAATATCAAGGGGAGCCTAAATTTCCTGTGATGCTACCTATCAGTGATGAACATCATTAACATGTTATCTAATATTCTAGACTTATCTCAGTAAATGCAAATGTGTACATATAAGCATACAAATGTACTACATCCTCTTCATGTGCATACGTGTACATATATACATATTCTTTTCACAAAAGGTATCGTCCTGATCACATTTTATAATTTACTATTCTTCAATCAATAATAAAGCCTGTATATATTTCACATTATCAAATATACATTCCAAAAAGCTATGTTGTGTTTTGTTATATGGATGTCCTATAATTTCTTTATTTTTTTAATTTTTTTCATTTATTTTTATTAGTTGGAGGCTAATTAAAATATTGTAGTGGTTTTTGTCATGCATTGACATGAATTAGCCATGGGTTTACATGTATTCCCCATCCCGATCACCCCTCCCACCTCCCTCTCTACCCGATTCCTCTGGGTCTTCCCAGTGCACCAGGCCCGAGCACTTGTCTCATGCATCCAACCTGGGCTGGTGATCTGTTTCACCCTAGATAATATACATGTTTCGATGCTGTTCTCTCGAAAAATCCCACCCTCACCTTCTCCCACAGAGTTCAAAAGTCTCTTCTGTACATCTGTGTCTCTTTTTCTGTTTTGCATATAGGGTTATCATAAACATCTTTCTAAATTCCATATATATGTGTTAGTATACTGTAATGGTCTTTACCTTTCTGGCTTACTTCACTCTGTATAATGGGCTCCAATTTCATCCATCTCATTAGAACTGATTCAAATGAATTCTTTTTAACGGCTGAGTAATATTCCATGGTGTATATGTACCACAGCTTCCTTATCCATTCATCTGCTGATGGGCATCTGGGTTGCTTCCATGTCCTGCTATTATAAAGAGTGTTGTGATGAACATTGGGGTGCACATGTCTCTTTCAGATCTGGTTTCCTCAGTGTGTATGTCCAGCAGTGGGATTGTTGGGTCATATGTCAGTTCTATTTCCAGTTTTTTAAGAAATCTCCACACTGTTCTCCATAGCGGCTGTACTAGTTTGCATTCCCACCAACAGTGTAAGAGGGTTCCCTTTTCTCCACACCCTCTCCAGCATTTATTGCTTGTAAACTTTTGGATAGCAGCCATCCTGACTGGCGTGTAATGGTACCTCATTGTGGTTTTGATTTGCATTTCTCTAATAATGAATGATGTTGAGCATCTTTTCATGTGTTTGTTAGCCATCTGTATGTCTTCTTTGGAGAAATGTCTGTTTAGTTCTTTGACCCATTTTTTGATTGGGTCATTTATTTTTCTGGAACTGAGCTGCAGGAGTTGCTTGTATATTTTTGAGATTAGTCCTTTGTCTGTTGCTTCGTTTGCTATTATTTTCTCCCAATCTGAGAGATGTCTTTTCACCTTGCTTATAGCTTCCTTTGTTGTGCAAAAGCTTTTAAGTTTCATTAGGTCCCATTTGTTTATTTTTGCTTTTGTTTCTAATATTCTGGGATGTGGGTCATAGAGGATCCTGCTGTGATTTATGTCGGAGAGGGTTTTGCCTATGTTCTCCTCTAGGAGTTTTATAGTTTCTGGTCTTACATTTAGATCTTTAATCCATATTGAGTTTATTTTTGTGTATGGTGTTAGAAAGTGTTCCAGTTTCATTCTTTTACAGGTGGTTGACCAGTTTTCCCAGCACCACTTGCTAAAGAGGTTGTCTTTTTCCCATTGTATATCCTTGCCTTCTTTGTCGAAGATAAGGTGTCCATAGATTCATGGATTTATCTCTGGGCTTTCTATTCTGTTCCATTGATCTATATTTCTGTCTTTGTGCCAGTACCATACTGTCTTGATGACTGTGGCTTTGTAGTAGAGTCTGAAGTCAGGCAGGTTGATTCCTCCAGTTCCATTCTTCTTTCTCAAGATTACTTTGGCTGTTCGATGTTTTTTGTATTTCCATACAAATTGTGAAATTATTTGTTCTAGTTCTGTGAAAAATACCATTGGTAGCTTGATAGGGATTGCATTGAATCTATAGATTGCTTTGGGTAGAATAGCCATTTTGACAATATTGATTCTTCCAATCCATGAACACGGTATGTTTCTCCATCTGTTTGTGTCCTCTTTGATTTCTTTCATCAGTGTTTTATAGTTTTCTGTGTATAGGTCTTTTGTTTCTTTAGGTAGATATACTCCTAAGTATTTTATTCTTTTTGTTGCAGTGGTGAATGGTATTGTTTCCTTAATTTCTCTTTCTGTTTTCTCATTGTTAGTGTATAGGAATGCAAGGGATTTTATGGACGTCCTATAATTTCTTTAAACCCAGGATCAGAAACAAAGTCAGATGCATGATTGAGATAATTATGGTTCTCAACTTCCCTGGATCTTCTATTCAAAATACAACTTGACGCTTATTTGTGCACACTCAGGTATGCATATTGTGTCATAACACCAGAGGAAGCTGCAGAGGACCTGGGAAGTGGCAGAAATCCTGGAAGGATTAAAAAGTACACTGAATACTGGAAGTGTTTTTCAAAAGTTACTGGAGCACACGTTCATTGTAAGTCACTTTAGCTGTTTTGATCTGCTGTAACACCCACCACAGTTGTTTTGCACATGATAGTGCAAAAAAAAAGTTTGTTGATTGCAAATGAATAAACAATAGGAGAACATACATGATCCTTGCCATGAGCTGGAGAACTCCAAACTGAAGCAATCACTTTAAGTCCTCTTATAACTGGGGTTAAAGTATAAATATTTGGAATAAAGGCAAAAGGGGGTGACTGGAGATCCCAGAAATTTCTAGGAGATTCCAAAAGAAATCAACTCCTCTCTCAAAGAAAGCAACTCCTATATCAGTACTAAAAAAAAAAAAAAAAAAAAAAAGTTGGAGAAACAGTGAGAGCTGGCTTCATATGTGTAATACCGAAGTGAGTGCTAACTCGTGTCCGACTCTTTGTGACCCCATGGACAGCAGCCCACCGGGCTCCTCTGTCCATGGGATTTCCCAGGCTAGAATACTGGAGTGGGTTGCTGTTTCCTTCTCCAGGGGATCTTCCCAACCCGGGGGCTGAATCCATGTCTCCTGCCTTGGCAGGCAGATCCTTTACCACTGAGCCACCTATGTATGCACTGCAGTTAAGAATATCACAAGGTCTAAGTACTTGAATATCATCAAGCAGCAGATTTTCAAGTGTGAATTGAGATTAGCTTCAATTTCTGTACCAAAAACAGTTATCTGGCCAGTCTATAAATGGCTTCTAGCATCAGGGTGGGGGAGGAGGAATATATGAAATTGGCAGGCAAAGATTGCAATTTCCATTTTATAGAGAAAAATAAGTAGGTATGTCTGTGGCTCTGGAGAATGTCTGATGACCATAGCTGTCAGTGAAATTGGTGAAAACTCTTCCAGGTCCCAGTGCTAGATGGAAAGAACCTAAACTTTGAACTGCATGATAAACCATGAAGCGAAATCAAGCATTTTCACCTTTCTTCCCTGTTGCAGCTTTTTTTCCTTGACATCTAAAGTCTAATAGGAATCTCACTTTTCAAGTCATCAGTAGCAGGACTCCAGCTGCTTTAACGTCATTTATTATAAAATGCCTGTCAACCTTCCATTTTGTAAAATAACTTCTATATGTCCTTTCAGTAAATTGAAATGTTCTTAGATGCCCACACACTACAGACAGACTTCAGTTATTTTTCACCACAAACACCAATGGCAAAAACCCCAAAGCCAATCATTGCATCCTATAGCAAAAGGTCTAAAATGCTGCTGAAGTTGCCAATCTGATTCCAGTACTCTCATGCTTTCTGCTTTGTGAAAAGCAGCTGTTCCTATGTCAAGTTCATCTGTTTAAAATATTTACTGTACATAATCTTCACTTGGCTGGCAGGTCTTTGCCATAGAAACGATCTTAGCAACCAAGATGCACATCAGCAGGAAGACAAGCAAATATTTGAAAGAACAGAGGCACCTCTGCAAAACACTCTTAGTCCTGAGAAGAACAACTTCTGTGGTGAGACACTGGGGAAACAAGTACTGGTTACAAAAACAGGAACCCATTGGGATCAGATGCTCTGCCAGCTTTTTGCCATCATCCTTGGTTTTCAGCAAAGAAAGCCAGAATAAAGATGCTCAACTGGATCTGTAATTACACACCAGCTGGAATTGCAATTATTGAAGCTTATAAGTCTTCCTGCTTAGTCTTGCCAGTTTCAGGCATAGTAACCAGCAGCAAGCCAACTCAGTCTCACCCAGTTTCTGAGACAACCCATTCATTTCTCGTATAATTGTTAACTGAGCACCAACCAGTGCCCGACATTTAGCCTTGGGCTGAGAATGCAGTAAAGAATGACATAGGATATCAATTTTCATGAAACTTTCATGCCAGAAAATGAATATGGTAAATCAATCCATTCATCCATCTATCATCCTTTCATACATACGTCAGATATGAATAAAAAAGGAAACAATCTCAGATACTAAATAATGCTATGAAGAAATCAAGTTAAGTAATGTGAAAGGAGAGTAGGTGGGGGTAATTTGGGTAACTCGATTAGTGAAGGTCTGTTCATGTATGATATAAGCAGAGAGGAAAGCCAATACAAAGGGAAAGGGATACAAAAATGGACAGAAGACATAAACATGTAGTTCAGAAAAAAGACGCACAAATGAACATGTAATGAGGAAAGATACCCAGTTTTGCTTACTGTAAAATAAATGCACAACACAAAAGGGAAAAGTCTGAGAAACACCCTGCTGGCAAGGTTTGAGGTGATAGACAGTATTGTCACATGTTGTTCATCACTTTATAAAAATGGTACTGTTAGGTAGTTAGAATAGGAAAAAGGAGTGCAGAATGGCGGTGGCTAAAAGACAAAGAAGGGAAAAGCCCACGAAAATAGAACAAAGGAAGGTCCAAGGACTGAAGTGAGGACCTCAGGTAGAAATCACAACACTCCTGGCTAGCTCAATTTACATAGAGCAGGCCCAGGGGGAGGAAAAAACATATAAAAAGAGGAGCCAAAGGGCCGGGAGTCTCTCTCTCCCGGGCGCTCACACCGTCCCCCACTCTCTTCTCTTCGCATCTGTGGGTTGGCATACCCTCACACCTAGAGCTATAACACGGTCTGTCAGAGAGCTACGACACGCCGAGGGCTCTAATGTCTGTTGCTTCAAATTTTTGTTGAGACGAGACAGAACCGAGCAGAATACACTCGCCTGACAGTAGTAACCCAAGCTGGGCTGTTAGCAGTATTTTACAAAAGCACATGCATTTATCCTATGACTTAGCTCTCCAAATGCTATGAGTCTACCTGAGGAGCAACCTCCACAAAAGAAAACAACAAACACGAAGTTATTCATTGAGGTATCATGTACAGTTACAAAAGATTGAAAGCAATCCAAAAATCCAATAACTGAGGACCTGTTGAATCAAAAACTCATCCACACAATGGAGCACTTTGTGGCAGTAAAAAGGGAAAAACGAGGAGGACAAGCTTTACAGAGTGGTGTGAAGTGGATTCCAATGTATATTGAGAGGTTGAAAAGGGAAGATGCAAAATAATGCATGGGTTTTTTTTTTTTAACAGTTTTATTGATATATAGCTGATAGAAAGAACTGAACATATTTAATATGTACAATTTGAAGAGTCTGAACTTATGCAAACACCCTTAATAACATCACCACAATCATAGTCATTGACGTATCCGACAACCCCCAAAGTTTCCACATGTCCATTTGCTTTTGTTTCATTTTGCTTCGATAAGAACAGTCTACGATATCCACCCTCTTAAATTTTGAAATGCATAGTACATATTGTGCATTTATGCACAATTTAGCCATTATGTTGACAGCTACTCTCCAGACTTTGTACATCTTGCAAACTGAAACTTTGAACCCATTAAATGACAACTCTCTGTTTTCCCCATCCCCACTCCCAGATCCTAGCAACCACTATTGTATTCTCTGCTTCTGAGTTCGACTATTTCTTTTTTTCTTTTCTGGCCCCCTCACTTGGTTTATGAGATCTTAATTCCCTGACCAGGAATCAAACCCACGCCCTCAGCAGTGGAAGCACAGAGTCCTAACCACTGGACTGCCAGGAAATTGCTGTGTTTGATGATTTTAGGTCCTTCATATAAGTGGAATTGTGCAGTATTTGTTGTTTTGTGACTGACTTATTACACTTTCCAGGATGTCCTGGAGGTTCATCTGTGTTGTGTAAACAGGGGGATTTCCTTCTTATCTAAGACTGAATGATAGTCTATTATCTGTGTATACCACATTTTTTTTACCCATTCATCTGTTGAGGGACACTTTGATTGTTTCCACATTACTTTCATATGTTAAAAAACAAAAACATTGATAAAACAAATGAACATGGTTCCCTCTGGGAGTGAGTGAGATCAGAGCGGGGGTGCTGTGCTGTGTGCTAAGTTGCTTTAGTCGTGTCTGACTCTGAGCAAAGCTATGGACTGTAGCCTGCCAGATTCCTCGGTCCATGGGATTCTCCAGGCAAGAATACTGGAGTGGGTTGCCATGCCCTCCTCCAGGGGATCCTCCGGACCCAAAGGTCAAATCCTAGTCTCATGTCTAACCTGTGTTGGCAGGTGCGTGCTTTACCACTAGCATCTCCTGGAAGCCCTGTGGGAGTGAGTGGGATCAGAGTGAAAGGGCTAGGACTGAAATATCTTAAACGTATGAACTTGACAGAGGAGTTGCTGCTTTTCACCAAGCAGAAAGCATGGGCGTCCTGGGATCAGATTGGCAACATCTGCCATATTTTAAATCTTTGCTATAGGATGCAATGACTGGCTTTGGGGTTTTTACCATTGGTGTTTGTGGATATACCTTTTTAAATTCCGTTTGAATCACTGAAGTATTTTACATATTCAAAAAATAAAATTAAATCAAAAAGGATGAAGAAATTCACAAAATACCAGCAGGTTGAATTGACCACCTGTTTTGCCACCAGTGACCTATGCAATTAACTGCAGGCTTGAGGACTTCACCAGCTTACTGAGGTGCATCCTGAGGGTGTGAATAGAAACTATGTGCTTGAGGAAGGAAAACTAAGATAGGTTAAAGAGGAGAGTGAAAAATTTGGCTTAAAGCTTAACATTCAGAAAACTAAGATCATGGCATCTGGTCCCATCCCTTCATGGCAAATAGATGGGGAGACAGTGGAAACAGTGTCAGACTTTATTTTGGGGGGCTCCAAAATCACTGCAGATGATGACTGCAGCCATGAAATTAAAGGACGCTTACTCCTTGGAAGGAAAGTTATGACCAACCTGGATAGCATATTAAAAAGCAGAGACATTACTTTGCCGACAAAGGTCCATCTGGTCAAGGCTATGGTTTTTCCAGTGGTCATGTATGGATGTGAGAGTTAGACTCTAAAGAAAGCTGAGCACTGAAGAATTGATGCTTTTGAACTGTGGTGTTGGAGAAGACTCTTAAGAGTCCCTTGGACTGCAAGGAGATCCAATCAGTCCATCCTGAAGGAGATCAGTCCTAGGTGTTCATTGGAAGGACTGATGCTGAAGCTGAAACTCCAGTACTTTGGCCACCTCATGCGAAGAGTTGACTCATTGGAGAAGACCCTGATGCTGGGAGGGATTGGGGGCAGGAGGAGAAGGGGACGATAGAGGATGAGATGGTTGGATGGCATCACCGACTCGATGGACATGGGTTTTGGTGAACTCCGGGAGCTGGTGATGGACAGGGAGGCCTGGTGTGCTGCGATTCATGGGGTCGCAAAGAGTTGGACATGACTGAGCAACTGAATTGAATTGAACTGAAGCCAACTGCATTCACCTTCATATAAACCGATAGCCGCTTAACACTACAGTCAGCAGTTCAATTCAGTTACCTCACAAGGCATAAAGAGATATTAACAATAAATTTTTCATTCTGGCTTTTAATATTTTTCCCCAAAGTGATTTTGATCACAGACCAAGTTCAATAACTTATTTTTCAGTTTTTAAGATTTCAGGAAACAAGGCCAACTTTATCCCCATTTCCATCATCTGACTCACATGCCAAGCCCCTGAGGAAGCAACAGCAAACATACTGGTGTCAGCAATTACAGGCTGACTCATTTGAGAACGTGCACAATTAACCTATTGAACATCTCTCGGGCAGGCGTTTCATCCTCCGTAGGATCAGCTGCTCCACATTCACTCAGGGTAGGCGCCCAGCCAGCCTGCGGTGTGTTCCCACGCACTTCCGCTCTGATCGCTGGCCAGAAACAATTCATAACCCCACCGCGAGCCGCATCAGCAACAGAGCTCAAACTCCAAACACTCCATCTAAGCTGAACAGATCATTTCCAGGTTACTCTGCTGCCTCGGCGTTCATGCCATGCAGGGCCTTGCGGGGCTCCTGGACACAAGGCCTTTGTGTCCCGCATTTCTTTGATGATAGGAAACAGCCTTCATTCAGCCTCTAGGACTTTCCCTGAGTTCCAGTGGGCAGATTCAAGCAGTTGTTAATTAGAGAAGGGAGGGGGTGTGAGACCAGGGAGAAACAGTCAAGAGCAGCCTTGGGCCAAGGTCCCATTCCCCACATCAATGGATAGACACAGCAATATCTTTGAGTTACTCTGCAGATACTGAAACCCCCTCCAGGTGGGAGAAGATTCAGGATGGTACGCTGCCCACAAGTCTGTAGACCCCAAACCAGTCCGACCTGAAGGCTGACATCACAGACTTCTACTTGTATGCTTGGTTGTTCAGTTCTGACTCTTTGCTGTCCCATGGACTCTAGCCCAGTAGGCTCCTCTGCCCATGGAACTTTCCAGGCAAGAATACTGAAGTGGGGTGCCGTTACTATTCCAGAGGATTTTCCCGATCCAGAGATTGAACCTGTGCCTCTTGGTTCCTGCACTGGTAGGTGGATTCTTTACCACTCTGCCACCTGGGAAGCCATAGAGATTAACCATTTGTCTTGCTGAATAGGGATATAAAAATCACTTGATCTCTCTATATATTTCAGTATCTTCATTTGTAAACCACTCAACTAGGAGACTTTTGGTAAGAATGTAATGAGATACATGATGTACCAGGGTTCCAAATAAACATTCAGTCTCCACCATTCAGGGCTTCCCAGGTGGTGCTGTTGGTAAAGAATCTGCCTGTCAATGGAGGAGACGCACGAGACACAGGTTTGATTCCTGGGTTGAGAAGATCTCCTGGAGTAGGAAATGGCAAACCACTCCAGTTCCATGGACAGGAGAGCCTGGTGGGGGCAGGGAGGTCACAGAGAGTTGGAAGCAACTGAACACACACACACACACACACACACACACACACAAAAGCACATAGACCCCAGACTGGCTGGAACTGGAAGATCAATGATACTGTCTCCCATTTACCTCACCATCAACCAATCAGGAGAAAGTTTGTGACCTGTCACACCCTCTCTGAACCAGTACTCTAAAACTTCTCACGACCCCCTCTACACTGGGACACGTAGTTTTGAAGGCATTAGCTCACTGTGGCTCCCTTTGCCTGGCAAACCAATAAAACAATTCTTTGCTATTTCACCTATGAGATTTAATTTGATGTCAGAGTACAAAGGCCAGATTTGGCTTGACTTCTATGAGCTTCTGGGTCCCCTGAGAGCTCCACTGGAACTAAGTGCAGCTCAAGAAAACTATATTTGTCTGGTTAGCACTATATTCTCCTGTTAGGCTATCATCCCCTTAAACATATGGGGCCACCTGTAAAGCAGTTGGGCTTCCCTGGTGACTCCGACGGTAAAGAATCAGCCTGCAATGTAGGATACCTGGGTTCAATCCCTGGTTTGGGAAGGTCTCCTGGAGAAGGGAACAGCTACTCGCTCCAGTATTTTGGCCTGGAGAAGTTATTGGACAGAGGATCCTGGCAGGCTAAACCCTGCCTCCCAAAGTTTCAAAGAGAGAATGTATTGTTTCAAAATTCTTGTTTCAAAAGTTTCTGATCCCATACCACACCCTTCTCACTCTTGTTCTCCCTGGAACATTGGTCCAGAGAGAGCTAGCAAAACTCATGCCATCTTCCAACAATGTTCCCTTCACTCAGGCTCTTCATTGCTTTTCTTGGTGTGGAAGGAACGTTTCAGTGTCATAGCCTCCTTCTGGAAGTGGCATTCCACTTACCCACTTCTTTATGATCAGGTAAAAGGAGATCAGGAAGAGAAACCATTTTACTGACAAGGGAAACTCCAAAATAGAGTTTCTTTGTTATATATGTAAAGCATTTATCACTGTGTCAGGCACAGAACGTGCACTCAGTGATGCCAATATTACTAATAATGCTGTATATTTCTTTATAGGAAACTATAACCAAGCTTTTTCAGAGTGGACCAGATGATCAAAAACCAATATGTTTGTAGGTTCAAAGAATTTTTTACTGTTAATAAGGGTAAGCAGAAGGTTGATGTTTGTCTTATGAGTATTGGAAATAATTATTGCTTTGAATGTACGCACAGTCTTTTATCTCTATTTTCATATTGTTAGTAACCTTATTACCCTGATTTCATGATGTCAATTGAAGAGAATTACATGTGAAACTCTCCCTGTGGAAAATATTTGTAATACATATTAATTAGTTCATTTAACAAATATTTACCTATTACATGTCTGGGAATACATGAATAGAATACAGTCTGTTCTTCCTGGACATAGGACAAAGAGCTTATTCTTTAACATACAAAGATCTTTTACAAATCAGTAAGGGAAGATCAAAAGCAAGATTTGACTAGGGATATGAAAAGATAGCTCTCAAACACATGCCCACACACAGAAAGACACACAAGAGATTTATCAATATTTTTTAAGTGTTGGATATACTCATAATGAAATGCAAATTAAATTTCTAAGACAACATATATTAATAGTGGCTTCCCAGGTAGCACTAGTGGTGAATATCTGCCTTCCAGTGAAATAGATGTGATAGACCCAGGTTTGATCCCTGGGTTGGGAAGATCCCCTGGAGGAGGGCATGGCAACCCACTGGAGTATTCTTGCCTGGAGAATCCCATGGCAGAGGAGCCTGGAAGGCTACAGTCCATGGGGTCACATAGAGTCGGACAGTGACTTAGCGCATGCGTGTGCGCATGTGCGCGCGCGCGCGCGCGCACACACACACACACACACACACACACGCACGCACACAATATTAATAACATATTTTAATGAGACTGTTTCTGTCTCAGTTTTAGCTGAGGCACGAAAACAATAGCTGCAAGGAAGACCACGGTGTTAACGTTTCTGGTTAAGTGATCAAGATCAGCCAACACTTAAACCTTTTATCTGTAATAAGGAGACGGAATGTGGGAGGTTAGAATACTGGAGATAGAGGAGGGATTTTGAAAGTTTCTGGCTTGTTGAGTTCCACTCCTCGGAAGAGCAGTAGGGGCATTCTAGCCTCTGATCTTAAATGTGGAGAGAGAATTGGGGGGAGGGGGGGGGAGGTCCTCAGAGCTGGGTCCCTAGTTTGTCAGATTCACGGAACTGTGCAAGTCGCTGTTGCAGAGAAGGGGAGATAGAGCGGCGAGAGAAGGCACAGGAGACACTTCCTTACGGAACCTGCAGTGTCCTGTGAACAGAGTCACCGCCCAGCTCTTCAATTTTATATTTTGATCACTCATTCATAAGGATGAAACTGGAGGGACATACCTAGTAAACTGTGATAAAGCCACGCAGATGAGGGACATAGCAATTCACCCCCTAGAGCAACCAGATTCCAAAACTCTTGTTAAAAAAAAAAAAAAAAGAGCTTTAAGTACTAGCTTTACTTGCTTTTGTGTTTTGTTTTGCTATTTCTGTAAGTGATATGCATTCAGCTGATCTTTTTCTTCATCTCAAGTCCTGTTTATCAGATTGCTTTTGCCATGAAAATGGAAAGCTCTTTATTGTTGATAGATCGTCTTCTTAAAAGGTCAAAATAAAACTCTCGACAGAACATCAGCATTCAGACTGGCTTCAAAGAATAACTTTTTTTTTTTCCATTAAACTGTCTTTCGGAGCCTGATTTCCTCTCAAAAGTAATCTTCAAAACAATATTCCGCCTGAGCCCTACCATCCGTATTTCCGTGGAATCTGATGGAAAGGCAGAGTGCTCAGAGCTAAATGGGGCTACGGATGTCTCCAGCTCACCCCTCCACCCGAGGATGTGGCAGGGAGACTGGAGGGCTAGCCTGAGCCTCAGGAAAGGGCAGCTTTGTGCATTTGGAAACTGAGCTGTCATCCATTTATTTCATTTCTCTCTCACGATAGCCCCCCTAAGGATGGTGTGGTTGTGTCTGTCGCTCCTTTCCAGGGGCTCAGTATGGAGCAGCAGCCCAAATAAGGCCACCCAGCAGCCAGTGACTGATCTCCCCTCCTTTTTACCTTATTTCTTAAGACCCTTTTGCAATAGTATTCTTCTTTGTAAGAGTATTCTTCTTAGATGCTTTGTAAGAGCATCTAAGCATCCTCTCAGGCTTCCCTTGTGGCTCAGCTGATAAAGAATCTGCCTGCAATGCGGGAGACCTGGGTTCGATCCCTGGGTTGGGAAGATCCTCTGGAGAAGGGAAAGGCTTACCCACTCCAGTATTCTGGCCTGGAGAATTCCATGGACAATCCATGGAGTTGCAAAGAGTCGGGCACGACTGAGCAACTTTCACCCACACACAAGCATCCTCTCAGGCTCTGTGGTAGACCTACATGTCTTGGAAGATGGATATCTCCAGCCTCTCCCCATGCAGTTAAACATTCACAATGTCTACTATGCTCTATCAGCAATTTTGTGTCTAAAGAAGCTGGGACTGGCTGGAGCATTTCATGTGGAGTCATTAGCCCTCACTCTCAGTCCCATGGCTTTAAAATAAGAAGGCTGAGTGGTAACAGTTGGGAATTATTCTGATAACCAAGGAATACAAAAACGACAGCAGGAAAAGCAAGGTGACGCTGTTTCATTTCAGATAGTTCTCATTTTATCACAGAATCTAATTTTTTGATGGGGGGGGGGGGTGGGCAGCAAACCATGTAGCATACAAAGTCTTAGTTCTCCAACCAAAAATCAAACCTGTGACCCCTGCAGTGGAAACGCAGATCCTAACCACTTGTTGTTGTTTTTTAGTCCCTAAGTCATGTCTCTTTGTGACCCCAGGGACTTTAGCCCTCCAGGCTCCTCTATCCTTGAGATTTTCCAGGCAGGAATACTGGAGTGGTTTGCCATTTCCTTCTCCAGAGGATCTCCTGACCCTGGAATCAAATCCTTGTCTCCTGCTTGGCAGATGGATTCTTTGCCACTGAGCCACCAGGGAAGCCGCTCTAAACACTGCACCACCAAGGAATTCCTAGAATCTGACCTTCACTGGAGAGAAAGTTTTCTGAGGTCAGGCACAAAGTGTCAAAGAGGATTACCCTTGTTATCCCTCCAATTTTTCTGTGTTAGCCTGATATCTTTCCAAGTGGTGATACCTTGCTCCATCCTTCTCTGAAGTCTAGGACTAAGCTCCATTTTACCATGCAGAAGAATGACAGAGATATGTATATAGAGAGAGATGGATTAAAGCCTCTCCAATTATGATTGTTCTGTGAGCTAATAGGGTGTGACAGAGGATGAGATGGTTGGATGGCATCATCGGTTCAACAGACATGAGTTTGAGCAAGCTCCAGGAGATAGTGAAGGACAGGGAAGCCTGGCATACTGCAGTCCACGGGTTTGCAAAGAGTCGGACATGACTGAGCAACTCAACAACAACAACCAATATCCATTCTCTTCTTTTTCTTTACTGATTGAACACCAGTTTTACTTGGAGTAGATGTACCCAAATAAAATTCTTCCTTTAAAAGAGAAGTAGCCAGAGCAGTATAAACAAAATGTAAATGGGACTGGCTCAAGCTTTTAACTTGTTTTTATATTCTCCCTATCTCGTTCTTTATTCTTGTCTGGATTAGCAATGCAATGGCTAGAGCTCCAGTAGTTATTTTGGATCATGAGGGTGAATTTGAGGATAAAAGCCATGTGCTAAAAAAAAAAAAAAAAAAAAAAAGTGTAGTTGGAAATAGAAATTATTCCCTGCAGGGAATAATATGTATAAAATCTGATGTGTGTATTTTTTTAATTATATAAATATGTTTGTGTGTGTGTATGCTAAGTCTCTTCAGTCATGTCCTACTCTCTGTGACCCTGTGGACTGTAGCCCATCAGGCTCCTCTGTCCATGGGGATTCTCCAGGCAAGAATACTGGAGTGGGTTGCCATGCCCTCCTTCAGGGGATCTTCCTGACCCAGGGATAGATCCTTCTGTCTGTTGCATTGCAGGCAGATTCTTTACTACTGAGCCACTGGGTAAGCCCACAAATATGTTTGTATGTAGTATATAATACCATATGTATGCTTGTGCATGTTTTTGTGTATATGAGAGACACGGAAAAAATTTTTTACTATTATATCCCAAACTGATACAATTGTTTTCCCATGGTGAGTGGAGTCCAATATGATGGGTTAAGGGAAGTTTCCTGTCTCTCTCACTCTCTCTTTTTACTTTCAAATTGTTTTAATTTTTAAAAGTTTTTCATGTTATTTTTGAAATTTTAAAAATAAGTAAAAATGTGTAACTTTATATTTCATTACAACTTTAATTCTAAATATTCACTTGTATTTGACTTTTTTAAGAACTGTAACTTTGATAAAATGATATTAAAGCCAAAAGAGATCTTATAAATTTTCTAGTTCCACTTTAAATTTTTTTTTTATTTTACATTGGAGTACAGTTAATTAGCAATGCTGCGGTAGTATAGAAATGTGGTTCAGTTATGTGTGTGTGTGTGTTCAGCCATGTCTGACTCTTTGCAACCCATGGACTGTAGCCTGTCAGGCTGCTCTATCCATGGAATTTTCCAAATGAGAATGAATACTGGAGTGGGTTGTTCCTTCCTACTCCAGGAATCTTACCAGCCCAGGAATCAAACCTGTGTCTCCTACGCTGGCAGACAGGTTCTTTACCTCTGTGCCACCTGGGAAGCCTGATTCAGTTATCCCTATACATATATCTATTCTCTTTCAATTGCACTTTAAAGTTTTACAAATGAGCATCCAATGGCTTGGAAAGAAGAATAATATACCTCAAAAAATGCAGCTTCCTGCAAGAGTAACCCACAAAGAGCTAAATTAAGAAAAATCTAACATAATCCAGGTGCCTTCTCATATATTTTATCATTTATTCTTTATTTCAGTCCTACAAGAGATACATAATATCTCTATATAGTAAAGAAAAGTTTGGATAGTTCACGATTAATTTCCCTGAGAACATATATCAGTTAAAGAAGGGGTCAGGATTCAAAACCTAACCCATATTCCAGCTTCGTTCCATTTCTTCAAGTTGCCTCCTACACAGGCCCTCCTGCAGAGGTTTTAAACAACAGTGAACTCTGGCAGCTCCCAAGTTGATTATTACCCCATTACTATTTCTTTGCTGAGTATTTGTACAACAGACACCAAGGAACCTCATCCCCAGGGATCCTGTCACACTACACTGCCCATGTGGCCTGCATGATTTAAAGTTGATCCCCAGTTGCCAAATAAAGAATGTCAGTTGTTCTATTCATTGAAATAACATGATATACAATGTCAATGATGCATGGCAAAGGCCCACAGCAAACAAGAAAACATTAATGAGATATAAGCCAGGGATTTCAAAGTTTCAAGAAGTGATAGTTTCCATTGAGTTAATGCAAATCATTTGACCATCAAGGGAATAACTACTCCAGGACCACAGACACACTGCTGATTTTCTCAGTGGATGCCAATCCAATGGCAATGCGAAGACTTAACAGGGCCCAGAAGAGTGCTAATGGCTGAGAAAGAATAAAGGCTCTGAAAAAGTGATCTCATAATACAACGAAAAATTCAAGACATTCTGAAATTTCTTGAATGCATTTTTTGTTATAGTTTTCTTTTCCCCCCTCATTTGTATCTGTTTGTTTTAATGTTTTTCAAAAGCTTTCTTTTCCAAAATTTTCACCCAAAATTTACAGCCTGGAAGATATGTCAGACTTTCCCTTTTATCTTTGAGTTTCTACTGCACCGTTGCACACCCAGTAATCTCTTGCTCCAGTTTGAGAAGAGGTGTTTAGTGTTCCTCTGTCCATGAAATTTTCCAGGTGAGAATACTGAAGTGGGCTGCCATTTCTTTCTCTAGGGATTCTTCCCAACCCAGGGATTGAACCTGCCTTTGTCTATTGAGTTCCCTGAATTGGGAGGCAGATTATCACTAGTGCCACCTGGGAAGCCTGCTTGGCCTGAAACACCCTAAACCATAAAAGTAATTTAATGTACTGCAACCCTCAGGACTTTAGATACAACAAACACAAATTCTCTCTTTAAGGATAAACCCCTATAGTCAGACTTGCACAATATACATGGATAAATTTACACTACCCTTGAGTTCTCAATCCAAAATTTAAATTAAAATTTAAAAAAGAAAGAAGAATGGGGAAAACATGATGTCACCCATACTGACACCCCCCAAAAATTTCACATTGGAATGATTATGTATAGAATAAAAAATTGTGTTTTAAATGCCTAAACAATGAACTATAAAACATGAGAAAGGAGCTTTATTACCCAAAAGTATCAGGCATAAGTGAAAATAAAAAAATGTTTAAAGTAAAAGTGTAATCATAATTAAAAATAACAGTTGAAACAGCAAATGAGATAAAACTCAAGAGGGACTCAGTGAACTGGAAGATACATTTAAATAACTTATCCATAACAAAGTCTAAAGAGTCAATAATAGCAAACACTAATATGCTTTTTACGTTTTGGTATTATATAAAATTCTCTAACTGTATTAACTCTTTCTCCTCTCAACAACCCACTAAGTTAGATACCATTTTGTCTTCATTTTATAGATGGGAGAACTAAGAGAAAGGAATATTAAATACCCTATCCAAAGTCACACCACTAGTAAGTAGCAAAACTGGAGGTAGAACCTAGACATTTACACTTTTAAGTCTATAATTTTGACTATTGAAAGATGTAAAGAAAAGAAAGAAAATTTTCAACATTTATCTATTTGGAGGTTAGTACATGTAGAAAGAACAGGGAAGAAGTATATTTAAAGAGACAATGGCTGAGAATCATGGAGAATTTATGAAAAACATGAATTCTTAGATTCAGAATAGACAAAATCTCAAGGAAGATGAGTAAAAATAATTCCATTCTGACATGAAAAATACAATTCATACATATTGTTTTAGGATAATGATTCTATCAGAGATAAGACTATTTTATCTTTATGTATGAAGAGAGAAGAAGTAAATTCCAAACTCTCCAGGCTAACAAACAAAAATAGGTTCAGTGTATCTTACAAAATTATAGTTATTAATATGTATATTGTTATCCATTATACTCAGTTAACAAAATGCAACTGAGAGGCTTGATCTAAGGAACATACATGAAACCTTGCAAAAACAACTAGAGTAAAGTTCCCAGTCACAAAATAAGTCCCGATAAATGCCCAAGGAGACCTTTTTCAACACAAGGTCATAAAGTTTGAAATCTATTTTTGACATGATAGCTTTTTAAAAACCTTTAAATATTTCAAAAATTTTAAACACATTTCTAAATAACTTATGACTCAAAGATCTCATAATGAAAATTTGAAACCTTCAGGAACTAAAATATATATGTACCAGAGGTCTATCTCCCTTGCATTCATATCAGCTTTTGGATGAGAACTTGATATAAATCATTGATCCCTTGGTGTGAATCTAAGACAATAATCTTCCTGCCCTGAGGAAATTTCCATTTAAAGTACATCAAGGTGGTGAGAGCCTAGACAATGAGCCGCTCTTGTGGGTTTAAATTTTGGTTCTACCCCTTACTAGCTGTGTGCCTCAGTTGCCTCATTCACAAAGTAGAAATTATCATAAACATTTATAAGGCTGTTATGATAATTAAATGGGACTTCCCTGGGGGCTCCAATGGTATACAGTTTTCCAGCAATACAGGAGATAATTAAGTATATTTGTATATACCCAATTATCATAGCATAGATAGATAGATAGATAGATAGATAGACAGATAGAGAAAGAGAATGCTGCCTGACATAAAGTATGCACCATATAAGTCTTCGTTGCTCTTTTTGTTTCTAGTATAATATCAGTGAACAGATGGGTGTTTGGGGAATAGAGAAGTTTTTACAAAAGTCTTAAAATCACGTTCGTAGGGAGCCCCCTACTCCACCTATGGTTGAGTCCAAACCTGTGATTTAGTGAGACCACAATTAGCAGTCAGCACGTTTCTCTCTCCCAAGCTGCCATAGACTTTGTTTGATCATCTAGGTAACACTTCCTTTGAATTACTATTCTTTTTACTATTCTAGAATTTCACCTGCAGGCCCTCCTCAAGTCAGCCAGAGGAGACAGAAAAAACTGGAAAATTCCAGGATCATCCCATTCTACAATCTTCTTCAGCAATATATTGATGTGGCATGGAAGAATCACCCATTAGAGAATAAAGAATCATGTTATGTTCAAATAAAATTCAAGATCAAGTTTGATAATATCACCTTGGTAATACATATGGTGTTTGTTTGTAATATGTATCCTTTGAGTAAGAATAATAAATTTCCTGCTTAAGTGAGAGAGGGTTAGGATTGTTGCTTTTGCTTGCCATGTCCACAAGAAGGAAAATCTGCAGAGTCCAGAGGAACGAGACTGATTCCCTAATTCTCTTAACGTGAGCCAAGAAGGGCCTAGACCTTTCATTTTAAAGGTGACAGAGCCCAATCAAAAAAATGGGCCAAAGAACTAAACAGACATTTCTCCAAAGAAGACATACAGATGGCTAACAAACACATGAAAAGATGCTCAACATCACTCATTATCAGAGAAATGCAAATCAAAACCACAGTGAGATACCATTACACACCAGTCAGGATGGCTGCTATCCAAAAGTCTACAAGCAATAAATGCTGGATAGGATGTGGAGAAAAGGGAACCCTCTTACACTGTTGGTGGGAATGCAAGCTAGTACAGCTGCTATGGAGAACAGTGTGGAGATTTTTTAAAAAACTGGAAATAGAATTGCCATATGACCCAGCAATCCCACTCCTGGGCATATACACCGAGGAAACCAGATCTGAAAGAGACACGTGCACCCCAATGTTCATCGCAGCACTGTTTATAATAGCCAGGACATGGAAGCAACCTAGATGCCCATCAGCAGATGAATGGATAAGGAAGCTGTGGTACATATACACCATGGAATATTACTCAGCCATTAAAAAGAATTCATTTGAATCAGTTCTAATGAGATGGATGAAACTGGAGCCCATTATACAGAGTGAAGTAAGCCAGAAAGATAAAGAACATTACAGTATACTAACACATATATATGGAATTTAGAAAGATGGTAACGATAACCCTATATTCAAGACAGAAAAAGAGACACAGATGTACAGAGAGAATTTTGGACTCTGTGGGAGAAGGTGAGGGTGGGATGTTTCGGGAGAACAGCATCGAAACATGTATATCATCTATGGTGAAACAGATCACCAGCCCAGGTGGGATGCATGAGACAAGTGCTCGGGCCTGGTGCACTGGGAAGACCCAGAGGAATCGGGTAGAGAGGGAGGTGGGAGGGGGGATCGGGATGGGGAATACATGTAACTCCATGGCTGATTCATGTCAATGTATGACAAAAACCACTACAATATTTTAAAGTAATTAGCCTCCAACTAATAAAAATAAATGAAAAAAAAATAGTAATAATAAATAAATAAATAAAGGTGATAGAGCTTCTTTTCTCTCTGCAGGTGGCATCTTGGAGTGACCATTTCCATTATCTGTGTTTATTGACCACTCACTGCTTCCCACGTGTGGGAGGAGGAGTGACTCATCTTATTGTTTAGGGAGAATCCAGGACAAAAGGGAAGATCTGGGGCCTTTCCACCTGCCTCTCACTCTCTCTCTCTCTGTCTCTTTCTCTCCCTCCCTCCCTCTTTTCCTCCCTCCCCCCTCCTCTCCTCTTCACTTCTATGCCCAGAAACTGCTGAGTAAATCAGTCTGTCCCTGCCCCATCTGTCTGTCTGTCTTCAATTTCAGGTGAAAGCCAGAAAAGAGAATATTCCACCTTTTTTTAATACAACCAGAGACCTTGTACTTTAGTGAATAAAAGAGACTCACTGGGCTATTTATAAAGGTTCCCACTGGGCTTTCAATTCTTTGCAAGCACATATTACTACATAGAATTGGGAAATAGTGACTGAGTTTAAGGACACTACACCTCTAATACACACTCATTTCTGATTTGTTATTAGAAATATTGAATAACTTAATTTTTGCCAATATATAATTATCTGACTTGTAAGATTGAAAAGATGAGTTAATGACCAGCCTGACCATAATAACCCAGAAAATTCTCCTTATGAGCCCAAGTTATCATTAGAGTTTATCATTAGATTTATGTCCAGTGAGTCCAATACTTTCAGACCACTGGCAACAGAAGTGAAAGAAACTTCACAGATCAAGCAGGATTAAATATCATCGACATGTCTTAGGAAAATACCAAGAAATTGTACATGAAGGAAAAAAATGTAAGTGAAACAGCATGTAAATATTCAAACTAATTAGAAGAATCCAAAGTAGGCAAACTGCAAACCGTAGAAGTCTTTTAAATAAGACATGTCTCAGATTCTCCTCAGAAATAATAGATTCAACTATACAATAGAATCTAGGCTTTTGAAAATGTTCTCTAATAGGACAATTTTTTTTTAATTCAGAGTGATTCCAGAGAAGTCAATTTGGTGGTTTTTATTGAACAGCATAGAATAATCTAAGAAATAAGAGTGTACCAGATGCGCCATGGCTCAGATGGTAAAGAATCTGCCAGCGATGCAGGAGATCCGGGTTCAATCCCTAGGTCGGGAAGATCCCCTGGAGAAGGGAATGGCAGTATTCTCCAGTATTCTCCGGTATCCTCGCCTGGAGATTTCCATGGACAGAGGACCCTGGTGGGCTACAGTTCGTGGGGCCACAGAGTCAGACACGACTGAGCTACCAACACCACACAAGTGCACACCCTCCCTAAGAGCTGACCCTCTTACTGCAAAACTGCCTCTGCAATGCAGCTGTGGCTGGGCGCATTCCAGGTGCCCACCATGACTTTGATTAATTACTTTCCTTGTATTCCATTTTATTAGGTAATCACGCAGTGAGAATGAGGACTAATTTGATCAGAAAATAGCTGCTGTTGAGCCAGAGGCTTAAAAATAGTATAGAAATCTGGTGCATCTGAGGAAAAAAGAAAACAATGGACCATAATTAGGATCTCAACAGCTGCTTTCATAACATGGGGTCTCCTAAACTCTGCGTCCTTCACCCTGACTCTTAGGGTAAGAATTTAATGGCAATTAATTTTTTTCAAGTATTTTTTAACTGTATGACTTGGACAGCCCTCTATGAAAAAGAAATGAAAACTTTCATACATAAAAACAGATGTTTTTAACACTTCACCAAGTTCAAGCTGGTTAGACTAGTTAGAGAAGGCAGCTGGGTGGGAGGGTCAGAGATTGTATGATATCTCACACAAACCAAAAAAAATTGGAGGATACTAATTTCTCTGGCTTGAAGAACAGTAAACAGTATGAATCCACAGGGAAATTAATTCTCTAAATATGGGTGTCCCATCACCTGGGTCAGTCCACTGACCTCTCCCTCTTCAACTTTCAGCTAAAATACAACTCTTCGGTTATCAAAACCACATAGTTGGCTAGTAGTTGGTTAACACTGAAAACTGTTCACTAATTATTTCAATTCTCCTATCCCTGACTAACTTAAAGTTTCTTCAGGGACCACACAATAGATCTTTCACTTTATTAGAATTTCCAGCAGTGCCTGGAGAGTGCTGGACATAAAAAGAGGTAATCAGTGATCAGCACCAATATTCAGAATGTTGCTCCCTGTTGCCTTCGGGATGAAAGTCAAATGGCTTAGCCTGTTCAAAAAGGGCCCTTCAACCTATTAAAAGATGCTTACTCCTTGGAAGGAAAGTTATGACCAACCTAGACAGCATATTAAAAAGCAGAGACATTACTTTGTCAACAAAGGTCCATCTAGTCAAGACTATGGTTTCTCCAGTGGTCATGTATGGATGTGAGAGTTGGACTATAAGGAAAGCTAAGCACCGAAGAATTGATGCTTTTGAACTGTGGTATTGGAGAAGACTCTTGAGAGTCCCTTGGGCTGCAAAGAGATTCAACCAGTCCATCCTAAAGGAAATCAATCTTGAATATTCATTGGAAGGACTGATGTTGAAGCTGAAACTCCAATACTTTGGCCACCTGATGCAAAGAGCTGACTCATGTGAAAAGACCCTGATGCTGGGAGGGATTGGGGGCAGGAGGAGAAGGGGACAACAGAGGATGAGATGGCTGGATGGCATCACCGACTCGATGGACATGGGTTTTGGTGAAATCCGGGAGCTGGTGATGGACAGGGAGGCCTGGCGTGCTGCGGTTCATGGGGTTGCAAAGAGTCAGACACGGCTGAGAGACTGAACTGAACTGAACCCTGCCACCCTTCAGCTTCATTTCTTGCCATTGCCAACCTGCTTTGCCAATACTATACTCAAGCATACTGGATTTCTCAGAACTTCCCTGGCAGTCCAGTGGTTAAGATTTCCATCACAGGTGGTGTAGATTCAATCGCTGGTCAGAGAGGATGTGATTGACCCTCTTGAGTATGCATGCTCAATCATTAAGTTGTGACAGACTCTTTTCGACCCCACGGACTATACCCAGGCTCCTCTGTCCATGAGATTTCTCAGGCAAAAATACTGGACTGAGTTGCCATTTCCTTCCTTACCATTGAGCCACCAGGGAAACCCATGCTATTTCCTCTTAGGGCTACAGTTTTCCCTGCCTCTCTATCCCCTGGATTATACCTCTATTGACTTGACTTAAATATTCTTATTATTACTTAGATATTCTTCGGGAGGCTTATCTTGAGACCCGAGACAGTGGTCCACATCACTTCTGGACACCACTGTGATACCCTACACCCATTAGTGTTGTACCACTTCCCAGATTGCATTTATAAAAACCTTACAAATGCCCATTTACCAGGACTATCCAAAAGCAGGGGCTGTTTCTGGGTCACACTTATATCTCAGAAAAAGACAGTTCCTGCCGTATACTCAGTATCCATTTATATTTGCTGAGTTAGCCAATGAATGAATAGTTGAATGGATGGCCTGGTCTTGCTGGGTGGTTCTGAATGATCTCTACTAACAGAAATTCTCATGCTTGAAGGAGTCTAAATATTTCATTTCTCATCTGAGATATTCTGCTTTAAGAGGTAATTTGTTTATTTCGACACGTTGTGGATACCACCTGAAAATTGTTCTGCTGCTGCTAAGTCGCTTCAGTCGTGTCCGACTCTGTGCGACCCCATAGACGGTAGCCCACCAGGCTCCCCTGTCCCTGGGATTCTCCAGGCAAGAACACTGGAGTAGGTTGCTATTTCCTTCTCCAATGCATGAAAGTGAAAACGGAAAGAGAAGTCACTCAGTCGTGTCTGACTCTTAACGACCCCATGGACTTCAGCCTACCAGGCTCCTCTGTCCATGGGATTTTCCAGGCAAGAGTACTGGAGTGGAGTGCCATTGCCTTCTCTGGAAAATTGTTCTAGAAACTAAAAGTGAATTCTTTCTACTACTGCAGGATTTGGTGTTATACAGTAATGCTGTTCCTTCTATAACAGCTGCTGTTAAAAACCACCTGTCCGTTTTCATGTGGAAACCATCATAAAGCTTTTTGTTGGTGTACCTTACTTGCCACATGTACTTAATAAATCCTGGCTGAATGAGTGAAAGCACAAAATAAATCCTGCTCAGGAAAACACTTTGCTACTAAAATCAGCGTACATCCAAGAAGTCCTCACTTATAGATCAAGAAAACTAAACAGGGACTTCCATACAGTTCCGGCAGGGGACACATGTTCAATCCCTGGTTGGGGGGTGAAGATCCTGTGTGCCACGTGGCCAAAAAGAAGAAAAGAAAAATGAACAAGTTGAGATAAACTTCTAAGTCTAGTTTGAAAACTATTAACCAAACAGATACTCAAGGGCTTGTTTTACATGACTTATTTGACTTAACTAGTATAATGTAGTTCTTTAAATTATTTTTTATGTGTGTATGTGTGTGTTATAGTAAATACATGCTATGTGCTAAGTCGCTTCAGTTGTGTCTGACTCTTTGTGACCCAGTGTACTGTAGCTTGCCAGGCTGTCCACGGGATTCTCCAGGCAAGAACACTGTGCCCTCCTCCAGGGGATCTTCCCAACCCAGGGATCGAACCCATGTCTCCTGTGGCTCCTACCTTGCATAGTAAATATATAATGCCTTAATTACAGTTTTCAATTACTCTAAATTTTTCTCTACTGGCTGTTTTGGTGGTTAGGTAGACAGGTAAAGCCTTCGGTTTGTGGTCTTGCCTAGCTTGATGAATTGCTTCTTTCTTTATTTCCTTTATCATTTCAAAAGGTGGAAGGAACAATGCAAGCCTGAATACCACGTTGTCCTCTCTTCTTCAGGCTCTTCTGTAAACATCCCAGAGTATTTGTTTTGTGAATCACATTTCTGGCCTGTCCTTGAATCCTGAAATCCTCAGGAAAATCAGTTTAATAAAAGATGATTGAACTCTGTTGACATTCTGGAAGCCCCCATCATTATGACTCAAGAATTCAAATGATGCCAAAGGCAAATCAGTAATTAAAATGAGTTTATCCTTAACAGATTAGAATTAAATTTGCAGAGCTTGAGTGATGGAAAATGGAATGGAAAATCCGTTCAGTTCAGTTACTCAGTCATGTCTGACTCTTTACAACCCCCATGGACTGAGGCA
The DNA here is from genome assembly GCF_963930625.1 of Muntiacus reevesi. Lineage (NCBI taxonomy): Eukaryota > Metazoa > Chordata > Mammalia > Artiodactyla > Cervidae > Muntiacus > Muntiacus reevesi. The sequence goes on along the minus strand of NC_089251.1, from coordinate 125,160,306 downwards.
CACCAGGCCTCCCTGTCCATTGCCAACTCCCAGAGTTTACTCAAAATCAGGTCCACTGAGTTGGTGATGCCATCCAATTATCTCATCCTCTGTTGTCCCCTTCTCCTCCTGTCTTCAATATTTCCCAGCATCACAGTCTTTTCAAATGAGTCATTTCTTTGCACCAGGTAGCCACAAGTATTGGAGTTTCAGCTTCAGCACTGGTCCTTCCAATTCAGAACTGATTTCCTTTAGGATTGACTGGTTTGATCTCCTTGCAGTCTAAGAGACCCTCAAGAGTCTTCTCTAACACCACAGTTCAAAAGCATGAATTCTTCAGTGCTCAGCTTTCTGTATAGTCCGTCTCTCACATCCATATATGACTACTGGAAAAACCATACCTTTGACTAAACAGACCTTTTTTCACAAAGTAATGTCTCTGCTTTTTAATATGCTGCATAGGTTGGACATAACTTTTCTTCCAAGGAGCAAGCATCTTTTAATTTCATGGCTGCAATCACCATTTGCAGTGATTTTGGAGTCCAAAAAAATGAAGTCTGTCACTGTTTCCGCTATTTCTCCATCTATTTCCCATGAAGTGATGGGACCAGATGCCATGATCTTAGTTTTCTGAAAGTTGAGTTTTAAGCCAACTTTTTCACTCTCCTCTTTCACTTTCATGGAGAGGCCCTTTAGTTCTTCTTCACTTTTTGCCATAAGGGTGGTGTCATCTGCATATCTGAGGTTACTGATATTTCTCCCTGCAATCTTGATTCCGGTTTGTGCTTAATCTAACCCAGCATTTCTCATGATGTACTCTGCATATTGGAGAAGGAAATGGCAACCCACTCCAATATTCTTGCTTGGAAAATCCCATGGACGGAGGATCCTGGTAGGCTACAGCCTGTGGGGTCGCAAAGAGTCAGACATGACTGAGCTACTTCACTTCACTTCACTTCACTCTGCATATAGGTTAAATAAGCAGGGTGACAATATACAACCTTGACACACCCCTTTTCCTATTTGGAACTAGTCTGTTGTTCCATGTCCAGTTCTAACTGTTGCTTCCTAACCTGCATACAGATTTCTCAGAAGACAGGTCAGGTGGTCTGGTATTCCCATCTCTTTCAGAATTTTCCACAGTTTGTTGTGATCCACACTGTCAAAGACTTTGGCATAGTCAATAAAGCAGAAATAGATATTTTTCTGGAACTCTCATGCTTTTTCCATGATCCAACAGATGTTGGCAATTTGATCTCTGGTTCCTCTGCCTTTTCTAAATCCAGCTTAAACATCTGGAAGTTCACGGTTCATGTACTGTTGAAGCCTGGCTTAGAGAATTTTGAGCATTATTTTACAAGTATGTGAGATGAGTGCAATTGTGTGGTAGTTTGAGCATTCTTTGGCATTGCTTTTCTTAGGAATTGGAATAAAAACTGACCTTTCCCAGTCCTATGGCCACTGCTGAGTTTTCTAAATTTGCTGACATATTGAGTGCAGCACTTTCAAAGCATTATCTTTCAGGATTTGAAATAGCTCAACTGGAATTCCATCACATCCACTAGCTTTGTTCATAGTGATGCTTCCTAAGACCCACTTGACTTCACATCCCAGGATGTCTGACTCTAGGTGAGTGATCACACCATAGTGATTATCTGGGTCCTGAAGATCTTTTTTGTATAGTTCTTCTGTGTCTTCTTGCCACCACTACTTAATATCTTCTGCTTCTGTTAGGTCCATACCATTCCTGTCCTTTACTGAGCCCATCTTTGCATGAAATGTTCCCTTGGTATCTCTAATTTTCTTGAAGAGATCTCTAGTCTTTCCCATTCTATTGTTTTCCTCTATTTCTTTGCATTGATCGCAGAGGAAGGCTTTCTTATCTCTCCTTGCTTTTCTTTGGAACTCTGCATTCAAATGGATATATCTTTTCTTTTCTCTTTTGCTTTTCACTTCTCTTCTTTTCTCAGCTATTTGTTGGCCTCTTCAGATAGCCATTTTGGTTTTTTGCATTTCTTTTTCTTGGGGATGGTCTTGATCCCTGTCTCCTGTACAATGTCACATATCTCCATTCATAGTTCATCAGGTACTCTGTCTATCAGATCTAATCCCTTGAATCTATTTCTCACTTCCACTGTATAGTCATAAGGGATTTGATTTAGGTCATACTTGAATGGTCTAGTGATTTTTCCCTACTTTCTTTGATTTAATTTTGAATTTGGCAATAAGTAATTCATGATCTGAGCCATAGTCAGCTCCCAGTCTTGTTTTTGCTGAAAGTATAGGGCTTCTCCATCTTTGGCTGCAAAGATTATAATCAATCTGATTTAGGTATTGACCATATGGTGTTGTCCATGTGTAGAGTCTTCTCTTATGTTGTTAGAAGAGGGTGTTTGCAATGACCAGTGCGTTCTCTTGGCAAAATATTAGCCTTTGCTCTGCTTCATTCTGTACTCCAAGGCCAAATTTGCCTGTTACTCCAGGTGTTTCTTGACTTCCTACTTTTGCATTCCAGTCCCCTTAATGAAAAGGACAACTTTTTTGGGTGTTAGTTCTAGAAGGGCTTGTAGGTCTTCATAGAACTGGTCAACTTCAGCTTCTTCAGCATTACTGGTCAGGGCATAGACTTGGATTACTGTGATATTGAATGGTTTGCCTTGGAAACGAACAGAGATCATTCTGTTGTTTTTGAGACTACATTCAAGTACTGCATTTCGGACTCTTTCATTGACTGTGATGGCTACTCCATTTCTTCTAAGGGATACTTGCTCACAGTAGTCGATATAATGGTCATCTGAGTTAAATTCGCCCATTCCTGTCCATTTTAGTTTGCTGATTCCCAAAATGTTGATGTTCATTCTTGCCATCTCCTGTTTGACCACTTCCAGGTTGCCTTGATTCATGGACCTAACATTCCAGGATCCTTTGCAAAGGATATTGATATTGCTCTTTACAGCATCGAACCTTGCTTCCATCACCAGTCACATCCACAACTGGATGTTTTTTTTTTTGCCTTGACTCTGTCTCTTCATTCTTTCTGGAGTTATTTCTCCATGATCTCCAGTAGCATATTGGGCACCTACCGGCCTGGGGAGTTCATCTTTCAGTGTCTTATCTTTTTGCCTTTTCATATTGTTCATGGGATTCTCAAGGCAAGAATACTGAAGTGGTTTGCCATTCCCTTCTCCAGTGGACCACAACTTGTTAGAACTCTCCACCATGACCATCCGTCTTGGGTGGCCCTACACGGCATGGCTCATAGTTTCACTTAGTTAGACAAGGCTATGGTTCATGTGATCAGATTGGTTAGTTTCCTTTGATTGTGGCTTTTGGTCTGTCTGCCCTCTGATAGAGAAGGTTGAGAGACTTATGGAAGCTTCCTGATGGGAGAGACTGACTGAGAGGGAAGCTGAGTCTTGTTCTGATGGCGAGGGCCATGCTCAGTAAATCTTTAATCTAGTTTTCTGTTGATGGGTGGAGCTGTGTTCCCTCCCTGTTATTTACCTGGGGCCAAACTTTGGTGGAGGTAGTAAAGATAATGGTGACCTCCTGCAAAGGTAAGTATTAACATCACCATCAATAGGAATTTTGCAAATAAGTTGCTTCATATCCAGAAGACATCATGTCCAGGCCATCTTTTTGTTTCCACTACTTCATGTCACAGGTTCAAATTAAAGTTAAAAAAAAAAAATCAGTTGAATTTAGGAGAAGATCGCAGGTAAGTAATTGTGTCATACCCTACTAAAACTGAAGAAAGGAAATCATAGAGAAAGGCTAAAGTCCAAATTATAGTTTAGCTTGAGCACTAAAAATTTGTTTCATCCCTTGTAAAGCCCAAGAGATATTTTCATATCTTGTCAGATAGAAGTTAAAAATTATTTAATAAGTGTTTTATAGAAGTGATATACCTTTCAAAACCAATGCTTTAAAAAATATTTTCAAAATTTGGACTCTCATGATATAAATAATAACTGATAATAAATTCTAATTATATAAATTTTCTATTTATTAACTCTGCCCTGGTAATAAACCTGTGGACTAGTCAAGATGTTTTTTCTATTTCACAAAAAGACTGAGAATTAGACAGGAAAGTGAAGTGAGTAGACCAGAGTTATATAAGCATTTTCCCTCTTTCCACTGAGTCCAAGGAAATCTAATTTTTCTCTGGTTGGCAGTCTGGAGTAAAGCAAAATACATCACTATTTTTGCCAATGTCATTTTAATTCAGTTTGTTGATAAGTTAAAATCACTTTGCTCCACAGAAGTAGGTTTCTATAAAGAGAAAATAGATTGTTTCTCTTGCTCAGAGATGGAAGAGCAGTGAGAATGAAACATTAATTCCTCTACCTTGGGTTCCATGAATGTACTAGTTGGCCCCTCAGCATTCAAATATGAACCTGGAAAACATCTCTTGCACATCCTAAGAAATCCTGGCCATACTTCAGTGCACCCTGAATTGATATCACTCAATCTTTATGTTGTTCATTCTTTTTTAAAAAAATTTTTGGCCATATGCACAGCATGTGGGGTCCTATTCCACAACCAAGGATGGAACCTGCAGCCCCTGCATTGGAAGGCAGAGTTTTAACCACTGAACCCAGAGAAAATCCCTCTGTTGCTCATTCTTACTTGAGATTTTCATATCATTTGAAGTAAACATTTCCCAAATAGTTTTCTTTGTCTCACTTGATCAGTAATAAGCAGCAAGTGCTTCTAGTGTTTGACTTGAAAGGGAAAACATATGTATTATTATCTTTAAATTATTCAGTTTAGGAAAATCTGATCCTTAGAGACATACTGTAAGTGTAAATAAGTATTAGAGAGAAACCTCTCTACTGTGTGCTCTGGTTTCCACGAGGAGGAATTTCTTTCAAACCCTTTATGCCCCTGTCCCAAAACTTATCCTCTCTGGAAGCAGACCCAGTTACCTGTCAATGAATAATATCTATAGGTCTTGGGTGGAGTTAATCTAACAAAAGCCATAAGCATGGGAATTTTGGTCTCTTTCTCCTTATCCTACCCTAGATTGGTGTGAGGCAATGATTTCCTTACAGATTAAAATCTGCCAGGAAGATTTTGACAAGTAGTCTAAGGTCTAAACTGGGTGAGCAAAGGAGATAAAAAACTCATTTGATTCTGTCACTAAGCTATAGTCTTACCATCGAACTTACCAGGAATGAAGATGACATATTGTTTCCACATAAACTGGCTTTTTTTTCTTTTTTTGCTGGCTCTTAGCAGGAAGGAAGGGTGCTATCTAATTAACTTTCCCCTAAAACCCTTCCAGAGGGTAAACCTTACTCAAGTATTCAAACTCTAAGAAAACTGGATTTAGAATGCAAGTCTATTTCTATAGACTTAATTTCAAGATGGCTGTCAAAGTTCACACTCCTTGGAGTTCTCACTTTGTATAATCCCTTGTCTTTGAGTATGAGTGATGTAGTGAATAGTATAGACTATTGCTCCTGTGATTAGTTTTCTAATAAACTGACTTTAAGTTAATTAAAAGAAGGTTATCCTGGTGGATCTAACTAATTAGGTGTGCTTTCTGAAAGAAGATGAAGCTCCAAGAAATGTACTGGTATTGGCTTGTAAAAAAAAAAAAAACAAAAAAAAACACCCCAGCTGTGTTGTAGATAGTCCATGGAGGAGCCACATACTTAAAACCAGAGGGAAACCTCAAGGAGCTGAGAACAACCTCCAATCAACTGCTACCAAGAAAGCCAAAACCTCAGTTCTACAACCAAAAAGAATTTAACTCTAAAAACAATCTGAATGAATACAGAAAAAGATCCCAAACTCCAGATGGGATGTTAACTTGTCTGACACTTTGATTTCAGCCAGTGCCTAACAAATGATTGGTATTCAAGAATTACCTTTGAATAAACAAGTGAATAAATAAATTATTGTATCTAGGCAAGAATGAAAGAACTGAATGGGGGAGGTTTGGAGGTATATTTGTAACACTTTTCTATAAAAGAGTTAAGACTCACATATTACAAAATGATATCATCAATTAAGTCTAGGTGGTGAGTTTTTTTTTTAATATAACACAGTTTAATATCAAAATTTTAAAAACATATCTAACATTTTTTCTTATATTGGGTATAAAAGATTACCACTTTCCTCCCAGTATTATCAGAAAAAAAATCTTTAGAGAACCCACATTTTATTTCAAAGAAGAAAACCTTCAGTGCACAAATCAAAGAATTGATCTGAATTTTAAATACTATAGAATAAAACTTAAACTAATAGTTGAGCTACAGCCCTTCTTACAAGCACAATGATCTCCTTTGTTGAAAAATTTCATTATCACATTGCTTGATAATTTTAAATGGATTTCTAGAAGCACTAATTAATTATAAGGGAGAGAATGAAGTATACTTCAAAACAGTTAAATTGTCTACCTTTTGTGTAATTACATTTATTCTAATTTCATTTCTTTTGGAAGAAAACACAACAAATATAGCTGCAGGCTAGACAGCCGTATTAAAAACTAGATAATCAAAAGTCCAAGACATAGTTCCTACCCTCCATGATCTCATAGGATAGCAGGCAAGTCAGAGAAGTAAATCACTAATTGTAATATAGCATAATAACTGCCATCACAGAATAATTCAGGAGCACTGAGCACATAGAAGAGGGTCTTCACAATCTGGGTGTATATGGAAGGCTTCCTGGAAGAGTTGGTGCATAAGCTAGAGCACAGTGGCTAAGTGTTTGCCAAACAGGAAAATTATTGGGTTGAGAAGTTAGGGGTAATGCGGACTTTTTTCCATGCAGTGTTACAGTATCTGTAATGTCCCAATACACCATCAACTGAGGAATGAGGATATACAATGGAATATTACTTGGGTATAAAAAGGAACAAATTTGAGTCAGTTATAGTGAGATGGGTGAACCTAGAGCCTGTCATGAAAAGTAAAGTAAGTCAGAAAGAGAAAAACAAATATCAAGTATTAACACATATACATGAAATCTAGAAAAATAGTACTGATGAACCTATTTACAAGGAAGGAATGGAGACATAGAATGGACTTGGGGACACTGAGGGGGAAGGGGAGGGTGGGATGAATTGAGAAACTAGCATTGATATATATACACTATCATGTAAAATAGGTAACTAGTGGGAAGCTGCTATATAAAACAGGGAGCCCAGCCTGGTGCTCAAGAGGGGTGGAATATATATATAATTATGACTGATTCACATTGTTGTATGACAGAAACCATCACAACATTGTAAAACAATTATCCTCTAATTAAGGAACAGAATCATGGCATATTTGGAGAGTCTGCAGGGAAATCAGCTGTGGGGTAAAGATCCATTTTGGAGATCAGGAGAAGAGAAGTCTGGAAATAGACAGGTACAAGACTATGAAGCTCCTTACACTGCGGAGATAATTCTGGACTTTGTCTCATAGATTGTGAGGAACTATTAAAAACTCTTAAGCAGTGGAGTGACATATTCAGATTAGGCGTAATTCAGATTAGAGATGATGGTGTTGAGCCAGGTCAAATTGGATGCAAAGAGAAGAGTAAAGAATCTATAAACAAGAAAGCAGATGAGGCTTCCCTAACCAACGACCCAGCCTTAGGTGTGGAAAGAATATTCACTGAAGACCCATTTAGGACAGAAAACTGATAATATTTGTGGGTACCACTTTCAAGAGGAGACTGGCAGTTTGACAAAACAGCCACAAATACCGCCTTCTCTGCATCTGGGTCCCTCCTCAGTATGGCTTTGCAGCCCCTTCCATCAGACTTTGGAGCCTCTCCACCCCTGGCATCTGGGCTGGCTTCAAGCCTTGCTTGGACCAAGAGAAGGAGGCACATATGACACTGTGCCACTTCCCAACCTAGGCCTTCTCACTCTGGAAACAGTGCTAAACTCTGTTCCCTCCTGAAAATTTACTAAGCTAAAGTGAGACCAGTGTGTATAAAGACTTATATACTCATGGCCTCAGAGGGAGAAAAGGCATCGGAAATGACAAAAATATTGGGATTAAATTAATTGCTTTCTATCAAAATACCTAATAATACTGGAATACTTTATTTGCAAAGTCTTTCTGCTCACGATGCCAACACATTAGCAGCTATTACCTGGAATTTAAAATGAGTTAAATTAGTTTAGAGAGGCAGTAACTTGGTCTAAGTGGAATATCATGATATGTAACTAAATCTTCTTCAGCTACACATATTAAGGCATTTATTTAGGGCGCAATTTCCAAACATTAATTACTGATTTTTAAAATAGTTGCTGACCATGGATGGACCTAGAGATTATCATGTTGAGTGAAGCAAGTCAGAGAAAGACAAATATCATATGATATCACTTACAAGGGGAATCTAAAAAACTGATACAAATGAACTTATTTAGAATACAGAAAAAGACTCAACAGACATAAAAAACAAACTTATGGTTATCAAAGGGAGAAGAGGGGGAGAAATAAATTAAGAGTTTGGGATTAAAATATACACACTACTATTACTATATATGGATTAATAAGGAACAAGGACCTATTGTGTAGCACAGAAAACTATATTCAATATCTTATAATAACCTATAATGAAAGATAATCTTTAAAAGAATACATAAATGTATAACTGAATCACTTTACTGTACACCCAAAACTAATACAACATTGTAAATCAACTATATTTCAATAAAAATTCTAAAAGCAAAATAAAATAGTTGCTGATGTTACCTCAAAAGATTTGTGCCTCCTGGCTCTCTTACGGTCAGTTTTATCATGAGAGTTCCCGGGTGAATGACAAACATGGTCAATATTGTGAGCAAATTGTAAGTTCATTATCAACTTTCTTGAGAAATAGAAACTTAGCAGTTAATTTTTTATTATGCACACACTTTAATCATTCTTTAACTCATTTCTGTTTTTAAGGCTTTATAGAAATTTTAAAAATCACCAGAGAAATATGCAGTTTTTGCCTTGCAACATAGGATTAATTATAAAATCTCTATGATAGAATGTTTCAATATCTTTCCAAGCATTCTATGGCTGAATAGATTAGTATCTCTTCCCCGCATATATTTCATGGTCACCTAGCCTACATTTTTTGGAGTTTTTCCATGGACCTGAACTCGCCCACAAATGGCAGTCTGGCAACCATCTGCACAGATCATAGCTAAGGTCATAGCATCGCTGGATAATGCAACAAAGCTGGCAAAGGCAACAGCTTCAAACACTTCTCCCGATCCCAGCAGAGTTAGCCTTCCATAATCTCTTGTCTGAATGTACTTTGTTTTATCAGGAAGTAGCCTCCTGTCTTTGAAAGAAAAATGGTTGTTACAGGGCATCTAGAAATGGTTGGGAAATGAGTTACTTCCAGTGATCTTTCAGATATAACCATGTATTAAAGGACTCAGATCTCTGCATGGGAATCTCAAAACTATGTAATGTAGCAGCAGTTAGTCATACACAATGGAGGATCTACAAAACCCACCCCAACATATTTAAATGTAAGTTCTAATTAGAACACGTCATTAGATATGAAAAATTCAAGAAAATGTTAAACAGATGTCACCAGGACTACAGGGTCAAACCTGTACTGCCCTGGGTAAAGTGCCACATAAGGTCTTCTATTTTGTGTTTCCCTTGCCTCCCACCCCATAGACCCCATCGTCTATTCTGAGTTCTTGATCCATTAGCATAGACCAAAGACTCGGGCTCCAGGGGCATGGAGCAGACCTAGGCGGAAAGCGCCATGAAAGCCACAGAAGGAGAAGCCTTTGTGCCTTTCAAATTAGACTTTCTATTCCAGCAGCTGCAACCACCTTTTCTGTGGACAGTAGTGTGTTGGGTCCATGGGTTATAAGCCCTCAATTCCAAGCTACTCCAGGTAATATTCCAATGCATATAGAGTGTATAAGGACTTCATGTGTTCAAAGACACATAAAAGGCATAGTCATTGTCCTGGGGCAGCTCTCAGTCAGTTCTCAGTGAAGGTGATAGACGGGAAAAACATGGAAAATTTCATCCTCCGTTATTTCCTTCTTAATGTCTCTTCAGGTTGGAAAGGCCTGTGTTCTTCTCAACCTTCTCATTGCTGGAAGAACTATTTGTCCCCGGTGATCACAGGAAGTTGCTCATCAGAATGACGTAGAGACTGAGGACAGAGAACATGATTAACCTGCAGAGTGTGTGATTGGACCAATCAATTCTGTGAACTTTATAACAGAAGATGCTGTGCTTCTTGATGCCCAAGGACCTATTGAAGATTTCATGAGTCACCTGCTTGTTCCTTTTACCATCAGTAGATATGATTCCCACAGAGTCAGGATGTCATTCCAGAACCATGAATTTGTGCCTTCAGGACATTTGCACTTTCATATCTACAACCTCCCTATCACTCTTAAGGAAAGAAGATTGACTGATGCTATTCTTCAAAACAGCATCATATTTAGCATGGATAACTGACAAGGTCCTTTTGTAGAGCACAGGGAACTCTGCTCAATGTTATGTGGAAGCCTGGATAGGAGGAGAGTTTGGGGGAGGGTGGATACATGTGTATGTATGGCTGAGTCCCTTTGCTGTTCGCCTGAAATTCACACAGCATAGTTAATCAGCTGTACCTCAATACAGGCTTCCCAGGTGGCACTAGAGGTAAAGAATTTGCCTGCAAATGCAGGAGATAAAAGAGAACTGGGTTCAATCCCTGGGTTGGGAAGATGCCATGGAGAAGGGCATGACAACCCACTGCAGTATTCTTGCCTGCAGAATCCCATGGACAGAGGAGATTGGCGGGCTTCAGCCCATAGGGTCGTAAAGAGTCAGACATGACTGAAGTGACTGAGCATAGCACACACTCATACTCCAATAAAAAATAAAAAGCTTAAAAAAAAAAAAAGGTAGAATCATTTCCTCTTTTCTTATTCCCAACCAAAACTATCAGTTGCACCTTTTGGAAGAAGAGACAGCTTCTATACTGAAAGTTCAGGGAGCTTAAGAAGGGCATCCCTCCCACTCACCATGTATTTGCTTTTGGGCCAATCCATTATCAAGGATTTCACCCCCTCATTCTACCATTAGAGATAAGTGTAAATCCAGTGCAGTCCTCCTGGACAGGAAATAATACAACAATATAAAATGACAGCAGCGTCCTCATAGACAAAGAGTTCACAGGCCCATAGATAGTGGAGCTGAAGTGGGTGAATCTATAAATCATCTGACACCTGATTGTTTTTACAAATGAGGAAACTGAGAGAAGAGCAACCTGAACATGCCTAACGTATATGGTTAATTATGATCGGGACGTGAACTCGGATCTTCTGATTCTTCACCACTGTTCTTAGGGGAAGAAGAGTAAAGTGTGTGTAGAATATATTGAGTACAACTGGATGCCAGAAAGAGGTCCCAGGAAGAGAAAGGGCAGAAAATAGGAAATATGCTGATGCCAAGGAATGTCTTCATTGTCTCAGGTTAATTAAAGAGTCAATATGAATCTGGGTTTGCTATTCAAACTGTAGAACTCAGACCAGCCACCTCAGCCCCGTGGAGGAGCCTATTAGAATGCACAGTCTCAGGCCCCACCACAGATCTGCTGAACCAGTGTCTGCATTTTAACAACATCTCCAGGTGATTCGTGTATACATTAAAGCATGAGAAGCACTGAACTAGGGCACAGACAGAGAAAAGGTACACAGGCAGCAACTCAGATCCGCCCTGCACACTCTCCTCCGGCACTCCCCTACTGCAGAAAGCAGGACCAGTCTTTGGGCTGGCAGAGCATCTTGTAATTTCAAGACCCCAGTTCCCAGGGTTTTTTATATAGATCTTGATTCCTCAAAGAGGGTAAAAGGAGAGTCATGATGCATGAATATGGGGGAGGCCACCAAAAAGTTCCTGAGAAGTTTGGATAAAATGTCGAGGACTTTACAGGTGTGCCTGTAACCTAGATCTGCTTTCTTTTTTTGTTTGTTTGTTTTATCTGATGTGTTTTGTTTCGTTTTGTTTGTCCATATCAGGTTATCATATCTACTTTGTGAAGCAAATTTGAAACTCTTTCACAGACCATCTCCTAAATGTCTTATTCTTCTTGTTCTATAGTAATTTACATATAATCCTGTTTTATCATTTTTTTCAACTGAGCACTTTCATAAGGCAGTTGCCCTAACTGGATTGTGAACCCCTCAAAGGCAAAATTGTATGTTTTATTTATTAATATCTTTGGCATCCTAACAATTAGTGCCCTAGATTTAACAGACAAGCAATAATGAATGGTTTAAAATGAATAAAGAATGGAAGCAGAATGAAGGAAAATGAATAAATGAAGCAGAAAGTAAAGATTTTCGTCTGGTTTCAACTCAAATACTCTGTTATTTATCTTGTAGTTTGACCTCATCACATGATCCAAGTTTCAATTGCATCCACTACAGAGAAGTCAGGCCGACTAATTGTTGCTGCGTCCTGGGATGCAATCAGAACGCATGAACTACGATACAGTAACATGGCATCAATAAATCACTTTGAAATCCACAGGTAAGAGTTACCCTCCAACATGCTTCTACTGCAAGAATCCAATTTTCTTTCTTACACTACATTGTTGATTTACAATATATATGCAAGGGAAGAAATACATTATCAGAGGAAAGGAAAAAGAAGTAGCAATTTTTTTCTCTTTCCCATAATACTCTCAACCAAAGGGAAAAAAAAAAACTATGTGAAATCTTAAAAACCGCCATCTCCTGCAACTAGTTTGCACATACTCGAAATTAAGATGGTCTGCTCTGAAACCATTTGCTGGCATGGCATTTTGATTCTGACAATAAGAATAGAATAAAAAAAAAAGAATAACACTAAAGACAGGATCACAAAATTCAATGACTATTTCTTTATGATGAGAAAGAATAAAAATCTTTATTTTGCCCATAACTAATCCAGTCATTCTCCTGAATCCTCATCACTGGGATTACCAGAGAAACAAATTAACCTAGTACCCAATACAGGAGACCTGGGTTTGATCCCTGGGTCAGGAAGGTCCCCTGGAGAAGGGAATGGCTACGTACTCTAGTATTGTTGCCTGGAGAATTCCTTGAACAGAGGAGATTGGCAAGCTATAGTCCATGCTAGGTCTTTTAGACCATCTTCTGTCTCCTCAGTTTTTCTCCATGAAATGGTTTCTGGTTTATACAATAGAGAGCCAGGGGATGGCATCTGTGTTCTAGAAGCCCCAGGAAAGAACTGGAGTCCTCTGCAGCAGTGTCATCATTTCCCTCTAATCTCCAAGTATTTAAGACATAGAGATGTCAGCTCCCACTGCAAGAAACAATTCTCTGTCCACTTTCAAGACATTAGCTGAGAACCTCCAGATGTTAACTCCTTCAGGGTCTGACTCAACTTTCAAACTTGGGTTCTACTTTTCTTGGGTGATCTCAATCAATGCCTGAGAAACGGACTATCTTTGGAATGTCCCCTCTGCCCACCACTTTCACACACTCCCATAGTGGGAGTTTTCCAAGGAGGTAGACTTGAAAGAGTGGTATCGTTGAGCCCAACTAGACTTAATACATGACTGAGACCAGTTAAGGTCTTTGTATAAACTAAGATTCTGGCAGGTGAATGTGGAGATTGATTCAACTCGTGGCCACCCAAGACAACTCTCCGTTGCCTATAAAACTGTCAGCTGCCAATCTGGAGTGGTTTGCCTCTTTCTTTGGTCTCTCCTTGCTCTCTACAGATGGCAGCCAGTTTCAGATTTCACCCAGGAAGCTCCCAATGGCACAAACCAACACTCCCTTTTTCTTTCAGGGAAAGTAAACCTGTTACCCTTCAACAGGCTTCCCCAGTGGCTCAGCAGTAAAGAATCCACTTGCAAAGCAGGAGACCACAGGAGATGTGGGTTTGATCCCTCGGTAGAGAAGATCCCCTAGAAGAGGGCATGGCAAATCACTCCAGTATTGTTGCCTGGAGAATCCCATAGACAGTAGAGCCTGGCAGGCTACAGTCCAGCGGGTCGGACAAAGAGTCGGACATGACTGAAGAAGCTGAGCATGCATGCACCCTTCAAAAAACATCTTGTACCCGTACCTCCATCTTAAGGTCTGCTTTCTAAAGAACTCTACTAGCACCCTGGGAGAGTGATCCTTGTTCTACTGAAGGCTGCTTGCCCTGTTGTTTTTCCAGGCTGATCTAACTCATAGTCTGATCTCTCTAAGTTTTGCCAGTGACTGGCAGTAGCCTCTAGTCCATTAAGTCTCCTTTCAATTTCCCCAGACACATTCCTTTGTCTGCCATGTTATTCATCAGTCCTAGGCCTGGGAGTCCAACAGTTGGTAAAATACAGGCATAAAATATTCAAAGTCCCAATAAGTTCTCTCTCAAATCATCATATATAAATTCTTAGGGAAAAACTCTGATTGGCCCAGCTTGGATCACATGCCCATCCCTAAGCCATCACTAAGAGGATGGAGTACCATGACTGATCAAACTCAGGATGCTGTGTGGTCCTATGGTTACAGGTGGAGAGGTACCACAATTACAAGCCTCAACACAGACGTATAAAATTGGAAAGAGGCAGTCCTCAAAGCAAGGTATGGTGGTGTGACCAGAAGAAAGAGGGAGTGGGATGCTGAACATACGAAAACCAGAAATACATATTTCCTCACAACACATTCCCTCTTTTTAAGAAGCTCAATATTTTATTACCAAGTCATATATAAAGACATGATTACAGTAGAATAGAGTAGGTGCTGGTGAAGGAGTAGTTCCTACAACAAAGGAAAAGACTAAACCTGGGAAGATAGTGAGGCAGGGTATATAGGGCAGGAAGTAAGACGAAGCCACGTCTAAAAATGTTTCACAAGGTCGCATCTTAAAGAATGAAAAAAAGCTTGGTAGAAAAACAAGACAGACAACCATCCAGAGGGAAGGAACAGGATATGCCAGGTCACTAAGGTATAAAACGCCATGGTGAACCACCCTTCTTCTCCTGAAGTCCCCGTTGGAGCATTTCCATGGAGGTATGCTATTTCAGAATGGACTAGACAGTACACATCTGTAGCACTACTGTGCCCTTAGTCCCAAGATGCTTCCAGTTCATGGCAAGTAAGAATAAATTGCTTTAAGAGATCCGGATGGTCTGTTGGTTTACCTATCTTTTTATACCTATTTTTATTTAATTTTATATTTATAGCTGCATTCACAGAAAAGATTAGGATTTTATCTGGGTAAAGGGAGATAACAGCTCCATATTAGGAAAGATTGGGGAGTGTAAATTAAGTCATATTAGCAATTATTAAACTTGTTAATACTTTAAATATGTAATATAAACAATCAATTATATACAATCAGTATATTATATGCATTGGTATCTTTGCATATGTATTCAACCAGTCCATCCTAAAGGAGATCAGTCCTGGGTGTTCATCGGAAGGACTGATGCTGAAGCTGAAACTCCAATACTTTGGCCACCTCATGCGGAGAGTTGACTCATTAGAAAAGACCCTAATGCTGGGAAGGATTGGGGTTAGGAGGAGAAGGGGACAACAGAGGTTGAGATGGCTGGATAGCATCACCGACTCGATGGACATGGGTTTGGGTAGACTCCAGGAGTTGGTGATGGACAGGGAGGCCTGGTGTGCTGTGATTCATGGGGTCACAAAGAGTCAGACACGACTGAGTGACTGAACTAGCTAACATGTAAGAACAAGCTGGAATCAAGGTTGCCGGGAGAAATGTCAATAACCTCAGATACGCAGATGACACTGCACTTATGGCAGAAACAGAAGAGAAACTAAAGAGCCTCTTGATGAAAGTGAAAGAGGAGAGTGAAAAAGCTGGTTTAAAACTCAACATTCAGAAAACTAAGACATGACATCTGGTCCCACCCCTTCATGGCAAATAGATGGAGAAACAGTGGAAACAATGACAGACTTTATTTTCGGGGGCTCAAAAATCACTGCAGATGGTGATTGCAACCATGAAATTAGAAGACACTTGCTTCTTGGAAGAAAAGCTATGACCAACCTAGACAGCATATTAAAAAGCAGAGACATTACTTTGCCAACAAATATCCATCTAGTCAAAGGTATGGTTTTTCCAGTAGTCATGTATGAATGTGAGAGCTGAACTATAAAGAAAGCTAAGCACCAAAGAATTGGTGCTTTTGAACTGTGGTATTGGAGAAGACTCTTGAGAGTCCCTTGGACTGCAAAGAGATCCAACCAGTCCATCCTAAAGGAGATCAGTCCTGGGTGTTCATTGGAAGGACTGATGACGAAGCTGAAACTCCAATACTTTTGCCACCTGATGCGAAGAACTGACTCATTTCAAAAGACCCTGATGCTGGGAAAGATTGAAGGCCAGAAGAGAAGGGACGACAGAGGGCGAGATGGTTGGATGGCATCACCGACTCGATGCACATGAGTTTGAGTAAACTCCGGGAGTTGGCGATGGACAGGGAGGACTGGCGTGCTGCAGTCCATAGGGTCACAAAGAGTCTGACATGACTGAGCAACTGAACTGAACTGAACATGTAATATTACCACATGTGGGGTTTATCAAATAGACTTGTTCATTATGTGAAAAATGCTTTTTTAATGCACATAAATTATGTGTGAATGAAGTGAAAGTCACTCAGTAGGGCCCAACTTTTTGTGACCCCATGGACTATAGAGCCCATGGAATTTTCCAGACCAGAATACTGGAGTGGGTAGCCTTTCCCTTCTCCAGGAGATCTTCCCAGCCCAGGGTTCGAACCCAGGTCTTCTGCATTGCAAATTATGTGTATGTGTATGATACATATTCACATGTATTATCACATATTTTGTATATCATATATCACATATACTTCCATATACTGAGAAAGCATTTTTCATTCAATGGACAGACTCAAAAGTGAGCATTTTATATTATGCTGAATTCTGTGCTCCCACCATTCCAATTATAATACAGTCACAGTGTATACATTAAACATACACATTTTTTAAATTAAACATTTAGTTTAGCTCTGAGTGGAAATGAATAGAAATATGAAACACAAAATCAGAAATTCTACTCATTATTTTTTTGCATGTAATTTTCTTTGAATAATATAAGCCTCATTGGGATCAAATCTTAAGCTCAATAAATAGAAAACACAGATCATGGCTCACTCTGTTCAGTATCTGCTAAATCACCAAAGAGGCTCAGCTTGGCACTGCAGCCTTCTTAGTTTTAGAGATGCAAGAGCCTGAAGGTTAAAGCACAAAATTGCTTCCACCAATCTCATGAATTTTGAAGCACTTCCTGCACGGTGCTGATTTCACATTGCAAAACCGGCCTTAAACCTGACTCTCCTGCTACCATGGCAACCTGTTGGTTCAGAATGAACTGAATTGTGGGATTATCACTAAGGGGGAGGGCGAGGGGAGTTCTGCTTTATTTATTAAGCCAGTTCACTGTGTAATGCTTATGAATGGGAAGACCAAGCAAAAGCAATTGTGTTGTTTCTATTGAAGTCTATGCTATATTCTAAACACACTATGGCTATTAAATATTCATGTTAAGTCTATAGAGGTTAGCCTATCATTGTATCATCAGTGGAATGTAGAGAACAAATGAAATCAAAATTAAAAACTTTATTATCTCATTGAAGATTCATTTTAAAAAAGATGGGATTTGGGCAGTGTGAAGAAAGAACAATAAATGAAATTAGAACTTGATCCCGTCAGTTTTCCCTGCCCATATCAGGTAACTTTAGCATGATATGCAATGTTAAGCTTAAAATAAACCTGAAGTGTTGGTTCATACCACCCACAGACTTCTGAACATTCCAATTCCCATGAAATGGCCTCAGTTAAATTGGAACCCATGACAGATGGAATCAGAACTTGTTGCCTCATCACAAATCACTTTCTCAAATTAGCAGCAGCTTGAGAAATAAACCTGTTTGTAAATGGAATAAAAGCCTTTCACAATGTGATCTGTTTCTGTGGAAATCTACATATCCTTTCTACCCTTCTCTACATAGTGTCTAATACTAGGATTTTCACATTGCAAACGGCTAGTGGTAGTGGTTGATAATTAATTGGGAAATTCTACCTTTCATATTTCACAGCTACTTTGTTCTCCCCATGGTAAAACCACTTCACCCACATTACTGATAAATCCTCACAATAACCTTACAAGGTAAGTATAAGCCCTACCTTAGATCCAGTTAGATTAAGTGCCTGCTCAAATCACAAAGCTAGAATTTTAGTCAGTTTTGTGTTTTGTTGTTGTTGTTGTTTCATTTATTACCTTCAAAGCCTCTTCTCCAAGTAAATGTTCCAATCCATCAGGTCAGAGGGGCTTTCTGGAATTGAAGTCTGAAAGCTCTTTGAGCCTTGATACAGGAATTGATACGCCAGTCAACATTAGAAAGGTTAAGCTATTATGTGATGGTCCAAACGTAACATGTAATACATGTGTGAATACTTAACTGTTTAAAATAGCAAACTCATGAGTGTTTCTAGATTCTCAGGATTAGAAAATTGCCAATTAAAAAGGGATGCCTGTGTGGGGAGCTACAGTTGGGCTCAAACTCAAATTAAGGTAAATAGTAAACTGAGTTCAGTTCAGTTCAATCGCTCAGTTGTGACCGACTCTGCGACCCCATGAATCGCAGCACACCAGGCCTCCCTGTCCATCACAAACTCCCGGAGTTTACTCAAACTCATGCCCATCGAGTCGGTGATGCCATCCAGCCATCTCATCCTCTGTCGTCCCCTTCTCCTCCTGCCCTCAAACCCTCCCAGCATCAGGGTCTTTTCAACTCTTCGCATGAGGTGGCCAAAGTATTGGAGTTTCAGCTTCAGCATCAGTCCTTCCAATGAACACCCAGGACTGATCTCCTTCAGGATGGACTGGTTGGATCTCCTTGAAGTCCAAGGGACTCTCAAGAGCCTTCTCCAACACCACAGTTCAAAAGCATCAATTCTTCAGTGTTCAGCTTTCTTCACAGTCCAACTCTCACATCCATACATGACCACTGGAAAAACCATAGCCTTGACCAGATGGACCTTTGTTGGCAAAGTAATGTCTCTGCTTCTTAATATGCTATCTAATCTGGTCATAACTTTCCTTCCAAAGAATAAATGTCTTTTAATTTCATGGCTACAATCATCATCTGCAGTGATTTTGGAGACCTAAAAAATAAAGTCTAACACTGTTTCCACTGTCTCCCCATCTATTTCCCATGAGGTGATGGGGCCAGATGCCATGATCTTAGTTTTCTGAATGTTGAGCTTTAAGCCAACTTTTTCACTCTCTTCTTTCACTTTCATCAAGAGGCTTTTTAGTTCCTCTTCACTTTCTGCCATAAGGGTGGTGTCATCTGCATATCTGAGGTTATTGATATTTCTCCCGGCAATCTTGATTCCAGCTTGTGCTTCTTCCAGCCCAGCGTTTCTCATGATGCACTCTGCATATAAATTAAATTAGCAGGGTGACAATACACAGCCTTGACGTACTCTTTTTCCTATTTGGAACCAGTCTGTTGTTCCATGTCCAGTTCTAACTGTGGCCTCCTGACCTGCATACAGGTTTCTAAAGAGCCAGGTCAGGTGGTCTGGTATTCCCATCTCTTTCAGAATTTTCCACAGTTTATTGTGATTCACATAGTCAAAGGCTTTGGCGTAGTCAATAAAGCAGAAATAGATATTTTTCTGGAACTCTGTTGCTTTTTTGATGACCCAGCGGATATTGGCAATTTGATCTCTTGTTCCTCTACCTTTTCTAAAACCAACTTGAACATCTGGAAGTTCTCAGTTCACGTATTGCTGAAGCCTGGCTTGGAGAATTTTGAGCATTACCTTACTAGTGTGTGAGATGAGTGCAATTGTGCGGTAGTTTGAGCATTCTTTGGCATTGCCTTTCTTAGGAATTGGAATGAAAACTGACCTTTTCCAGTCCTGTGGCCACTGCTGAGTTTTCCAAATTTGCTGGCATATTGAGTGTAGCACTTTCACAGCATCATCTTTCAGGATTTGAAATAGCCCAACTGGAATTCCATCACATCCACTAGCCTTGTTCGTAGTGATGCTTCCTAAGACCCACTTGACTTCACATTCCAGGATGTCTGACTTTACGTGAGTGATCACACCATTGTGATTATCTGGGTCATGAAGATCATTTTTGTACGTTCTTCTGTGTATTCTTGCCGCCTCTTCTTAATATCTTCTGCTTCTGTTAGGTCCATACCATTCCTGTCCTTTATTGAGCCCATCTTTGCATGAAATGTTCCCTTGGTATCTCTAATTTTCTTGACGAGATCTCTAGTCTTTCCCATTCTGTTGTTTTCCTCTATTTCTTTGCACTGATCGCTGAGGAAGGCTTTCTTATCTCTCCTGGCTATTCTTTGGACTAGATACTCTTTAAAGCATAAACCTGGTACTATTCTGGGATTTCAGACATTCTGAAAGCACCAAGGCTAAAGAATCCCTGAGATGACCATGTGGGATGCACAGTAAGCACTTTTTTTTTCCCTGTTAAACTGAGCTGAGCTTATAAAAGGTACATATTTCATAAAACAGAAGATAGGCAAGAGGAAGTATGCTTGATTACACCTTCTCATTTACTCAATGCATGTTTACTGAGCAGCTCACAGGAAAGAGCCATGGGTTGGGCATTATAGAAGCCATGGAAAGGGTATTCAGAGCAAGTCTCTGACTTCAAAGAGTTTATAATTTAATAGCTGAAACAGGTCAACATGAATAGCCATAGCTATGTAGCA
Organism: Muntiacus reevesi; assembly: GCF_963930625.1. Classification (NCBI taxonomy): domain Eukaryota; kingdom Metazoa; phylum Chordata; class Mammalia; order Artiodactyla; family Cervidae; genus Muntiacus; species Muntiacus reevesi. The sequence continues at coordinate 125,139,618 of NC_089251.1, read as the reverse complement.
AGACCAAGAGGGAAAAAATAATGTTGTAATAAAGGTAAAAGAAAATCACTGTGAAAGCAAAGAAAAAGGAGCAATTAATACACCCTTGATGGAGGTGGCATCTTGCACACTAAATGTTGAAAAATGCCAAAATGTTAAAAGAGTCCAGCAGGCTGAAGAAGCAAAAGCATTGAGATATAAAGATGTGCTGGAGCAACAGGAAGTACCAGTGTGGCTCTTACATCACTATGTTTTAGCACAGACTTTAGAGCCCAACTTCACCAAGACCTTCCACCCCATCATCCACTGCTCCCCGTGATGTCTAAAGTCACAACAGTGATAATGATTTTAAAAAACACCATCAAGGGGGGAAAAGTCTGATAAAATAGCAAGCCTCAAGGAGTAAACGATACATTTTGACTTGAAAAAGTCCTGAGGCTAGCTAGCAGAGTGGATGTAGGCATATGTAAATGATATGGAAATTAAATATAAATACACATGTGGCTTTGACCATCCAGAAAAAAAAAAAAGAAACTTGCTGATGATTGCTATAAAAACTCTTTAGAAGGTAGACACTGTCTGAACACTTGCAGACAAATTGTCATCTTTGTTCCAAATCAAAAGGCTTAAACTCTCCAAGAAAAACTCCTCTGGCTTTACAGTCCCTGGTTCTTTTCACCCTTCAGAAGTTCCCTGATCAAAGCCCATGGGACTTCCTAGCCTTCCAACTGTCAGGAAGAATAATAGCAGCATAAATGTCATTAGCCGTAGAAGCCTCATATTTGGGTTGGTATAACTTATATCTGCATGTGATCAATTTCCAGACATTTACAATAGCAGTAAGTTTTTCCTTCTATGGGGTAAAATAACTGTAATGCTCACCTATATTGACAAAAATAGCAAAATAATTATAATTTTGTAATGCTAGAAAAGTATGGCATTTTAGAGGGTTGTCTAATAATAGCATGAGCCCTCTGATAATGCATATGTTCAATTGAAAAATAATTTCCGGGCCCATTTCTCACAAGTAGACAGCTCCTACTTATCCCGTTTCTACTAATGCTAAGTTACAGAAGTAATTGTGTTCCAATGCTGCTACTACATTTCCTTTAGGCAAAATTGACAGACTTGATAAAGAAATACTTTGAAATCTGAATCAAAAATTTCTATTTCATTAATTTCATTCTGTAAAAATTTCAAATAAGTCTATTGAAGCAGTGTTGATAAAATAAAATTGTTACTTCTTTATTCTTTCAACAAAAATTTTCTTGTCTCACTGCTCTAAACTTAAGTTCATTTCTTCCTATTTTCTCTCTTTTTTTCCCCTGCCTTATTTCTTTATTCTAAATTCATTCATTTAGTCAATGTCTATTTTCTGTGTACTTTCTCTATTCCAGTAAATGTTCTAAGGAGCTAGAGGTACCACAATGAATAAAACAAACAATAATTACCCTCAGGAAGATTACATGTAGTGGTGAAGAAGTAGGAAATAAAGAAAGTAAAAGTGCAAATTAAGAATATTAGATAAGAGACTTCCCTGGTGGTCCAGTGGCTAAGACTCTGTGTTCATATAGCATGGGGACATGGGTTCAAACACTGGTTGGGGATAAAAGATCCCATATGATGCATGGCAGGGCTAAAAAAAGGAAGAAGAAGAAGAAGAAAAGAATTGCAGATAAAAGCAATAACAATAAAAATCAGGCAAGGAATGGAAACAGGAAAATTGGGTAGGAGTTGAAGTTTTAGAAAGAGTGACATTGAGAAGTCAGTATTTCACAGAAAACTTGAAGTAAATAAGAGAGAAAACCACTTAGGTATTTGGGAAAATAGCACTTCTGAAGGAGGAGACAATAAATGAAAAGTCTTGAGGTGGGAGCATGCTTGGCATTTTCTTGGAAGAATGAGAAAGCCAGTGCAGGTGGAGCAGAGAGTTCTGGGAAAAGCAGGTAGGAAATGAGTTTAGAGTCAGATTACACAGGCCATGTAGATCATAGCAATAGCTTCAGCTTTTATTCTTACCAACAAAAGTCTGTCTAGTCAAAGCTGTGATTTTTCCAGTAGTCATGTATGGATGTGAGAGCTGGACTATAAAGAAAGCTAAGCACTGAAGAATTGATGCTTTTGAACTGTGGTGTTGGAGAAGACTCTTGGGAGTCCCTTGGACAATAGGAGATCCAACCAGTCCATTCTGAAGGAAATCAGTCCTGAATATTCATTGGAAGGACTGATGCTAAAGCTGAAACTCCAATACTTTGGCCACTTGATGTGAAGAACTGACTCATTTGAAAATACCCTGATGCTGGGAAAGATTGAGGGCAGGAGGAGATGGGGATGACAGAGGATGAGATGGTTGGATGGCATCACCAACTCAATGGACATGAGTGAGTAAGTTCCAGGCCTTGGTCATGGACAGGGAAGCCTGAAGTGCTACAGTCCATGGGGTCACAAAGAGTCAGACATGATTGAGTGACTGAACTGAGCTGATCATCTGATTCGGATCATAAGTGGGTCAGATTGGTTGCTGTGTTTAGAATACAGTGGAAACAGGAGAAACCAATAGAAGTATGTTCCTAGGTGAGAAACAGTCATGGTTTGTAGCATGTTGTTAACAGTGGAAGAAGTAAGAAGATGCAATGTGGACGTATTTTGAGGTTGAGACAACAGGATTTGATGCCAGCTCATGAATGGGTTATGAGATAAACAGAGGAATCAGGGACAAAGTCACGGGGTTTGGTCTAGAGATGGGACCAAAACTTTGAACCAAATCTTTGAACTGAGATGGGAAAGTGAGGGGTAGTGAAATTGTGCCAAGAAGTAAGAAACCAGGAGTTTCTCTAAGGCCATGTTACATTTGAGACATGTTGGACATCCAAAAGGAGAGATTATTTAGACATCATTGGAGTGCAGGGAAATATTATAAGCTGGACATATATATTTGGAATTTGTTGGCCAATAGTTGGTGATAGACTCTGTAAGAATCACCTGAGGAGTGAGCAGAGACAGAAAACAGGAAGGATTCTGAGGTCTAAGCTCTGGTCTCCAATGTTCTGAAGCCAGGGAGATACAGCTAGACAGCAAACAGACTGAGAAAAAATAGCAGCGAGGTCATGTGAGAACCAGGTATGTTGGTGGTCTAGAAGCCAAAGAAGGTATTTAAAGGTAAAATATACATATATGATTGCATTATCAAATATTGCTAAATCAAATAAGAACTTAGAATTGATCACCAAATTTGACAATACAGAGGTCATTGATGATCTCAACCAGAGCCATTTCTGGAACGGGTTTGAGAATGTGAGGGACAATTTGAGTAAGTACTCACAATTCTCAAAGAGTTTCTTGCATAGAAAAGAAGAGATACAGGCAGCCAGTGTGAGGCAAACTGGGATCAGGAGAGGTTTTGTTTGGTAGGTCTTTCAGTTGGAAGAAATAGCAACCCATCTGTATGCTGATAGGGATGACCCAGTAGAAAGGGGAAAGTCAATGCACAAAAGGGGGAAATTACTAACACAGGTTTCTTGAGTAAGCAGGAGGGCAGGGTTGATCACATAAGTGGAGTGATTAATAAAGACACAGGAACACAGAACAGTTATTCAATACAACGGGAAAGCAGAGACTGTACCATGGATGCAGGTGGGTAGGTAAAAGTATAGATGAGAGTTTGTAGACATCACAGTTTGTAGACATCTACATAGACATCAAGTCTATGCAGACATAGACTTTATTTTTCTCAGTGAAACAGGAAGCAAGATCATCACCTAAGAGGATAGATGGTGAAGGCTGGATTGGATATTTTTAGATGGGGGAGAAAATATGATATTATCATCTAAGAAGAGAGAAATGTAATGGTTCAGGGGATATTAGGATTCCAGAACAGCATTAGTGGGCCACTTGAGCTCTGTGAGTGTGAATTTAAAGTGAAATTTATCAGTATGGGTACTTGTCCTCTCCTGTTACATTCAGTTGTAGGAGAGAAAGTAAGAGTGGGTGGAGAACTGGACTTGACTAGAATTCTTGTTTAGCAAAGACATTACAATGAAGGGAGAGATAGAGAGGTGTTAAAAATGTTTTTGAAGGAATGATTATAATGATGAGCCATGAAATTTAAACTTAACAACAAGGGTAGTGAAGAGTAAAGTGGATAAGAGAGAATGGAAAGATGGTTGGATCCACAGGTTCCATTTTTGGTGGGTGTGGGGGATTATTGGAATTAAGGTACTAGAGGCAGTATAGTGGAAATACAGAAGGCAGCCGCTAGTGTGAAATATTTGGAATTCAGATTTAGGATAGGTTGCATTTATTAGTAAGGTTGTAGTTATTAGTAAGGTTGCAGTTATTTTCAAGGGCATAACTATGCAAGTGAATAGTTGATGGAGAATGGAACCTGGAAAATATTGGAAAGGTCATTTTTATGAATATTGAAATCAACAAGTATTAACACAGCAACAGTGTGAGAAAAAGTGACAGTGAGCAGGGTCTATGTTTAGTGGGTGAGGGTAAATGACGTGGGGCAATAGATGTCTGCAACATGGAGGGGTAGACGCTGAGTAAGTGATGACATGAGACATGAAATTGGATGCTTTTATGGAAGAGAGAAAGAGAGCAAAGAGGACCAAGAAAGAGAGTCTCAGGGCAAGCAGGAATCTCAAAGGAGAGGCAGGATTTCCTCAGAGAAAGGTTAAAAAGAGCATTTACAAAAGAGTTTGAGGATGCAGGGGATTTTGTTGATGACCAACCTTGAGTATCAAAGAACAAATGAAAAAAGATACAGGATATAGGAAGGAGTAGGAATTGGGTCCAAAGAAGTGACATACAAAGTTTAGGGGGTATTTGAAGTTGAATGGTTCTATGAAGACTTACAAGAACTTTTAGAACTAAAACATTAAAAAAGATGTCCTTTTCATTATAGGGAACTGGAATGCAAAAGTAGGAAATCAAGAAACACCTGGAGTAACAGGCAAATTTGGCCTTGGAGTACAGAATGAAGCAGGGCAAAGGCTAATAGAGTTCTGCCAAGAGAACGCAGTGGTCATAGCAAACACCCTCTTTCAGCAACACAAGAGAAGACTCCACACATGGATATCACCAGATGGTCGACACTGAAATCAGATTGATTATATTCTTTGCAGCCAAAGATGGAGAATCTCTATACAGTCAGCAAAAACAAGACCAGGAGTAGACTGTGGCACAGATCATGAACTCCTTATCGCCAAATACAGATTTAAATAGAAAGTGGGGACAGCCACTAGACCATTCAGGTATGACCTAAATCAATTCCCTTATGATTATACAGTGGAAGTGAGACATAGATTTAAGGCACTAGATCTGATAGACAGAGTACCTGAGGAACTATGGATGGAGATTCATGACATTGTACAGGAGACAGGGATCAAGACCATCCCCAAGAAAAAGAAATGCAAAAAAGCAAAATGGCTGTCTGAAGAGGCCTTACAAATAGCTGTGAAAAGAAGAGAAATGAAAAGCAAAGGAGAAAAGGAAAGATATTCCCATTTGAATGCAGAGTTCCAAAGAATAGTAAGGAGAGATAAGAAAGATCAAAATTGCTAGTAGAAATATCAATAGCCTCAGATATGCAGATGACACCACCCTTATGGCAGAAAGGGAAGAAGAACTAAAGAGCTTCTTGATGAAAGTGAAAGAGGAGAGTGAAAAAGTTGGCTTAAAGCTCAACATTCAGAAAACTAAGACCATGGCATCCGGTCTCATCACTTCATGGCAAATAGAATGGGGAAACCGTGGCTGACTTCATTTTTTAGGGCTCCAAAGTCACTGCAGATGGTGATTGCAGTCATGAAATTAAAAGATGCTTACTCCCTGAAGGAAAGTTATGACCAACCTCAACAGCATATTAAGAAGCAGAGACATTACTTTGTCAACAAAAGTCCATCTAGTCAAGGCTATGGTTTTTCCAGTGGTCATGTATGGATGTGAGAGTTGGACTATAAAGAAAGCTGAGTGCAGAAGAATTGATGCTTTTGAACTATGGTGCTGGAGAAGACTCTTGAGGGTCCCTTGGACTGCAAGGAGATCCAGCTAGTCCATCCTAAAGGAGATCAGACTGGGTGTTCATTGGAAGGACTGATGTTGAAGCTGAAACTCCAATACTTTGGCCACCTGATGCAAAGAGCTGACTCATTTCAAAAGACCCTGATGCTGGGAAAGATTGAAGGCAGGAGGAGAAGGGGACGACAGAGGATGAGATGGTTGATGATATCACCGACTCAATGGACATGAGTTTGGGTGAACTCTGGGAGTTGATGATGAACAGGGAGGCCTGGTGCTGTGGTTCATGGTGTTGCAAAGAGTCGGACACGACTGAGCGACTGAACTGAAATGAAATGAAATAAAGGGTGACTTGGAAATCTTGTATAAAGGGCACCATCAGCTTTGTCTTGAGTGCGTGCACACATGCTCAGTCACTTCAGTCGTGTCTGCCTCTTTGCGACCTATGAACTGTAGCCCCCCAGGCTCCTGTGTCCAAAGGATTCTCTAGGCAAGGATACTGGGGTGGGCTGTCATGCCCTCCTCCAGGGTAGCTTTGTCTTAACTGTCCCCAAAATGGGTAGGTTCGAGAGGCTGCGAGTGTTGAGGGGAGCGAAGCCTTGGTAGATGGTGGTCTTGACAAAAGTATACAGGTTTCTGGGCCATCTGACTCCCGATGGAGACATGGACTCCTGCAAAGGGGTGCAGTCATAGTGCGCTCTTCCAGCAGTGGCCTGCAGAGGGCACTGGTGAGGCGGGCTCAAGCTACTTCCCGACTTCTGCTGAAAGAGGCTTCAGGGCAGGAAAAAGGGCAATGTTGCCCTAACCTCAATTCGTTTGTCATCCACCTCCTTTAAATATACTTAGAGCTTAATTTCTCATGCTAGTAAGCAGTGTACTGAAACACTTATGAAAAAATATCTTAAGATCAGAAATAAATACATCTGATGACTCAATAGCTGAGGAATATGGTGATGCTGCAAAAGGGCAAAGATGCTTGCTGACTGGTGTCTGAGAGAAGTCACGCAGAGTATATATATCCCAAATTAAAATATCTCCCCAACTGCCCATCATGGTGCCAGAAATGTCACTGTTAGAGAATCAGGGAATCTCAAGCGTAACTGAGACAGAGAAAAAAGCAACATGGTACCACAGAATGAATGCAGAATTTGGCATCCCACTGATCTGTGTGTAAACCCCAGCCTGAGGCCTCATCAGCTGTGTCACATGAGTTAACTTGCTCTAATTTTCTAACCTCCCTGTAGAATATTCACACACCACACGGAGGGCAAGTTTCTGTTGGATGGAGACAGGTGCCAAGGTCGCATTTCTGCTCGGGGTGACCATGTAAAGATTGTTGACTTAGGGCACTAGGAGTGGCTGGCTGATTGAAACAGAAAATTGAAGAGAATGTTTAGTGGGCAGATGACATATGTGACATCTGCAAAGCATGGTGTATAAATACGCACTTAGACTTGAAGCCCCACAAATATCCTAGATCTCTGCATAATCTTCAACTCATAGTATTTACCTGTGAGGTATTTGAGTAAGAAGCACTTATTAGAAACACTGTAGAGATTATTCACCTCTAAGCTCTCTTCCACTTACAGATTCTAGAATTCATTGAGAGTGTCTGATAATTGGACAGAAAATAGTCTGGGCAAAGTTATAACACAGGAAAATAGAGGTTCAGTGTTTTTCCAAAGGCAGGCAGGACCCTCCTAGTGTGTTTTGACCATTCAAGGATTTCCTCTCCACCCTCCCTCCCTCATAGCTCAGATGGTAAAGAATCTGTCTGCAATGCAGGAGACGAGGATTTGATCCCTGGGTCGGAAAGATCCCCTGGAGAAGGAAATGGCAACCCACTCCAGTATTCTTGCCTGGAAATCCCATGGACAGAGGAGCCTGGCGGGCTACAGTCAATGGGGTCATGAAGAGTCAGACATGACATAGTGATTAAACCACCACTCCCTCCCTCACACACACACACACACACACACACACACACACACACAGATGCCCTCTCATGGAAATGACCCACACTGAGACACATAAGCCTCTCACCACCCCACCACCAATGCCTCAACCGTCAGCTGAAAGACCCTTCCCAGACAGGCAGTGCGGTGGAGTTAGGTTAGGAACACAATCTTTGGCAACTCATGACACTGGTTGACTTGGGGGCAATTATTTAACCTTTCTGAGTTTTGCTTTTTCTGATGTAAAAGGGGATAATAAGAGACCCTTGACAGTGATACAGCACAGATTGAATGGGGTAAAGTGTTTAGTGTTGTGCCCAGTGCACAATAAACATTCAGTAAATAATAACTATGATTTATTTCCTTGTTTTTTTATGAGCACTGTTGTTCTGTTGCTCTGTACATTTTCTCGCTGCTGCTGTTGTTGATTCCCTGTTGATATGTCAGGATGCTGATAGAATCAACCCCTGAAGTGATGCACATTATAACAATTCTCTACAGCCTTGCCCACTCAGGATTCTCTCCAGCCCACGGACCAGAGAGAGAGTAACTGATGTATTCTCCACTAAGCCTGTGCCGTTGACTTACCTAACATTCAGTCTGGGGGTCCTCTGGCCCCTCTCACACCATATAAAAGCATAGCAGTTTTATCTTCTGGGAAGCAGAGTAACCTGAAAATAGGTAGATTGCTTCCAAGTCTAGTTGTTTGCAATTGCCCGATACCCATCTCTTCTTTTTCAGTGCTGGTTATGGAAGACTTAAATGTTTTTATTTACAAAAGTCAAGGGTAAAAGGTTTAAATATAAATTATTCCATAATCACAAAAAAACTAAAGGCAAGCTCTAGGTAGTGAGCTGCTAGAGATATTGCATTCTACAAATGTATAATGTGATTATGTATTTCCATTCATTATTTCTTACCTGGATTGACTGTGGAAGTAAATAATTTTCTCTTTTAGCTTCATACTGCTTGATCCACATCCATTGCCTCTGGATTTCCAGAATGAATAACCCACAGTTGTCCAGAAATAACATTTATTAAGCAACAATAAAACACACAATAGAAAAGGCCTTATAAGTAAAACTATATATTTATAATGCTTTATTTTTTTTGCTCCAGTACTCCACAAAACACTACAGACAGTAACAAAATAATTCAGTAAATATTAAAAACTTTCAAGGGACTTATCGGACACTCTTTATCATAGGTGAGCATCAACAATGCCACGGCTATTAGATACACTATTAAACACTATCATAGATATCTTTCTTGAATTAGGGCTATGATTAATATTTTTATTCACAAATCATAACATTTACACATACCCATACACAAGAGAACAGTTCAGAGTAAGTGAAGCAGATGCTCCAGTGAAATGGAATCATCCACCTGTACAGCAGTTAAAGGTATTACAGTGTTAACAAGAGAGAAGTCAACACACTAAAGAGAAATATTGGGGTTCGCTTGGGATGGGAGGGGTGAAATAGGGTGATCAATGAAAGCTGCTTACATATTTTCCATTGCTCTCTTGGCAATGTGCTCCCTTCCCTTTTCTGCCTTTTCTTGGTTGAGGTATTCCAGCACTTTCACTAACAGATCTTCATCCAAGTACGGTCTGTTGGGAGTATCGCCACTCTTCGGGGTCCCTACGGGGAGCCTTTTGCTTACCGAGGCCAGTTTGTCAGTCTCCTGAGAGCTGTGTTGACTCAGATGCTCTTTGAGGGCCTGCTCGATTTGGTTCTCATCCTGTCGATCATCTTCAGTTGAGCCTTGACTGGGAACTCGCTTCACGGGGTTGGCATTCATGATCTCAGGGTATTTAACCAGCATCCTGGCCAAGTACTCTCCTAATTCTTGATCCTTGTCATTCAGGTTCTCATATGCCATCTGTCTGTTTTCAACATCTGGCATCCAGACAGCTTTGGGGAGCTGGTCAGCCTTAGATCTTCCAGGACCATAGGGCAGTCTTGACAGAACTTTCTCTCGGTTATACTGATTGGGAAAATATGGAGGCTTTGGATTTCCAGCACTCTCCATCCCTAAAAGATTTAGAATGTCCTCCACACTGAGCCCATCCGGTAGGGCCTCTGCCACAGGTCGACCAGGTGTTTTGGGGTAGCCATTCTTGGAGAGCATCTTATTTTGGAACAGATCTGGATGGTCTAAGTCAACTTCTGAGATGTCTTCAGGTTCAACAGGAATCTCAAGCTCCTGCTCTGGTTCCACTGGCTTCTCTCCAGTTTTGAGCATGTCAATTAAGTCTTCAGGGGGTATCTGTAAATTCCTTGAGATTTCAATCAGCTGATAAATAGATTGAGGATCAAGTGGTTTCTCAAAGAGCCTGGTTGCTCTTTCCCCAGTTTGCCCATTCTGGGACCTCCCACTTCCCGCAGCATTCACTAACCTTTTCAGATAGGCAATTACTTTGGAGACATCATCTGAGAGTTGGTCTTTACTCTCTTTCCGGAGATCTTCATCTTGGAGGCCCAGCTGCCCGGAACGCTTCATTTCGTCGTTGATTTGCTCAGTTTTGTCTGCATTCTCTTTGCTGTCTCTTGCCTCTTCCTGAGTTTGACTCTCTATTTTTTCCTCTACTGGGTTCCAGTCTTCTCCCCCAACCACGTCTTCATAGGCAATGTTATTAGCCTTGTAGATATCATCTTCATCGTCTGTGTAAAGTTTTTGCTCCTCATCAGCCCTCTCACGCTTCTGGTTGTTTGGTCCCGTCAGTTTCCCGAGCTCTTGGAAGACAGATTCCAATGTAGCAAGATTTTGAGGAGTATATTGCTCCTCCACTATTTCATTTGTGCGTTTGAAGGGGCTGTCCCTGGAGTTCTCTTCATACATAGGAGGGAATCTCATGTGCTTGAGCTTTCTCTCCGCCCACTGTTGAGTCTCATAGTCATCAGGCATGTCCATTGGAAAGTTCTTTTCTGAATTCAAAGTATAAGGCCTGTTTTCCTTTGGGGCAGACTGGGGCTCATTTTCAGCCTGTCTCAAAGCTTCAGCTATTATCTTCATCCATTCATCTTCACTCAGGGAATCCCTCGAACTTTCTGGCAAGTCACCGTTTTCTTTTTGCTGAAGGGGAAGAGAAACACCTTGGTAGGGGTTGTAGTCTGGGCTGCTTTCTTCTTTGTGAGCTTGTTGTCGGAGCTTTTCTATGTACTCCAAAGCCCTGATCATTTCAGGACTGGGAAACCTTTGGACATTTTCCAATCTGAGATCTGGTTCCTTCTGAAGCAGCTGGTTTCTCTGAAATGAAGCAGCTTCAGCTTCAGAGAGGAGGAAAATTAAAGGGATGAGAGACAGGACTGCTCCAAGCCAGTGAGTCTTAGCTTCTGCCATGTTTGAACGATTTCCTTAAAGCATAGAAAACATGAGTTAACACAAGTGAAACTGACTAGCAGACTCTATAGCAAAAAAAGTAATTAACCATTGAGGGGGGGAAAGAACATAGTAGAGATTACTCTACATTAATTTAGGATGATTCTTTTTGAAAACTATAAATGTTTCATACACAATCCTCACAAACTAACCACAGGAATCTTTAGCAAAATTGTTACCCATTTTGCATCAAATTTGTATGGCATTTTTTTTGGTTAAAATAATAGCAAAAACATTGATATGAGGTTTCTCAAGTATGATTTTTTTAACTTATAAGACATGTATTGTTTTAGTATGCATTATTTCTGTTAAATAAAGATTTTCCAAGATGAGTTTTAGTTATTTGTACAGCATTTATATTGAAATCATTGGCAGAAAAATTAGATGGCTCAATTTAAAACATGCACAGACACACACACAGAGTCATATCCTTATCATAAACCATGTGGTTTAATTCCTCACTTGCCCATCTAATTTGTTGTAGAAACACAACATTACTATATAAGATGAAGTGATATTCCATGTTAATGTTAATCATACTGAATTCTCCTGTGGATGAGTCTCATTCATATATATTTGCAGAAATAACTTGTCCTTTAGTCTGATACTAAATTATATTATTAATTTTTGAAGGTCTGTACCTTAATGACCTCCAGAATATGGGTCTTCTCAAGTCCAAGTTAGTAGGCAAACTTAACAAAGTTTTTTCTTTTTAATATCCCCAAAGCAGTATTTATTTACTCAATGAATCCCAAAATACTGAATTTAGAAGTCTGGTATTTTATAATCATTCATCCTGATTGACATGTAATAGCACCCATGGTACTATTGGGATACACAAGCACAATAGTCAGAATTGAGAAAACATCCATGATATCCAGTGATATTTATTTCAATGTAAATGTACCAATGTACCAAAATATAAACTGTTTCAAAACATCTGTGCTCCATATTTCTTCTAATAATTTTACTGTGACTGTCTTGTAAAATGCAATCATGATTATATTTTTCCTCAGCCCTCAAGAGATATAGTAAATAATAACAGATGCTACAGAGAGAACATAAGTTTTCTGAACCAGTCTATTTCTGAACTTGTAAGTTTTCAGATTCAGCTTGACTTAGGTCTGTGTCTATTTGGGTGTGGACCTATGAAATCTCAAATGACTCATTCTGTTAGAAAATTTTAAAATAATCACTATGTAATTCCCGATTTAGAAAAATGCATACAGTGTGTTGAATTCTTCCACTTAAAATTTTTCATTCATTCTTTTTCTTCAAGGCCTTATAGTCACTTGTATAAATTACCAAGAGGATTGGTTTTTACATATTTTACATTTGGCATTGCTAACATTGAAATCTATTTTAATATGTGCAATTTTGTTACAAATAAAATAAAGGAATTTTATGTTTGCTTTTAACTGAATTATGGTTTTGTGATGTATGTTAAGTTGTTGGATATCATTATCTGTTAGCTTAGACATCAATTGTAGAAAATATCATTGTTCACTAGATCATATTGGTATTTAAGTAATATTTTCAGTTTTTAGAATCTAAAACTGTTGTACTTACAGAAATTTCTTTAGTGCAATTTATTAAAATGATTATTAAAATTATTAAAATATGCACTTATTTACATTAATTTAGCTACTTAATTTACTGAAAATAAAATCTTTAAAGTCATGTCAGAGAAAATTTCTAAAATGCTTACTATGAATCAATGTTTACTAGAGGAAATTGTATTCATGACTTACTAGGCTTAAACAAAAGTACATTATGCATTCTTCTTTATATTTTTTCAGGATTAGTTTAGATTTGAAAATCAATTTTCCACATTGGCATTTGGACTAGCAATTTTAAGAATCTTAGTGAACTGATTTTCTTTGAAACCATTACCCTGAAGTATCCTTAACCCAGTTATATGCTAGGTTATGTGCTGATCTTTAAAATCATTATTTTGTAGGTGAACTTTGCTGTGGTGTTGGGGAAGAATATTCAATGCAGTTATTGAAATCACAGGCCTAACAAGAGCTACCACTTGATCATTTACTCAGATTCAGCTTGGGTGACATAGTTATTGCCTTTGACTAAGGCTCAAGGGATTTTTTTAGATGAGCTGGTAGCAGCTCATCTAAATAGTGAAGGTGGTTTTAACAGTTCTGATGTTCTATGTGGAGTTTAAACCAAAAAACCTCATCAATTAAAATGTCTTTTCTATTGAAATTATACTAGAGCATTGACAAATGCAACCGGATGTATCAAATTTGAGCAATTCAATTAGTTAGGATACAGGAAAAAGAAACACTTGTCCCATTCAAAATATTTAGCAAAATATTGCTAAAATTTCAACCAAAGCATAATAATAAATAATTTATATGGTTATAAATGTTTCCTCATACATTTCAGTTACCTCTTTGTAATCCATGGTCATATCCAACCTAGAAACCAAGAAAATATTTCCCCCTGAATAAACGAAGAAGCTCATTCTAGTCTTACTTTGCTAGGACCAAAATTAGTAAACAATAATGTAAGCCCTTTCAGAGTATACAATTGAGAAAATAATTTTATAGTTAGTTAAATTTGAGATCTTGCAAAGTAAATGTCAAAGAAAAAAACTAACTAACCTAGCTCCAAAATTGGTTGCATCTATCATGAACATGTTTAACAGCCTTTGAATCATCGGACACCTACTGTTAAGAATATTAAGTATATAAATTGTATCCCTACCCTTGTGTCTGGTCCTTAGGGGAAGAAACACGAAACTAAGGAAAGAAACAAAATGTCAGGCTTGGTTAACTTTGCATTAATAATGTGTATTGACACAAATATCCTTAACTTTTTCATGTTCTTATATATGATTATCTAAATAACACAACGGTTAATAAATACCTGACAGCAAGCAGTGTAAATCACAGATGCAATCATGCATATATATGTACATATATACAGTGTCCTTAGGTTGCCAGATGAGCAGCAGGTTGCCGTTCAGTTATTCTAAAGAAATAAGCTTGCCAAATGGTCTCTTTCTTCTTAGCTAGGAATTAAGGAGAGAATACGCAATTTAGAACTTTCCAGTAAGTAGAAGGGAAAAGCAGTCTTACCTCTAATTTATATGGCAGAGGAAGTCCACAGCATACTTCCCCAGGTCCGCGGCTTGAGCTGCTCGGGCCGTTTCAGCACCCGGACAGCTCCCCGGCTTATAGAGCGCCGCCGCGCCTGGCTCCGCACTGCCACAGTGACGTCACCCGCTCAGCCACGAACCCGAGCACAGGCGAGCTTTTCAAAGAACCCGAGAGAAAATAATCACTTTATAGATTTAAAAAAAAAAAAAAAATTGCATGCTTACGCCACCTGTCTTTCTGTGGCAAAAACTGCAGTTCCCTTTCTTCTAACAAAATCTTTGAGGCTTGAAATAAAATGCTCTGCACAATTTCCCTGAGAAAAATTCGTCAGATAGACAAGGCTAATTGCAATATAATCTCATCTGTGTCCAAACAGCTTGTGATAAGGGTTTCCTGTTGCTATTGTTGTTGTTGTCATCGTTGTTAAAAGAAAGTTTTACAGATAAGGGCTTTTTTTTCCCTTCAGTGGCCACAAAGAAATTACATTAACATTCCTCAGTATGCTCGAAGAGGAACAGAATACACATTATGAATATGAAGTCATATTTCATATCATAACCACAAGAAGCATTGTTTTTAAAATCATGTTTATTTGAATAAAAAAAAAAGTGTTCTTTTTTTTATGTGAGTCGACCTCAAGAAGCTAATGAGTTAGGATTTTAGTCTACGACTTCAATATGATTTTGAAGTACGTATTTCTAAGGACTCAAGTCTAATAGTTGATAATTCTATTTGAATCTGTTGGCATCTTTTACAACATCTGATGTCAAAAAGGGAAGCTCAGAAGTTGAGAATACTTTCAATAAAAAAAGAAAAAAAAAATACTGTTTGAGATAAGTGTGACACATATGCAACTGTAATTTGTAACTGAAAGGAAGTTATACTATAAATATTTTCTTCCTCCAGTTGAATCAGGTGAATCAAATACATTCCATAAATGTGACCAATTCAAGGAATAATATAGTATTAATATTTAACTTCCAACCTCTCAGAATTATAGTCATAATTGTTGTGATTTACCAAGTAACCTGATTATATAGTTTATAATTTATATAAGTCTAAATTTTTAGCTTCATTTTATTAAAGATATGATTTTCCTAAAAGCCATATATTTTGAAATGAACTTTATGTAAAAGAATCTTGCTATATAAGAGATTCCTTTTGTCTCTGTTAAAAGAATAATTAGCCATTGATTTATTCATTCAGTAAGTTGTAATGCCTACTAAGTGCCAGATACAAAGATGAATAGTATCTACATGTATATATGCATATATATATATGTTAGATAGGCCAAGAAGCTCATTTGGTTTTTCTATAAGATGTTATGGAACAACCTGAACAACCAAACTTTTTGGTCAACCCAATATATATATTGGTCTAGTGGGGATAAGAGACAAACAGATTGTTTTTATTTTAGGATAAGAGACAACAGATTATTTTTATTTGATATAAATTGAAAAGCACTAAGAAAGACGTCAGCCAGCAGAGACAATAGGGAGCATTGTTCAGTCTAGAAATCTTGGATGGGAAGGGTTCTAGGAAAAGAAACCTGAGCTGAGGTTTCCATTATCAAGTTTTACTTAATGATTTCTAATTATTCTAGGTAAACCACAATACTCTTGAACTCCTTGAGGAAACAAAAATAGTTTAAAACGTTAGGAAAAAAATAATCTTGAGAAAAATAGCCATTGATTTTCTCTCTTGATCTCCTGGTTAAGATATTTGATTCTTGATGACTGGTCATCTGTGGATTGGCATGGAACTCATATAGGCTTAGACTGGAGTTCTATGGCCAATTTCCCTAATCTATTTATGCCTCTTAACGGGTTTTTAGCAACATTAAGGTTAAGTGTTAAGTTGATGAGACCTGAGTTAACAAATCTCATTTCTCAAGTACATCCCAAAAAAGTAAATTCATTTGCAGATATCTTTGCTAGCTTTGCACATATAACATTTTCTTAAATCCTGACAAATATAAACCACTCTGAGTTTCACCTAATTTACCTTCCAGTACTTCTGTGTGGTCAGTTGAACTAACCAATGTCAACATAGCATCAGAAAATTCCACAAGATTACTCTTAAAGAGTGGAAGTCACTCTTTATCAGCTAGTGCATATTTGTGAAACTAAACCTTTTGGCAAGGATCATAAGCTATAGTTCTTCTAAGATCCCATAATCAAAGTCTTTGCTGAGAATGTCTTTAATTATCAAAAATCCATATAAAACCTCATTCAAAAACTCCAAGTAGACGTGAGATGTCAGGAGGCAACCAGTGGGATGGACTGGCTTTATCAGCCAAAGGTGTGGGAGAGCAATGAGCCATTTGTGAGTAACTGAATTCCTTTCCACTATATAAAACTGTGATAAACACCTACCGTTTACTGAGTTCCATTATGTTCCAGGCACTGTGCTTGGAGTTCTGGCAATCTAATTTAACCCTCTTGTCAACTATAACAGGTAGCTCTATTTGTCTCCATTTTACAGTTGACGAAACTGAATCTCAGAAATAACTCAGTTGGCCACTGATTCCTCTCTCATAATTGGTAGAGGTAAGATTTGAACCTAGTTCTTTCCAAAGGTATATCCATAATAAAGACCATGATTTGGGCACTCTAGCTAGGTGATAGGAATACAGAAATGACTATGGCTTGGATCTAATAATGAAAGATCCAAGTCTAGAATACAATCACTTTGACAAAATTCTCAGGGGTTGTTCCAATTGTTTTTCCTGGTCACTACTCAGACTTCTATTTGGGGCAGCAAACATGGAAAACAAGAATCGACATTAGATCACCTTCTTGATGCTATGGGGCATATTATAATGTCTTCCAAACAAGAGAGTAGTTACTGAATTTGGAAAATTCTATTCAGTGGCCTGTGTTTTATGGATTTTTCAATGAGTTATACTTAATATATCTCTAAAAGTCATTTTTTTTTTTTGCCAGTAGTTATTTGTTTTAAAGGGAACTATATTCTCTAATAGAAATCTATTTGGAAAAGAAGTTAAAAAGCAATATACATGGAGAAAGCAAACTTCTTGTTGATGTGAAATCTTTTAGAGCATGTATAATATAGTAAAGATAACCTATAAATCTTTTTATCACTAAGCTTGAAATAAGATCATTTGAACATTCCTCACAAAATTTTAATTTTCTGTTAGGTCTAAATTGCCAATTATCATTGCCTCCAAGAAACAAAGCTCTATATCTTGGACATTTTCAAAATAATTATGTACTGTGTATGATAATGGTTTTTACTAAATTATCTTGCATCCTCACTGTGGTGCTCTTAAGATCAAGCTAATCATTCACAACTTAAATCTAAGTAATTAGAAGGGACTCATTCCTTTTTTACGATCAGATTTTCTTAAATCTTAGTCATTTTGTCCTTTGTTATTTAATTTCATATTTCATTTAGACCAGATTCTGATTTTCCTATCATTTGTACATGCAATTCTCTACCTTAGTAATCCTTCAGTTTGAAATGTCTCTTCCACTCCATTACACTTCTCATTTTGTTTCAATTTATATGAAAGCAATTAAGATCCAGAAGGCCGATACATCTTCTCTCTTCTCTTTCTCTCCCCTCTTTCCTGACTCTAACTTCCTCCCTTATCCCTCTCTCTCGGCAAACAAGATTTTCATGGAGAATCCTGTCTGCAGCCTTATTTTATACAGTTCTTGGAGTTCTCACAGCAAGTTCACTGGAGTGGTTTGCTATTCCCTCCTCCAGGGGATCACATTTTGTCAGAACTCTCCACTATGACTCGTCTGTCTTGAGTGGCCCTGCTCATGACTTCACTGAGTTAGGCAAGCCCCTTTGCCATGACAAGACAATGATCCATGAAGGAGGGCAAACTCTGGGAGATGGTGAGGGACAGGGAAGCCTGGCATGATGCAATCCATTGGGTTGCAGAGTCCGACACAATTTGGCAACTGAATAAAAACCAGTCTGCAGCATATGTGACCTGAGGTCCGCCAGCATTTGCTGGGGGACAGAGGTTGTCTGTACTGTCTTCCCCGAGCCCCTCAAGGCCTGGGATCCTTTTCATTGCTCATTCATCACCTGTTTTCCTCTCTTCCCTCCTTCCTGCTTTCCTTCTTCATACTTCTTGTTGATGCTTTACCTCCCTCATGTGTTGCTTCCAAAATTTACCTAAACTCTTCTAATTATAGTACAATGTATTACAATAAGTTCTAATTTACTACAATTGGATTTCATCACAATTTATTTATTATTATACTTTGCTACAATAAATTATATTTTATTACAATAAAACAATAAATGTTCCTTCATGACATAAGATGACTTTTAAAAGAAAACTCACTATCAAAGAAGAGCAAAATATTTTTCTACTTCCCTTGCAAAAGCAGAGCTTGTCAGAGAATGTATAAATCAGAAACTTCATACTGTATTAATACTGTAACTTCTTAATAATATAACTACCTAGTTTTTCAAATGACATTCATTTGGTGCGAGGAGGCCTTGGACAATAGCTGGCCAAAAATAAGTTGTGTTGAATTGAGTTAACATTTTCTCATGCCTACTGTCAAAGTTTCAAATATTCCATTTTGAAAATTTTTAATCCTCTCAAAGTATCTTTTTGCAAACAAGCTGCCTTTATTTGTTAGAGCTTCAGGCACTTTCAGAAAATTATGTTTAAAAGATTTTTTAAGAAAAAAATTTTTTCATTATAGAAACACTTTATTTTTTTCTACTGTTTCCCTTATTTTGTAAAACATTTTCCTAGTACCTGAGTTAAAATTTTAAGTTTCACATAAAGAAAACCAAACTACTTATAACTCCAGTATCTGTTTATTCTTTATAACATTTTTGCTCCTCTTAGCAATTACTGGTGGCCCCATATGGATTAGATAACATTTAAGATCCCTTCTAACCCTTGAACCCAATATCTCTTTTCTTTGTGAAATGAAGATCAGCTGTGAAACTACTTTTGCATTTGTCTACTAAGTACTAAAATATGATCTTTCTCATAAATCCTCAGTGAGAACCACTTAAACCAAATAAATTTAGACTTTCTTCTCCATTGCCTTTGGATTCTGAAGCCATCTGGTGCTCATAGGAAGAGAAAGTGCCATTCTCTTAAGTCTAATACCATGCATGTTTGAGCATCTGCTCCTTCAGTGGGCTTTGGGAGAACAAAGTTAGTGTGCTAGAAGTTAATTACTTTGCCTAAAACAACACTGTATGTCTTAATCTTTCAAATTTTCCTGCCACAATTGTTTTGTGAATCAACATTTTCAGTATTTACATGCAAATACTTTAATAAGGATATTTTCTGTTTGGAAACAACCCAACTTCATACTCCTACACCTCCTTGTAGTAAGAAATCCAGAAAGATGTAGGAGAATCTTGAAGATCAAAGTTCAGCATCTTTATTGTTAAGTTTAGCATTTCAGGTCTGGGCATCCCACTGACATACCAGATGACTTTCACAGTTCACCTAGCCTTTGCATGGATTTTAGAGAGCTGTTTTGATAAAACGAATATATCAGTTCTGGAGGTAGGGCACTTGCATTTACAACATGAGGTAAGAGCTGAAAACCTAAAATGTTCTCCTTGAATCCAGTTTTTTCTCTTGCATATTTTTGTCCAGAAATTAGCTCACAAGTTGAAACATCTAACTCTTTTGAAGTTATTTACACTGTAAGTGGGGGGATATAAAATACATGGTACAACAGTGATTTTCAAAATGCAGTCCAGATCAGCAATATTGACATCACCTGGGTACCTCTTAGCAAACTATTCTCTCATGGACCACATATTTCTCCTAGTTAGTACTTACTATAGTTGTAATGCAGTATTCATTGTTACCACATATAACCTAGCCTGTCCTGACTGATACAACTATTGAAATCAACTGTTTTGGGACATCATTATAACTTGAATGTCTATACCCTATGGTCACCAGTCATACCCAGACAAAAATGATGAGATGAATTTGCAGTGAGGCTCTTGTCCTGCTTTTTCCTGGGACTCCTGTTCTCCAAGAAGCCAATCAGATGCATCTGTGTTTCCCAATGTATAGAGGCAATATCCACAGCACTATAAGAAGTGATTTGATGCCAGATCTAGACATAGCATCAAGTAACACTGAATTTCATAGTCTGAAATGTATTCCTTGCACAATGTCACAATTTTCTTGGTTACATAAAGAAGACAATTTCAATTGGGAGCTAGCGTGTTTTTAACAGTTTTCTAACACTTGAAAATCTTCCTTTTTGGTCTTCAGGCCTAGAGCTGTCTGTAAGTTGCAGGATCTACCAAGATTTGTTAACAGCTTTGTATTTTTATTGCATTATGGTTTAGGTTGCCTCCTGTTTATGTAGGTGATAAATTTTTCAAGTTGAGGCAGTGATACAGACCTCCTTATATTTAGCTTAACAAAAGAAGCATTTATAGAACACATTTTTCTGTGTAATATTTAGTTTATTTATTTGACTGTGCCAGGTCTTCCTTGATCTTTGTTGTATAAGGGATCTTTTTAGTTGAAGCATGTAGGGTTTTTTGGTTTTTGTTTGTTTTTTTTTTTTTTTTTGGTTACAGCATATGGGATCTTCAGTTGTAGCATGCAAACTTTTTAGTTGCAGCATGTGAATTTCCTTTTTTAGTTGTGGTATGTGAACTCTTACTTGGGGCATATGGGATCTAGTTCCCCAATCTGGGTTTGAACCTGGGTACCCTGCATTGGGAGCATGGAGTATTAGCCACTGGACTTAGGGAAATACCTATGTTTTCTTAAATATAGAAAACACATACTAAGAAGATAATAGTATTGATAGTGCTTAGAGATAGCAAAAATAATTCTTTGATCGACAATTTTGGGGGGAAATTTGTGTTACATTGTTGTTTAACCTTGTGCTGTGTGCTTAGATGTTCGGTTGTGTCTGACTTTTTGTGACTCCATGGACTGTAGCCCACCAGGCTCCTCTGACCATGGAGATTCTCCAGGCAATAATACTGGAGTGGGATGCCATGCCCTCCTCCAGGGAATCTTCCCAACACAGGGATCAAACCCAGGTCTCCTGCATTGCAGGTGGATTCTGTACTGTCTGAGCCTTCAGTGAGGTTTAATTCTCATTTTGGGGTCCAGAACTACTGGCTATAGAGTCACATCATCCTACTTTTCTTCCCATCTCCAAGAATGTTATATTCAATGACCAAAAAAAAAATTTCTTAATATTAAAAATGTTTCAGTTCCACAGTCAAACTTGCCTAAGAAAAAATTTGACAGCAGCAGTTACAGGTGGCAGAAGACAGAATGTCAAGCTTCTGTCTAGCTGTGTGACCTTAGGCAAATCACTCAACCTCGCTGGGCCTCGGTTTCCTCATTTGTCAAGTGAGGGTCCTATTACCTAAGCTGTGGGCCTCAGACAGTTGCTGCAAGAATCCAGTTATATAACAGTAGCAGAAATGCCCTGGAAAGTTTGAAGCTTTCTGCAGCTGGGCTGCCTTGATTATTATTCATCTCCCAGCCCCTGAGAATTCACCGAGCTTGCCATACCTGAACTTTAAAACGGTAACCAAGCAAAAAAAAAAAAAAAAAAATCGTTTCCTTTATATCAATGTGATTAGAATTGATTTTCTGGACGCTGCTGCGAGGCGAGTCATTTGCAACCTCGCCTCAATTAGAAGGAAGAGAAGAAACGCAAGTGTTTGCGTAAACGCTGGAAGCCAGTTCCGCTCTCCAGCCGGCGGAGGTGGGGTTTCTTCTGGGAGGCCGCTTCTGGCACAGGCTGCCTCGACTCCAGAGTGGCGTCAGACGGATGAATTGGAAGTCCAAACACACACGGCTATAGGGAATAAGACGTGAGTCATGGTTTGCTGGGGCTGAGAGGCAGCTATGAATGAAAGCGAACATTTCTTTTCAGGCCCGCGCCGCCGCCGCTCAGCCCAAGGCCAGGTTCCCGGTTTAATCATCTGCATCTCCGCACAGCCCAGCACGAAGGGGCACAGTGGAGGCAAATTTCGCATTAAGCATTCACAAAGACGCGGCCGTTCGTTCCATTCATCCCCCGGCTCTGTCCTAATGAGCCTCGGGAACAAAGCTGAAGTGTCATGACACTTGGTGCCTTTTCTTGATGGGCGGACCACAGGAGGCTGATGATAGCAGAGCCGCAGCGATTCGGAGGGCCCAGGGATGCAGGCGCCGCACACAGCCCCCGAAACGACTGCCATCCCAAGGCCCCCAGCCATCTCGGTGGCTGAGCCAGTCAGGTCTCTGAGCGAAGGAGACTCTTGAAGGGCTTTTGTTTCCTGACCTCAACCATGAAATCTCTAAATTGCCTCTGTTTGTCTCCCTAGTATCTAAGAACTGAAACAGGATTTGGGGGTCTTTTAACAGCAACCACAAAAGGCAAGGAGATAAAAATCCCATTTGTCTACTACAGCCGTGGATTCCTTCCTTCCGAACTATGCTTCATTACTCTTCATCTTAGCAAAAAGTCAAGGATCTTTTATCCATTTAAAAGGAGGGAGAAGTGGTTAATGGGCAAGTTCTGGCGCCAGGCTGCCCAGGTTTGAACACTGTGTCTGCCACTGATCAGTGTGGAGGTCTGATCAGGGTGTTTTGTTTGTGACTCTGCTTTCTCCTCCATAAAGTAGAAATCATTAGGCACCTCATAGGGTTTTGTGCACATTCAACCATAAGCATTTAATGAGTAGAGTAATACTTATTAGTAGTAGTAATATACTGTATAGTACTATTACTATTATTATTAGCAAATGTTTATCAGATATTTCCCTGGTGCCAGACATTGCACCAAGATTATAGAAGGTATCAAGGATAGAACATGAATAAGATTCAGGGGCTGCCCATACACCCATAGAGTCTTGTGAGGAAAATGGCTTTTGGGGAAGACATCTGTATACAGAACTAGTTGTAATGGGCTGGGATAAACATATACACAAGGAGCAGTGGATGGGGAGAGACCGCAATTAGTCCTGCATAGGCAGGTTGGAGATTTCAGAGAGCAGGGAGACTTGGAACCTAAGATGGTTTCAAGCTGCTGGGGAAATAGATCCACTTGCTTCATCTCAACCTCCCAAGCAGCCTGCATCTTTATACAGAGCTTTCTTCCATTGTCTACAGAGCAGTCTGGTCCTGTACCCTGCATATGATCACGGGTGCATGGCTATTCTGGAGCCTCATCTCTGGGTCCAGGGCCTCTCTCCTCATACCTGTGCTTCTTCAGAAGACATCCATGTTCCAGGATTTAGCTGTGTCTTCCAAACACAAAGGTAATAAACCGAATTTAAAGAATTGGTCTATTTTAAGAATAAAAAAGGGATTTGCCAGAAGCCAAGATTTCTTCTGCTATCAGAATATCCTCCTCTCTGGGCCCTGGAATTATGATCTCATAGTTTTTATCAAATAGCCACAATAGAATACTGAAATAACCATTTTTCAGGAATTCTTAGATGAGAAAAGGAAAAGTACATACATCAACATGTATGGCTCAGAATATGATGGATCTAGTTACTGGTTGTAAATGACATCTACTCTGGAATTCATAGAATATAGCACAAGTTTTGTTTTTCTTTGCAAAGTCAGTCAAATCCAATTCAATAATTGAATTTCTACTAGATGCCAAATTCTATGGGTATTCCTATAACTGTAATAAAAGGAGCAGAAAGTCATGGAAACACACACAAAAAGATGAAATAGGAAAAAGAAGCGAGTGGTATAGTGAGAATAGTTAATGTTTATTAAGTTTACTACATGCCACACTTTTTACGATGACTGTATCTTTCTGTAGGAAATACTATATGTCAAATTCTCCAAAATTGCCATTTTTTAGATAAAAATTGTTGCATATGGACAGTATTACGTGATTCAACTAATTTTGTTGATGAGGACAATGAGGTTCAGAGAGTGTCATGAACAGATGCAAATGACCTGTGGTCAGGCAATCTGGGCTGTATTTCTGGCTTTACCACTCAATGTTTCCTATCCTTATAAGGACACTGGGAGGATTAAGTGGAATGCCGTAATAAATGCAGTTACTGGCAAATTATGAGATCTTAATACTCTTTTCTTCTATAATAACCAGCCTCTGCTTAAGGGAGAAAAAGAAAAGAGATAGGCTAACCCCCATTTCCTAGGCAATCAAGGGATGGGAGTGGATGGACTTTCTGGTACCCTGGACTGGTACCAAGTCTGGCCCTGTTTACCCCAGGTCCCAAATCTGGAAATATTTAAGAATGCAAGGTAGCAGTTCAGCTCGAGGCTAAATTAGAGCCAAGAAAAATCATCCTACATCAACCATGGACACCAGGGAACTAGCCCAGAGGAAGGTTCTGAGTTAGAGGTTAAAGGAACAGACTCTGAAAGAGGGGTTTCCATGGTAAGTAGAACCTGGAGAAATCAATGAGTTCAAGGTCAGGAAACTGGAGACAGAGGCCTTTTGTTGAGTTTCTGGAGACTTGGGATGAGCCTGCCAGGTCTGATTAAAGCGAATGCTGAGAAGTTGACAAAAACTACTGGAATGGAGCGTGAAAAGAACATAGAGAGTCATTTCAGCTCAGCTCACTCAGTCGTGTTCAACTCTGCAACCCCATGGACTGTTGCATACCAGACTTCCCTGTCCATCACCAACTCCCAGAGCTTACTCAAACTCATGTCAATGGAATTGGTGGTGCCATCCACCCATCTCATCCTCTGTCATCCCCTTCTCCTCCTGCCTTCAATCTTTCGCAGCATCAGGGTCTTTTCCAATGAGCCAGTTCTCATAGAGAGTAAGAAAACTAAAATGTTGAGCATCCCATTGGTGGTATTGCTGAGGGCAATTTCCTCAAAGCTATGGAAATGGAAAAGCTTTCTAAAGATTCTGTCAAAGCCTCCTCTGCTACTTCTGGCTGCTGCCCTGGGGTGAGCCATGAAGGAGAGCTGGCACCAGGCATTTATGCCAACATGATAGGAACTCTCCACCCCCCATCAGAATTGAGATTACAGTTTTCACCCTCATAGTCTCAGTATTTTATCCCACCCCAAAATATGATGAGGTAAGTAAAACAAATTTAAGCTAAAGAATTTGGTGATCGTCTTTTAAGTAAGTGGAGTCCCCACTGAACACATTTAAATCTAATTGGGCATTGCTGGCACCCAGTTTTGTATAATTGGACCTTACATAGGCTACATGGTGACTGTGTCTCCCTCAGACTCCCACTTCACCCTGTGAATCTGTGATAGAAGCAATTCCCTCCCTCAAAAGCCATCATTATTCAGGGTTGCAAAACCCAGCAAGACAGATCAGATGTTCATCACACTGTGCTTGTCATCATCTCTCTTGTGATTACTTGTCACCATCCACACAAACCATGGCCACAGAGCATAGATTGTTAAGTTTTTTTGCTTTTTTTTTTTTAAAGAAAAGGAAGTAGTACTTCTTTGGGATCCCTGCATCTTCCTTGGCAGCCCTGTCTCTCTCCATGACTGTACCACCATGACGAACAACCACACTGAAACTTGAGTTTCCTGAAGCCCTGCTCTCTGATTAAACCAAAGTGTGAGAAAGACAGAAAATGTCGTTTGAGTAAGCTTCCACTCATGCATTCATTCAGTCATTTGCTCATTCATCAAATGTTTACTGAACTGATTGAATTATTCAGAAAGGAATGAGCTGTGTTCCCTGCCCACTCATAGCTCAGAGCGTAGTAGGTGGCAGTGAGTGTGGGTTTATGGTGGTGGATGACAGAGACACATGCATAAGTCCTTGTGACCAAAAATAAGAAAAACAGAAGAAAATACATTCTCAAGAGAGTCACTAGGAAAAGGCCAAGAAGCAGTAGGAGTTATTAATTCTCCCCAAATTCAAGAAAGGAGTCATGAATGTGGTGGCATTTAAACAGGGTCTCAAAGAAATAAAGAAAGCTCATGGTAACATGAGCCAGATGCAGGGTAGGGAGAAAACAGGTCTGCAGGAAAAAATAGAATTTGGTTTGTCACGATGAAAGCTAACATATATTAAATGTTTTCCTGTTACAGCTACAGGAAGATTTTTAAGATAAGTTATAATACTTAATTCTTATAATAATCTTGTGAGACAGGTGTCCTTTATCCTTACTTTACAGAGAAGAAACATAAACCAAAAATATCCAGCATAACATTCCAAGCTGAGGCTTTTACTAAGGGGAGGAGCTGCCTGCCTCCTAACCACGCCCCCAAACTGAAGGATGTTGTAGAGCAAGTCTAGAGTCTTGATAGAGGACCCCATCCCCTTGGAATGCCAGGTGGAAGGGCTTGGGCTTTTTTATTGTCCTACTTTCTAAGGACAGAAAGGAAATAAATGACAACACAGAGGAAAACAACTTGGGCAGCTGTGTAGAGAATTCATTTGCATTTTAATGAGAACGTTTACCACCTCCAGCCAGAGCTTTTAACTAAGGGAAGCTCAAATTCAAAGTGGGAGGGAGCCTAAGAGGTTAGAGACTTCCAGATGGAGCCTGAGTGGGAACAAGGTCAGCAGAGAGAGACTCGCACGTCTAGGGAAGGCAGCTCTCCAGCAGAGAGGAATCCACCCCACCCTTCTCCTTCTGTAAGGAGGGAGAAAACCTCTCTCATTTTATCCAAAGTCACAGAGGTATAGGGTGGCAGAATGGAGATCCAAACATTAGTCTTCTCTCTCCAAGTCCTATATCCCTTCCATTGCATGACTCGTATTTAAGCTTCTCGATATTTCAACGAGGAAGAGCCTCTAACAGGCTGCCTGGAGCTGAGCTTCCAAGCTCTGCCAGGTGCCTCCAGCCCACGGGCACAGCCAGCCCCCGGGGCACCATGGTTCCCACAGCACAGGGAGGACTGTCAGCTGCTCCCTTTTCCCACCCCAAGCTACTTCAGGGAGCGCTCCTCCACTCCCCGGGTGCCTCCTACTCTCACCCACTCCTGTGAGGTCTCCTAAGTTTCCCCATAGACTGTAGCCCGCCAGGCTCCTCTGCCCATGGAATTTTCCAGGCAACGATACTGGAGTGGTTTGCCATTTCCTACTCCAGAGGATCTTGCCAACCCAGGGATGGAACCCATGTCTCTTGCATCTCCTGCATTGGCAAGTGGATTCTTTACCTCTACTAGCACCACCTGGGAAGCTCTTCTCCTAAGTTTGAAAGTGTGCATGCCTAGTCGCTTCAGTCCTGTCCACCTCTGTGTGACCCTGTGGACTGTAACTGCCAGGCGTCTCTGTCTATGGGATTCTCCAGGCAAGAATGTTAGAGTGGGTTGCCATGCCCTCCTCCAAGGGATCTTGCCGACCCAGGGATCGAACCCCTGACATCTCTTGCATTGGTAGGTGGGTTCTTTACCACTAGTGCCACCTGGGGAGCTCTCTCTTAAGTTTAGACCAAAGCAAATAATCTAGAAGTTCCCAGAGAAAAGTTAAAATAAATCCAGTTGGGATGGCAGGTGAACCAGATGCAGAAGATCAAGAGTCTTCTGTGGACTCTTAAGAATGAGATATGAATCTCATGACCACTGTGGAACCTATCCTCTTACAACTTCACAATTGGACACAGGAAGCTGTTGACCTTTCACCTAGTTGATCCAAATTAGATTTTGCATCTGATTGCATGCAAGCCTTTCTGATTTGTTATTTGTGCATTTGGCCACCTGATGTGAAGGGCTGATTCACTGGGAAAAGACCATGGTACTGGGAAAAATAGAAGGCAAGAGAAGGGAATGACAGAAGATGAGATGGTTGGATAGCACCACAAACTCAATGGACATTAGTCTGAGCAAACTCTAGGATATAGTGAAGGATAGGGAAGTCTGGTGTGCTGCAGTCCGTAAAGTCACAAAGAGTCAGACATGACTGAGCGATTAAACAACAACAATAGGATACAAAGCCAGCCTGATTTTAGCTCTGTGCTCCTCTGCACACCACTCTTTCTTTCTTTAATTGGAGTGTCTTAAGAGGAGAGAGTACTTCCTGATAGAGGAGCCACTTTTCGTCAAGTCATTCAACATTTTGCAAATTTGACTCAAGCACCCCCAGTAGAATGCGCCTCTGTTTGTTGGAAGAGCAGCCACATGGACTAAGAGAGGAAGACCGGAAAGGCAGCCAGAAGGGGCAGATGCAGGCATGATCAGTCGGTTGTCTGTCTAAGGAAGTTCCATCTGCTGGGTGAAGTAGGGAAAATCAGCGATACTCCACATCGGGAATGTAGCAGTACTGATGGTGACTGTAGTATTTAGGAGAGAAACAGGATCCACTCACACAGAGGAGGACCCTGCTCATATCTAGGTCAAGTGTAAGAGGCCAACCAAGCAGGCAGGATGGGGGTTCTTGACCATCCCCTACTGAAACTCCTTGAATGGCTAGCCACTGCTGTCAAAGTGACATCCTAATTTCTAACTCTGCTCAGCAGTTGCTGTTGAGCCTGTCCCTCCTTACCTCTCAAGCTCACCTCCTTTCATTCTAGTCCTACCTTTCTGCTCCTCGGTCACACAGGGCTTTCTGCCACTCCAGGGCCTTTGTACATGCCATGTCCTGAATGTGGAGCATGGCTCCTAAGCCCTCTTCATTAACTTCCATTCAGCATATAGCTTTCCCGTTACTGATCGTCTTCTAATAGAAGCCATCTTTGAGATCCAGGTTGAAACAGGTTCCCTTTTCACAGACTCACAAGGACCCCTATTGTATTGACTAGATTTTCTTACTTTCTGGCTTGAAGAAGTATAGTCAAACTCTCTGCTTTCTTTTTTTTTTTATGATTTCTTGGATGTGGCCATTTTTTAAGTCTTTATTGAATTTGTCACAATATTGCTTATGTTTTGGTTTTTTGGCAGCAAGGCATGTGGGACCTTAATTCCCTGACCAGGGGTTGAAGTCGCACCCCCTATACTGGAAGGTGATGTCTTAATCACTGGACCACCGAGGAAGTCCCCCAAACTGGCTGTTGAATCAGCATTTTATGATAACACGCCCCACCCTAAGTAAGCCTCCATAGCCATTTATCTCACCACCCAGGCAACGTGAGGATGGTAAAATTATACATGAATGAGGTGCCAGGACATGGGGGCTCCACTTTGCCAAGGAGAAAATCATAAGTAGTCAGGAACTTACTTTGTGTGTGTTTTATGTTTTATTATTTATTTCTTACTGCAATATAATTGAGATAAATACTCTATAAGTTTAAAGTGTTGATTTGATATATTTATCTTTCTCAAAGATTACCACCATAACATGAACAACCACCTTCTATCACATCACATAATTATCATTTCTTTTTTGTGGTGAGAGCTTGTAAGATATAGCCTCTCAGCAACTTTGAATAGGTAACAGAGAATTGTTGATTATAATAGGAGCTTACTTTTAAGATTTATCTGAAAGAAGGCATCTGTGTTTTCAGGAAGCCCTGAGGGCATTGCAGAGTGCTTCTGGAAATACGTCCATTCCGTTAACTCCCAAGGGCATTTAGGAACACAGTCTGAGTGATGGTTGACATAGCTATAACTGTAAAATAACAGCGCTGATAGCCAACTCCCAGGGCTTAATCACAGGATGCGAGTGTTGCCTTCCTTCTTGCTTTCTCCTTAAAATGCGTCACAAAGGCTAAACATACATCCTGAGCGTTTCTTTGGAAGCCCCAGCGCTGCTTTCTGACACAGCACGTCCAATTAGATGCCCAGCATCCAGCACCTCTGACCCCATCTGTGGGAGGAAGGCTCCCAAGCTCCGGCTTCTATTTCCAGCCTCGGAGAAGATGAGCCCAGGGAGGTGACGCATCGAAACACCTCGCCTGTTGTTTCCTAATTGACAGCCTGAAAACATCACATCAAATGATCCTCTCTCCAAACCCAATTAAGTAGCTTGCTTCTCCCGGAAGGCAAGTTTTATTTTATACTTCCCTTTATCCTCATTCTCCAGTCTCATTCCTAACTCTGGCCACCTCCCCATAGGCAAGCATACTAATGTGTTTAAAGCTTATCTTTCTTGCTTATTTGTATTCTTACAAAATGGGCTTTGTTGTAGAATATGTATGTATTTTTATGTACATTGTATTATACATTGTGTTTTTTGCCCTTTTTTTTCCCACTCATCACTATACCTCTACGATTTAGTTACTATGCATGCATCTGATCTGTACATTATGAATGCCCACACCTTACCTGGTCACTGACTCAGTGATAGTTCCTCTGCTTGTTTCCAACTCTCTATCATTGTGAACAGTGTTTTAGAAGGTATCCCTAAGTGTATGCCCTTATATCTGAACATGTTCTTATTTTTCTAATGGCCAGATTGCTCTCCAGAGGCTCTAAAGAACTCCTCTATCTTCACATTCCCATCCTAGCCAAGCCTTTGGCATTTTCCAGCCTCCCACTTTTTGCCAAACCAATATGTGTAAAGTGTTATCTCATTATTTTAATTTGCATTTTTCTGATTGCTAATGAGTCTGAGCAACCTTCCATATGTTTGATGGCTTTTTGGATTTCCTGTTCTGATTAAATTTTCTATTTATATCCGTTGCCTATTTTTCTTTTGTGTTTGCTGTCTTGTAAGTATTCACCCCTTGTGTTAAACACTGCAATTATCTTATCCCATTCTGCCATCTATTAACTTTGTCTATAGTATTCTTTGCTGAACATAAATCCTTAATTTGGAATGTCCTTGAATTTGACATTTTTTTATCCTAAGGTATTCATTCAAGGTTTTATTTTAAGAGACTTTCTTTACCCCGTGTCCCAGAGATTTTTTTTTTTTTACTCTTAAATTTTTCCTATTTATGTTTAGGTCTTTAATCTCTTTAAGGTTCATCTCGGTTGTGGTATTAGTAAAAATCCAGTTTTATTTTTCTCCATATAAGGAGCCGCCTTTCCCGATCTGACCTGCTAAACCATCTGTCTGTCAACTCCCCATTGATGTATGGTGCCATATTTATTGTAGTATACGACATTCTGTATATTTGTGGGACTCTTTCTCACCTTTTCATCATATTTCACTAGTGTATATATTTGTTCTCGAGCATACGCCATGCTTTTTCATTGTAATAGTTTTGTAGTACATTTTGATTTTTGAAAAGGCTAGTATGCCCTCAATATTTTAAAAGTTAACTTAGATATTCTTGGATCTTCCTTCTCTGAAATTAAATTTTAGAGGTTTACCAAGTTCTTTTTAATGTACAACTAAAAAGTTGAATGATATTCATTAAATATAAAGATTAATTTTTAGAGAATTTACATCATTACACCCAAATAAATGTTTACTCATTTATTTATATAATTTTCAATGTATTTAGCTTCAAAATTTTTGTCTCTTTGCACAAAGTTAATTCCTAAATGCTTTATGCGTTTTGTTGTTATTATAAGTGGTATTTAAAATTTCATTTTATTATATTTGGTACTAGTCTAGAAAAAATCGATTGCTATTTGGAGTTTAATTTTATATGCTTAAACTTACTGAATCCCTTTGTTAGTTCAAAGAGCTTTTATGCTGATGTGATTGCATTGTTTTAGATTAGTGTATACTGTCTGCAAATAACAATAGCTTTTTCTTTGTTTTCTTAAGACCTTATATCACTTTCACATGGGCCAGGACCTTCAGTACTGTAAAAACAAGGGCTGGTATAAGGATCTTTGTCTTTTCTGATCTTAAATGTAGTATATTATAGTTTCTGTATTACATGTATTTGCCATAGGTTTGGGGGACATAAAATTTAATCAAGTTAAGAAAAATCCCTTTCTTTTTTTAGTATCTGTTCATCTTTTATTTCCCATAGTAATCTCATTCATTTTTTTAAACTTTTTACTTTATGTTGGAGTATAGCCAATTAACAGTGTTGTGATAGTTTCAAACAGACAGCAAAGGGACTTGGCCATACAGATACATGTATCCATTCTCCCCTAAACTCCCCTCCCATCCAGGTGGCACATAACATTGAGCAGAGTTCCCGGTGCTGTACAGAAGGCCCTTGTTGGTTGTCCATTTTCAATATAGGAGTGTGTACACGTCGATCCCAAACCCCAACTCTCCCTTCCACCATCATTTCCCCTGGGAACTGTAAGTTTGTCCTCTAATTCTGTGAGTCTGTTTCTGTTTTGTAAATAAGTTCATTTGTATCAAGGAAATTCCTTGTTATTCTATTCCTTTTTCAATGCCATACTGCTTAGCTCATTTATTTTTAAATCTTTCATTTCTCATATTATCACATTATTGTTATTGGAGTGCATGGTCTGCTAGATAGCGATCCTATAGTTTTCTCAAAGACACCACAGTAGCTGCTTTAGTCCTGCATCCACAACCATGATGTTTGGGAGGAAAAGTCAAGGTTTGAACTCAAAACAATTACTTCCAATTAAGGACTCATTGGTGTCTGATTGTGTCCAATGCTAATCTGAAATTGAGGGAGATTCGAGGGGTGTCTATAAAACCATCTCCCTTCAGTCAAAAAACATCAACTTTCTATGGTGTCATGACTGAAGCATTGACAAAGTGACAAATTTTAGTTCACAACACAATTGAGATATTTGGAGCCATTTAGATTTCAAAGGAAAAGTTCACCAAGCATAACATAACACGAAGGAGAAAGGTTCCATGTACTTGAATGAAGTCTTAAGGGTATGGAAAGATTGTAATAGGAGAAGGGAAATAAGAGAGGCTGAAGAACTCAGGCGATGATTGTTGTTGTTCAGTTGCTCAGTAGCGTCTGACTTTTGCAGTTCCATGGACTGCAGCACGCCAGGCCTCCCTGTCCATCACCAACTCCCGGAGCTTACTCAAACTCATGTCCGTTGAGTCGGTGATGCCATCCAACCATCTCATCCTTTGTTGTCCCCTTCTCCTCCCTCCTTCAATCTTTCCTAGCTTCAGGGTCTTTCCCAATGAGTCAGTTCTTCGCATCAGGTGGCCAAAGTATTGGAGTTTCAGCTTCAACTTCAGTCTTTCCAATGACGATTCAGGACTGACTTCCTTTAGGATGGACTGGTTGGATTTCCTTGCAGTCCAAGGGACTCTCAAGAGTCTTCTCCAACACCACAGTTCAAAAGCATCAATTCTTTGGTGCTCAGCTTTCTTTATAGTTCAACTCTCACATCAATACATGATGACTGGAAAAACCATAGCTTTGACTAGACAGACCTTTGTTGACAGAGCAATGCCTATGCTTTCTAATATGCAGTCTAGGTTGGTCATAGCTTTTCTTCCAAGGAGCAGGCATCTTTTAATTTCATGGCTGCAGTCACCATCTGCAGTGATTTTGGAGCCCAAGAAAATAAAGTATGTTACTGTTTCCATTGTTTCCCCATCTATTTGCCATGAAGTGATGGGACAGAATGACAATGATTAGTATTTGGAATAAGGAAGGGATCTTACTAGAGCAGAAAATAGTTGGAAAATATGAAATAAGTTCAGATAGGCTTGGTGAGGCCAGAAAATGCAGAGTCTTAAAACTCAGCAGGGCAACTTAGTTTTAAAATGGTGAACACGAAAGGTATTTGACAGCAGACTAATAAATAAAGAGTGCTTTAAAGTTAAAATTTTCTAATTCTATTAGAAATACATATGCTCCCTTTATAGCATGGACCCACTCATTAGGTATTACTGAAGTCAGGCATTGATGGAGTAGATGTGTACTCTAAGATTCAGTTGAAGTGTTTTGTTTAGACCATAGACCAGACCTTCCCAAGAGCTATTTAGGTTTGTTTTTTCTATTGGCTTATTCACTTGTTGGTTGGTTTGTTTCAAGTTTTAATTTAGCATGCCCATGTACAATAAATTGCTTATATCTTACTCAAGGATTTTTGATTTGATCGTGCTTTTTACAACACAGAACTTTCCATTTCTGCTGACCAGAAAACAAGCTTATTCATTAACTGCATTTTTGGCTGAACTCTGGCTAAATTTTCCTAAACAGAACAGCTTATTAATCTGACTGGTAGATTAGTTGGCTGGAGTTATGGGTTCAGTTATGTTCCCCCAAATTCATATGTTGCAGTCCTAACCTCCCATACCTTAGAATGAGAACTTATTTGAAAAAAGGGCTACTGAGGATATAATTAGTTAAGATGAGGTCATACTGGGACAGAGTCCATCCATAATCCATTATGACTACTGTCTTTTAAAAGGGGAGAATTTGGAGACAGACATGTGCAGGGAGAAGGCTGTGTGAACATGAAGCAGAAATATGGGTGATGCATTTATAAACCAAGGAACGCCAAAGACTATCATGAAACTAACAGAAAGCTAGGAGGGAGGTATGGAGGAAACTTCTTCACAGCCTCAGAAGAAACCAGCCTTGCTGACACCTTGATCTTAGACTTCTGACCTTACAACTGTGAGACAAATTTCTATTGTTTCTGCCATGCAGTTTGTGGTACTTTGTTACAGCAGCCCCAGCAAACTCATGCAGTTGGTTCATAGATAGTCACTACCCTGGCTCTATCAGATGGGCAAGAGTGAAGCAGAACAGTAAAGTAGAAACGCAAGGGAGGAGGAGTCACAGTCTGGCTCCTTTGCAGGCCCTTGTAGAATTAGCTTCTTAAGAGATTCGTCTTAGAATTTTTCATTTTTATTTATTTTTTGACCATGCCGCACAGCACATGGGATCTTGGTCCCCTGACCAGTGATTGAAGCCATGTCCCCTGCACTGGAAGGGCTGAGTGCTAACCACTGGACCGCCAGGGAAGTACCAAAGAGATTCATGCTAGAATTTTAGTTGAGAAGTTCAAAATGTCTGGATAGGACAATGTATCAAGTGTCCTGATGTCCATGCAGCCAGCCCGAATACTCCACAGCTGAAAGACAAGGCCTTGGGCTGAAAAGAGGATGCCGGTGAAAAGGCTGGCTACCCAGAAATCAAACAACCTTGGCATCTGAGAGAATTCCCAGATAAGTAGAAGGCACGCTTGGAAAGGAGTCACACTAGTAAAGCAAAGGGGATGAGACATTTTCAACTTGGTTCATGGCATATGGGTTTGGGGCATTTGACTCAACTTAGCCATTAGCGCTGAGCACTTGGAATCTTGGTAAGAGTTTCAGTGAAGCAGGAGCAGTTAAGAGATTTTCAAAGATGTGGAGCAGCGTCCAGTGGCATCATGACAAGTGTCTTATTTGGGAAGATACCAACAGTGGCTACCTATACTAGCCAGCGTGGTGAGGTGACTCTGCCTTGATCTTATCTTCCCAACTCCCCTGGTTTTGCCAGTTTGCCAAGCCTGCCTCTATACTTCCCATTGCTGGACTTCTCACTGGCAGCACAGTGGTTAAAAATCTGCCTGCCAATGCAGGGAACATGGGTTCAACCCCTAGTCCAGGAAGATCCCATGTGCCATGGGGCAACTAAGCCTGTGTGCCAATAACTACTAAGTCCAGGCTCTAGAGCCTGCGAGCAAAAACAAGAGAAGCCACCGCAATGGGAAACCTGTGCACTGCAATGAAGAGTAGCCCCCACTTGCTGCAACTAGAGTAAGTCCACGCAAGGAAGACCCAACACAGCCAAAAGTAAATAAATAAAAATTAAAGTAAAAAATAAATATAATTCCCGTTGTTCATCACTTCTTAAGTTAACCAGCACCTGGTGTGCGTGGCTGGATCCAAGAACACTGACTGGCAGAGTCACTTGTCTCTTGCCCCCAGCAGCAGTGACCTTGAGCTTCTTCAGCCTCCGGGCCCTCAGAGAGCTCATCCCACCGCTGGGCTCTCTCTGCACCTTGTGCTTGCCTCTAAAGTGCCACCCGTGACCCTCCACCTGCTCTTCTGCCTGCCCACCATGATCCTGGGCTCTTTCAAAATTAAGAACGGGACTTTTTTTGGTGGTTCAGTGGCTAAGAATCTGCAGTCCCAACGCAGGGGAGTTAGATTTGATCCCTGGTCAGGAAACTGGATCCCACATGCCCCAACTAAAGATCCTGCATGCCACAACCAAGACCAGCTAAATAAATTAATTAATTAAAAACAAGCAAACACAAGAGATTGGTAATATGTGGCTTTGGTGTTTCAGTTTCAATCTCACTGTGTATGCTAAGTCACTTCAGTCATGTCCGAGTCTTTGTGACCCCATGGACTGTAGCCCGCCAGGCTCCTCTGTCCTTGGGATTCTCCAGGCAAGAATACTGGAATGGGTTGCTGTGTCCTTCTCCAGGGGATCTTCCATACCCAAGGGATCAAACTCGGGTTTCTTGCATCTCTTGCATTGGCAGGCGGGTTCTTTATCACTGGTGCCACCTGGGAAGCTCAGTCTCACTAGCACCTGATAATTTTTTTTTTTTAACATATTTTTCGCAGTGTTGTCTCCTATCTCTCCCTTAACCTCTTCCTCATTTTTGAGGATTTAAGAATAATATGGCTCCCAGAGGAAATGGAGGAATAATGTATGAAATAGAACCCGAGATCTTTTGGATTCCTCTAGGTGCTCAGATGTCATACTTTTGAGATGGCCTGAGACTCTAGTCCTATCCACTCTTGGATTAGTTCTCCTCCCTCTAGGTGAACACTCTGCTACCTGCATTTTTGTACCAGAACCGCCATTTCTGCAAGTCTTCCAGCAAGTAACTGAAAGTTGAATGAATCCTAATCTAACCTTTTTTATTTTTTTACTAACTAACTAGACTCTCCTAAGGCAGTATTAGGCCCACTAAGACTCCTGCTAATACCTCTTCAAGCATTGTAAACCATGAGATTACACAAAGGGCCCTTCCCCCAACTCTTGCTGGACATCCACTTCTCTAATTTCTTTCTGGTTCCTGGAAACTCCATCTCCAGCAGGCAATATTACTTAATTAACAATATTTGTCTACAAGCTTTAAGTAAGATTTTCTAATTGCAACAGTTTCACATCACTTTTGTTCATGTTGATAAGTTATTTAAACATCATGAATAATTCAGATTGAGGTTTTGAATTGTTAATCAGAATAATGATAGCTGCAGTTCAACAACTTCATTTGCAGTGACTTTGAAAAAGGCCCTGAAACCATTTCCTTCAACAGCCTGAGGCTCTACTCTCAAAGCAAAACAAGAAATTGCCAAAATTGCCAAATAGTGACTAAGTTTGTGTTAACTTTGAACATAGTAATACAATGCAGACGATATCACTCCATGGCTACATTTCACAATTGCAAATATCACTGCATTCTCTCTCACATTGATTTGCAATCTATTAGCAGCATACCCTAAAAGACAGAAACGGTATGGCCCTAACAGAAGCAGAAGATATTAAGAAGAGGTGGCAAGAATACACAGAAGAACTATGCAAAAAAGATCTTCATGATCCAGATAATCACTATGGTGTGACCACTCACCTAGAGTCAAATATCCTGGAGTGTGAAGTCAAGTAGGCCTTAGGAAGCTTCACTAGGAACAAAGTTAGTGAAGGTGATGGAATTCCAGCTGAACTATTTCAGATCCTAAGAGATGATGCTGTGAAAGTACTGCACTCAATATGCCAGCAAATTTGGAAAACTCAGCAGTGGCCACAGGACTGGAAAAGGTCAGTTTTCATTCCAATCCCAAAGAAAGGCAATCCCAAAGAATGCTCAAACTACCGCACAATTGCACTCATCTCACACACTAGTAAGGTAATGCTCAAAATTCTCCAAGTGAGGCTTCAATAATACAACAACAGAGAACTCCCAGTTGTTCAAGCTGGATTTAGAAAAGGCAGGAGAACCAGCAATCAAACTGCCAACATCTGTTGGATCATAGAAAAAGCAAGTAAGTAAGTAAGTGTTGGTCTCTCAGTCATGCCTGACTCTTTGCGACGCCGTGGACTGCAGCCCACCAGGCACCTGTGTCCATGAGATTTTCCAGGCAAGGATACTGGAGTGGGTTGACATTTCCTTCTCCAGGGAATCTTCCCAACCCAGGGATTGAACCCGGGTCTCTTGTACTGCAGGCAGATTCTTTATCACCTGAGCTACAAGGGAAGTCCTAGAAGAAAAAAAAATAAAAGCAAGAGAATACCAGAAAAACATCTATTTCTGCTTCATTGACTATGCTAAAGTCTTTGACTGTGTGGATCACAACAAACTGTGGAAAATTCTGAAAGAGATGGGAAAACCAGACCCCCTGACCTGCCTCCTGAGAAATCTATATGCAAATCAAGAAGCAACAGTTAGAACCAGACATGGAACAACTGACTGGTTCCAAATTGGGAAAGGAGTCTGTCAAGGTGGTGTATTGTCACACTACTCATTTAATTTATATGCAGAGTATACCATGCAAAATGCCAGGCTGGATGAAGCACAAGCTGGATTCAACATTGCTGGGAGAAATATCAATAACCTCAGATATGCAGATGACACCACCCTTATGGCAGAAAGCAAAGAGGAATTAAAGAGCCTCTTGATGAAAGTGAAAAAGGAGAGTGAAAAAGCTGGCTTGAAACTCAGCATTCAAAAAATTAAGATCACGGATCTGGTGCCATCACTTCATGGCAAATAGATGGGAAATGATAGAAGCAGTGACAAACTTTATTTTCTTGGTCTCCAAGATCACTGCAGATGGTGACTGCAGCCATGAAATTCAAAGACGCTTGCTCCTTGGAAGACAAGCTATGACAAACATAGACAGTGTATTAAAAAGCAGAGACATTACTTTGCTGACAAAAGTCCATAAGTCAAAGTTTCCCAGTAGTCATGTAGGGATGTGAGAGTTGGACCATAAAGAAGATTGAACATTGAAGAATTGATGCTTTTGAACTGTGGTGTTGGAGAAGACTCTTGAGAGTCCCTTGGACTGCAAGGAGATCAAACCAGTCAATCCTAAATGAAATCAGTCCAGAATCTTCATTGGAAGGACTGAAGTTGAAGCTGAAACTCCAATACTTTGGCCACCTGATGTGAAAAGCCAACTCATTGGAAAAGTCCCTGATACTGGGAAAGATTGAAGGCAGGAGGAGAAGGGGAAGACAGAGGACAAGATAGTTGGATGTCATCACCTACTCAACGGACATGCGTTTGAGCAAGCTCCAGGAAATGGTGAAGGACAGGGAAACCTGGCGTGCTGCAGTCCTGGGTTTGCAGAGAGTCAGACACAACTGAGTGATTGAACAACAACTAAAAGACAATGGAAACACCCCTTTCTGCTTAAGGACTATCAAGTAAGCAGAATTTAGCAAGTGTCTCAATCTGAGAACAGTTAAAGATTGCTGTCTATGCAAAATAGTCCTGGCCTCACCTGTACCCCTTGGCAGATGACTCACTTTCCAATCTGTTACACTAGGTTTCTGTTTTCAAAACAAGCCCTAGCTTGCATGCCCAAGTGGCACCTGATAGATCCACTTGGATGACCCATCATCTCAATACACCCACAGTTTAACTGATTCCCTGTGGCTCAGGTTTTTTCCCCCAAGAACTGTGTCTTGGTTAATGATGGCAGCAAGGTATAGTAGTTAAAAGCACATCAGTTGAAGTATTGGATTGGCCAATGAGTTCATTTGGGTTTTTTCCATAAGATGGTATAGAAAACCTGAACAAAATTTTTGGCCAACCTAATAATTCCCAGCTGTAAATTCTAACTCAGCACTTATAGCTACATAACTTGAACAGTCTTCTTAAGCCCTCTGTGCTCCAGTTAACTCCTCTGTAAGATGAGCATGATAATACCAGCACTTATTTCATAGGATTAAATGAGTTAGCATTTCTAAAGCACTTAGACCAGCTCCTGGCCCATAATAGGCATTTTAAAAGTGTTAGTTACATTGACATGAATCAGCCATCGATTTACATGTATTCCCCATGTCAATGTATGGCAAAAACCACTACCATATCATAAAGTAATTAGCCTCCAACTAATAAAAATAAATGGGGAAAAAATAAAAGTGTTAGTTAAAAATGCTGTCTCCCTCCACCCCATCAAATGGACCTGGTAACTATCTTCCCTCCATCTGTCTCCACCTGTTTTATGTCCCACCTTCCCCATGAATCTCTTCTTTATCACATCAGCACGCAGTGGTCCCTCCCTTTCTCAGCTGCAAGTAGCACATAGAACTGATAGAATTCTGTTCCCTTATTGGTACATGTGTGCCATATTCATTATGTCTGCCAGCCATTTGTCATTCTTCCTGGGGTAGTTATCCTTGGGTGTTGGGGGATTTATTTCTCTTTTATTAATCACTGAAGATCAGGGCTTTCATAATTCCCAGCCGGCCCAGTGCTGAGCATGTAGTAAGCATTATATAACTGGCAATTATCTATTTTGGTAGTTGAGTGAAAGAGAAAAAAGAACAAAGATTATGACCGAAAAGCATAAGAAGCACTGAGCCTGACAGAATAGGTCCTGTTTTCTAGCCCTCTGCACTCTCAGATCATAACCTTCCTCACAGATTAATTATTTGTTTAATGATTATATCCTCTGCTAGAATGTAAAACCTCCATAAAGGTGAAGATCATGGGAATGCATTTCCACTGCTTCTAGGATTCTTAACTGTAACTATGTGGCTATCACTCTGATAATGCCTCTGGTTATGGGCAGTTATGTTTATATGGTACTGCATAGCCTGAATGTGAGGAGATTTTGTAATTTACTATTAATCATCAAAAGACTTCCCAGGTGGCACAGTGGTGAAGAACCTGCCTGCAATGCAGGAGATGCAGGTTCAATCCCTGGGTCAGGAAGATCCCCTGGAGAAGGAAACAGCAGCTCACTCTAGTATTCTTGCCTGGGAAATCCCGCGGGCAGAGGAGCCTGGCGGGCTCCAGTCCATGGGGTCACAGAGTCAGACACGACTGAGACTGAAGGTGGTGGTATTAGTCACAAAGTCCCTGAGGTTAGATTTCTGCAAAGAAGAGAACACAGGACGAATAAATGACTCTCTGCCTAGAGTTCAACTCCACAGAGTTTTAATAGCCTAGATCTGAAATTCAGCATTAAGGAATTGACTGTTTCACCTTAACTTCACGAATGTATTTCTTTTCTGACACATAGGAGAAATCTATAAATTCAGTTCGCTGTTGAAACAAGAATGAAGAAAAAAACCTGAAATCATCAGAATTTACTATGCCACCAAGCATTATTTGTCTCTGCAATTTACCCTGACGAGCATCTCATAGTTTGACTGGGGTAGAATAAGCTACCTTAAGAGTGATTGACATGTTTCCATTAATTTGTGGAACTAGATAAATAAAAAATTTAATAACCACAAATTACACTCATGACATTTTATCTGTTTTAAGCATTTTAGCAGATTGGCAGTGAATAGAATGTCCTATTTAAGTATATTCAATCTAAAGCACCTCATTTGCCCTATAGAGAAAGACGACCATTAGTGAAAAGTTTATTTTTCAAAATTCAAAAAGTAAGTGAAGCATGTTATGGTTTTTCAGAGAGCGTGCTTTGATGACCCAGATTTTTCTTGTGAGCCACTCAAAAGAGAATCTCTAGAATGGCTACCAAAGTACATGAAAGACACTAGCATATGAAATAGAAAGTTAGAGACCATTCAGGAAGGAATCATGACTCATACAATTACCCTTCTTATAATGCTTACCAATGTCAGGCAACGTATTTCAGCTGGAGACTTCTCTAACCACTGACTCATTAAAGCTTCTATTAACATGTAATTTTCAAAAAAGTTAAAAACCTGGGCTCCCCTGGTAGCTCAGTGGTAAAGAATCCATCTGCCAATGCAGGAGACATGGATTTGATCCCTGATCTGGGAAGAGTCCACATGCTGCAGAGCAACTAAGCCCATGAGCTACAGCTACTGAGCCAGTGCCCCAGTGCCTGGATACAGCGATTACTGAAGCCCATATGCCCTAGGGCTGGTGCTCTGCAATAAGAAAGTAGTCCCTGGTCACCACAACTAGAGAAAAAGCCCATGTAGCAACAAAGACCCAGCTCAGCCAAAAATAAAAATAATTTTTTGAGTTAAAAACCTGATGCTCTTATAAATACAAAATAGACACATGTCAAAATTTCCATTCAACTCATTAATTAATTAGTGAGCCAGTAAGTAAAAAGAGAAATAGAGTCAGATACTCCATAGAAAGCTAAAATAAGTTTGCTAATAGTTTCAAACCTGGCAAATGTCCTACTAGGCAATACGTAGTAACTTTAAGGGTGATCAGTTTTCTGGGTAGGAATTATTTGCTTTGTCCCCAAACATAATTTGTGATATCAAATTTCCTACAAGCTACTTTCTACCTTTATAAGGCTGTGAAAATCTCTAATTAATAGGAAATAAGAAATTTAACAAAGATATAGCCTCCTCTCTGGAAAATTAGATAGTCCCCAGGAGGGGTGGGCCTGCTAGAAACATGCAATATTGCGCTGAAAAAGCACTCA
Source organism: Muntiacus reevesi (assembly GCF_963930625.1). NCBI lineage: Eukaryota > Metazoa > Chordata > Mammalia > Artiodactyla > Cervidae > Muntiacus > Muntiacus reevesi. The sequence goes on along the minus strand of NC_089251.1, from coordinate 125,096,925 downwards.
GTAATAATTGGAAAAAATCCCCTGGAGGAGGAAATGGCAACTCACTCCAGTAATCTGGCCTGGAAAATTCCATTGACAGAGAAGATTGGCGGGCTACAGTCCATGGGGTCACAAAGAGCCATGACTTCACTGGAGCTGAGTACACGCACACACACAATGCTAGCCTAGTTAGCCTGGCTGCCATGACAGAGTGCCACGGACTCAGCTGTTTAACCCACAGAAAAGTATATCTTACAGCTCTAGAGGCCAGAAATCCAAAGTCAAGTTCCCAGCAAAGGCAGGTTTTCTTCTGAGGTCTCTTCTCTTGACTTGGTTTGACTTGCATGTAGCCACCCTTTCAGTACAATCACAGAGCTCCCTCTGCCTCTTCTTTTAAAGGCATCAATCCCATCTTGAGGGCCCCATCTCAGGACCTCTTCTAACCCTATGTCACAAAGGCACCATCTCCAACTACCATCCCTTTGGAATTTAAGGCTTCAACATGCAAACTTGGGGGGAGGTGACCATCCAGTCCACAACAAATGTCTTTTGTCTGTTTCCAAGTTTTCAGATAATTTTCTTAATTCTCCAAACACTTCAGTCTGATAAGTGAAAAATATGATCTGTTCTGCTTCAAGGGCAAGGAAATTAAGATGGAAATATTTTTGAGGAAGGATGTTCTAAACAAATATGTGAGGATCATGTACAATAGGAGAGATTCAAGGTCAGAAATGGTGAGCTGATGAGGATGAGAAAACAGAAAAATTCTTACTTCCTGGCCAGCTGATTTGTCCTGGAGTTCCTGGCCTTTTATTCGGATGACTTGGGCAGTCAGGAGATGGATAAGTACAAGAATACCACCATCTACTAAGTACCACCATCTGTTGCATTCCTACTATGTGTCAGTCACTTCATATACATTGTCTTGACCACACACAGTAACCGTGCAGAGTTATTACTCCCATTAGGCAAGAATATGACTTGGTCATGAAGTCCTGGTGAGTTGCACAAAAGACTAAATTGAGAATAGGTCTAGTTCTGTCTGGTCCTGCTGAACATGATTTATTCTGTGACACAGCCTCCAACTCTAGGCTTCATCTGTGAGTGTTGTATTCATGGGAAGCACCACACATTTATTTATTCTGAGTCCCTCGTATGTACATATGTGAAAAAATAGTGACATCCAAGACATATCAGGTCCCTGGCACCATTAATTGAGGTGGGAAAGACAAGGAAACAGGACCTGTGTATGAAAGAGATCAAGAATTTGGCTTTGGAAATATTAAGTCTGATATGCCTGTAAGACATGTCAAGTAAGCAGCAAAGCAGAAGAAGACTAGAGATTCATCAGCATCAAGTAGTTATTTAAGATGATAAGCAAATTCATGCGTCTAGAATGATACTCTTTTGCAAGAATAATCATCACCAAACCTGACACTCAGGGGTATGGTCATACAGATTATTGAAATATTTAAATAATTTTATATGAATTGGTTACCTGTGTCTGCCCAAGTCTCCCAAAGGCCCTTTCCCTCCCTCTCAATTACAAATACCCCTGAGCCTGCCCACCATCCAGTTACTAAAGGTATAACATCTCTAAGTAGTGGCAATTCAGGTTGATCTCTACTCATACCCTACTATTTAGGATATTTAAAATATCACCTCTAATTCATAACCACTAAGTCTTGACCTCTTAATATATACCAACCACCATGTTAAGTCTTTATCTGAATTGCCTTATTATAGTCCCTATCACCACCCTTTGTAGTAAATGTTAATATCATTCCCATTACACAGTTGAGGGAACTGAGGCTCAGCGGAGTCAATAACTTGTCCTAGGCCAAATGGTGAGTGATGGAGTCAGGAACTAAACCAAACAGTCTAACCTTGGAGCCTGTGCCCCATTCTGCTTCTCCAGCCCTGGAGAGGCTCTATCCTTGGCTGACAGCCCTGACCAGAGCACAAGGATCTATTCAGCCTATAGCCCTCACCTCCTATCCACTAGAACGGTGAGCAAAGTTCTCTCCTGGAGCTGAGCACCAAACTGCTGCCTCTGTTCAATACTGAATAGTTGTTCACTTCCTCCAAGCTCTCTCTTATGAAGTATGACAAGAATGGGAAATTGTTGATTCCACTCTTTTCATACCAGTTTAAGTTATTTGTGCTATTCTTATGTGTTCACTACATAATTTAATCACTCTGTGTCACCTGTCTCGCTTGGTAGCACTTAACCAAAACAATTGTCTGAGCATCCCTGTTCATGCTTCAAAAATAATGTTTAGAGACACAAACGGGTGGGTGGTCTTATGGTGGTCTTTATGTCAAGTCCTAATATTACAATGATGATGAGGATGATGAGGATGGAAACATAAGTTTTTAAAGTGAAAAGTTAACAGATACAGACTACTATGTATAAAACAGGTAAACTATACAGTCTTACTGTACAGCACATGGAGTTATCTTCAATATCTTATTATAACCTATAAAGGAAAGTAATCTGAAAAATCATATATATGTATATAAACATATATGGGTGTATATATATAACTGAGTCATCTTGCTATACAACAGAACTAATACAACCTTGTAAATCAGCTATACTCCAATTTTTAAAAAAACCACCAAGTCTCCTTAGAAGCTATTGCTGTTGCTCTTCAGTTGCTAAGTCATGTCTGACTCTTTGTGACCCCATGGACTGCAGCACGCCAGGCCTCCCTGTCCTTCACCATCTCCCGGAGCTTGCGCAAACTCATGTCTGTTGGGTCGGTGATGCCATCCAACCGTCTCAGCTTCTGCTAGCCCCTTCTCCTCCTGCCCTCAATCTTTCCCAGCATCAGGGTCTTTTCCAAAGAGTTAGTTCTTCTCATCAGGTGACAAAAATAGCTTTAGCATCAGTACTTCCGATGAATATTCAGAACTGATTTCCTTTAGGATTGAATAGTTTGTTCTCCTTGCAGTCCAAGGGACTCTCAAGAGCCTTCTCTAACACCACAGTTAAAAAGCATCAATTTTTCAGTGCTTGGCTTCTTTATAGTCCAGCTCTCACATCCATACATGACTACTGGAAAAACCATAGCTTTGACTATATGGACTGTTACCTGGTTTTTTGTTATCTGTTTGTGTCTCCCCAAAATTCATATATGGAAACCTAATTCTCAATGTGATGATATTGGGAGGTGAGTTCTTTGGGAGATTATCAGGTCATGAGTGTAGAATCCCCACGAATGGAATTAATGACCTTTATAAAAGAGACTCAGAGAGCACCCTTGTACCTTCTGCCATGTTGAGGACACAGCTGTCTATGAACCAAGAAGTGCGCCTTCTCACCAGACACCGGATTCACCAGCAACTCGATACTTAGACTTCCAGCCTCAGAACTGTGGGAAATAAATTTCTATTGTCTGTAAGCCACCAGGTTTATGGTAGTCAGTTATAACATCCTGAACAGAAGAAGACACTAACTCATACACTCACCTTCCTTTTTATAGTAAAGTTTTGACACATCCTATATCATGGATAAACTTCAAAGACGTTATGTGGTATAAAATCAGCCAGACACAAATGGACAAATATTATACAACTCCACTTATATGAAATATCTGGGCTAAAATCTATAGAGACAGAGAGTAGAATAGAATTTACCAGCAGGATGGAGAAGGAGGGTAGAGTGGGGAATTATTGCTTAATGGACACAGAGTTTCTGTCAGGGATGATGAAATTGTTCTGGAAATAGTGCTAATAATTTTACAACAATGTGACTTAAAGTAGCTGAATTGTACACTTAAAATGGTTAAAATTGTAAATTTTATATTATATATATTTTGTCAGGGTTACTTTTTTAATCCAACAAGCTACTCATATCTGAGCAACTAAAAAACTCAACCACTTTAAGAAAAAAAAAGGCAACAGAGGAAAGATAAAGATTTTTTTCACACATATGAAAGCTGGCAATTTTTCATCAGCAAAGCATTATTACAAAAAATATTAAAGAAAGTCCTTTAGGCAGAAGGAAAATGATACCAGATGGAATTGTGGAAATTTGATTCTATACCAAAGAATGAAAAGCTCAGAAGTGGTAACTACATGGGTAAATATATGAGTTGTATTTTATTATTGTCTCCTTAAAAGATAATTGACTAAGCAAAAATATCAGCAATATAGTATAGAGTTTACAATACATGTGAAAGTAAAATATAGTAACAGCACAGAGGTCAGGAGAGAAAAGGAAAGAGTTATACTATTTAGAGGCCCTTATACTGTACATAACACATATAATATTACTTGAATGTAAACATTTTTTTTTATTTTTTTATTTTTTTCATTTATTTTTATTAGTTGGAGGCTAATTATTTTTGTAAACATTTTTTTTTAAGCCATGTTGCACAGCTTGTGAGATCTCTGTTCCTCCACCAGGGACTGAACCCAGACCATGACAGTAAAAGACAAGATTAAATACAGAAGACAGAAATTACTGTAGGTAATACAGAAGGTTAAATGCTTTTAAAAAAAAAACAGTTTAAAGGTTGGAGAAGGTTGAGTCCACGTTCCCATCATTGTAAATGTGATGCAAAGTCAGGAGTTGCTACACCCATTGCCTCTGCTGCTAGTTTTAAAGCCACTACCATCCACAAATCCAGTGAACAGAGTGAGATGTGGAATCCAGCAACTGCTAAAATTTATTTCTATTAAAACCTAATTGCCCATCTCTGTCCACATTCTGCTGAGAGGTGACATGCCCTGTCCTTCGGCTTTTTATGTCTCATGAAAGTTCATCAAATAACTGAATCTATTCCGTGTTCAGGATCCTAGCTCCAAAAGAGTCAAGGTAATGCCACATTTTTAGCTTTCCAACTTCCCTAAAAAGAAGGAGGGCAAAATGAAGACAGAGAAAGTCAATCTAAGTAGCCAGAAAAGCTAAAACTAGTCAGTTTGGCTGACAGAATAATTGACTCACCATTTGAAATCATTTGTTAACAAAAAATTATTTATTTCCGTTTTTCTTGAAAGTTTTTCAGTTTATAAAGTGATAACTCTTTTAAATATAAGTATGTATTTTATAAGTCTAATGCCAAAATCGAATTACAAACACATTTGCTTATTTCTGTGCACTTTATTAAAAAAGGTTCAAATCAGTGTGCTGCACAAAAAGAAGCTGATCTCATTAGATACTTTTTAATACTACTGTACCTGTTAAATCTTGTTTGGCTTGCCTATAACACAGTAATGAAACAACACTATTGAAAATAGTTTCAGGCTACTAATCCAGGTCACCAAAGTTTTTTGTTTTGTTTTGTTTTTTTCCCTTTCAGTGGATAAAACAAAATGAGATTTAACATCCACAAGGCAAAATAACACACGTAAAGATAAAAATAAGTGAACCTAACTATATGTGTTAAATGGGTTCAGGAATCTTAGAATGAATTGAAATGTCTCAAAACTTGTGGAAAAGGTGCATATGCCAATGAAAACATCTACTTATTCCATGCTCAGTCAAGCTAAAAAACATTTAGTACTTATTAAAATATTCTTATCAAACCTTTTTTGAACACTGACAGTATTACTTCTGCGCCAAGTCAGGTCACCAAGACTGGCCCAGGTGAAAATAACCACTGGTCTCAATTGAGTTTTTTTTCTCGTCATGTCTCAGTCATGAATGAGCAAGTAGACCTTGCAAAAAGTGGACCTAACATTCCAGAAATGTAGTGGTGTGAGTTGAATGGGCTCTCAAATCCATCGTGGTTCATCATAGGAGCTCAGAGTTCAGTGGTCTCAGCACTAAACCAGGTGGTCTGAAGGAAGAGTCAGCATTGCATAGAACTATGGACTCACTGCTTCATGTTCTATTTCAGGCCAAATAATATCAAGCTGGGGAGAAGATGTATCATCTATAGGTCTAGTTTATATACCTGTAATTTAAAAAATTATATGGCATCTATTATATATTTTGCAAATGTGGTTTGTAAAAACTCCTATAAATAGGTGCTATTATTATCCCTTTTTACAAATGAGGAAACTGAGGCACAGAAAAATGAAATAATCTGTCCAAGTTCTCACAACTAATAAGTGGCCAAACAAAAATCCCATCCAATAGGTCTGTTTCCACAGTCCATTATGCCAGTCCAAAACTGCCACAGCAAGCTGCTTCCATGAACGAATGTCTTATAATACCACATTGTGTATTTTCAAGTTTAATTTCTTGCTGTACCTTCAGCACTTCTCAAATTTTTAATACCTTAGGTCTGAACACAGAAATAGTTTTCTTTATTCTCCTTATCTCAAGTCATAGTTGATGGTTCAAATTACTCCCTATCGGATAGGAGCTTCCCAGGTGGTGCTAGTGATAAAGAATGTGCCTGCCAATGCAGGAGACAAGAGAAGTGGGATTGATTCTTGGATTGAGAAGATGCCCTGGAGGAGGAAATGGCAACCCACTCTAATATTCGTGCCTGGAGAATTCCAAGGACAGAGAAGCCTAGTGGGCTAAGTCCATATCATTGCAAAGAGTCAGACATGACGGAAGAGACAGCCCAGCTCAGGGTAGAGTCCACCTAGCTGTATGCAAATAAGTCTAACTGCTTACAAATGGACAGGTTTCTGCATTCAGGCCCCTACATGTTTACTTTAAAGCATTTGTTTAAACCTATTAAGTTCAGGGATTCTGCCAAAGTTGCTTACAAAAACATCAAACCCAAGTTTAATAGTCTTACAGAGAAGGAACATATTGACTGACAGAATGGAACAGTACTGAGGTTTCAAGTGTGGCTTAATTCAGGACCCAGGATGCCCTGGATCCATGTAACTAGGATCCATCCATTAGCTCTACAGTCCCAAGGCTTTCCTGATAATACAAACCAATTGCCACAACTGGATACCCTCAGCCCTGATTGGCCTGCCTGGAGTCACGTGACCTGCTTGGATCAAGCAGGATGCTGGGGTAAGCAGCACACTGTCCGCTGTAGGAAGTAACAGGACCTCAGTCTCTAAGGTCTCAATAATCACTTCCCCTGCTCCACCTATTTTCTGACTTAATAAAACAAACTTGAACTCAGAGCATTTCAGTTTTGCATTAAAAAAAGGAATATCTTTAAAACTAAACAAAAAACACTGTGTACTCATTATCCTTCACATTTCCAATGTGAGATATGTCAGTTCAGTTCAGTCACTCAGTCATGTTCGATTCTTTGCAACCCCATGAACTGCAGCATGCCAGGCTTCCCTGTCCATCACCAACTCCCAGAGTTTACTCAAACTCATGTCCATCGTGTTGGTGATGCCATCCAACTATCTCATCCTCTGTCATCCCCTTCTCCTCCTGCCTTCAATCTTTTTCAGCATCAGGGTTTTTCCAATGAGTCAGTTCTTCTCATCAAGTGGTCAAAGTATTGGAGTTTCAGCTTCAGCATCAGTCCTTCCAGTGAATATTCAGGACTGATTTCCTTTAGGATGGACTGGTTGGATCTCCTTGCAGTCCAAGGGACTCTCGAAGAGTCTTCTCCAACACCACAGTTCAAAAGCATCAGTTCTTCAGTGCTCAGCTTTCTTTATAGTCCAACTCTCACATCCATACATGACTGCCAGAAAAACTATAGCTTTGACTAGATGGACCTTTGTCAGCAAAGTAATGTCTCTGCTTTTTAATATGCTGTCTAGGTTTGTCATGGCTTTTCTCTCAAGGAGCAAGCGTCTTTTAATTTCATGGCTGCAATCACCGTCTGCAGTGATTTTGGAGCCCAAAAAAAATAGTCTCCCACTATTTCCATTGTTTCTCCACCTATTTGCCATGGTCTCAGTTTTCTGAATGTTGAGTTTTAAGCCAACTTTTTCACTTTTTTGAAATAGGTCATGTGCCTCGAAATAGGGGCTTTATCAAGCCAGTATGTGCACAGAGTTTTCAGGTGATTTTCTCAAAAGACTTCAATTTTAACTGTCTTATCAGACACACAGGAAAAACAATTCATTACCAGAACATGTTTGCCAATTTTACTGTTTTCTTTCCAGTAGTTTTTTTTTTTTTAAGTGATACCTTATATGAAGAGATGAGGCTCCCATCCAATACTGAAAGCTCGCCTTTGCATTAAGCTTTGGTAATGTCAGAGAATCCACACTACTAGGTAATTGGCTCTTTGAGAACAGCAGTAAGTCTTGTTCACAGTTGAGTATTCAGGACCTACTACAGTGCCTAGGACATGCGAAAATGTTCTTTTAATGCTTAATAAATGAATGAATGCATGATAATAGTCAATATTTAGGACTTACTGTCAGAAACTAAGGGTTTTATATTTATTAACTCAGTCTTTGTAAAAAGTTTTTGGGGCAGATACAGCTATTATTCCCATTTATCAGATCAGAAATCTCTCATACATAGTAGGTGATGAAATTATGTTCTATTTTTGTTTGCTTAATTTTTAAATTTTTAAACACTTTACTTAAGTATAGTTGATTTCCAATGTGTTCATGTCTTCTGCATAGCAAAGTTATAAGTATATAACTGTACACAGTATGCCTATAAGAACTTTTCCTATTCTTTTTCATTATGGTTTACTGGTGTTTTGACCAGGCAATCCAGCATGAGAATCCATGCTCTTAAGCCCCATAATGCACTCATGACACTGACACTTGTGTCCACAGCTGCTGCTGCTCAGTCACTTCAGTCGTGCCCGACTCTGTGCGACCCCACAGACAGCAGCCCACCAGGCTCCCCCATCCCTGGGATTCTCCAGGCAAGAACACTGGAGTGGGTTGCCATTTCCTTCTCCAATGCAAGAAAGAGAAAAGTGAAAGTGAAGTCGCTCAGTCGTCTCCGACTCTTTGCAACCCCATGGACTGCAGCCCACCAGGCTTCTCCGTTCATGGGATTTTCCAGGCAAGAATACTGGAGTGGATTGCCATTGCCTTCTCCGTGTGTCCACTGAGTAATGACTATATGTATAGATTTAGGAGTGGGAGCTACAAGGTGGATGCTGAGTCTCTTCCTTGTGAGACCTAAGTTTCTAAACAGCCCTTGGTATTAATTTGCTTCACTCCCATGGGTGTCATTTCACTTTCACCAAATACCCCCAGCTATCCCAACGCACTAGTCACTCTAACAAGATCCCTTCCCCCCTCTAATATTTCACAAGTTCTATATTTTAAGATGTGTCTGAAAATAGTTTGTTTCATACTGGCAAACAGAGGTCTCAAACTCAAGTGTCTCTGGGTTCTCACAGATGAAAGAATTTTGGCAAGTGTGGTCAAATGTCACTGGCCTTTCCTGCCAAAGGGCATTTAGATGCAAAATACTTACTTTTTAGTGGTGGCCAAAGAAATGGTTGAGAGGCTGCACTAGGGGCCAGCAGTTTTCAGCTCTTACACTGAGCTTGGAGGTTTGTTCTAAGAAAACCTCACTAAGAAAGCCCCAGTGGTCTCAGAGGACACCACTAAAATAAAATAGGAAGAAGACTGCTGAAGCTAAACCAAGTGAGGGCGACCAAGTTACCTGCAGTAGAAATCTAAAGTGCTCAGAGTTGACTTTTGTAGTTAGTTTTCCTTTTGTTTTTTTTAAACAAGTTATACCTTAAATATCTCTTCTTATAGATATTTCTTTTAACTGTTACTTTACCTTTTATATAAGTTGTATATTTAATTTTTAAAAAATACTGGTTTCTTTGTTTTAAGAAATGCAAAGGATTTGGAGCTAAAACAATAAATGTTCCATTTTCCTCACTTTGGATTCCATTAAATATTAATAGAGTCAGAGCTTCTCCTTGACAATGATAACATCTGTCATTTTCTTAGGTCTTATCCTTTTTTTGTAGGAGCTCCACAGGCAACTCCCAAAGGAAAATTTCCTGAATGGAAACAATGGGAGCTCTCGAAGCTGGGAACAGTACCTTTTCTGCGTGGAAATTGAACAGTCTGCATGTGTCCAAAGGAAGTCAATAAAAAACAAAAGCAAGCACAAGAATTAACCATGAAGTACACCAAAAGTTGTAGTTTATGAAAACAGACTTATCAAATATCTTCAATTAAGAAGCTTAAAATGATTCTGTACATTAAAAAATAAAAAAGTGTAAGGGATACCCAGACCTTCGCTCACCTCCACTTTAGGAATGCTTAGGTTTATTTTTTCATTTTTGTATTCCAAGTCATCTAAAAATATGTTATTTAATGAGAGTTGTGTTCAAACATCTTTTGATATTGATTTCTAACATAATTCCACAGTAATAAGAAAACAAACTCTGCATGATGTCAATGCCTTTAGACCATGAAATTTTTACACTTTGTTGTATGTCCCTGAGTAAGTTCCAGTGTCTCCTGGTTTATAGTGTACGAGAACTTGAGTAGAATTTGTATCCTACTTTGTGTGAAAATTGTATAAATCTTAGTTATGTTGAATTGGTTCACAGTGCTTTTCAGATCTACTATATCCTTCTAATTTTCTGTCTATTTTTGAGAGTTTGATATTAAAACTCCAACTAAAAATCTTAATTTATCTACTTAAAAAATAATTGTAATATATCGTGGAACTCTATGTAATTTTTTCTGTATTTTCCAAGTCTCCTGTAAATATGTTATCATACTTGCATAATTAAAAAAAAAGAAAAATGCAAAAGTATAAAAGCATAATTTAGAATGCTTTTAATCCATTCAGTAAAACATCAATTAACTAAACTATAATTAATTAGAACATTTCATTACCTAAATTTTGCTTTGTTTCTCAAATGTTTTCTTTAGAGAAAAGTAGCAATTAAAAATGATATTACAGGTCTCTTTAAAATAGATTGCAAAGACTAGCAGTTAGCATAAATTCATATCAATTTTCTATACCTTCGATATTTACAGGCTTGTTCCATTAAAAAAAAAAAGATTACTTTTTGAGTAATTACTTTTTTGAGATAAAGCTCAGAATCATCAAAAAAGATTTAATTTGAATCATTACGCTATATTCAAACTAAAGCAGAAGAGTGGGCTCATACTTTTATCCATATGTACTTGAGAAAGGTTTTAGCAGCAAATTAAAGTTGAATAAACAGAGTATTCCATGCTTGGGGTAGCCTACTTAAAAGAAGTCAACAGACACTGCTGTACACCAAATCAGATGTGAGGAAGAGAGCTTTCCCCCATCCAGGAGGCCAGGTGAAGCCTCTGCAAAGTAAAAATCATTCCATCATGTCTGACTCTTTGCGACCCCATGGACTATAGTCCATGGAATTCTCCAGGCCAGAATACTGGAGTGGGTAGCCTTTCCCTTCTCCAGGGGATCTTCCCAACCCAGGGATCAAACCCAAGTGCCCCGCATTGCAGGCGGATTCTTTACCAGCTGAGCTAAAGGGAAGCCTTTGTAATTCCCTGTATGTGGGCCGATCTTTCACACATAGGACTTGAGGCTGCAGTTGCACTTTGCAGAAAGCACAGAAAATTGTACCTTGATTGCTTCAGCCTGAAATAACATATTTCAGTTCCTGCTATAGTCCAGTGGTCAAAACTAGTCATATTGTTCTGTCCAACTTCAAAGAGGGCTGAGAATGATTATTTTTCATGTGTTAAGGGGGTGCTAGAGAATGAGAAATATTGATGAGCCCCAGTAATGACAACCATGGTGCAATAAGCAGACGTAGTGGGCCCAACTGAAACCATTAGGTGGCATTTCCAGGGCTTCAAAGAGTTCTGGTACCAAGTCCTTTATGTCTCAGTTCAGAAAGAATTCAGCGAGAGGCAAAATGATAGATATGAATATTAGAACAGGACGCTTGTGAGACTTACAAACAGGTGGGTGAGAGAGTGTCTCTTCCAGAACTTAGTGGGTTACAGGTTTGTAATTAAAGGAAAAGTGGGGAAGGGGAAAGACCACCTTCTTTCTCATTTTTGAGTAGACATCTTGCTTTCATCATCAGCAACTCCTCCAGGTTGGGCAGTGGAATTTTCTCGATTCTATGTGGTCAACTCAGGACTGTCATGGCACTATGGAAATATTATTTCAGATCTCAGTACAATGAGAGGGTCTTTACTTTGAAATGTCACCTTGCCATAAATTATTGCTTTTTATGTGTGTAGAGAGCATATCCTGTATGCATGCTCAGCCACTCAGTCGTGTCTGACTGTGATTCCATGGGCTGTAGCCTGCCAGGCTCCTCTGCCCATGGAATTTTTCAGGCAAGAATACTGGAGTTGGTTGCAATTTCCTCCTCTAGGGGAGCTTCCCAACCCAGGGGTGGAACCCAAGTCTCTTGCGTCTCCTACACTGGCAGGTGGATTCTTTACCACTGCACCAGACGGCATGTTGTAGGGATCATTAACTTACTGAGCTCACTGCGCAGGATGTGGTCTCTGCCACCATTGTTTTATTGTTTGGGGGCATGTCTCGTGCTTCTGCTGCATGGTTTTGTTTCTAAGCAAGCCTATCTGGTTTTGTGGTTAAGCAAACCTGCTTTCTTCAGTGATCATTAACTTAGAAGGATCACCCATATTTTTTCTACCTACAATCCCCTAGTGGGATTAACTATTTAATCACCTACTCTCTGTCCCTATCACAACCAGTAGTTTGTATTTCTGCTCTAATTTCTCCTTGTGCAACTGGATAAGGAGGTCAGACTTCTGTGAGTCCTGGAACCCTAATTTTAAGACAGAGGAGGCTGTGTGAAATTCTTCAAACTAGGCTTATCGCTCAAAAATCAGATCCTGCATTTTAATCCCCACTTGATTCTCTGTGCCTGTCTTCAGCTGGTCAGGACCCACAGGAGACAAAGATGAGTGATTGGCAAAAATCACTAAAGTCCACGTCTGGCAAAAATATAGAGCGGAGTCAGACTTAGAGAACAAACTTATGTTACCAGGGAGAAGGGTGGAGGGAAGGGTGGTTAGGGAGTTTGGGACCAACATGTACACACTGATATATTTAAAACAGGTAACAAAGTCCTATTGTATAGCACGGGGAACGCTGTTCAATGCTATGTGGCAGCTGGGATGGGAGGAGAGTCTGGGGGAGAGTGATACATGTGTATGTATGGCTGATCCCTTCACAGTCACCTGAAACTATCACAACACTCTTGATCAGCTGTACCCCAAAATGGGCTTCCCTGGTGGCTCAGCAAGAAAGAATCCACCGCCAATGCCTGCCAATGTAGGAGATGTGAGTTCGATCCCTGAATTGGGGAGAACCTCTGGAGAGGGAAATGGCAACCCACTCCAGTATTCTTGTCTAGAAAACTCCACAGACAAAGGAGCCTGGCCGGCTACAGTCCATGGGATAGCAAAAGAGTCAAACATGATTTAGGAAGGATCTAAACAAGCAGCAACAATATCCCCATACAAAGTAAAAAGTTTAAAAAAGATAGAATGCATATCTAACAAGGACCTACTCTAAGCACATGGCACTCTACTCAATATTATGTGGCAGCCTGGATGGGAGGAGAATGGAGCCATATATATGTAAGACTGAGGCTCTTTACTGTCCACCTAAAACTACCACCACATTGTTAATCAGCCAGAGTCTGATAAAATAAAAATACTTTTTAAAAATGTAGAGAGAGGTGCTATTGGAGGTGGAAGGCTCTTCACCCCATCCAAGGTTGTGTGTTCTGAGTAAGGATTAGCAGTTCGCATTTCTGAGAAGAAAATGAAACTGTCCAATAGCAAACTGTCACCTGTGCCCACTCCTCCTGTCCCCAGTATGCATCCTGCTTGGGAAGAACAGAAGTGCTGACACAGAACTCATCCAAACAGCCTCCAGATGTACAGTCTTATTGCAAATTCCCACAAGATACTCTGGAGAAATAATCCATCTTCCAGTCCAATGGGACATGAAGCAGGAAATCAGGAAACACAGGTAGAGAGGGTACTGAGTTGATGAGAGGACCCTTTTGCTTAAAAAAGTACCTGCATAAGTCAACAAATGGAAATTCTCTTACACTTGGTACACTTTGTTGGGGTCAACAGTGTCATCAGAGGTTCTTATTTTCTCTCTCCATTCTGCTCTAAATTCTTTTCCTTGAAGTTCTTCCATTTTTCCTTTATACAGTAGAAGATGGCTATATTTCTAAGGTTTAGAGAAGAAACAAGACATTTCCCATGTCAGAAAAGAGTGCTGCAATTGGGGAAAAAATGTTTATTGCAATAATTCAGTTATGTTCAGTAACTCATGTTCCTTTTGTAGACAATCTTAGCTTTCCAAGATACAAAACGTTAGGGTTACAACTAAGTTTAAAAAAAAATACTAAATGTAGAAAAATCCCTAGAAGCTATTTTTAAATTTTTTTGTTCATTTATAACTTATTTTTAATTGGGGGATCATTGCATTACAATATTTGTTAGGTTTTTGTTGTTCAACAATGTAAATCAGCTACAATGTAAGTATACATATATCCCCCCTCTCTTGACCCTCCCCAGAGGTTACTTTACCAACATATTAACCAGCTTTGTCTTTGGATGATGAGATTTCAAGTGATTTCCTGGGCTAATGGTGCCAGGTTCCTTAGAGTGATCTACATTTCACTCTGTGGGGCCCTGATAAGCTGTCTGGGAAATCAGTTTCTCTTTAAGCGTCCCCTTTGACCCTGAAGTCTCTCTTCCTCTTGTTTTGCTTTTCAACTTCACTGAGGAATATTTGACAACTGAAATTATAATATATTTGCACAATATAAGGATTTGATATACATATATACTGTAAAATTATTCCCATTTTTGAGCTAATTAAAACACCTATTACCTCACATATTTACTCTTTTTTTAATTCAATTCATTTAAACTTAAAAAAAAAAAAAGGCTTACTCATTTCCCCCTTTTCTGCTCTCTGTTCTCTACACCTATGATCTGTTCCCACCAATCTGCTCTCTACACCTATGATCTTGGTTTTGTTTGCTTTGAGATTTCACATATTAGAGAGATCATGTAGTATTTGTCTTACTCTGACTTATTTCACTTAGCATGTCATCAGGATCCAGCCATGTGTTACACACAAATGGCAAAATTCTATTTCTTTTTATGATTGGATAAATTCCATTGTATATATCCACACCATTTCTTTGTTTGTCCACTGATGGGCATTTAGGTTGTTTCCATATCTTGACTATTTTAAATAATGCTGCAATGAACATGGGGATGCAAATATCTTATCGAGTTAGTGTTTTCATTTTATTCAGGTAAATACCCAGAAGTGAAATTGCTGGATCATATGGCAGTTCTATTTTTTCCTTTTGTGAGGAACTGCAATCCTGTTTTTCATACTGACTGAACTAGGTTACATTCCCACCTAGATTGTGCCAAGTGCTCCCTTTTTTCACATCCTTGCCAACACGTGTTATTCTCAGAGGGACCTGCTCCGTGTGTATACCCACGAGAGGAAGAAAATTCAGGACCTTCTCGTGTCACTCTCTTGGTCTGAAGTGAATCAAATTCTCTCTTAATATCGGAGGAGTCTTCAATCTTTCAAATGAAATAAATGTGCTTATTATAATCAAGTAAAAATTTCAGTTATTTGTGTTGATAGAAAGAAAAGCTTCTACGTTGATTTGGTACTCCTTGTTATTAAAACTACAACTACAATATTTTTTGTTATGAGCTGAATGTGTCTCTTCAAAATTGCATGCATTAAAGCCCAAACGCCCATGAGGCTCTGTTTGGAGACAGGGTCTTCAGGAGATAATTGATTTCAAATGCAGTCAGAAGGGTTGATAGGACTGATATCCTTACAGAAAATCCTCAGGAAAATTGTTTCCTTCTTCCCTTCCTCACAGACACACTAAAGAAAGACCATGTGAGGCGACATCAAGAAGGTAACCGTCTGCAAACCAGGAAGAGAGGTTCCCATTAGGAACCAAATTAGCACATATCTTGATCTTGGACTTCTCAGACTCCAGAACTGTGAGAAAATTGATTGAAGTTTTTTAAGCCACCTAGTCTCTGATATTTTATTATTACAGCCTGAGCAGGTTAAAACAAATTGCTTCTACCTAGTTTTTTGTCTTGTAAATTCTTCAAGGAGTATGCATTTCTTCTGTGGAGTTTATTAGTTCTGTTCATTGACTATTTCTGGCTCTCTGCTTTCTGAGCCCATATAGTATTGCACTCTTTTATCTCCTTTGAAGTTTAGCAGAGCCAGGAGACTATCCATACAAAACCAGGCTGACTGTGATATACTTCATTCTCTTTCCTCAGCTAATCTGATTCTAAAACCTGGACGCACGTGATGTTGGCATAGCATTTCTATCATCCAGGGTCTTTAAGTGACTATGTTTAGCAGAGACTTTCCACCCAATGGTCACTGCTTGAGAAATAAATCTGTGCTTTCTGGTTATTTTTTCCTGCTGCATAGAAAAGCCTGTCTTGACTGGTATAGCTTCACCATTTTTATTCAACATAGTTTTGGAAGTCCTAGCCATGACAATCAGAGAAGAAAAGGAAATAAAAGGAATACAAATTGGAAAAGAAAAGGAAAAATGTCACTATTTGCAGGTGACATGATACCATACTAGAAAATCCTAAAGATGCTATCAGAAAATTTCTAAAGCTCCTCAATGAATTCGGTTAAGTTGCAGGATACAAAATTAATACAACAGAAATCTCTTGCATTGCTATAAACTAACAATGAAAGATCAGCAAGAGAAATTAAGGAGACAATTCCATTTATTCTCACATCAAAAAGAATAAAATGCTTAACACATAAACCTACCTAAGAAAAGTCTTAGGTAAGTTTTAGTGGTAAAGAAGTCTTAGTGGTAAAGAACCCGCCTGCCAATGCAGGCTACAGGTAACAGACCCGGGTGTGATCTCTGGGTTGGGAAGATCCCCTGGAGGAGGGTATAGCAACTTACTCCAATATTCTTGCCTGGGAAATTCCATGGACAAAGGAACCTAGCGGGCTACAGTCCACAGGGTTCCACAGTCGGACACAGCTGAAGCAACTTAGGACATGCACACAAGGAAACAAAAGACTTGTACTCTGAAACTTTAAACTGTTCAAAATTTAAATATCTGTTTTTTCATGAAATTAGACTTTACTTAGAATAAATTGTCATGTAAATTGTCATCTACTTTGTGGGGTCAATGAACACTAAACTATACCCCCAGCGCAAACACTTGTTATATTGCTCTGTCTTCAGTTATTAATAGTTTTATTCTTTTGAATCCAATTATTTCTATCTCTGTACATCCTATTGCTAAATGATCATACCCATGAAAATGATAGCTCATTAAGAATTTTTTATCAGGAGTAGCTTAACAATCGGGGATCCTTAATTGCTAGATAACTGAATTCGTGAAGGATAGGAGACAGATGAGGACACCGGGTTAGCTGCACAGTGGAAGGGTTTTGGACAGAAGGGCATGAATCTTCTAGAAATAAAAAGTGAAAGTAATACAAAAAGAAGATGAGAATGTGTTCACAATGTTTTTACTCAGAAAAAACTCCAAGACACTCCAAAAGAATGTAGTGAGTGCTTTTCTCTATGGGAAATTGAAAGCGTGAAAATTTTAGTCACTCAGTAATGTCTGACTTTTTGCGGCCCCATGGACTGTAGCCCACCAGGCTCCTCTGTCCATGGAAATTTTTCAGGCAAGAATACTGGAGTGAGTAGTCATTCCCTTTTTCAGGGGATCTTCCCAACCCAGGGACTGAACCCGGGTATCCTGCATTGTTGGCAGATCCTTTACTGTCTGAGCCACCAGGAAAGTCCCTATCCCTATGAGAGTTACTTTCTTATAAATCAGGAAAAGCTGGAGGAAGAAATGGGGTGTGAAATGTACCAATTAGAGGAAGAAAGCTGGACAGCAGTGGGAAAATGGAAATGCTTCTATACGTCACAAGGTATAGTTACAGGACCCTCATCAGAAACACAATTCCCTCTGAATTCAGCATTCCTTGTTACACATACAGTATGAATAAAATATTGAGCACTATTTCTAGAAGAATAGCCTGTTATAAAAATGGCAGCAGTGAAAGAAATGGGGACAGCAGGAGCAGTCGTGAAAGTGCACTGGGAGTACCATAACATATTTTTCCATTAAAAGTAAATGCTTCTCATAAAAATGCACTGCTTCTCAGTAACTACTCTGCTTTGTAGCTTCTGTGAATCAAACTTGGGCTATCAAGTGTATAAGAGTGGAAAATAATGTGTCTTGCTAATTACCATCTTATCCAATTGGCAAGCATCCTGGGTGGAAAAAAATTACAGTTTGTATCTCCCTATAAAAAGTTGATCTCCCCACAAATGTTCTCTAAAACATACTATTCCCTTCTTTGTTTCCAAAGAATATGAAAGATGACAAGATACTCTTGCATCTCTCACTTCTGCTGACAAGATTCCATAATAATTCCTTTGTAGGGATGGTCATGGTTATTGAAATGAAGAGCCAAATGGATCCTCAAATATGACAATGTTAGGAATATCCTAGAATATTTGAATAAGATTAGTTCTTCTTCTCCCTCCAGTTTCTCCATCTTTCTCACTCCACTACTCCTAAAACATGAGTTCTTTGACTTCTTTGTGACATCTAGGCCAAGAGCCCTTATATTTTCTCTGAATCAGCCCTCTCCTGTCATCATGTCCTTCCCTCTCCATCTCAGACAGCAGGATCCATCACCTCAAGCAGGATCTAACCAGTATCCCCAAAGCCTTTGTGCCACTATCTTTCCAATGTACTCATCTATCAATAGTATATCAGATTCAATTAGCAAACACCTATTCACAATGGCATAAACGATAAGGTAATTATTCCACATAACAAGAATACCTCTGGTTCAATCTTGTTAACAAAAACCAAGTTCTGTCTTTCAACCCTGCATCTTTATATGTCATCTTGCCTTCAGACCATTTCACCAAGCCTCACCTGCAGGACAGCATCCCACGGTAGAAAATTGACCATCTTTTCCTCTTTTTAGAAGTAGAAAAACTTTTTCCTATCTGTGGATTCTACCTTCTTACCTAGAATTCCATTACATGTTCATACCTTTGCCCAAATCAGGCATTGATAAGGGACCACCAAGGTTGGTTTAGACTAATCAGGACCAACTTCCCTTGGAGAACACGTCTAAACTGAGGTGATGTATCTGACTCTTTTCCAGACGGTGGACTGGGGCCCACCAGGCTCCTCTGTCCATGGAATGGGTTGCAATTTCCTACTCCAAGGGATCTTTCTGACCCAGGAATTGAACCTGTGTCTCTTGCATCTCCTGCATTGGCAGGTGGATTCTTTACCACTGAGCCACTTGAGACTGAGAAGAGTGGTCACCTAAATAAAGCAGGGCTCTGTTAGGAAGGAGGAAGGGAGAATAGTGAGCATGATGTAAGCAATTAATCATGTTTGAATTTTAGGGCAGTCTCACCATCCACCATTAC
This sequence comes from Muntiacus reevesi, assembly GCF_963930625.1. NCBI lineage: Eukaryota > Metazoa > Chordata > Mammalia > Artiodactyla > Cervidae > Muntiacus > Muntiacus reevesi. The sequence continues at coordinate 125,077,636 of NC_089251.1, read as the reverse complement.
TACAGCCTGACACCAGGCTCTGCTGGCAAAATCATGCACATATAAGGAATGCACATTCATGACATTTTGACGAGCTGGACACTAATACTTCCAGACAGTTCATCTAGTCTTTGCTCTGTGTGTCCTTGGTCTTCCCAGAGGGCATAGTCTAACCTTCATGTTGCTTCACACACTAACACTCACATGTCCCTCTCAGTCTCTGAAAGTTACAGGGAAATTTGGTGTCATCACAAGAGCTCTATGAATTTTCTAAACCAGTTCTGCAAATGTACTTGAATCTGCCCCAAGCTGTTTCTTCTTCCTTCCTGTGACAACAGAAAAGTTGTTCCTGATCCTAAATAGAATAAAACCTTTTACATCTATTACTGATTCTGTCCCTTCTCCCTTTTCCAGGATCCTTCTGCCAATAGGCCCCCTCTTTACTCTATTTTCAATCTCTCTTTCACTGCAAACTTAATCCTACCAATGTGTAGGGAGAGGCAAGCCAGCTGTTAGATGGGTGGTTTATGGTGGTTTTGTTTGGTGTCAAAATATTTCTCTTCTGATCTATGTTTCCTTTTGTGATCCTGAAGGAAGTCTTTGTAACTCAACATTTATTTGTCTAGTCTTATAAATAAAAAGGGCTTAAAAAAAAAGTCTTCAATGCTTTCAAACTGTAGTGCTGGAGAAGACTCTTGAGAGTCCCTTGGACTGCAAGGAGATCAACCCAGTCAATCCTAAAGGAAATCAACCTTAAACATTCACTGGAAGGACTGATGCTGAAACTGAAGCTCCAGTACTTTGGCCACCTGATGCAAAGAGCTGACTCATTGGAAAGGACTGATGCTGGGAAAGATTGAGGGCAGAAGGACAAAGGGGTGACAGAGGATTAGATGGTTGGATGTTGGATGGCATCACTGACCCAATGGACACGAATTTGAGCAAACTCAGGGAAATAGAAGGGCAGAGAAGCCTGGCATGCTGCAGTCCGTGGGGTCACAAAGAGTCAGATACAACTTAGGGACTGAACAACAACAACAGCAAAAACTCTATCAGCATGCTTATCTCTCAGTTTTTTAAAAGAAAAACTTCCATTGTACCCCACATTCCCATTCATGAAATGCATGGGGCAAAACATTTTAAAGAGCTTTTATATAAAATACTTGCTAGCATAGGGAGGGGAGAAGGAAAATTAATGAAGAGGAGGAAATAATCTGATAAAAACAAACACAGCTAATATTGAGAGAAGTATCTCCTGGAATTATTTGTCTCAAAAAATGTCTTTCAGTAGAAGGAAAGGCACACCCAAAGAAATAATGAATTCCGTAGCACGTGTAGCTCCCTTTGTTCTGTGTGTCCCTGGCTCCTTCTTTTGCTTGGCAAATTCCTTCACTCTATTCAAATAGACTCTGCTCAGATCTTAATGTCCCAGGAAACTGTTGGTTTGCACCCTCAAGAACTCCCCAGGAGATAGGGATGCTCACCATATCCCTGTTTTAGTTGCTGCCAACATTAGACTATGAACTCCTCAATGATACATTCCTACTCCTAAAACTAATACTGTACACATCTAGATTTATGTCTGGTACAGAGATATTTATTGACTAAATAATATGGATTTTAATTAAAAAAAAAGAGTTCCCCAGGTGAAATTCAAAACTGGACCCTGTACATGGAGGGCACAAAGATACCAAATAAAGAGGCAGACCCCTTCTGATTGGTAGATGGCAAGTTTGATAAGGGCTTCCCTGGTAGTTCAGCTGGGAAGGAATCCACCTGCAATGCAGGAGACCCCAGTTCAATTCCTAGGTCAGGAAGATCCCCTGGAGAAAGGACAGGCTACCCACCCCAGTGTTCTTTTGGCTTCCCTCAGCCCAAAGAATTGACAAAGGATTCACTTGCAATGCAGGAGACCTGGGTTCGATCCCTGGGCTGGGAAGATCCCCTGGAGGAGGACATGGCAACCCACTCCAGTATTCTTGCCTGGAGAATCCCCATGGACAGAGAAGCCTGGCAGGGTACAGTCCATGGGGTCACAAAAAGTTGAACATAACTGGGCGACAAAGCACAGCACAGGTTTGATAAGCAAGGGAACTTATATACATCTTGTCTTGAGTAGTGGTAACACAAGTAGATCTCTGCACCTGTTCTCCAGAATCTTAAGAGTTTATATAAAGGCCTTAACAGGGTCCAGCAGGTATTCAGTCCAGATGGTCTCAACAACACCTAACTCTCTCAAGGCTGCATCCTTGAAGTAGCACCTAACGTGGGAACTGTGGGCAGAACATCCAGCCCAAGGATAGGTGACAAGGGGAGGAGCCTCTGATGGGCTGGGTCCAGTTGCTGGATCAGCTGGCAGTCACGTCCTCTCTAAGATCTCCTGCAGCACAAAACTTCCTTGACACTCCCCTCTGAGGACAAGGGCAAACATCTAAGTCTTTGGTTCCTATATTAATCTCCTTGTAGACTTGTGATGCCAATATTTGCTCTTCTGTGGTTATTTTCCCCCATTAGCTGTGAGCTTCTTAAAAGCTGAGAAATGTTTGCAATCTCATTGCACACATATCTTAATTTTTCTCACACAGTATGAGATCAACAACTGCTTGTGAGTTATGGTGGCAATTCTATTAAGAGTACAACATGTTTTATAAGAAATGACAGCTTACATTTTCCCCCATGGCTGACAGAAAGATTACAAAAAAGGCCAGGAGAATTTGTTTGTTTGTTTGTTTTTTAAGAAATGAGGGAACTAAGATCTTGTCTGTCACCTGGTATGACTAAAAAAAAAAGGGAGGAGGGGAAATCTAAGATCTCTGCTTCTAACACTTTAGTACAGAAATGTGATAGAACCCAAAGGTAGCCCCTGGCATAATTGCAAAAGCCACATTAAGGTGCTAAAACATTCACCTGAAATTGCGGTGAAATTAGAAATTCAGGGATTTTTTTTTAATGGCTGGAATAACTGAAAAACTGTAATAAAAAACCTGATGTGGTCATGAAACAAAAAAGAGCCTTAAAACTGCCTTATTAACAGCATGGAATGTTAAACAGTTTAAACATTAACTCTTTGCTGCAGGGGGTGTCAAAGGCAAGAGATCTTGTAATGTTAATTGCTAAAATGCTCTTAATTTGTTTCCAACGATTTGAAATAGCTCTTAATCACTGCTCTATCTTTGATCAAGGCAAAGAAAAAACCATGAATGTTAAAATCATTAAGTATGCCCAGGGCCCAACAAAGGGCACATATGTTAAAGTTTTTAAAGCACGACCCAAAATTAAAAACTCGACAGTTGGCAGAGACCTTAATTGATAATGAATGTAAAGATGGACTTGTCTCTTCCGTCTGTTACTCCTGGTATATGGATCTCATCATTACTCACTTTAATTTTACAGAAATTTCAAGATCGTATTTTTCTCACTTGAATGTTGAAAATATTTTAAGACCATTCTCTATTTTCATTTCAGTAGCTTGATTGCTCATTTATGTCATTTTAAAAGATACATCTAGAAGAAGATGCTGTCAAAGTGCTGCACTCAATACACAAGCAAATTTGGAAAACTCAGCAGTGCCCACAGGACTGGAAAAAGTTTTCATTCCAATCCCAAAGAAAGGCAATGCCAAAGGATGTTCAAACTACTGCACAACTGAATGAATTTCACACGCTAGCAAGGTAATGTTCAAAACCGTTCAAGCTAGGCTTCGCCTGTATGTGAACCGAGAACTTCCAGATGTACAAGCTGGATTTAGAAAAGTTAGAGGAACCAGAGATCAAACTGCCAACATCCACTGGATCATAGAAGAAGCAAGGAAATTCCAGAAAAATATCTGCTTCTGCTTTCTTTGACTACACCAAAGCCTTTGACTGTGTCGATCACAATTAACGTGAATTGTTTACCACTGCACCACCTTGCCTAATATAGTCATGTTAAGCAAAAAAAGAAGAAAATATTTCTTATTTTTATTTTATTCAAAAATTCTAGGTATTTTCAGACATTTCTAAATTAGTGTTTCTTTAAAAAGCTATCCAAATAATTACTAATGCTTTTAAAGAGAATTTATTTTCTCCATAAAATAGGGGTATTTTGGCTTATTTCCCTTTTCTTGTTAAAAAGTTGAAATATAAAAGTTGAAAATTATAAGTAGTAATAACTTGTACTGAAGAAAAACTTCCTAAAAACATCTAAGACAAAAACAAACCAAACTTAATCAGCCAGGATTACACATCACATTTTAATTATCAGATGAGGATGTTTAGATGGAGCACTTCCAGCTTTATATGTGAAGTGACATGCTGCTTTAATTTCTAATTAATTCCAAAACCACCATTTCAAAAGACCAATCAGCCATTCAGCCATGGAGTTATCAGATCTGATTGTCAATAGACTACAGTTCAGAGCTTCCTAATAAAAAGCAAAATAGAGGAGCGTTTATGGAGATTTGCTAGGATTTAAATAATTACAATTGTTAGCAGATTGCTATTTGATTAGCATCCATAGGTTCCTGACTCTGAATACTAATAAAAGGCAAGGTTCACCGACGATCTCAAAGTGACCCAGTTACAGCACTCATTTGTAGACCAGATATCTAATTAGTTGACTGATCTGGTTTAGATCAACTGTTTTAGACACCATGGTTCATACACTTGGCCCCATGTGCCATTAGGTACCATTCTGAGTGTGTGTGGGCATGTATATACACATACATACATAAAATGTCATACTTAATAGTAGCAATAATGGTATCAATAGTAACCACAAATAGGCAGTAAGTGTTTTTTAAATGACCATCACTGTGCTAAGAATTTGACGGGCGTTGCCTTATCTAAAGCTTACTGCAGGGCTACAAGGGCTTCCCAGATGTGGTAGAGAAGCCACCTGCGCCAGTGCAGGAGACATAAAGAGATGTGAGTTCGATCCCTTGGTAGGGAAGATTCCTCTGGAGAAGGAAATGGTAACACACTCCAGGATTCTTGCCTGGGGAATCTCCTGGACAGAGGAGCCTGGGGGTACAGTCTATGGGGTCACAAAGAACGGGACACAACTGAGAGACTGAGCACACAGCACAGGGTAGGGATTTCCCTGGGGGTCCAGTGGTTAAGACTCTGTGCTTTCACTGCAGCAGGTATGGGTTCAATTCCTGATCGGGGAACTAAGATCCCACAAGATGTATGGCATCTTGTGGGATGCCATAAAAAAAAAAAAAATTTAAGTTTATTGCAATTCTGCAGGGTAGCCACTTTAGTTATTTTCATCCTCCAGGTGAGGAATCAAAGGCTTCCAAAGGTTAAAAAATATCAGAGCTAAAAATTGGCCGAGATGTGGTCCACACCTCAGTCTAGGAACTCACTCATGAAGCTTAGTGTAGAAGGGGAAGGATAATAATAACAATCATCACCAAAATAGTGGCAGCTATGGCATATAAATTTACTGTCTGTCTCTCTCTTTCTGCATGAGCTGGAATTTTCATATTCTCCTGCCCAAAGATTTTGGAACTCCTAGCTCTGTAGTCCTTCTGACTTTGTGACTTAGGCTTTTGCTCCCATACCTTCAAACTGAGATGGAATTACATCAACTTCCCTGGTTTTCCCACTTGCAGTTATTGTGGGACCTCAAATCCTCCATAATAGGTGAACCAATTCCCATCATAAATCAAAGTATCTCTTTCTCTTCCTACTTTGTTAAATATTTTAAACATTCTATTTTATATCAACATTTCATATTTTGTTATTTATCATGTTACTCATATATGTAGAATGTCTACATTATTAATACAAAAAACAAGGATTCTAGCAATTATTTTTGGTGTTGTAGACTTTTAAATCACATAAATCAAGCCATGTCTGATGAAGTGACTGACTGTGCTTCTGAAATATTAAACCAGTGGTTGACAAGTCTCCTTTTCAATTAGGGATAGAATTAGGGAAGTTGTGGGTATGACCGGCTTTTGATTTCTCAAATGACAGATTATGTTTGTCTCATCTCCCTAATATGAGAAAATACCAAAAAGGCAGAAAGCAGTGATTTTGCTAACAAGTCTTAGACAAAAGGGCAAAGCTAAATTGCTGGGCAAGTTATGTCCACTTGTCTGAAGTCTCGCCATTCATTATAGTCACCAAGTAAAGGAGTGACTTTTGGATGAACGTAAAGATTTCCTATATTAATCTGTTTGGTTTGCTGTGTACAGAAATATATTATCTTTTTCTAAAATTCAGAGAAACAGCTGGGGTCGTACGAGTGAGGTCACAATGGGTCAGCACTGCTGGAAAAGCAAAATTAGAGTTTGGAGGATATCAAATAAAAATGAAAAATCTGTAACATTTACTCTGATGAAGGAGAATTAGTGCAAAAGTAGATCAGTTCAGTCAATTCAGTAGTTCAGTCATGTCCAACTCTTCGCAATCCCATGGGCTACAGCATGCCAGATTTCCCTGTCCATCACCAACTCTATCTCCTCTAGAAGTAGATTCAGTTCAGTTCAGTCGCTCAGTCATGTCCGACTCTTTGCAACCCCATGAACTGCAGTACGCCAGGCCTCCCTGTCCATCACCAACTCCTGGAGTTTACTCAAACCCATGTCCATCGAGTCGGTGATGCCACCCAGCCTTCTCATCCTCTGTCCTCCACTTCTCCTCCTGCCCCCAATCCCTCCCAGCATCAGGGTCTTTTCCAATGAGTCAGCTCTTCGCATGAGGTGGCCAAAGTATTGGAGTTTCAGCTTCAGCATCAGTGCTTCCAATGAACACCCAGGACTGATCTCTTCCAATGAGTCAGCTCTTCGCATGAGGTGGCCAAAGTATTGGAGTTTCAGCTTCAGCATCAGTCCTTCCAATGAACACCCAGGACTGATCTCTTTTAGGATGGACTGGTTGGATCTCCTGGCAGTTCAAGGGACTCTCAAGAGTCTTCTCCAACACGACAGTTCAAAAACATCAATTTTTCGGCACTCAAAAGTAGATAGAAACTAGCTAACCCAACTCTTACAGGTAAACATTCCAAGACCTTAAAAGGTGATACTGTGACCTCTTTGGGAGTGTGGTGAACTACATATGAGCTCACAGCGAGGTGGTGAGCTACATATGAGGACTAAATTGACTAAATTTATGCTTCCATAAAAATGACCCAAATAACAGATTAAACACAGATTCCTGGAGTTTATCAGGGAATTGTTTTAAGACTTCCTTGGCTCAGATGGTAAAGAATTTGCCTGCAATGGAGACCCGGGTTCAATCCCTGGGTTAGGAAGATCCCCTGGAAAAGGGAATGGCAACTAACTCCAGTATTCTTGCCTGGAGAATTCCATGGACTGAGGAATGTGCTGGGTTACAGTCCATGGGTCGGACATGACTGTGTGACTAACACACACACACACATACACATACTACATATTTTAAAGGTGCCCCAGCTTTTAAAAATTAATGGAAAGTCAATTTTCAAACATTGTCTTTGCAAGTAAAAATGTCATAATTAAATCAACTTTTAATAAACTAATCTGTAACCATCAAATGACATTTTAGCCACAAAACCAAAGAACATAATCATTACCTTTAAGCAATCTTGCCACAGAGATACAATAGCCATATTTGAAATAGGTAAGATTTAAACAATCTATGAGATATTTTTGTCTTTAAATCAACCAGTTCAACATTTTTTCAGTCACCTAGCCTACCTAATTGAGCAGCTGTTTTCAGTTATACACATACCACTTCCATCTCAGTTGCAAATGACATAAAATTGAGGAACAGAAGTCAACTGGTATGTGGACTCCATAATGACATATATTCACTATTCATTACTGAACTAATTAGGCTAATTGCCTTCTCAGAAATCTAGACCTGAATATACTGTAAACAGTGACAGTCTATTCCCACATGACTAATGCTACGATTGGACTTTAATCAGCAGTTCCATGATACTTTCAAATTCAAACCTCAAGTTTGGGCAATCTTTCTGGGTAAAAGCATTAACAAAGTTACAGGTTTTAACCATGTCCTCCCTAAGGGTTTTTCAACTTTCAGTGGCAACATGGCCTCGTGCCAATTGTACGGGAAGAGTCGAAGACCTAGGTCAGTGATTTCCACAGTGTCCTTCTTTCCACCAGAATGGGAATCACCTGCGGGACCACCAGACATATCTTTGAAGTCTGCATTCTCACAAACTACACAGGTAATTCTGATGTGAGAGAGAACACTGCTCAAGATCCTATTTTAAACTTCGTCACTAAATGTATTGGCCAGCATAGATAAAGTACATAATGTCTCACATCTTGGTTTGCCAATCTATATATGGAAATGACGTTTGAATCTTCCTTTCTCCTGGAAACATTGGAAAAATAACATTAGGGAATTACACTTAAAAATTAAAACTGAGGATTATGTTTAAAGAATGGCATAACCAGGTTAGCATTAGAAAAATCTGGATCCAAAACCCAGCCTACTGCTTAGTCATTGAATTTATATCTCAATTTCATTCCTGCAAAAAGGAGATAATAATGCCAGCCTCATAAAATTATATGTTGTTAAAGGAGATATTGTAGGCAAATTGCTATCTTGTGATTGCCACATTGTGAATACTCAAAGAAAAAAAGCATAGCTATTACTAAGGATGAGGAAAGCTACAAATTTGGTGGGGTTTTGCCAAGTAAGTGGGAGAAATAAAATTACATTGTCATAGCCATTAATATTTTTGGAATGTTTATTACCAACTGCATATAACTAGATCCTCCTGACTGATACAGAAGTCACTTGAAGGTGGAATGTTTTGCTTTTAAAAAAAGGAATTGTTTTCTTTATGAACTTTGGTCATTATGGGTATAAAACTCTTTAAACAGTGAAAAATCTACAAGGAAGATACACACCAATTCTCTACTTGTAAATAGAACGTGCAGAGGCAAACATGGACAGCCCTTGGCAGGAATACATCTCTTGCCAGATGTTCAGTTTCACATTTAACCAGATGTCCTGTTGGTTTTATTTTTTAGTCACAATTCATTTCTAATGTTTGTGAAGATGAGATCTTGAGACACCATGAGAGCAGGCCTCTTTCAGTGAACGGTTTGCCGCTATCCTGGCATCCCAAACTCTCTAGACAGCATTCTATCTGCCCAGATCCGCCCATGCTTCTACTGAGTTAGACACCAGCAGCTCACTCCGCACTTGTCCACCAGCCCAGCAGCTCTCAACAGTTCCTCTCTGAGCCTGTGAGGACCCCTTGAGTCTTATCAACATCTGTCGCTGATGAGGAGTTTGTGTAGAAAGACTCTGCCTAACATGTGTCAGGACGGAAAAGTAATGATAGGAAACCCCCAAGAGTAAATCGTAAAGGCTATTACTGTTGCAGATCAACACCATTTAGGAAAACAGTAGAGGGTTGAAAGAGCACAGAATTTAGAGTCAAATAACAGGAATTTGAAAGCCAGTTCCTCCAGTCCTACCGGTAATGTACCTAATATTTATTGAGCACTCTCTGAGTACATTACATGCATCATCTCATTTAACCTTCACAACAACACATGAGATGAATTCTACTATGCTCTGCTCAGTCGCTTCAGCCATGTCTGACTCTATGCAACCCCGTGGACCATAGCCCACCAGTCTCCTCTGTCCGTGGGATTTTCCAGGCAAGAATACTGGAGTGGGTTGCCAAGCCCTCCTCCCGGGGATCTTCCTGACCCAGGGATCAAACCCACATCTCCTGTGTCTCCTGCATTTCAGACAGATTCTTTACCATTGAGCCACCAGGGAAGCCCCAGTTCTATTGTATCATTACCCTATTTTTCTAGATTGGGGAGCTGAGGAAAAATGAGGCATATGATAAACAAAAATCTTGCTTTCAGTCCACCAGTTTTTAAACTCCTATGATGGTGAGTTCTTCTGTGTATCTGCAAACTGTATTCAGGGAGCCAGGAGTCTGAAATGTCCTTGTAATTAATTTTTAGTACAATCAAGGAACAGTGGGTCAGTTAGGAAATGCCTACCATCACGCAGTGACATTTACTAAAGGTGAAACTTATGACATCAGCAAGTATTAGATAGAATTGGGCAGAACTGAACAGAAAATAAGGCTGCATCATTTTCAGGCTAAAGTGGGTTCATCAGTATCTTCACACTGCATTAAATGAGCATTCCTTCAGAAATTTTCCTCCACAAGTGTTTCACGAAGATAAAAATAATTTAAATGGCCCTAGATGTCTCACCCTACCCACCTGAAACCTTCAACAGCACAATATCTAGAGGAAAAGGTCCATAACCCTTAACCAGGAATTGCAGGTCTTCACCATGTGCCCCAAACACACCCTCTGGCCACTCTTAACCTTCCCCCCAAGCATGTACACTGACCCTGGGTCACGCAACCTTGTCCCTCTGTTACCAGAACATGCCTTTGCCGATTTGTTCATGCTATTCCTTCTACCAAGTATACATCTTTCCTAACCATTGTCTGTCAACACAATATCCATGTATGCTAGCGTGCTATGACTGCTATAACAAAATGTCACAAACTGAGTGGCTAGCAATCCCCAGAAATTTATTGTCTCATGATTCTGGAAGCTAGATGTCTCAGATCAAAATGTTAGCAGGGTTGGTTCCTCCTCTGGTCCATGCCCCTCCCCAGCTTCTGGGGGTTTTCTGGCACACCTTTCCTTATAGGTGAATCATCTGGATCCCTACTTTCACATTCCCATGGCATTCTCTCTGTGTCTGTGTCCAATTTTCCCCTTTTTTATCAGGACGCCAATCAAAGTGGTGTCAGAACCCACCCTACTCTAGTTTGACTCCATCTTAACTAATTACATCTGCAACCACCCTATTTCTAAATAAATTCACATTTTGAGGTACCAAGCCTGATGATTTTAAAATAGCAATTTGGGGAAATACAATTCAATCCATAATACAATTGTTCAATTCTTACATCAAAAATGACCACTTCATTTAAAAATACCCTCTTTCCAAAAAGTCCCCAAATTCCAATTCAAGATGTAAGTATCTCTCCTCTGGATTTATAGGGGTGTATCACCAATGATGAAACTGAAGCTCCAATACTTTGGCCACCTGATGCAAAGAGCTGACACATTAAAAAAAAAAAAAAAAAAAAAAAAAAAAAAAAAAACCTGATGCTGGGAAAGACTGAAGGCAGGAGCACAAGGGGATGACAGACGATGAGATGGTTGGATGGCATCACCGACTCGATGGACATGAGTTTGAGCAAGCTACAGGAGTTGGTGATTGACAGGGAAGCCTGGCGTGCTGCAGTCCATGGGGTCACAAAGAGTCGGACATGACTGAGTGACTGAACTGAACTGATCACATTGAATGACTTTCACGTGTCTTATGGTACATCATATCATATGTCCATATGTATGATTTTTTCCCTGAAGATAGGATTTATGTCTTGCTCATCTTCAAATTCTCTGCATAAATAATATCTTGACTTAGTGCCTAATCCATGCTTACAGAATAGAACTTTAAACTCTTCTTTATTTTCATGTAGTCACTTTTTCATTCCTTACTTTTCTACCAAGAAGTCACACCCCAGAGCGTGTTCATTCCCTTGCAATGTACATCACTATGAAGCTGAGCTTCATACATGAAACAACTAATCACATGATGTTTCAGAAAATTTGCCATATCAGCACAAACATTTCTCACAAGTAAAACCAGGTCCAGAATACCAGGCTAGTGTCTTACATAGGTAATTAGTATTGTTGCTGTTCAGTCGCTAAGTCGTGTCCTAACCTGTGGCCCCATGAACTGCAGCACACCAGGTTTCCCTGTCTTTCACTATCTTCTGGAGTTTGCTCAAACTCATTTCCAATGAGTCTGTGATGCCATCCAACCACCTCATCCTCTGTCAGCCCCTTCTCTTGCCCTCAATCTTCATAAATGATGAGTACCAACATGACATAATAGCAATCTATTGAACGAAATGTATTTTTAAAAGCTTTGATAAGATTCACTGGAATTGAATGATATTGATAAATTCACAGTCCTAGCACTATATCATTTACATCCCAACGATGTCATTCCTTGACAAAGCTTTTCAATATTTCTTGTTCTTCAGCTCCCAATCCCTAAAATAAAGGTGAGCATCCATCATGGCTGCCAATCTCAACAGCAATTTGAGATACTGAATACTTTTAAGAGTGTAGCATGCCTTTAAAAATCACTAAATGCAGAATATAATTTCCATAGCTACAATATGTTTGTCATTAGCACCAGTTATTAGTTCATCTATTTTACTAAAAGTCTTTTCCTTAGAAACTGACTTGGCCTTCTTTAAGCACATTGAACCCAAATGAAATTGGGGCCTTGTAATTACCAGGGAAAGGAAAGATCAATTGAACTGATACTGTTCCATGAGGCGGTCCTTTTCATTTCTTTCTTGTGAATCATATGAACTTCAGGGACCGTTCACACCCGTGCTTTTCATTAAGGAACAGGTAATGCATTAATTTAGCTTTCTCTTTATGACTCAGTCCAGGAAACACTCTGATCTGGCCCCTGGGGTTTTGAAATAAGCAAACTACTTTCTCATCAATATTGAGATAACCTCAGAGAAGCTGGGAGATAGGTTTTATCCAGCAAAGGAAGAAAACAGAGCATTTTGCAAAGACAAATATATATATAGCTACAGTACACTGATAGCAGTCATCTGCCAAGGTGTATAACCCCTCTGGGCTTATAGGCCAGGAGGGCAATTCTCTCTGACACAGTAGCTTCTGGGGTCACTCTGAGACGGAAGCTAAGGACTGTTTGACCGCCTGAGTTGGGAATACTGATTCTCACTGTTCTCCTGATACAGGCAGTAAATCACCTATATGTAATGTACCCAGATTGTCATTTAAGGCATAATTAGTTTCTAACTACAAGGGGAACAATGTCTGGGACTGGGAGGGAGTGAGGGGCAGAGTGGGACAACATATATGTGTGTGTGTGTGTGTGTGTGTGTGTGTGTGTGTGTGTGTGTCCTCCCATCCCCGTAACTAACTACATACTTCTTTCTGTTTCACAATCTTGCTTTATCTAAAATATTCTCAGCGTAACCTTCCTTGTTAACACACTACTCTTTTCTTATAGCTTGATTGAGGTATAATTGGTATAGAAAAAAACTGCATATATTTAATGTATACAATTTGATGAGTTTGGACATATGCATATACCTGTGAGATCATCACTACCATCAAGGTAATAAATATATCCATCACCTTCAAAGGTCTTCGCTAATGGCTCAGACAGTATAGAATCCACTTGCAATGCAGGAGCCTCAGGTTCAATCCCTAGTTCAAGAAGATCCCCTGGTAAGGGAATGGTCCCCACCACTCCAGTATTCTTGCCTGGAGAAATCCGTGGACAGAGGAGCCTGGCAGGCTATAGTCCACGGGGTCACAAAGAGTTGGACATGTCTGAGTGACTAACACAACAACATTAACTTTAAAATTTTTCTCTTGCCCCTTTGTGGGTTTTTCCTTTGTTGTTTGTGTGTAAGTGTAAGGTAAGTACATTTAACATGAGATCTACCCTCTTAACAGAGTTTTTAAGTGTGAAATAGAGTATTGTTACCTTTAGGCAACACATTACTATTAAAATGTGAAAAGGAGCTAGGTTTGCAGAATGTGCTCAAGGAGAAAGACTTTATCCTGATCTTCCCCTAGCCATGCTTCTGATTGTCATTAACAGATCTTAAACTGTCACTAAGTCAGCTCATCACTGTCCTAAAGAAGGAGAAACTATAGAAAACATTCTTTAAAATAAATTTGTGTGCAACTTCCCAGGTGGTCCAGAAGTTAAGAATCTGCTTTGCAATGCAGGGGACATGGGTTCATTCCCTGGTTGGAGAACTCAGTTTCCACAAGCTACAGAGCAACTAAGTCCATGCACCACAATTTAGAGTCATGCACCACAACAGTGAAAGATCCCTGATAATGCAGCAAAGACCCAATGCAGTCAAATAAATAAATAAATATTGTTTAAAAGTGACTTTGTATGGACTCTTGGAACAAACTGAGATCCAAGCTCTCTGGACCCAAAGTCTTACCCTTTCCCAGAGAAGACTTATTACCTCCAAATAGCATTCATTTAGATTAATACAGCAGGGGTTTTGTTCATTACAAATAAGCACAAATACTGTGCTACAATTGATGCCTTTGAACTGTGGTGTTGGAGAAGACTCTTGAGAGTCCCTTGAACAGCAAGGAGATCCAACCAGTCAATCCTAAAGGAAGTCAGTCCTGAATATTCATTGGAAGGACTGATGCTGAAGCTGAAGCTCCAATACTTTGTCCACCTGATGGGAAGAACTGACTCATTGGAAAAGACCCTGATGCTGGGAAAGATTGAGGCAGGAGAAGGGGATGACAGAGGATGAGACGGTTGGATGGCATCACCTACTCAAAGGGCATGAGTTTGAGCAAGCTCCCAGAGTTGGTGATGGACAGGGAAGCCTGGAGTGCTGCAGTCCATGGGGTCACAAAGAGTTGGACACAACTGAGTGACTGAACTGAACTGAATCTATACAATCTATTCTTTGCACATGTTGAAGTCTCTCAATTCCATAAAATCTTGCACACATTGTTCCCACTCTTTCCTTGTCATCCAACCAAATTTTCTCCGAGATTTCCTTTTCTGTGACATAGGAGATGGAGATTGACTAACTCTGCACACAGACATCAAGCTATTGTCTTTATTATTCTGATTACAATACAAGAATGAATTCAAGTCATCTACCTCTCAGACTCCTGGCTCTGTGTTTTAACCCAGCCACCATGTCCTCTTAGGAATGGCTTTGTCGTCCCATCTCATCAACTGGCCCTTGGGACTTCCCTGGTGTTCCAGTGGTTAAGACTCTGTGCTCTCAATGCAGGGGCTACAAGTTCGCTCTCTTAACTTGGGAAGATCCCACATGCTGCATGGCATAGCTAGGAAAAAAAAAAAAGCAGTAGCCATTCTTGCTGGTAGAGGATATTGAGACATGACAGAAGAGGAAATTTTTTAGTGCAAAAACTAAATCCAGGAAAGGGTGGAAGAATTGTCTGGTGACTTAAAGAAAGTAACAACTGAAAGAGATTTTGACTCAGTTTTCAAACTTGATCTTAATTATGGGAAAATTTCAAATCATTCTAGCTACAAAGTTAGTTTCCTTGGATTGTGTTAGAGGCAGAAAAAGGAATGTGAACGAGAAAGTTTAAAGGAGGACAAGTGTACAGGAAAGGTAAACGAGGAGAAAGAGGCTGAACCATCCAGTCATTGTTTAATGATAACTCATGGTGCTGCCCATGAGTCACTTATTATATATTTGAAAGAAAATGGAGATGTACTTAGATACCTTCCTACCTAGTTAAAAAGAACATAAGGTACTTTGGAGTTCATCTTAAAACCTTTTGTGTGGATATGATGAACAAAGAAGAACTATGACTCAGTGATTAACTAGAGGAAATGAGTCATAAGATGGAATATGTAGCTGTTTGAGCTTCCTCACCAAAATCAGCCAATATGACACTCAGTTTGTAAACTTCCTGAACACTATTACTACTGTTCATATATTGATTTTTCAACATAACATACATTTCTTGATCCTGTAACTTTCGATCCAACTTGGTAATGAAATAGACTCTCAAAAACCAAGGGAGATCTTAGTTTTGTTTTCTTCTGTCTTTCCTTCCAAGTAAACATCTGCATTGATCACAGAATTTATTGAAATTATAGCAAACTCATAAACACATTTAAATAATCTATGCTCTCATCCTGTGGGGCACAAAAATTCAAATGTATTTAAAAGAAGTTAAATTAACAATTTCAAAAAGCCAGTCATGGCAACTTCGCACAGCTGCATCATTAAATGCACAACCTCAGGGTCTACAAAATGTTTCACAGTTTATCCAGTGACATACAAAATGCAAAAGTTTTCATTTTAAAGGGAAAGATGATGTTAAATTTCCATTGTGTTTGATTCTTCTATGTCCATCCAAACACTTGGGTTTATATTCATAATGAATAAACATCTCTTTTGAAAGCAAAGTGAGATCCTGAAGATAATGAGAACATATTTCCCTTTTTTCAGTTTTATTGAAGTATAACTGACAAATAGAACTGCACACAAAGTGTACAACTTGAGGAATTGATAAACTGTATTATATGTTGATAACCATAATCAAGTTAATTAACATATCCATCACCACAAAAAGCTACACTCTGTGGATTGTGTGTGTGTGTGTGTGTGTGTGTGTGTGTGATGAGAATGTTAAAGATCTACAAAAATTCTTCATATTTCAAGTATACAGTATGGTATTATTAACTATAGTCACCATGCTTACATTAGATCTCCAAGACTTATTCATAACTGGAAGTCTGTACCCTTTGACCAACATCTCCCCACTTCCCCTACCTCTGACAATCATGCTTCTATTCTGCTTTATAAGCTTGATCTCTCTTCCTTTAAGATTCCACATATGAAGATGATCATACAGTATTTTTCTTTCTCTTTCTGGTTTATTTCAGTTATAATATTATCTAGGTTTATACATGCTGTCACAAATGGCAGATTTGCTTTTTCTGGCTAAATAGTATTTAACTGTATATATTTAACCAAATTTCTTTATCCATTCATCTGTCAAGACATGGAGGTTATTTCATATCTTGGTTATGTGAATAATGCTGCAACAAACATAGAAGTGCTTGGTTTCTTCAGATATAAACTCATTAGTGGGTTTGCTGGATCTTACAGTTACTATATTTTTTTATCTTTTGGGTAAACTGTACTGTTTTCTGTTATCATACCAATTTACATTCTCACCAACAGTGCACAAGTGTTTTCCCTTTTCTCCTCATCAACACTTGTTGTTTCTTGTGTTCTGACAGCAGCCATCCTAAGAGGTGGGCTTCCAAGATGGTGCAGTTGTAAAGAGTTCACCTGCTAATGCAGGAGGCACAAGAGACACAGGTTTGATCCCTGGGTTGGGAAGATCCACTGGAGTAGGAAATGGCAACCTGCTCTGGTATTCTTGCCTGGTAGACTCCATGAGCAGAACCTGGCAGGCTACAGTCCATGGAGTCACAAAGGATTGGAGATGACTATGCAACTGAGCACACAGCGCACACATCCTAACCTAAGGTGTGAGGTGATACCTCACTGTGGTTTGGATTTGTATTTCCCTAGTGATCAAATTGCCAATATCCGCTGAATCATTGAAAAAGCAAGAGAGTTCCAGAAAAACATCTATTTCTGCTTTATTGACTACGCCAAAGCCTTCGACTGTGTGGATCACAATATACTGTGGAAAATTCTGAAAGAGATGGGAATACCAGACCACCTGATCTGCCTCTTGAGAAACCTGTATGCAGGTCAGGAAGCAACAGTTAGAACTGGACATGGAACAACAGACTGGTTCCAAATGGGAAAAGGAGTACATCAAGGCTGTATATTGTCACCCTGCTTATTTAACTTTTAGGCAGAGTACATCATGAGAAACGCTGGACTGGAGGAAGCACAAGCTGGAATCAAGATTTTCCAGAGAAATATCAATAACATCAGATATGCAGATGACACCACCCTTATGGCAGAAAGTAAAGAGGAACTAAAAAGCCTCTTGATGAAAGTAAAAGAAGAGAGTGAAAAAGTTGGCTTATAGCTTAACATTCAGAAAACTAAGATCATGGCATCTGGTCCCATCACCTCATGGGAATTAGATTGGGAGACAGTAGAAACAGTGTCAGACTTTATTTTTGGGGGGCTCCAAAATCACTGCGAATGGTGACTGCAACCATGGAATTAAAAGACGCTTACTCCTTGGAAGGAAAGTTATGACCAACTTAGACAGCATATTAAAAAGCAGAGACATTACTTTGCCAACAAAGGTCCTTCTGGTCCAGGCTATGGTTTTTCCAGTGGTCATGTATGGATGTGAGAGTTGGACTGTGAAGAAAGCTGAGCACTGAAAAATTGATGCTTTTGAACTGTGGTGTTGGAGAAGACTCTTGAGAGTCCCTTGGACTGCAAGGAGATCCAACCAGTCCATCCTAAAGGAGGTCAATCCTGGGTGTTCATTGGAAGGACTGATGCTGAAGCTGAAACTCCAGTACTTTGGCCACCTCATGCGAAGAGTTGACTCATTGGAAAAGACCCTGATGCTGGGAGGGATTGGGGGCAGGAGGAGAAGGGGACGACAGAGGATGAAATGGCTGGATGGCATCACTGACTCAATGGACGTAAGTTTGAGTAAACTCCGGGAGTTGGTGATGGACAGGGAGGCCCGGCGTGCTGCAATTCATGGGGTCACAAAGAGTCAGACACGACTGAGTGACTAAACTGAACTGAACTGAAGTGATTATAAGGTTGAACACCTTCTAACGTACCCATTGGCCATTTGTATGTCTTCTTTTGAGAAATGTCTACCCACCTCTTTCTCAAGATTACTATGGCCATCCAATGTGTCAAAAAAATGATAATGACCCAAAGAATCAATAATCTAAATCAGAAATTGGCAAATTAGCATTTTATATAAGAGATCAGATAGTAAAGACCTTAACTTTAATAGGTCTTACAGCCTCTGCACAACTACTCTGCTATTATAACACAAAAGCAGCCATAGATTGTATTTAAAATAATGGAGCAGGCTGTGTTCCAATCAGTTCAGTTTGGTGGCTCATTCATGTCTGACTCTTTGAGATCCCATGGACTGCAGCACTCCAGGCTTCCCTGTCCATCCCAGAGCTTACTCAAACTCATTTCCATCAAGTCGGTGATGACATCCAACCATCTCAACCTCTGTCATCCCCTTCTCCTCCTGTCTTCAATCTTTCCCAACATCAGGGTCTTTTCCAATGAGTCAGTTCTTCGCAACAAGTGGCCAGAGTATTGGAGCTTCAATCTCAGCATCAGTCCCTCCAATAAATATTCAGGACTGATTTCCTTTAGGATTGACTGGTTGGATCTCCTTGCTGTTCAAGGAGACTCTCAAGAGTCTTCTCCCACACCACAGTTCAAAAGCATCAATTACTCAGCACTCAGCTTTCTTTATGGTCTACTCTCACATCCATACATGACCACTGGAAAAACCATAGCTTTGACTAGATGGACCTGCTTTTTAATGTAAAAGTAATGTCTGCTTTTTAATATGCTGCCTAGGTTTGCCATAGCTTTTCTTCCAAGGAGCAAGCGTCTTTTAATTCCATGGCTGCAATCACCATCTGCAATGATTTTGGAGCCCAAAAAAATAAAGTCTGCCACTGTTTCCACTGTTTCTTCATCTCTTTGCCATGAAATGATGGACTGGATGCCATGATCTTAGTTTTCTGAATGTTGAGTTTTAAGCCAAATTTTTCACTCTTCTCTTTCACTGGCATCAATAGGCTCTTTAGTTCTTCAATTTCTGCCATAAGGGTGGTGTCATCTACATATCTGAGGTGATTGATATTTCTCTGGGAAATCTTGATTCCAGCTTGTGCTTCATCCAGCCAAGCATTTTGCATGATGCACTCTGCATGTAAGATAAATAAGCAAGGTGACAATACGCAGCCATGACTTACTCCTTTCCCAATTTGTTCCATGTCCAATTCTAAGTGTTGCTTCCTGACCTGAATATAGATTTCTCAGGAGGCAGGTAAGATGGTCTGGTATTCCTATCTCTTTAAGAATTTTCCACAGTTTGTTGTGATCCACACAGTCAAAGGCTTTGGTGTAATGAATAAAGCAGAAATAGAGGTTTTTCTGGAACTCTCTTGCTTTTTCGATGATCCAGCAGATGTTGGCAATTTGATCTCTTATTCCTCTGCCTTTTCTAAATCCAGCTTAAATGTCTGGAAGTTCTCAGTTCACATACTGTTGAAGCCTGGCTTGGAGAATTTTGAGCATTTCTTTGCTAGCATGTGAGATGAGTACAATTGTGCTGTACTTTGAGCATTCTTTGGCATTGCCTTTCTCAGGGATTGGAATGAAAACTGACCTTTTCCAGTCCTGTGGCCACTGCTGAGTTTTCCAAATTTGCTGGCATATTGAGTGCAGCACTTTCACAACATCATCTTTTAGGATTTAAAATAGCTCAACTAGAATTCTATCACCTTCACTAACTTGGTTCGTAGTGATGTTTCCTAAGGCCCTCTTGACTTTGCACTCCTGGATTTCTGGCTCTAGGTGAGTGATCACACCATGATGGTTATCTGGATTATGAAGATCTTTTTTGCATAGTTCTTCTGGGTATTCTTGCCACCTCTTCTTAATATCTTCTGCTTCTGTTAGGTCCATACCATTTCGGTACTTTATTGTGCCCATCTTTGCATGAAATGCACCCTTGGTATCTCTAATTTTCTTGAAGAGATCTCTAGTCTTTCCCATTCTGTTGTTTTCCTCTATTTCTTTGCACTGATCACTGAGGAAGACTTTATATTTCCTTGCTATTTTTTGGAACTCTGCATACAAATGGGTATATCTTACCTTTTCTCCTTTGCCTTTATCTTCTGTTCCAATAAAACTTTACAAAAAACATATGGTAGGCCAAATATGGTCCATAGACATAGTTTCTGACCGCTGTTCTAAATTATCAAAGGTGACTTTGATCACTGAAGCCAGGAAATTAAAAGACACTTGCTCCTTGGAAAAAAAAAAAGTGCTGACAAACCTAGACAGCATATTAAAAAGGGAAGACATTACTGTGCCTACAAATGTCCATTGAGTCAAAGCTATGGTTTTTCCAGTATTCATGTATGGATGTGAGAGTTGGACAATAAAAAAGGCTGAGCACCAAAGAATTGATGCCCTCGAACTGTGGTGCTGGAGAAGAATCTTAAGAGTCCCTTGGACAGCAAGGAAATCAAATCAGTCAATCCTATAGGAAATCAGCCCTGAATATTCATTGGAAGGGCTGATGCTGAAGCTAAAGTTCCAATACCTTGGCCACCTCATGGGAAGAGCTGACTCATTGGAAAAGACCCTGATCCTGGGAAAGGCTGAAGGCAAGAGGAGAAGGGGATGACAGAGGATGAGATGGTTGGATAGCATCACAAATTCAATGGACAAGAATTTGCACAAACCCTGGGAGATGGTGAAGGACCTGGAAGCCTGGCATATTCCAGTCCATGGGGTCACAAAGAGTCAGGCACAACTGAGCGACTGAACAACAACAATGAGAAAATGAAAAATATAAAACAGCAAACTTTAGGCATTAGAATAATCCATAAGACTTTAGTTCTCAGAGAATAATATGATAAATGTTTTTCCATCATGTTTAACTGATGGCAAAATCTTGAACTAGTAAATGGATTCAAGGTATATTTTGGCAAGAGAACCAACAGCAAATAGGACTCACTAATATAACAGAGGAGTCAAAGATGACTCCAAACTTCTTAGCATAAGTAAATAATGATGCCATTTAATGAAATAGTAAGTAGGAGTATACTTTTGGATGGGGGTAGAATTAAAATTCTAGATTGGAATACTGATTTTGAAATATCCATAAAACATCAAAGTAGAACTTTCAGGTAGGCTGTGTACTCAGAGAAGAGGTTTCAACATAAATTTGAGAGTCATCAGCTCATAGACAGCATTTAAGCCCTAGAAATGAATGAAATTATCTAGGCAGAGGATGTAGAAAGAAAAAGGAAGATGAGGAAATATCTTGATGTACTTTCTGAATCATCTAAGAAAGAGTTAATCATGTTCAGCATAGTTAACCAGTGCCAGGAGAGTTTTATTTTTCCTAATCTTGGTGAATTTGGAATTTGTTAGTGGCAATAAATACACATTTCTATTATACAGTTTTTTTTCAAATTTATTGAATCACATACCCCTTTTCCAAGAACTATCTTGGGGTATAAGTTCATCTAAACAAAATTTAGAAAGTGCTGATAATTGTGATTAGTATAATACAGTTAATGTAATATTTTTAATAAATTCATTTTATTTTATTCATCACCTCTAGATTTCTAGTCAAAGAGAAAATATTAGCCTTCCCAGCACGAAGAAAAGCAGCTGATTTCAAATAATCTCTGCAATGCAACTTGCACTGCATTTATATATATAACATTCACAATGCGCTACTGCTTGAGGTGTTACCTGCCCAGAGATATAGGTAAATTCCTTGTAGTTTAATAATGGGAAGGAAACAAAAACTGAAAGTCGTCTTTTAGTTTGTCATCTACTCAAACATTTGATCCTGTCAGTTCAAATTTCAACTCAGTTCTTTAATCCGTGAGACTGTCATCCTTTAGAAAGTTATAAAAACTGGAATTTTACCCAGTGCCATTCACTCTTTCTCTCTCTTTTTTTTTTTTTTTTTTACAAATATTGACTCCACTCCATTTCTGCCTGCTTTTGTCCAAGCAATACGTAGAGGAAAAGGAAATAATAGATGAGAGAACAAGAGAGCTCAAATCAATGGATTTATCGCAGTCATTCCATTTTCTGGAGAATGGGAAAAGAGGTGATATTCTGCTTTTAATATGGTTGAGGAGCTCCTCTCAGAGCAACCCTCAAATAAATAATAACCACATACTCAGGGCAAAGTATAAAACACTATTAACAGAAGATACTGAAGGGTGAACAAAGGCAGGCAGAAATGGAGTGGAGTCAATATTTGTAAAAAAAAAAAAAAAAGAGAGAGAGAGAGAGAATGGCACTGGGTAAAATTCCAGTTTTTATAACTTTCTAAAGGATGGCAGTCTCATGGATTAAATAACTGAGTTGAAATTTGAGCTGACACCTACTGTAGGAGAGACAAAAATTTCCAATTCAGTTTAGCCAAGTTACCAGCCTGATTTTTTTTTAAAAAATCACTATTCTTCAAAGGAACATAATAGAACCAAGAATTTCTATAACACATTCTTCACAATGTTGAAGATACAATACAAAACTGCTCAACATACAAGGAAATAGAAAAACATGGCCCATTCTCAAGAGAAAATATAATAGAGACCAGTCCTAAGAGGATCCAGATGTTGACATTAGCAGATTAGGATTTTTAAAGCAGATAATATGGTTATACCCAAGGATGTAAAGGAAAATATTCTCACAGTGTGTGAAAATTAGGGCATCTCAGCAGAAAAGTAAAAACTATAAAAAAGAATCAAATATAATCTGGAACATGCTATATCTGAAATTAAAGTGTTATCAAATGGGTTTAGCATCAGAGTAGAGATGACAGAGAAAAGATCAGCCAGCTTAAAACCAGATCAATGGAAGTGATACCATCTAAAGTATAAGGATTTCCATGAAGGTCTAGTGGTTAAGAATCTGCCTTCTAATGCAGAGGGCACAGGTTCTATTCCTGGTTGGGGTGCTAAGATCCCACATAACTCACAGCCAAAAAAACACATTGTAAAACAGAAGCAATATTGTAAAAAATTCAGCAAAGACTTTAAAACTGGTCCACACCAAAAAAAAAAATCTTTAAAAAATTTTTAAGAAAAGATGAATAGAAAAGAGGATGTGAGAGAATAGCATTGAAATATATATATTGCCATATGCAAAATAGGTGACCAGTGCAAGTTCAATGATGAAGCAGGGAACTCAAAGCTGGTGCTCTGGGACAACCCAGAGGGATGGGATGGGGAGGGAGGTGGGAGGGGGTTTCAGGATGGTGGAACACATGTACACCCATGGCTGGCTTATCCATGTCGATGTATGGCAAAAAATATTGTAAATATTTTTTGTAATAATAATACAAATATAATTTTGTAATAATAATATTTTTGTAATATTTACAAAAAAATATTGTAAAGCAATTAGTCTCCAATTAAAATAAATAAATTAATTTTAAAAGAAGAAAAGAAAATAACAAAAGAAGCAGAGCATCAGGGACTTGTGGAACAATATCAAAAGGTCTACTATACGTATAATTGGGAGTCTCAGAATGAGTGGAGGGTAAATATGATGTAGAAAAAATTTCTGAAAAAATAATGCTTTTTCTTTTCAAATTTGGTAAAAGTAATAAACTTACAGTACACACTAAGCAGAATTAATTCAAAAAGAACTATTCCTAGACCTATCATAGTCAATCTGGTGAAAACCAAAGAGAAAATCTTAACACTAGGCAAAGAAAAATAACACAGGTTACACAAAGGAACAAGAATCACTGACTTCTCATCAGAAGCAATGATCTTTACAGTGCTGAAAAGATGCAAAATTTTATCTCCAGCAAAATCATTCCTCAAAAATCAAGATCAAAGCCATTTTCAGATAGGAGAAAACTAAGATTTCTTGACCTGCTGACATGCACTGCCGAAAAGGCTAAAGAAAGTTCTTCAGGCTGAATGGAATG
This sequence comes from Muntiacus reevesi, assembly GCF_963930625.1. NCBI lineage: Eukaryota > Metazoa > Chordata > Mammalia > Artiodactyla > Cervidae > Muntiacus > Muntiacus reevesi. Next base: position 125,053,419 of record NC_089251.1, on the reverse strand, counting down.
AAAACCTAAATCTTCAGGAAGTAATAAAGTGCATTAAAATTGAGAAATGTGTGTAAATATATAAATGATTATTTTTCTCTTAAATTTAAAGATACATGTGGCTCTTTAATGGAGGAGGGGATGGCAACCCACTCTCCAGGTATTCATGTCTGGAGAATCCCACGGACAGAGGTCACAAAGAGTCAGACACAGCTGAAGCAACTTAGCAAGCACACACAAATGGCTCTTTAAAGAATCACTTTCATCCAAATATTTGAAGACAGACTGAATTTTTCATTCTAAATCTAAATGTTATCAAGCTTAGATCTTAAAAGATCATCACATTTTTCCTGGCATGAAACTGACATTTGGGTATAACATAGTTATTATTTTCTGAAATTAAATACATGCCTTCTATCAACATTTACTTGTCACATTCATTCTATTTGCATTTTTTTCTCCCCTTTGTAGAGAAAGGTATCTAGAGTTAATAAGCTTAGCAAGCTTCCAGCCTAATAGGATTATTCTCAGAACATCTCTTTTGAAAGGGAGACATTTTCCTAATGGACTATCATTTAGAAAGATTTTTGAGTTGTGAATCAATGAAGCAATAAATGATGAACACACTCCTGTGTTGTTAGAACTCCTAGGTTTCAGGACATGTTTTTCTTCATTAACTCTGTTGACATTTAACTTAAAGTAAGATCAAAACATGTTCATATATGGGTAAAATTCTTAGAGAAAAACAAAGCTTATGTCATTGTTGTTTAGTTGCTAAGTCTTGTCTGACACTTTCTCGACCCCATGGATGGTAGCCTGCCAGGCTCCTCTGTCAAAGGGATTCCCCAGGCAAGAATACTGGAATCAGTTGCCATTTCCTCCTCCAGGGGATCTTCTCCACCCACAGACTGAACTCATGTCTCCTTTGTTGGCAGATGGATTCTTTACCAATGAGCCACCTGGGAAACCCCAATAAAGTCTTCTGAAAAAAATTATAATGTTAAACACTTCCAAAAAAGAAAAGTATAATTTAAAGTTAAGCTTAAAGTGTGTGTATCACAACAAACTGGAAAATTCTTAAAGAGATGGGAATACCTGCATCTTGAGAAATCTATATTCAGGTCAAGAAGCAACAGTTAGAACCAGACATGGAACAATGGACTGGTTCCAAATTGGAAAAGGAGTACGTCAAGGCTGTATATTGCCACCTTGCTTAGTTAACTTATATGCAGGTTACATCATGAGAAACCCTGGGCTGGATAAAGCACAAGCTGGAATCAAGATTGCCAGGAGAAATATCAATAACACCAGATATGCAGATGACACCACCTTTATGGCAGAAAGCAAAGAGGAGCTAAAGAGCCTCTTGATGAAACTGAAAGAGGAGAGTGAAAAAGCTGACTTGAAACTCAACATTCAAAAAATTAAGATCATGGCCTCTGGTCCCATTACTTCATGGCAAATAGATGGGGAAACAATGGAAACAGTGACAGACTTTATTTTCTTGGGCTCGAAAATCACTGCAGATGGTGACTGCAGCCATGAAATTAAAAGAGGCATGCTTCTTGGGAGAAAAGCTATGACCAACCTAGACAGCTTAGACATTTAGCATAAGCAGAGACATTAGTATACCAGCATACGTCCATCTAGTCAAAGCTATGGTTTTTCGAGCAGTCATGTATAAAAGGGGAGAATTGAACTATAAAGAAGGCTAAGCACTGATGCTTTTGAACTGTTGTGTTGGAGAAGACTCTTGAGAGTCCCTTGGACTGCAATGTCAGACCAGTCAATCCTAAAGGCAGTCCTGAATATTCATTGGAAGGACTGATACTAAAGCTGAAGCTCCAATACTTTGACCACCTGATTCGAAAAACTGACTCATTGGAAAAGACCCTGATGCTGAGAAAGATTGAAGGCAGGAGGAGAAGGGGTTAACAGTGGATGAGATGGTTGGATGGCATCACAGACTCAGTGGACATGAGTTTGAGCAAGCTCTGGGAGTTGGTGATGGACAGGTAAGCCTGGCATTTTGCAGTCCATGGGGTCGCAAAAGTTGAACACAACTGTGTGACTGAACTGAAGCTTAAAGTGCATTCAAATACTGGTGGATAAAAGAATGAGATTGTATGTCAATACTATTTAAAATCTTGAGAAAAAATATCAAAAATAAAGTCATCAAAATCATATTCAGAAACTCTTCATAGTTTCTAGAGGCAAGCAAACAACAAAAAAATATTTTCTGTGTTTTTGCATTTGCAAGCTAGATATTTGGTTTGGATGCTGTACCAACACCTCAGCATCTGTATTTGAGCATTAAAGTTATCTTATGAGGACTTCCCTGATGGTCCAGTAGCTAAGACTCTGTGCTCCCAATACAGGGGGCCTGGGTTCCATCCTTGGATTGGAAACTAGATCCCACATGCTGCAACTGAGAGTTCACATGCCATGCAAAGATCCCACATGCCTAAGACCTGGCACAAATAAATAAGACCTGGCTGCTATTGAAAACACCAGTACCACCAGTAGAAACTACTGCTTTTTTTTTTTTTTTTTTTGTGCTGCTCTAGATCTTCGTTGCTGAGGGTGGGGTCTCTCTAGTTTCGTCTCTTGGGCTCTAGGGCATGCAGGCTTCAGTAGTTGTGACACACAATCTTAGTCACTGTGTGACATGTGGGATTTTCCAAGACCAGGGATCGAACCCATGTCCCTTGCATTGGCAGGCAGATTCCTAACCACTGGACAACTGGGGAAGTCCCAGAAAACTATTCTTGTGTGAGATTGAAGGTACAGAAAGAGTTGGAGAGGGCAAGGGGAACTTATGGGGCTGTCGGGGCTGTCAAGCCTGTCAAGGAACTTTTTACATTGCTTTTTGATATGAACTTTCTTATATCTGAAATTCCTTTTCAAGTGTGCACGAGGTCTGTGGCGGAGGAACTCTGTTCCCCTTTAAATCTGATTATTTTATTCACAGATTGGGAAGAGGGGCCCAGAGGCTAGGCTGGGATAGGCTGGAGAACAAGGAAGATTGCTCCCCTCGAGAGTCCTGGGATAGAACATTTCACCCAACCATCTCTTCATCTCAGCCACCAGCATCAGCAGGCAGCTTTCAGCCAGAGTCACAGCTTAAGGGGCCACACTCCTGGGTGAAGCTGGCAGGATCTGAGCTTTTAGCCTGTCAAGATCCATACTGGCTGGCACAAGAACAGAGATCCCTTCTAAAATTGAACATGTCAGCCAAATTAATCCTATTAAACTCTAAATGACCCTCCACTGAGGGATGCACATTAAAAAGATTGTTGCTATATTACAATCCCTTCTCTATCATAGAAATCGTCTTAGGAAAACAGAATTTTCAAAAATGTCATAGAATGTCAGAGGTAGAGGTCATCTTAAAAGACTATAGACTGCCTTAGTAATCATCCCATCCTACCATTTTATTTCACAAATGCTTGGCACAAGGAGAAAGAAAATTCATCAAATTCGTGAATCACCTTTTTTCCCTTAATTGAAACATAAAATGCATATAATGTATAATTGGGTTTATGAAATAAATTCTGAGCATTTTTAGCTCCTTAAAATAAATCTCAATATAGTCTAATGTAAAACTTCTTTAAGGATAAACTTGAAGTAGATTTTTAGGCAAAATGCTCATCTGTACCACTCCTATGTTGATGCAAATGTCTTCTCTGACCAGATTGATCTTTTCCCTGCCATTAGAATAAACTTTACAAAGCATTATCTCTCTGAGTGCTAACTCATTCTAGATATTTTTTTCACAGCTTGAGTCTACTACCTTCTTTTCTATGCCACTATACATATCTTGACTTCTTTCTTCCTGTTGACTTTATTCTAGGTTGAATTTTTAACATGGTAGAAAGGTCTTCTATGGCAGCTTTCAGACTTCAAACTCTAGGAAAAACAAGCAAAGTCCAGCATGAGATATGTGCATGCACAGTCATTCAGTCATGTCCGACTCTTGCAATCCATGGGCTGTAGCCTGCCAGGATCCTCTGTCCATGGGATGTTCCAGGCAAGAAGACCAGAGTGAGTTGCCATTTCCTCCTCCAGGGGATCTTCCCGACCCATGATCGAACCGGAATTTCTTGCCTATCTTGGATTGGCAGGTGGATTCTTTCCCACTGAGCCACCAGGGAAGCCTCCAGCATGGTAATAACATTACGTCTAATACGTACAGCATGCCTAATGAGTGTGAGACAACTTACTAAGCAAATCACTTCATTATCATGATACCTGATTTTATCTAGAGTTGAGTGATATTAAAATCTCCATGTTACTTACAAAGGAAGAGACTCAGAGTTAGGAAATTGCCCAAGGTCGCATAATTAGAACTAGTAGAACAAGAATTTTAATGCTAACAACTTATATCAGAGCCCTCTCTCTTACTCACTGTGCAAACCTACCTATAAATGTATGACCACCACAGTGAGAGAGAAAGCTGGAAAGTAATTTGTGACTTAGACTTATTATGCATGTGCTCTGTTGCTTCAGCCATGTCCAGCTCTTGCGTCCCCATGGACTGTAGCCCGCCAGGCTCCTCTGTCCATGGGATTCTCCAGGCAACAATACTGGAGTGGGTTGTCACACCCTCCTCCAGGGGATCTTCCCGACCCAGGAATCGAACTCGAGTCTCCTGTGTCTCCTGCATTGGCAGGCAGATTCTTTACCCACTGAGCCACCTGGAAGACTTCAAATGTGCTACAGGACTGAGTATAAGAGGGGCATCCAACCCAGTCTGGGGAGCTCCAGGAAAAATTCATAAATGAGTTGCCTTCAGAGCTGAATTTTGAGTCACGTACTATGGCTGACATATTCTCCAACCAGTGGGAAGATCATAGAGGAAAGAACAGAGGTATAAAAGGGTATGGGGCACTTTTTTGATTTAACAATTATGATTTGTAAGTATCATCTTAAAAAAATCAGTCCACTGAATTATGTGGAAATAAATATGCAACAAGTTGGCAAAACAAAGTATACTTTAAATATGTTTCAGTAGATAGCTCATCTGAAATTCTGGATTTTTCAGTCACTTTATTCTGATGCTATGGCAGCCAACTGATTCTTAACTTTAGCTGGTGTAAGACTCGGAAGCCTGGCTTCACTGCAGATTCCTGCTGCTACATAATCTTCTCTCCTCTGCCCTTCCAAGCTTTCCTTTAAGGTTAATTTGGCTGTACAGGTGGCATCATCAAGTTCCAGATCTTGGTTACATCTTTTCTTAAGAAGAAGTTTTCCTAGTCACATAGTTTTTTCCCATTGATGTGACTTTCCAGGCAAAGTAAGGCCTAGATGGATGTGACTGAAATAAACATGATCTTCCCTCATCATTCCAACCAAAAAAAAAAAAGAAAACCCTCCAAGTGAAGGAGCACCACCTGACTGAGTATATCCTTGTATCACAGAAGTTATGCTCTGTACCCGCAGAGTTGTGACAGTTATCTCGGGAAACAAGATAGTGTTGCTGAGCTGGTTTCCCAGCTCTATGCACCGGCACTCTGAGATGTGAGCTCACGGCACCGCACGTCAAACCTCAGTGCTTGATCATTGCTTCCACGCTGTGTTCTCGTCATTCATCCTACAGAATGGATTTCTGTTTCTTCTCGGTTACCATACCATTTGCAGCTATAGTTTGCACTGAAGGGATTTTTCCAGCTACTGCAGTCAAAGGGTATTCAGTCTGGACAAGTTTAGCAGAAAGGCTGTATGTGGTCAGTGAAAAGTGATAACTGTGCTCTGCCATCTTTACCTGGACAGCACTTTTTTGTTGTTTATAGTAGCTTTATTCATAACTGCCAAAAAATTGAAATAACTCACAAGACCACTAATCGGTGAGGAAGGCAGAGTGAGTTCACTGGTGAAAATGGGCGTCAAATCAATGTGTGTCAAAGTGAAAACAAAAGTGTTAGTCATGTCCAACTCTTTGCAACCCCATAGACTGTAGCCTGCCAGCCTCCTCCATCCATGGAATTCTCCAGGCAAGGATACTGGAGTGGGTAGCCATTCACTTCTCCAAGGATCTTCCCGACCCAGGGATTGAACCCCGGTCTCCTGAATTGCAGGCAGATCCTTTACTGTCTGAGTCATAAGGAGGCCCCTCGGAGTTCACAGCATAGTGTACCAGTGTCGGTTCTTAATTTTGACAGGTGTACCACAATAATATTAGGTAGTAACAACAGGCAAACTGGTTGAAGACTATATGGGAACTCTGTATTATACTTGCCATGGTTCTATAAATATAAAATCATTTCAAAATAAAAAAGTAGTTTTAAAAACTTTCAACTGAAAAATACTTCCATCAGATAGCTATTAAATACAAGGAGCTACACAATCAAAATAACAGAACTTCTAAAAGTTATTGCATTTTTGACTCAGGTATTTATTACTCTCTAAGACATAACCAAATAGGCCTACTTATCATTCATAAAATCTCTAAAAATTTATTAAGCTCTTTAGTATCTGTATAATGAAATCAATACTATAACCCATATAATTAAAGAATTACAATAGTAAAATTGAGTGCTTAAGAGATTTTGATATAGAGCCAAAAATATAAGTAAGCAAAACCAAAAGAAGATTCATTGTCTATATAAATCTTTATAATTGGTTGAAACACTACAATTCAGAATCTGTGCTATATTTTTAAAGCTGTTAATTGAGGAAATTTTGAAGCTTTAAATACTTTATCAATACAAAAAAAATTTTAAGCTAAATTCCCAACTAATAAAAGAAAAAAAAAAAATCCACCACCATCACAGCAACAAAGTAAACCAAAATATAGCACAAAGAAAGAAATAATAAATATAAAAACAGAAATTAATGAAGGAGGTAACAGAAAAACAGCATATGTAATTAGTAAAACAAGATATCAGTTTCTTTAAACATTAACAAATTAAGTAAAGCACTAACTAAATTGGGAGGAAAATACAAATATACAAAATTAATGCATTGGGGGAAATAATCATTGAAATGTAAGAATTTTTAAAATAAGATCAATTTGCAGACCTCTATACAAATGCATTTGGAAAACTAGGTGAAATGAATAATTATGCAGGAAAATAGCTTTCCAAAACTGACTCATTAATATAGAGCTCAGTAGGATAAATTTCTAAATTTCTTGTATAAATTAAAATAAAAAGAACAAAAAAACTTTTGAATAACTAAAAGGTGAATTCTAATTGTTATTGCTATTCAGTCGCTAAGTTGTGTCTGACTGTTGGCAACCCCACAGACTGCAGCACTCCAGGCTCCTCTGTCCTCCACTAGCTCCTGGAGTTTGCTCAAATTCATGATGTTTGTTGAGTTGGTGATGCTATCTATCTCATCCTCTGCCACCCTCTTCTCCTCCTGCCTTCAATCTTTCCCAGCATCGGGGATTATTCCAGTGACTTACCTGTTTGTATCAGGTAGCCAAAGTATTGGAGCTTCAGCTTCATTATCAGTCCTTCCAATGAGTATTCATAGTTAATTTCCTTTAGGATTGACTGGTTTGATCTCCTTGCAGTACAAGGGGCTCGCAAGATTCTTCTCCAGCAGAGAATCTTCTTCAACAACGTCAATCCTTAGGCACTCAACCTTCTTCATGGCCCAACCCTTACATCAATAATGTAATTTCATTGGGACTAATTACATCTAGTCCCAATGACAAATACAACTTTCATATGCCCTTCTGAAAATCTTATTACTGCTTAAAATATCAATTTGTTAAAGGTTAGTAAAAATTCAAATTCCAAACAAGAGATTTGGCTTTATATTTGAAATATGTCTGTTCATGATCAGACTTGATCCATGTCTTACTAAGAACTCTTTGAATTCAAACCTGTCATGTTTTCTTTTGAACTTCTCCTAGAGGTACCACCTGATCTCTTCAATCAGAGGCATTTCTCCTTATAAACCATCACTTGAGTGAGTAAACAAGCTTCTTTGGCTCATTTCCCTATTTCTGCCATATTTGATAATACTATCATCCAGTGATACTGGGTTTTTTCTCTGAATTCCATCAGCCCTAGTGAAAATCACTGGCATGAATGATCAAAATCATTTGTATGATTCTTAATGAATTAAAATTATCCTTATTTTAATGGAAATGAGAGTACTAAGTGACCTTTGTTATCAAGTGATAAGAAAAAAAACATTGCTATTTGATGGTTCTTTTCTTTTTGAATTTCCTTTTGTTGTTGTTGAGCCAAACTCTTCAGAAATACTGTTAATTGGAATGGTGATTTTTTTTCATTTATACATGTCATGCTGTCAGCATGTCATGACCTCTCATTGTATGTGTGTGCTCAGTCACTCAGCCATGTCTGCCTTTTGACCTCTCTTACTTAAAATTTTAAAGAAAATCAAGTATTTCTTCTAGAGAAAATATAATGAATGTACAGATAACTGTATGAGTCAGATTGTGACTTTTTATTTGCAAAGAGGAAAATGCAATTTTTTCTCTTTTTTTTTCTTAAATATTCTCAATAGTATAAAAGTTTAAAGATGCTACAAAGTGCCCTGGTTTGATCTTTCACTTCCCACTGCTATCTCTCTTAAATTTTTTTCTTTCTGTGACTTCTCTTTTCTCTTAGAGCTGAAGACAAATTTTGTTTTTCATCATTATCTCGGCTTAAATTCAGTTGGGAAGGAAATGAGAAGCGTGGGAGCTGATAAGCACAAAAACGCAATTCAAATAAAACTGGCTTTTGCATTTTTCAGTCTTTAAAGAAGAATCACAGTCAGGTTTAAAGATGAGATTCATTCTGCGATGGTATGGATACTCTCTTTCTTATTCAGTATTTCCTGCATGCCAAGCATGGAGGAGGTGAGGATACTCCTCTGGGTATCGGGCTCCAGAGAAAAAATGGTGAGAAAAACAAGACAGAGACTTCACCCCACAAAGTAGAGAATAGAGTCAGGAAGATTAATTCACAACCATGTAAATTAATGTTAGCTATACGAGATGGTTGGATGGCATCATTGATTCAATGGACGTGAGTTTGAGCAAGCTCTGGGAGACCGTGACGGACAGGAAAGCCTGGCGTGCTGCAGTCCGTGGGGTCACAAACAGTGGGACACAAATGAATGACTGAACAATAACAACGAAGAATACAAGAAAGGAAATGTAGGTGGCATAATGAGCACATATTATTACAAGGAGATCTGGAGCATTCATTCCGTCTGGGTCAGATGATGCCCTGGGGTTGAGATTCCAAGATGGGTAAAACCAAGGCATGGGGTAGAGGACGAGAGGAGTATTCAGGCAGAAAAATGGACTGTCCGCAGCTTTTGTCATCTGAGGAAGTTTAGTTTGAGCCACAAAAAGTGCCTCACATGACTGCCCTGGTGGTCCAGTGATTAAGACTGCATGCTTCCAATGCAGGGGGTGTGGGTTCAATTCTTGATTGGGTAACTAAGGTCTCACATTGTCTGTGGCATAGCCAAAAAATAGAGATTAAAAAGAAGTGCTTCATAATGCAACTTCACAGTAATTCATCAGTCATTTTGAGAAAAAAATAGAAATATGAGTGACAGTACTTAGCACAGAGTAAGTGCTAAATAAACTTGAGCTTCTATTATTACCATATTCCATTTCAACACACCGCCTCTCACCTCTCTCCACAACTATAGCTCTCCCAGCCAGCTTCTAAACAAACACCTTCCAGGATGACATACTGTACTGTCAATCCCCAGACAGGAACCCCTTTTGGTATGTATTCTAAATTCTGTTCTGGGAACTTCCCTGGTGGTCCAGTGGCTAAGACTCCACACTCCCAATGCAAGGGGCCTGGGTCCTATCCCTGGTTAGGCAGCTAGGTCCCACATGCTGCAACTAAGACATGGTACAGCCAATTAAACAAGTAAATATTTTTTTAAAAAATAAATTATGTTCTGTATCATGGCAGAAGTTATCCTTGAATGCATAAAATTAATGTATTGGTCATTTAGCAAATGCATGTTAAGCAAGCATGTGATTGATAATAATGACAGCTAAAATTTGCTGAGGACACACACTTGGGAAAGGCTGTCTTAAGAATAGTGAGCTCTTCAGAAAAATTTTTGAGGCAGGTATTAAGACTTTTGCAGCCATAATCTTAGTAACAGAGGACAAAGAGGTTAAACATTTTCTTCTAGCAAGTGGCAAAGCTAGACTTAGGAATGCAGGAAATCTCTCTCTAGAATGTGAGAATGCCATTTGTCTCTCTGAAGACAGACAAAGCACTTGCTTACCTAGAGTTTACAACTTACTTAGAAAGAGGCAGGGAGACCTTGGAAATTCAATAAACAAGTAAATAAATAAGCTTGATAATTGCCGTTTGTGATTAGTCTTGCAAAGGGATTAAACCAAATGATGTGGTGAATAAGGATTTAGGATGGGCGGGGGAACCCTGCTTTAGAAAGAGTATTCAGAGGTGACTTCCTGAAGGAGGGGCCTTAGAACTGATACTTAAAAGATGGAAAAGAGATGGCTCTGTGAAAAAGTAGAGAAAAGAATTCCAGCGCAGAAAATAGCAAATACAATTGTCTAAAGGTAGGGCAAGACTGGTGTATGGGAGGAGCTAAAGAAGGCCAGATTCTACTTCTGCTTCACTGACTACACTAAATAAAGCCTTTGACTTTGTGAATCACAGCAAACTGTGGAAAATTCTTAAAGAGATGGGAATACTAGACCACCCTACCTGCCTCCTGAGAAGTCTGTAGGCAGGTCAAGAAGCAACAGTTAGAACTGGACATGGAACAATGGACTAATTCCAAATAGGGAAAGGAGTATGCCAAGACTGTATATCGTCACCCTGCTTATTTAACTTACATGCAGAGAACCTCATGTGAAATGCCAACCTGGATCACTCACAAGGTGGAATCAAGATTGCCGGGAGAAATACCAATAACCTCAAATATGCAGATGACACCACCCTAATGGCAGAAAGTGAAGAGGAACTAAAGAGACTCTTGATGAAGGTGAAAGAGGAGAGTGAAAAAGATGGCTTAAAGCTCAACACTCAAAAAACTCAGATTTTGCATCTGGTCCCATCACTTCATAGCAAACATGGGGGAAAAGTGGAAACAGTGACAGATTTTATTTTCTTGGGCTCCAAAATCACTGCAGATGGTGACTACAGCCATGAAATTAAAAGTCACTTGCTCTTTGGACGAAAAGCTATGACAATCCTAGACAGCATATTAAAAAGGAGAGACAATACTTTGCTAAGAAAGGTCCATCTAGTGAAAGCTATGGTTTTTCCAGTAGTCATATACATATGTGAGAGTTGGACAATAAAGAAGGCGGAACAGCTAAGAACTGATGCTTTCAAACTGTGGTGCTAGAGAATCCCTTGGACAGCAAGGAGATCAAGCCAGTTAATCCTAAAGGAAATCCACCCTAGATATTCTTTGAAAGGACTGATACTGAAGCCAAAACTCCAGTTCTTTGGCCAGCTGATGTAAAGTGACTCCTTGGGAAAAAACCCTGATGCTGCGAAAGATTGAAGGCAGGAGGAGAAGGGGGCGACAGAGGATGAGATGGTTGGATGGTATCAGGTATCACGGACTCAATGGACATGAATTTGAGCCAACTCCAGGAGATAGTGAAGGACAAGGAAGTCTGGCATGCTGCAGTCCATGGGGTTGAAAAGAGTAGGATACAATTGAGTGACTGAACAACGGTTTTTCCTGTAGTCATGTACAGATGTGACAGTCGGATCATAAAGAAGTCTGAGTGCCCAAGAATTGATGCTTTCAAATTGTGGTTCTGGATAAGACTCTTGAGAATCCCTTGGACAGCAAGGAGATCAAACCAGTCGATCCTAAAGAAATCAACCCTAAATATTCATTGGAAGAACTGATGCTGAGGCTGAAACTCCAATACTTTGGCCATCTGATGTGAAGAACAGACTCATGGAAAAGACCCTGATGCTAGGAAAGATTGAAAGAAAAAGGAAAAAGGCAGAGGATGAGATGGTTAGATTGCATCACTGACTTAATGGACATAAATTTGAACAAACTCCAGAAGATAGTGGAGGACAAAGGAGCCTGGCATGCTGCAGTCCATTAGTTCACAGAGTTGGACATGACTTAGCGACTCAATGCCACAACAAAGGAGGCCAGAGCAAGAGGAGAAAGAGGAGTGAGATAAACCAGATTATGTAAGACCCTCCTGCCATGATGGGAGGTTTGAATATGTCACCTGAAAATTAATGCGGAGCCAGTAGACATTTTAAAACAAGAATCAGAGTAAGAAAATCTCATTAATATTTTCAGAGTTTCACAATAGCTTTCATATTGGAGAAAAGATTATAGGAGTCAAGGGACAAAGAAGAGAGACCAGTTCAGAACTAATGCTGTCAACCCAGTAAGGAGAGATCATAGTTTAAACTAGAATGCTAACACTGGACATGGAAAGATAGGGACAGAGCTAGAAATTTAAAGTCTTACTTAGGAGCGATTGTTGGATGGCGTCACCGACTCAATGGACATGAGTTTGAGTAAACTCCTGGAGCTGGTGATAGACAGGGAGACCTGGCGTCCTGCAGTCCGTAGAGTCGCAAAGAGTCGTGTCCATGACTGAGAGACTGAACTGAACTGAACCTATGAATTGGATATAGAGAATGAGGAGAGGGAAATCAAAGGTGACTCCTAGACTTTTTGGCTTAAATAACTACAAATGGTGGTTCCTCAAAGGGAGACAAGGGAAGACCAAGTCTTGGGGGGGAAAGCCATGAGTTTCATTTTGAATGTGAAGTCTGAAATACCTATGAAGTCTTCATGGAAAGATGTAAAGGACAAAGTTGTATATGCCATTTGACCCTAGGGCTAGAGAAAGGAATGTGATCGTCATTGACATGTAAGGTATTTAAAGCCTGGTGGTCTGGTGGTTAAGAATCCCTTGCAATGCAGGGAATGTGTGCTCAATCAATGTATGTGTCAGAGAGTTAAGATCCCCTTGCGCCACAACTACTGAGCCCAAGCCACAACAAAAGATCCCCCATGCTGCAACTAAGACCCATGCATCCAAATAAATATATACATATTAAAAAAAAAATAAGTAAAAGCATGGAGATCTCCCAAGAGAGTAAAGAAGAGATGTAGTCTTAGACCACAGTTCCTAGACATTACTGGCTAATTCACCATCCCTTTCTGGGTCTCACATTCCTTACCAGTTAAATGGGAGCAAAGTAATAATGATACATCCTATCTCAGGCTGGAGGAATCTAGGAGTAACACTCTCCTTTTATTCATTCTTGATCTCCCTCTACAGTGTTGGCAAGTAAGAAGATATTTTTATTCTATGCCCTAACACGTTCTCAAATAGGTTGAAAGACTGATGAGGGCTTTGGAGCAAAACAAAGAAGAATTCTTAGAACACAGTTCAGTTTTCCTCTCATTGAATGTGGCCTGAAGATAAAGCTCCAGAAAAGTCCTTATTCCTTTTCCTTTTAGAATGCTCATGATAGCAGAGCCAGGGATGTTACTAACTTCTTTATGTAAACCCATTGAATCTGAGTGACATTCCATGACTCTAAGGAGTAAATAAGCACAAACCTCTGTATTCCAACCACATAATCATATCTGAAAATTCAGTTTCAACACCAGGATTTACAAGAACCCAGCAGATGCTTTTGATAGTCAATCAACAAGTATTTACTGTGCCCTTAGGGCACCTGGTAGTGGATGAGACTGCTTTTGTGAGCAAGCAAGTGTGCTCTCTACTTTGAAAATAGAAATTTAATCACTTGTTCGTCCAAGCATTTCCCTTCAGCTTTTCCAGTATGCTTTTTTGTGAATGACTAAGAGAACAGCTCCTGCAAAGGCAGCCTGTGACTCTCAGCCAGAGTCCCCAAGAGGAAGGATGACTCATGCCCACCTGACGTCAAAGCCTCTGCTCCTTTCAGAGTGGTAATGGCCTGGGCCGAATGACCCAGATGCCCCCTGAGTCTGTGCAGGTCATGACGGCTTCCTCCTTCCCTGACTGACAGTGACGATTTCAACCCAAAGAAAGTGGAAGCTGTGAAAACTCCAATTTCATTGTCAAGGTGATTGGAAAACCAAAACCAGGAATTTTTCCTCCTGTCAAGTGATAGCCAAGCTTCGTTGTGAGTTTTGTTTTGTTTTGTTTTGTTTTCTCTTTGGAAAATGCTAAAAGAATACAATCCCTTTCATAACATGTTTTGTATTGATTTGGGTCTTAGCTCAGGCTATTATATCGAATACTACCAACCTGGTGGCTTAAACAACAGGCATTTATTTCTCACAGTTCTGGAAGCTGGAAAATCCAAGATCAAAGTGCTGGCAGATTTGGGATCTGACCATGACCCTCTTCCTGGTTTGCAGATGGCTGCCCTCTTGCTATATCCTCCCATGAGAGAAAGAAAGAGAGAAAGAGGGAGTTCTGGTCTCTTCCTCTTTTTATAAGGACAACAATCCCATCAGGGGGCATCCGCCATCATGACCTCATCTAAGCTTAATGACCTTCTAAAGGCTGCTCTCCAAACACCATCACATTGAGGGTCAGGGCGTCAACATATAAATGTGGGAGGGACACACATGTGCAGTAAATAATCATTTACTTACATGTTAGAGGGCTTCCCTGATAGTTCAGTTGGTAAAGAATCCACCTGCGGTGCAGGAGACCCTGGTTCGATTCCTGTGTCGGGAAGATCCACTGGAGAAGGGATAGCCTTCTCACTCCAGTATTCTTGGGCTTCCCTTGTGGCTCAGCTGGTAAAAAATCTGCCTGCAATGTGAGAGACCTGGGTTCATTCCCTGGGTTGGGAAGATCCCCTGGAGAAGGGAAAGGCTACCCACTCCAGTATTCTGGCCTGGAAGATAGCAAAAGAGTTGGACTTAACTGAGCAACTTTCACTTACCGTGTTAGAAGTGATCAGTTCCAGTGTAGCTTTTCCTTTATGATTGCCAAGGACTTTACCAGGTTATGCACAGGGCCATTCCACTACTTGCTCATTCAAACAGAGGGTCAAGTGCACTGAGCAACCTCTGGGTCACAGTTCAACAAAGCTCTGACAAGAGTCACAAAAGTTAAACAAATGTGACCTTGGAAACTCTTTGGCCATGTCACAGGTCATCCCCCTTTGGCATCGGTCCTGGGGCCTTCCGCCCAGGCTTGCTTTTACTGTTTAATCTCCTGGGTTATCTGATCTATTTCATCGAATCTATTCTAAATCTTTCTCTTCTTTCCAGGGAAACTGGATGTCTAATTAAACTGGGTATCAGTTAAACCTAAATTGTTGATGACATCTAGTGGGTTACTTGGTTTCCCTCTGAAGTCTCAATTCAAGTCATATGTCTGTTCCAGCACCCACTGATCACTTAATTCTCTGAATTTTTATTTTATAAAGGTCCTTATCACACCTTTAAGAATTTTTTATATAATATTAACCTTTCATTGTATCTTACAGTTTGCTTTGTGGATCTTGAGAGAGAGAAACTTACTATATCATCATCCGTTTTTCTTTTATTCAGAGCATCCATCACCACAATGCTTTGTACTAAAGTTTCACCCTATAAGAACTTTTGAGATTATGTAAAATTTACATGATGGCAACCTCTGAAACTAAAGTGAAATGGCATAAACCTAATAGTAGCATTTCAGGTATTATAGTAGGTGGGTAATTAAGACAGTTCAGGGTATGAAGGACTTTGGGGACCCCTTAACATATCCGCATCTATGCTATTGATATGAGAGAATAGTCCTAATGATGCTACATCCTGCACCAGCTTAGGCCTCAGTGTGACATCATCACTCAAATGTACACAGGACTGATTAGTAACAGAAAATCAGTTGTTGACATCACGAGAGAAGGACCTAGCCTATGAGCTATGACACTAGCAGAGGGCATTTCCCAGAGTATAAGTCTGCTAAGTAAAGCCAATTAGAACAAAAAGTAGATGCCTGATGAATGTTGGATAAGAGTTAAACAGAGATATTCTTCACAGGCTTCAGAAAGCTGATAAATTGCCCTTTCCTTCTAGAAGGGGAACATTTTGGTCTCTGGAAATCAGAAACCTGATCTTTGGGAAATGCCTAGAGCCACCAAGGTTGCTGTTGTTCAGTCACTAAGTCATGTTCAGCTCTTGGCAATCCCGTGGACTGCAGCATGCCAGGCTCCTTTGTCCTTCACTGTCTCCTGGAGTTTGGTCAGATTCGTGTCCATTGAGTTGGTAATGCTATCCAAAAATCTCTTCCTCTGCCGCCCCCTTCTTCTTTTGCCTTCAATCTTTCCCAGCATCAGAGTCTTTTTCAATGAGTCAGCTCTTCCCATCAGGTGACCAAACGATTGGAGCTTTAGCTTCAGCATCAGTCTTTCCAATGAATATATTCCAGGACCAAGTCTTATCCTCTGACTCCTTTGTCTAAACTTTATATAAGTCTGTATGTTGTGAATTCTACATCTTCACGTTATCTCAAAACTCTCTGCCTTTTCCCCCTCTCTTTAGAGGGGTCATTTCTGTGCTGGGTATTGTTATTATCACCCTCACTGAGATTCTGCCTTCTGGACTCCTGGGGAACATCCACCTGGTAGCCTCTAACCCTTTGTATTCCATATTCAGTCTGGAATGTCCCAAGTTTGGGGTTGTGTCAAGAAACTGAAGCAGTTCCAGAAGCTCACCCTAAAGAGATCCAAACATTTGGCATCTACTAGGGAAAAAAAGGAGCATCATACATGATTATCAGAGATCAGATAAAGGCAGGTGGTTCATGGTTATTATACGGAGAGTTTTAGGGGAGAAGTGTTAGTTGCTCAGTCGTGTCTGACTCTGTGATACCATCAACTGTTGCCTGCCAGGTTCCTCTGTCCATGGAATTCTCCAGGCAAGAATACTAGAGTGGGTTGCCATATCCTCCTCCAGGGGATCTTTAGGGGAGAAACAGGCCCAAAATGAAGTATGGGTAAGTGCAGGAGTAATATGGCATTTTGGTTTTAACTCTGTAGAACTCAATATGTGATAGTGTAATAAAAATCTCAGGGTTTAGGACTTGCCTGTGGTCCAGTGGTTAAGAATTCACCTTGCAATGCAGGGAACTCGAGTTTACTCCCTGTCAGGGAACTAAGACCCCACATGATGCAGGGCAACTAAGCCCTCATGCCATATCTACTGAACACACACTCACAACACAACTAGACAGAAACCTGAGTGCCACAACAAAGATTCCACATCTGCAACTAAGATCTGATGCAGACAAATATATATGTGTGTGTATATATATATAATCTCAAGGTTTAATAGAGTGAATAATGTCACATTTCTCTTTACTTCTCTAGAACTGCTGCCTCTCAGCTCCAGGAATCAGTGACTGTATTTCTGTTGACTTTCTGCTTGTTTTCTGTAGGCATTGCATCTCTGCCAACATTGATTCTAACATGGAATAAAAGTGAGCTATATCTCCTTGAAATATATCCTACATCTTCTTGAATGTTATCTCATCTCATACACTTACTTCCTCATCCCATTCCTAAAATATATCAAGTTGAATAAATTTCCCAACATGGTAAGTATAAACTGATGTTCCAACACCCTTGTATGAAACTTCATTTTCTGTCCAACAATAGTTCCTATTGTTATTTCTCTCGTTCGTTCTTTCAGAGGAAGGTCTGAATGTCAGTAACTCTGCAGGGCCACAGACCCCATCCAAGTCCTAAAACTTGTCAGAGACCCAGGCCAGGCTCTGGATTATTTATTTCTCCTTCAAGATTCTAGGTTCCAATAACTCCAGCCTCTTTCCTCTGTTTGCTGAGAGTGCCAACTTCCTCTGTGATACATCAGGATTCAATTTTAGCCTTTTCAACCTTCCGTCCTGTTCAAACAATTCTTTATATTACATTCTCTCTGCTAAAATGACTCATATCTGTTTTAATGGCTGAATCCTAACTGATATTATTATTGATACCAGAAATTGGATTTCTTTCCCACCCACTGGCTCACATGTGTCTTAGTAAGATGGTTGATACCAGACCACCTTACTACCTGCCTCCTGAGAAATGTGTATGCAGGTCAAGAAGCAGCAGTTAGATACGGAACGGACATGGAAAAATGAACTGGTTCCAAATTGGGAAAGGAGTATGACAAGCCTGTATACTGTCATCCTGATCATTTAACTTATATGCAGAGGACATCATGCAAAATGCTGGGCTGGATGAAGCACAAGCTGGAATCAAGATTGTTGGAAGAAACATCAATAACCCCAGATATGCAGATGACACCACCTTTATAGCAGAAAGCAAAGAACTAAAGGGTCTCTTGATAAAAGTAAAAGAGGAGAGTAAAAATGCTGGCTTAAAACTCAACATTAAGAAAACTAAGATCAAGGCCTACGATCCCATCACTTCATGGCAAATAGATGGGAAAACAATGGAAACAGTAACAGACTTATTTTCTTGGGCTCCAAAATCACAGCAGATGGTGACTGCAGCCATGAAATTAAAAGATGCTTGCTCCTTGGAAGAAAAATTATGACCAACCTATACAGCATATTAAAAAGCAGAGACATTACTTTGCCAACAAAGGTCCATCTAGTCAAAGCTATGATTTTCCAATAGTCATGTATGGATATGAGAGTTGGACTGTAAAGAAAGCTGAGCGCCAAAGAATTGATGCTTTTGAACTGTGGTGTTGAAGAAAACTCTTGAGAGTCCCTGGGACTACAAGGAGATCCAACTGGTCCATCCTAAAGGAGATCAGTCCTGAATATTCATTGGAAGGACTGATGCTGAAGCTAAAGCTCCGATACTTTGGCCACCTGATGTAAAGCACTGACTCACTGGAAAAGACCCTGATGCTGGGAAAGATTGAAGGCAGGAAGAGAAGGGGATGACAGAGGATGAGATGGTTGGAAGGCATCACCAACTTGATGGACATGAATTTAAGCAAGCTCCAGGAATTGCTGATGGACAGGGAAGCCTGGCATGTTGCAGTCCATGGGATCACAAAGAGTTGGACACAACTGAACAACTGAACTGAACTGAAGGTGGCTAAGTTAGTTGGTAATTCTGGCTTCTCTAGCTCCAGTGGGCACAATGTCATCAACATTGTAGCCTAGTGTGTTGTTCTTTGGAATATCAGGATGATCAACATCTCTGCATTTTATAAGTCTTTGAGGTCTTTTTGTGAAAGGCTTAGACGACAAATTAGAGTATATCCTTGTGATTCTCTGTGTATGTGGGTGTATGTGTGTGTGTGTGTTTAAACCAGTCAGTAATGATATTTGCTGAGTACCTACTATGTATCAGACACTGAGCAAAGGAGGAAAAGATGATGAGACAAGACGGCTGCCCTCAAGGAATGCTGTTGTTGTTTTCTATTTTTTTCTGGAAGAGGCAGTCTAGTAGAAATAAATGTACACAGATAAATTGTAATACAATCGTTAAGTGGTATGATGTTGTAAAATAGTAAGTGTTGTGGGAGTACTTTATACAAGAAGAAGGCTACCATTTATAGAAAGTATCCTTGAGAAGAGTGTAAATATGTTATTTTGGAATTGGCTTGAATCCAGAAAGAGGAGTATAATCCAGGTCTTCTTGTTAGAGTAGGATAACGAGCAGGATTCATCTTCTTTCTTAAAATTAATTTTTTCTTTTCTGAGGTTTCTGTGATAAATTTATACTTGCTTTATGGTTTGACTAAATCTTGTGTTTAAATCCTCTCAAATAAAAGCCCTATCCTGTGTAATAGCTATGCAGGAATCCTCCTTCATACATAGTACCCAAAGCCAGGTGTAAGTAACCAAGGTTGTGATGGTGTTTGTGATGATGAGAATCTGGCTTCACCACTTCTCTACTGGTGTGATCTTGTGCTCTCTCTCCACTTCCTCAAATGGAAAATGGAAATGATAAGAATATATGCTTATCATTTGTTGTAAGATTGTTGTAAGAATTAAGTGCATGAATACAAAGCCTCGAGAATAGTATCTAGCATATACTAAGAACTCAGTAAATAGTAGCAATACCAACAACAAAATAATTGCAGCTAGCATCCACTGAGTCCTCCCTGGGTAGTAGGCACCATGCTGACCATCTCAATGGATTCTTTCATCTGCTATCCCAGCCAGATCTAACTAAGAAGGATGAGAGTTTAATTTCAACTCCTTTAGTTACCCATATTCTCAGTCTTGCCTAAAAAACCCCATGGACAGAGGATCCTGGTGGGGGCCACAGTCCAAAGTGTTGCAAACAGTCGGACACAACTGAGCAACTAAACACACACATTCTCAGTCTTGTGTTAAAAAAGTGGTGATTGTGCACAAGTGTGAATAATTCATTACTCTATTAGCTACTCGTGTCTATAATTCATTTTGGTCTTTCTCCATAGAAAGCAATAGGATAGATCACATCTTCACACCATGACCTTGGACCTTTTCCCCGTACTAAATAAAAGCTTTGGACTCTTCCAAGGCAGCACAGACTGGCTTTTACAAGTTGCCCTTTGGAATAGGGACTGACTTCAGCATGGACCTCAATGAGTTAGCAATCTCCCTGTCAAGTGATCTAATTACCATTGTGGATATACATCTACTCTTTCAGTGAGGCTTCAGTATTCATGAAGGAGGAGGAGGGAGGGAGGTAAGAAGAAGAGAAGGAGGAAAAGGAAGAAAGAGAAAAAGAGGGAGGAAGGCAAGGAAGAAGTGAAAGATGGGAAGAAGAGAGGGAGGGAGGAAGGGATGGAGGGAAGGGACAGAGGGAGGGTGGGAGGAAGGAGAGAGGGGCAAAGGAAGAATGAAAGAAGAGAGAAAGAGAGAGAGGGAGAGAAGGAATGGAAAAAGGAACAGAGGGCAGGAGAAAAGTGACAAAAACAAATAAAACCAGCTTTGAATATGTTCTGCACTGTGAGTCACAGGTGGAGGTACTTTTTAACTTTAAATAAGTTTATCTGTAATCAAACGTTTCTTGTTCCTGGTTTATCCAGTTAAACCAGATTAAAAGGGACAGACTCAAATGGGAGCTAGATGGAAGGAAACCATGAGATAAACTCTTGGCAATATCTCCTATGAAGTGCCTGGGGCTTCTGAAGTTATATTTAGTCTTCTGAATCCAAGTTTACGTCATAAATACAATAAGGAAGAAGAGCCTGGTGTAACTGATACACAGGCTGGTGAGTGTCTTTGAAGGGTATAATTCACACATCAACACCAGTTATTCTTGTTTTTCTGCGTCATTCCCTCTTCAGGGACAATTTTAAATCATCTGTGGGTAGACAGTTCAGTCAACTAAAAGTAAATTTTTCAATTTTCATAAAATAAACCCTGTACAAAGAAAACAAGTGAGCATAAGGAAATGTTATTCTCCTCTTTGGGGTATTTTTCTCTCTATTTGCTTCTTCCCTTAGCACAATAGATAAATTTATTCATCCCAGAATAGACTGTGCGCTGAGACTCATAACTTCAGAAAATATTTAGCACCCAGCGCAATATTCAAAGACTTTGTGCTAAACCCTATGGATAAAAGGACAAGCAGCCCTGAGCCTCTGGGCTCCATAAACTTATTGTCTAGAGATGAATACGGATAAATAGACAAGCACCATGCAAGTGCTAAGCCAGGAAAATTCTGGAGAGGGAAGAAGTACCAGGTCTGAGTACATATCACCATTGAGTAGGCAGAATCAGAGAAGGTCCTCCTGAAGGTAACACATAGATTGAGAGGGAAAGAATTTAATATCAGTCCTTTATGCAACAAATATTTATCAAGGGCTTCCCTGGTGATCCAGTGGTTAAGAATCCTCCTTGCCAAGGATATACAATGGAAAAAAGACAACCTCTTTAACAAGTGGTGCTGGGAAAACTGGTCAACCACTTGTAAAAGAATGAAACTAGAACACTTTCTAACACCATACACAAAAATAAACTCAAAATGGGATTAAAGATCTAAATGTAAGACCAGAAACTATAAAACTCCTAGAGGAGAACATAGGCAAAACACTCTCCGACATAAATCACAGCAGGATCTTCTATGACCCACATCACAGAATATTGGAAATAAAAGCAAAAATAAACAAAGCTTTTTGCTTTTGCACAACAAAGGAAACTATAAGCAAGGTGAAAAGACAGCATTCAGATTGAGAGAAAATAATAGCAAACGAATCAACAACAAAGGATTAGTCTCAAAAATATACAACCAACTTCTGCAGCTCAATTCCAGAAAAATAAATGACCCAATCAAAAAATGGGCCAAAGAACTAAACAGACATTTCTCCAAAGAAGACATACAGATGGCTAACAAACACATGAAAAGAGGCTCAACATAACTCATTATCAGAGAAATGCAAATCAAAACCACAATGAGGTACCATTACATGCCAGTCAGGATGGCTGCTATCCAAAAGTCTACAAGCAATAAATGCTGGAGAAGGTGTGGAGAAAAGGGAACCCCCTTACACTGTTGGTGGGAATGCAAACTAGTACAGCCTCTATGGAGAACAGTGTGGAGATTTCTTAAAAAACTGGAAATAGAACTGACATATGACCCAGCAATACCACTTCTGGGCATCCACACTGAGGAAACCAGATCTGAAAGACACACGTGCACCCCAATGTTCATCGCAGCACTGTTTATAATAGCCAGGACATGGAAGCAACCTAGATGCCCATCACCAGATGAATGGATAAGGAAGCTGTGGTACATATACACAATGGAATATTACTCAGCCATTAAAAAGAATTCATTTGAATCAGTTCTAATGAGATGGATGAAACTGGAGCCCATTATACAGAGTGAAGTAAGCCAGAAAGATAAAGAACATTACAGTATACTAACACATATATATGGAATTTAGAAAGATGGTAACGATAATCCTGTATGCAAAACAGAAAAAGAGACACAGATGTACAGAACAGAATTTTGAACTCTGTGGGAGAAGGCGAGGGTGAGATGTTTCGAGAGAACAGCATCAAAACATGTATATTATCAAGGATGAAACAGATCACCAGCCCAGGTTGGATGCATGAGACAAGTGCTCGGACCTAGTGCACTGGGAAGACCCAGAGGAGTCGGGTAGAGAGGGAGGCGGGAAGGGGGATCAGGATGGGGAATACATGTAAATCCATGGCTGATTCATGTCAATGTATGACAAAACCCACTACAATATTGTAAAGTAATTAGCTTCCAACTAATAAAAATAAATGAAAAAAAAAAAAAAAGAATCCACCTTGCAATGTAAGGGACACCTGTTCGATCCCTAATCCACAAAGATCCCATGTTCCACAGAGCAACTAAGCCCATGAGCCAAACTGAGCCTGAACTCTGGAGCTGCTGCTCTGCAAAAAAAGAAGCCACTGCAATGAGAAGCCAGTGCACCTCAAGTGGAAAAGCAGCCCCTGCTTGCCACAAGAGAAAGCCCGCACACCACAACAAAGATTGCCAAAAATGATATAAATAAATGTTTAAAAATTAAAAACTAAGTGTATCGAGCCTCTTATCTACACAAGCGCTGTCATAGACCTTGGGGATAGAGTAATGAATGAAACAAAACCCCTGGTCTCAGGTAGTTTATCGAGAGAGACTGACAGTAAATAAGTAGATAATGAGTCTATACTATCCCTTTAGATACTGATAACTACTAGAAGAAACTAAAGCAAAGTAAGGAAATAGAATTTCTGAAGAAATAGAAAGCAATGGTACAAATAAAGTAAAAGAGATTTTCTTTAAAAAATTATAATAAAAAATAAATGGAAAGTCGGGAACAGCCACTTTGAGTAGGAGACATTCAAATACAAATCAGTAAAGTGAGGAAGCCAGACAATGGACTCATTTTTTTTTTTACATTGTCTTTTTTCCATTGAAGTGTAATTGATTACAATATTATGTAAGTTACAGGTACACAGTATAGTGATTCACAATATTTAAAGGTTATACTCTATTTATAGTTGTTATAAAATATTGGCTCTATTCCCTGTGTTGTAGTAATATAATAACAGACAATTGGCTCTTTATAGCCAAATGGTGCCTGTAAACAGCAAGTATGAAGCCTCTGTGGAGTATAACACTTCGCCTATGCTTTCCACATGTCCAGGGGCTTAGCTAGATGACCCTGCTGATCTTGGCTGGGCTCCATCACAAATCCAGAGTGAAAACCTGCATGGCCCCAGTAAACCAAAGGGGAGAGTGACCTGAAAGTAGAGGTGCTGGTAGGAGCCAGGTTCATGCAGATGAAGATAAAGTATCTGAACTTGATTTAACATGTGATGGGAAGCTTTTGGGGGCTTTTGAGAAAAGAAATGCCATGATGTGTTTATTATTTCTAAAAGATCACTCTTATTGTTACAGGATGAACTGTACTAAAGCAAGAATGAACGTGACCAGCTAAAGGACCTTAATGATATCCTGGCAATAAATTTTGGTGGCTGGACCGACTCACAGATATAGGGAATAAACTAATGGTTATGGGGGGTGGGGGCAGGGAAGGAAGGGGTTGGGGAGGGGGAGGTACAGAGTGTTGAGTGTAAGATAGGCTCAAGGATGTGTTGTACAACATGGGAACTACAGTCAACATTTTGTATTAACTGTAAATGGAAAGTAACCTTTAAAAATTATATTAAAAAAATTTTTTTAAATCTCTGGTGGCTTGAACTAGGGTAGTAAAGGCAGAGGTGACAAAAATAGTCTGAATTTTTTTAAATCTTTGGAAGAGACACCTGACAAATCTTAGAGGTGGGCTGGAGGTGGGAGAGAGGGATGAACCAAGTATAGGGGTAGATTATGAAGGCTAGACTCACCGGTCAGCCCCACAGCAACAGAGAGTGGGTCACCTTCTTAGCCCTTCTGGACAGTTGTCCAGAGAGGTAACATTGCTCCTCTCCTGCCACTCTGACAGGGGACGCCAGCAGATTAGACAGCAAGAGGTGTGTTCCTCACCCCAGACTGCCAGTGGGAACATTGAGTCCACACCCAGCAGACTCCGGGTCAGAGATTAAAACCCTGACTATAGTCTCTGTGAAGCTACTTTGCCTGTCTGAGTCTCAACTTCCTCTTTACAAGGGAGGCAAACGCTGACAGTCCAAACTGCTGGCAAAGGCGTGGATCAACAGAAACTCTCATTCACTGCTGGTGGGAATGCAAAGCGGTACAGTCTGGAAGAAAATCTGGCAGTTTCTTTAAAAGCTAAGCATGCTCTTGGATTTCCCTTGTGGTCCAGTGCTTAAGAATCCGCCTGCCTTCCCTATGGAGCTGCCTTGGTGGCTCAGATGGTAAAGAGTCCGCCTGCAATGTGGGAGATCTGGGTTCGAGCCCTGGGTTGGGAAGATTCCCCTGGAGAAGGGAACGGCTACCCACTCCAGTAAAGCATATTCTTGAACTTCCCTGGTGGTCCAATGGTTAAGAATCTTCCTGCCTTCCCTGGAAGACTGTAAAAATCACCTAGAAAAGTTCATTGCTCAAAAAGAAAGTTTTGGGAAGACAGAATTATGAAGTTGCCTGAAAAAATGGCAGAAGTTAGTGGAACAAAACTTCAATGAAGTTCTCAGTGAAAATGAAATTTAAAAAAGAATCCCTCTGCCTTGCAGGCCAGTGCATCCCTGGTCCAGGAAAATCCCACATGCGGCAGAGCAACTAAACCCGGGAAGTGGCTGTGGCAAGGTCCAAACTCAGCCTTCAGGCTGTCGGAAGGAATTATTCAGAGGACTCTGAGGTCAAGTCCAGGAGGTCAACCACCAGGAAGGCTCTGGAGCTACACATGACTGAGAGAAAAATGCAAACACAGAGCCCGAGATCAGAGGTGGACATCCCACCTCCAAGAGCCCCAAAGCTAGGGGACAGCAAGGACTTCCCTGGTGGTTCATAGGTTAAGCATCTGCCCGCCGGTGCAGGGGACAGATTTAATCCCTGCTCTGGGAAGATTCCACAAACCATGGGGCAAGTAAGCCTGCGTGCTGCAGCTCCTGAAACCCCTGCACGTAGAGCCTCCGCAATGAGAAGCCCGCACACTGCAGCTAAAGAGTAGCCCCTGCTCATTGCAACTAGAGGAAGTCTGTGCACTGTAACGAAGGCCCAGGGCAATCAAAAATAAATTAATTAATTCAATGTTTTAAAGCTAGGGGACAACAACCGAGAAGAGAGAATACGGAGTAAAGGTTGAGCACAGGTCGACAGAGAGGGAGAAAAGCTCAGGCCTGGCTCAAGGCAAACTTTGTGACTGCGGGATTGTGGCTCTGTGTCCCCCCAGATCTTCGGCTGGGCACATCCTCTCTGGGCTGAGGCAGGGCCTCTTAAGGGCCAAGAACTGCTTAGATGCCTGGGATGTTTGCAGGGATTTGCCAACAGAAGAGAAATGGGTCACTCAGCCCCGTGGCAGGGTACCTCTGCCAGAGCAGGAAACTGGGAGAGGCCCCTTGGAGAAGGCAGGGGGCAAGGAGGAGCTCCAAGCAGGACTCTGCAGAGAGGAGCTGGGGGTGAGCCCCTCGGTGAATGGCATGTTTCTCAGGGTTGCCCAGGCTTTGCTTGAACCCACCTAGAGCAATTCCTCTTGCTCTAGGTCACAAGGCCACAGAGGACCCTGTGCAGGACATCCAGAACTTGGAAGCACCTGAAAAACACAAGTGCAGTCCTCCCTTGGCCCTCCTCCTCGTGGTCAAGCTTCCATCCTTCTGTTCTGAATGCATTCTTGGCCAAACCAGGAATAGACAGGAATCCATTTTTAAAATTACTGTGAGCCAGGAATTTGGCCTTTCGCTCAGCTGTTTCTTTGGCAGAGTACCTCAATGCATTTAGCATCTACCCACTCACCAGCATCCTGGATCAATTTACTTTCTGACTGTGGTGTGGATGTCTCAGAAGAGGGTCTGTCACAGCAGCTCAAGTCCACTCATTCAAGTACCCATAGCTGAGTTTACGCTAAATCACTTCCATCGTGTCCCACTCTTCGTGACCCTATGGACTGTTCCCCATCAGACCCCTCTGTCCATGGGATTCTCCAGGCAAGAATACTGAAGTAGGTTGTCATGCCCTCCTCCAGAGGATCTTCCGAACCCAGGAATCAAACCTGCATTTCTTGCATCTCCTGCATTAGCAGGCGGGGGAAATAACTGGATTTAAGTGAAGTGAAAGTTGCTCAGTTGTGTCTGTTTACAACTCCATGGACTCTAGAGTCCATGGAATTCTCCGGGCCAGAATACTGGAAGCCTTTCCCTTCTCCAGGGGATCTTCGCAACCCAGTGGTCAAACCCAGGTCTGCTGAATTGCAGGTGGATTCTTTACAAGCTGAGCCACAAGGGAAGCCCAAGACCAAGAATACTGGAGTGGGTAGCCTATCCCTTCTCCAGTGGATCTTCATGACCCAGAGATCGAACCAGGGTCTCCTACATTGCAGGCAGATTCTTTACCAATTGAGCTATCAGGGTTAGCTGACAGTTATTGAGGTCTTTCTAATTCTCAAGCGTTGAACCAAGTTCCTAGAAGCTTTACTTCATTCAATTCCCACAACAATCTTAAATGAAAAGAGGGATTTTTCTCCCCCTCAGTTCCACTGATGAAAAAAATTGAAAACCCAAGGTCCCACTGAGAATGAGGAGTAGAGCTGAGATTCAAATTCATATTAAATATTTAATGATGACCTTGAATAAGGAACTCTAGTCTAAACATGACATTGAATAAGGAATTCTGGTCTAACTTCAGCACTGAACTAGGAATCTGTTCCAAGATGTGGGTTCCGTCTTCAACTCTGCAATTCACTATCTACTGGGAAAGTCACTTGCTGAAAATAAGTCTATCTTAAACTTATTTAAAAGCTTTTCAATTATAATAAAGACAGGGACATGGAAAAGAAAGTGTTAAGGGTGAAAGAGATAGATTGGGGCTTAAGTGGCATGGTCAACAAAAGATTCTCTGAGGAAATGACATATTTACATATACCATACTTGCAAAATTGCAGAAGAAAACCAGAGGCTGTCACATATGTTGAGTTTCTCTGGTGGCTCGGCAGTAAAAAAAAAAAAAAATCCTCCTGCCTGTACCTGCCAATGAAGGAGATTCAGGTTCAGTCCCTGGGTCGGGAAGATCCCCTGGAGAAGGAAGTGGCAACCCACTCCAGGATTCTTGCCTAGGAAATCCCATGGAAGGAGTAGCCTGGCAGGCTGCAGTCCAGGGCATGGCAAAGAGTCAGACACGACTTAGCAACAACATCACGTGTTGGGTTACAAGGGGGTGGTTACCGCAGTCACTGAGGTGGAGAGACTGGGACAAGACTTCAGGCATGATAGAGAATTTGGGCATTATTTTACAGGCACCAGGGAACATGGCAGGGTTTAGGGTAACAAAGGGGTAGTAACTTATCTGTGCTTTGCTCAGTCCCAAAGATATCACTGCCACAGAACCTGGGTTAAAAATTAACTCTCCAATTCTTCATTGGAAAAACTGAAACAGTCAATATTGTCTCCTCGCCTGAAAAAGGGCAAACAATATAAACTATATCTGATGTTTTTCAACAAAACAGAAATATGACCATGGTTATATTCCCAGGCGAAGCTCTGAAGTCAGACTTCTACAGAAATAACCACAAAAGTCACAGGAAATGAGATATGTGTGACATGCCCTACAGCATCAGTTTTCAAAAAGACATAAATCAATTAAGGAGCATAAGAATCCCACCCACAGCAAACTCTGCAGAGTGTGGAGAAAGGGGTCCTGCAGGCAGCCAGGGAAAGGAGAAGCTTCCTTAAAAGACAAAGAAGCACAGAGTGTCCTGAACTGCCAGCATCTCTTCCTTAATTTCATCATCAGTTTTTTAAGTATACAATTTATCCAACATCTGCTTTGAGCACTGAAGAGTGGGAAGAGGTCTGTGAGCCATGCAATTTTGTCTAAGGTGGACAAAATTCACAATCATGGACCTGTAACCCTCACTAGCCGTCACTTTAGTGGTCATAAAATATACCCACATGAATTATTGGGTTAGTCAAAAAGTTCAATTGGATTTTTCCATAGATGGGATGAAAACCCCAAATGAATTTTTTGGGCAACCCCAATACTTGACAGCCCAATACTTAATCTTTAATATTAATATTTAATAACCCAATACTTTGCCCACCTGATGCAAAGAGCCAACTCATTGGAAAAGACCCTCATGCTGGGAAAGATTAGAGGGCATGAAGAGAAGGGGGCGGCAGAGGATGAGATGGTTGGATGGCATCACCAACTCAGTGGACATGAGTTTAAGCAAACTCCAGGAGATAGTAAAGGACAGGGACACCTGGCGTGCTGCAGTCCACGGAGTCGCAAAAAGTCAACATGACTCATCAACTGAACTACAACAACAACAAATACTTAATAGCTGTTAAAACATAACTATTCCCCTATCCTGAGCATTTAGATTGGCCCTAGTCTTTTCAACTACTGCAACACTACTGCCAAGATTATCTTTGCTCATTTTGATATTTCATATTTTTAGGAGTAGCCAAATTTGCTGTAGAAGTTTCAGATAGCAAAAATTTTAGGGTTGGTGGGGCATGCAGTCGTCCTCCTCCTTTTCCTTCTCTTTCCTCTTTTAATAATTTTTTAAACATGTACATCCATCCTTAACTGGATGGTTATACAAAAACTGTCCTCAGATTGAATTTAGTCCATGGTCAACCCTGCATTACATTCTCAGAATTCCTCAGCCAAAGGATAGGGTCAATATAATGCTATTTACACGCACTAACAAATGTTTCTTCAGCAGTGTGTGCTGTTTACCCATGCTCTTCAATATTGGGCATTATTCTCAGTTTTGGTTTTTTTGCTAAATATCACTTATATTTTCATTAAAGAAATTTTGCCAGAAATCTTTATCATTTCCATTTTACTACAACTTTTAAGAGTTTGGAAGTGGAGCTCATGATCCCCGAGAAATAAAATGCCTCCTTCTGCCGTCCTTTTAACTGTATTGTGGAGAGGCAGCCTAGCAAATCACAGAAGGTGCCACATCACATCAGACACTCAGTGCACCAAGGATGTTACACTCCATGACTAGCCCGTGGCCTTTTGAAGCTGTGTAAAAATTAGCTTTTCATTTGGGAATTATCCTGAATATGTCAAAGGAAGAGACCGTTTTAAACCTAGAGTTTGCCTATGATTAAAGTTCATCTTGAGTCAAATTTATCCTCTTGGCCTCAAGGGTGATATTAATCTCACGCTTGCTTTGTCCAGTGAAGCAAGAAATTCGTCCTGGCCAGCAGCAGGCCTGCAGCTTCCATCACAATGGCAGGCAGAAGTTCAGAAAAGACCTCGTGGGGAAAAGGGGAGGAAAAGACCACCATGTCTGCCTTGAAGGAATCCTCTTCCTTGAATTCAAAATGTAAGAGCTGGTGTGTGTGTTTGTGTGTGCTCACTCAATTGCATCTGACTCTATCCCAAGGGTTGTAGCCCACCAGGCTCCTCTGTCCGTGGGATTCTCCAGGCAGGATTACTGGAGTGGGTTGCCATGCCCTCCTCCAAGGAATCTTCCTGACCCACCTGTGTTTCTTGCATCTCCTGCATTGTCAAGCGTGTTCTTTGCCACTGAGCTGGGAAACCCTGTATTCAAGTGCAATTTCTACAATCAACTTATAGGAAGCTCTAGCTTTCTTCTTGATGCTATCTCCCCCAACATCACAGTTGGGACAGCTTATCTGCTGTTTCTCAGACTAATCTCAGTTCAGTTTGGTCTCTCAGTCATGTCCGACTCTTTGTGACCCCATGGACTTTAGCACACCAGGCTTCCCTGTCCATCACCAACTCCTGGAGCTTACTCAAACTCATGTCCATCGAGTCAGTAATGCCATCCAACCATCTCATCCTCTGTCATTCCCCTCTCTTCCTGACTTCAATCTTTCCCAACATCAGGGTCTTTTCCAATGAGTCAGTTCGCATTAGGTGGTCAAAGCACTGGAGCTTCAGCTTCAGCACTAGTCCTTCCAATGAATATTCAGGACTGATTTCCTTTAAGATTGACTGTTTGGATCTCCTTGCAGTCTAAGGAACTCTCAAGAGTCTTCTCCAACACCACAATTTAAAAGCATCCATTCTTCGGCACTCAGCTTTCTTTATAGTCCAACTCTCACATCCATATGTGACTATTGGAAAAACCATAGCTTTGACAGACCTTTGTTGGCAAAGTAATGTCTCTGCATTTTAACAAGCTGTCTAGATTGGTCATAGCATTTCTTCCAAGGAGCAAGCATCTTTTAATTTCATGGCTGCAGTCACCATCTACAGTAATTTTGGAGCCCAAAAAAATAAAGTCTCTCACTGTTTCCATTGTTTCCACTGATCTCAGGGCCCTCAACAGTTAGTAGCTTGAAGTTGGATCTCAGTTCTCCAACCAGAGATTGAAGCCAGCCTGTGGCACTGGACTTAACCACTAGACCACAAGCTCAAGCCAATGGCCGGTGACAAGGCCTTAGCTTGTCTGCTATGTATAAATGAATTTCAACAGAGACAGAAACTAGTGAAACAAGTAAGGTGTTTATTAGGAGGAAAAACAGTACAGGTGAATAGATACATATGCATGGGTTCAGACAGACTTCTGCCCTTGTGGTAGTTTAAATCACTTATATGGGGCATGTCTTCTGGTTTCCCTCTGGCCAACCATCTTGCTTTGCCTGGTTCTGAGTCTGTACTTGGTATAATTCAGGGTCCTTCCCTGTGTATGTGTGCAAGATGGATTGGATTCCAGCATAGAAGACTATGGGTAGGTTGACACCACATATTATGGGGTGGCACTCCTTCCCTTTTTGGCCTGCAGGGACCTTTTCTGTGCACATGTACATAGGAAGGGCTCTTTGACCTTGAAAATGAGAAATATGTGATCTCTTTATCTCTTACCTGGGCAGGACTCAGTTCCTCTTTGTTCTTGCCATTATCTTCATCTTAGAGGCTCTGTCCACAGGGGACAGATTTCAGCTGCTCAGCCTGGGGCCCATCTATTTCCTCCCTGAAGATAATCCAGAAGAAAAACCAAGACCAGCATTGATGGAGAACTTCCGGGGTTCCACGCCCTGTCCTGAGCATAGATGGGATGCTGAGGCTGGTGTAACATACCTGTCAAAGTCACACAACTGGCAGGTAACAGCATCAGGATCTGAACCCCAAAGCCCCATGTCCAAATAAGACCTTGGGTACCCTATTGATCAGCTCAGAGATTCTAGGTGCTAATGTTAAGAGTTTAGACAGTGGACTATGTAAAGAGATTAACCTGGCCTTAAGGTTGAGAAGGGTCCCCCTTCCCTTGCTCCCATGCAGGTCTGCCTTTCCTGGTTCCCCTGAGGGACCGGTCCCAGCAAGGCTGATAGACAATCTTTGCAGGCAGAGTTAGAACTCCAAGTCAGCCAAATAGTCTGTTTTATACATACTTACCTTTTGCTTATCTCATCCCTTGGCAATATGGAGATACTTTTCATGTCAGAAGAAACAGAACTGGACTTCCCTGGTGGTCTAGTGGTTAAGAATCTGCCTACCAATGCAGGGGTCACAGGTTTGATCCCTGATCCAGGAAGATTCCACATGCCTCAGGGCAGCTAAGCCTTCGAGCCCCAACTATTGAAGTCCACACTCTCTAGAGCCTGTGCTCCACTATAAGAGAAGCCACCACAACAAGAAGCCCACGCACCACAACTAGAGAGTAGCCCCCGCTTGCTACAAATGGAGAAAGTCCTCACACAACAAAAACCCAGTGTAGCCAAATATAACAAATACATAAATAAAAATTTTAAAAAGAAGGAAAAACAGAGCTGAGAGCTTTTCCCCAGCCATGTCAACTCTGGCTCTGATCATGTAATCTCAGCAAAGAAGAATGACTCTACCTCCTCTCCATTCCCCAAAACACCTTCCTAGACTCTCCCCTTCCTGATTTCCATAATAATTTGTCTTCAATCAGTTCAGTTCAGTTGCTCAGTCATATACAACTCTTTGTGACCCCATGGACTGCAGCAGGCCAGGCTTCCCTGTCCTTCACTACCTCCTGGAGTTTGCTCAGACTCATATCCATTGAGTGAGTGATGCCATCCAACCACCTCATCCTCTGTTGCTCCTTCTCCTCCTGCCTTCAATCTTTTCCAGCATCAGGGTCTTTTCCAATGAGTCAGTTCTTTGCATCAGGTGGCCAAAGTATTGGCGCTTCAGCTTCAGCATCAGTCCTTTCAATGAATATTCAGGACTGATTTCCTTTAGGATGGACTGGCTGGATCTCCTTGCAGTCCAAGGGACTCTCAAGAGTCTTCTCCAACACCACAGCATCAATTCTTCAACACTCAGCTTTCTTTACAGTTCAACTCTCACATCACATGATTACTGGAAAAACCATAGCTTTGACTATACTCCTAAGTGATAACATCTGAATAGCCTTGTTATCTGGGGTCCCCAAGACCACCCTCAGGCTGGATGCTTCACTAGGACTCCCAAGGATCAGAAGCTGTGAGTGACAGTTACAGTTTATGGCTGTAAAAGGACAGAAAACAAAATCAGCAAAGGGAAGAGGCATGTGGGGCAAAGTCCAGGAGAAACCAGGTGCAGTCTATGTGTCCCACTTGATGGTGTCACACGGGACTGCCCTTAATTCTCCCAGCAAAGATGGGTGCAACACATGCTAAGTGCTGACAGTCAGGGATGTTCCCCAGCTCAAAAAGTCAGGCTGTTAGGACTTCCCTGGTGGCACACTGGATAAGAATCCACCTACCAATGCAGGTGACACGGGTTCGATGCCTGGTCCAGGAAGATTCCACATGCCACAGACCAACTAAGCCCATGCGCCAAGACTACTGAGCCTGTGTGCTGAAGCTACTGAAACCTGTACGCCTAGAGCGTGTGCTCTGCAAAAAGCAAAGCCACTGAAACGCAGAGTAGCCCCCGATCCCCGCAACTGGAGAAAGCCCATACACAGCAATAAAGACTCAGTGCAACCAAAACTAAATAAATAACAATTAAAAAATAAATAGAAAGGGTACATGAGCCCCAATGTTAAAAAAAGACAGGTGTTTACCATCACTCCCATTGTCAGGATAAACTGTCATGTTGTAGCTGCATGGCCCAGCCCTCAGGCATTAAAAACCTCTTATTAGGCAGAACATTCCAAAGGCTCAGAGGTTTTCTCCCTAGAGCCCGCCAGCTCTGGAGGCAGGCTTTTATTTAGAATGCACAGGGTTTGAGCAATGCAGACCTGCTGAGTTAACCCTTTCTGTACAAGTTGTGAGAAAAAGAGAGAAAGACCTTCTCAAGTGAATTTATCTACAACATTAAGAAATAAAATGGGACAATTGGGGGACTTTGCTGGTGGTCCAGCAGTTAAGACTGTGTTCGCAGTGCAGGGGGCCTGGGTTCCCTGGTCAGGGAGCTAGATTCCACATGCCACAATGAAGATTCTGCATGCCACAGTTAAGACTGCTGCAGCCAAATAAATACATTTTTAGAAATCTTTTAAGAAAAAAAATTATTTTTAAAAAGGGGGAGCAGTAGGAGCCTAAATCCTCATGGATTCAGTGGGAACCCCCTGAACGGAGTTTTAACCTTAACTTCCACCAGAAGTTCAAATGTATTTACTTGTGGAACAAAGAGTAAGTAGCTATATCTGCCCTGAAGACACTCGCAATCTTGAGTCAGATGTACCCTTTGGTCGATGTGTGGTCACGTTATCTCTGAGCCACAGTGTTCTCCGTTCCTGTAGCATCTGATGTCATCCGTTAATGCTGGGGAGGGACAATGCAGGCAGTTTCACAGGAGCTGACACCCAAACTGGGGCCCAGATGGTGACCGACAACTGCCAGGTCAACAGTGAGCAGGATGCTCTCAAGGCAGGAAAGAGTTTTCTAGGGTATTCAGGTTAAGGGTCAGGCACATGTATTAAAGAATGAGGAGCTTCAAGCACTGGGGGTTTCCAGACTGTCATATTGATAAGGTTACTTTTCTAAGTCCTCTCTGTAAGGTCAAGTTTGTAAGGCTGGTTTTTACTGGGTAGTTTATGGCAGTTTCCAACCTTTTTACATCATGGCACTCATAAAAAATAACCCTGCTTGGCTCTCAGACTTCCTTTACAATTTATGCTCATTCTAATTTTTATTTTACTACTTTTCAATTTATTAACAGGAGCATGAGATGAAAAAAATCAATAAATGGACAATCTTTACAGTTACCATCACAAAATAACCTATTCTCTTTTATGCTGTCTTTACTTCCTTCCCTACTCATCTGTCCTAAATTTTTAAAAGAAATTGCCTTTCTGGTCCCTTATGAGTTATGTCTTAGCTAAGTCTACTGTGAAATATAATTTATTGGTAGCTGTCATTACCAAGGCAAATACCACCTTCTGCTACAGCAAGCTTCTTTGGAAGGTGTTTTTTCCATTTCCGTTATGTGTCCTCATAGCTTTGTTTTCACATCAGTTGCATTAGTACAGATCTCCCATGGTATCTAAAAATCTAGTCAACTCATTTTTTGTAGCAGAGGGCAAAGGAAAGCTGAAGAGACGGAGAGGAACTAGCATATCACTATTTTCTATTCCAGGAACTAGAAAAAAAAAAAAATCAGAAAGGGAAGTTCTATTCTAACAAGAAAGCCAGCCTCTGTAATAATCACATAGCAGACTCATACATAGTCTATGTGACACAATTAAAACCACAAAAAGCACATATCTTTGGATAGAAGTTAAATATATATATATATATATTTTTTTTTTTTTTTTTTTTTTTTTAATATTATTTTATTAGTTGGAGGCCAATCACTTTACAACATTTCAGTGGGTTTTGTCATACATTGACATGAATCAGCCATATAGTTACATGTATTCCCCATCCCGATCCCCCCTCCCACCTCCCTCCCCACCCGACTCCTCAGGGTCCTCCCAGTGCACCAGGCCCGAGCACCTGACTCATGTATCCCACCTGGGCTGGTGGTCCGTTTCACCATAGATAATATACATGCTGTTCTTTCAAAACATCCCACCCTCACGTTCTCCCCCAGAGTTCAAAAGTCTGTTCTGTACTTCTGTGTCTCTTTTTCTGTTTTGCATATAGGGTTATCGCCACCATCTATCTAAATTCCGTATATATGTGTTAGTATGCTGTAATGTTCTTTATCTTTCTGGCTTACTTCACTCTGTATAATGGGCTCCAGTTTCATCCATCTCATTAGAACTGATTCAAATGAATTCTTTTTAACGGCTGAGTAATATTCCATGGTGTATATGTACCACAGCTTCCTTATCCATTCATCTGCTGATGGGCATCTGGGTTGCTTCCATGTCCTGGCTATTATAAACAGTGCTGCGATGAACATTGGGGTGCACGTGTCTCTTTCAGATCTGGATTCCTCAGTGTGTATGCCCAGAAGTGGTATTGCTGGGTCATATGGCAGTTCTATTTCCAGTTTTTTAAGAAATCTCCACACTGTTTTCCATAGTGGCTGTACTAGTTTGCATTCCCACCAACAGTGTAAGAGGGTTCCCTTTTCTCCACACCCTCTCCAGCATTTATTGCTTGTAGACTTTTGGATAGCAGCCATCCTGACTGGCGTGTAATGGTACCTCATTGTGGTTTTGATTTGCATTTCTCTGATGATGAGTGATGTTGAGCATCTTTTCATGTGTTTGTTAGCCATCTGTATGTCTTCTTTGGAGAAATGTCTGTTTAGTTCTTTGGCCCATTTTTTGATTGGGTCGTTTATTTTTCTGGAATTGAGCTTCAGGAGTTGCTTGTATATTTTTGAGATTAATCCTTTGTCTGTTTCCTCATTTGTTATTATTTTCTCCCAATCTGAGGGCTGTCTTTTCACCTTACTTATAGTTTCCTTTGTTGTGCAAAAGCTTTTAATTTTCATTAAGTCCCATTTGTTTATTTTTGCTTTTATTTCCAATATTCTGGGAGGTGGGTCATAGAAGATCTTGCTGTGATTTATGTCGGAGAGTGTTTTGCCTATGTTCTCCTCTAGGAGTTTTATAGTTTCTGGTCTTACATTTAGATCTTTAATCCATTTTGAGTTTATTTTTGTGTATGGTGTTAGGAAGTGTTCTAGTTTCATAAATATATATATATATTTTTTAGGAGGCTGTTCTTTGTACAACCACATCAATAAACCGTTAGATTCTCTCATGTTGCTGGTAAGAGCTGACAATGGGTTTACAACTCAGATGAATGACGTCAATATAAAAAAGTTCAGGCACTCACACAAAAGGTATTGAATTAAGACTGACCTGGAAGTGTAATAGGTTAACTTCTGGTCCCAAATCACTTGTGTTCTTTCCCAAGAAACAAAACATACCATTATGGTCCCACCACCAAGTACTGTATTAACCTTGGTCACTTTACTATTATCACAGGGACAACTGCAACCAGTTAGCTGTCATATCGAATTTAGCTTTTTGTCATCCAATTTCATTTGGCTAACATTTATTGATATTTTACTGCATGTCAGGACCATAAAGAAGGCTGAACACCAAAGAATTGATACTCTCAAACTCTTGAGAAGACTCTTGAGATTCTCTTGGACAGCAAGGAGGTCAAACCAGTCAATCCTAAAGGAAATCAACCCTGAATATTCATTGGAAGGACTGATGCTGAAGCTGAAGTTTCAATACTTTGGTCACCTGATGAAAAGAGATGACTCATTGGAAAAAGACCCTGATGGTGGGAAAGACTGAAGGCAAAAGGAGAGGAGGGGTAGCAGAGGATGAGATGGTTAGACAGCATCACCAACTCGATGGATGTGAATTTGA
Organism: Muntiacus reevesi; assembly: GCF_963930625.1. NCBI lineage: Eukaryota > Metazoa > Chordata > Mammalia > Artiodactyla > Cervidae > Muntiacus > Muntiacus reevesi. Next base: position 125,015,793 of record NC_089251.1, on the reverse strand, counting down.
GCAAACTCCTAGAGAGAGTGAAGGATAAGGAAGTCCAGCATGCTGTAGTCCAAAGGGTCACAAAGAGTCGGACAGGACTTAGCAACTGAACAACAATAACAACAGGCACTGATAAGCGCTCTGGGTACCTATCTGCAGACAAAGCGGAAACAGAAGTGTCACCTGGAGTTTGGGGACTCTACTGTGCTTCAGAAATACAGTAATTTAATGCTATTTCTGAATTGTATCAAGAATTGTAATGAACTGTACCAAGACAACACAAGAGACAGCATAAACTCTCTTGGTGAAAAATGAACTGTTTTGGTGACATACTCTAGAAATGAGCAGACTGCTTGCTGGCCTAATGATTCTCTTAAGGTTCTTCAAAAACATTCCCATCTGCAGGTGTTAAGAAAACTCTTTTTATTGCTTTTTTGGCCATACTGAGTAGCTTGTGGAGCGTTATTTCCCCAACCAGGATCAAACTGGGCTCATGATAGTGAAAGCGCTGAGTCCTAACCACTGGACCACCAGGGAATTGCTGAAAAATATACTTTCTTAAAGGGGGAGGTTTCAGGTTCTGGTTTGATAACTCTAGGTTTCCTCCATTATGCAAAAGCAGGGTGTCTTATGAAAGTTTTTGTAAGCCATAACGGCATAAATGTGGAGAAGCAATTACCTTAGGACACAGGTTGCTCACAGATGCACAAATAAACGGAGATAAAGCACAGGTACTTATAGATACAGTTCAAAGCTATGGCTGCTTGATGCTGAGATGCTGGGTATAGCTCCGCAGAAGGAGCTTCGTGGCCCCACTCTCCTGTTCAGGGTGCCTGCTGCCTCGTAGCAGCTTCCCATGAAACACACATGCATGCCTCTTTGCTAAGTCGCTTCAGTCGTGCCTGACTCTGCAACCCTATGGACTGTAGCTTGCCAGGCTATTCCATCCAAGGGATTCTCCAGGCAAGAATACTGGAGCGGGTTGCTGTGCCCTCCTCCTCCGGGAATTTTCCCAACCCAGGGGTCGAATCAGAGTCTTTTTTTAAGTCTCCCCCTTTGGCAGGCAGGTTTTTTTTTTTTTTTACCACTAGCACTACCTGGGAAGCAGCTCCCCACGAAACACACACAGTATCCTATTTTCGTTTTTTGCCTTTTTTTGTAAAATTGAAAATCCTCTTCAAATTCATTTTGGATATCAACAACAGGTACTAAAGGTCTTTTGTAAAAGCTAAGCAGTGTAAAGCAAACTTTTGAAAAGTGAAGGATACCTGTGTGAGAAATTGTGTCAGTGACTGTAAGGCTTTAAAAGGCCCTTTAGGAGATTCAGAAAAGCAATCTTCCCTGTCTCTGTTTCACACACACATAAACATACACACACACATACACACACACACCCCCTCAGTTCTCAAGGACTGTTCATAGCTGCAAGCGATAGGTCTGGTCTATAAATATTTATACTATTATACTAAAAATGATAAATACACTGGGAGGCACAATTATAAAACAAAGGGGTTTTAGAGGAGGAAGTTCAGTTGCTCAGTCGTGTCTTGCTTTTTGCGACCCCATGAACTGTAGTACGCCACGCCTTCCTGTCCATCACCAACTCCTGGAGCTCGCTCAAACTCATGTCCATAGAGTTGGTGATGCCATCCAACCATCTCATCCTCTGTCATCCCCTTCTCCTGCTGCCTTCAATCTTTCCTATCATCAGGGTCTTTTCCAATGAATCAGTTCTTCGTATCAGGTAGCCAAAGTATTGGAGCTTCAGCTTCAGCATCAGTCTTTCCAATGAATATTCAGGGCTGATTTCCTTTAGGATTGACTGGTTTGATCTCCTTGCAGTCCAAGGAACTCTCAAGAGTCTTCTCCAACACCACAGTTCAAAAGCATCCATTCTTCGGCATTCAGCTTGCTTTCTTTATGGTTCAACTCTCACATCCATACATGACTATTGGAAAGACCATAGCCTTGACTATATGTACCTTTGTCAGTAAACTGATGTCTCTGCTTTTTAATATGCTCTCTAGGTTTGTCATAGCTTTTCTTCCAAGGAGCAAGCACCTTTTGATTTCATCTTTTAATTTTCAGAAGGGGAAGGTAGACTGAAATAACAGAGAAGTCATGAAAGTGATACTTGAGTTGGGTACTAAAGAATCTGGACATAGGGAGATGGAGTAAATAACATTTTCCATAAAAGGAAAAAGCAGAACAAGCAACAACCAAGAAGAGTACCACATCAACCTGTGGAAGGGTGGGATTGTGTGACTTAGAAGTCAGATCATGGAAGGTCTTAAAAGTCAGATTAAGAAGTTTCATCAGCAACCACCGAAGCAGGGTAAATGTTCAGTACAGGGTGGCAAGCCCGTGTACCATCAGTGAGGTTAGGCGGGTATGAGTTATCAGCGGGGACTGTAGAAGTCTTCGGTGCACTTCCCCCACCTTCTGCTGATTCCTGAATGCAGGCCCTCCCTAAGTGGCCAGTTCTTACAATTTTCTAAGCAAAGCAAAGCAAAAAAAAAAAAAAAAAAAAAGGGGAAATCTAATTTTTATATGAAATCACGTGATTGATTCCATTCTTTATACAGTGAGGGTCAAACTAAATTTGTATGCAGGCTCAGAGGAGCCTGTGGCACCCAATTTGCAAAACTGACATGTTGAGTGGATGGTAATGTTGTTTCTACTTCTTGGCAGACCACTCTCCCAATCAGATTTATTATCTGGTTGCTTCTTCTACGTAATTAGTTGTGTGTGTTAACTTTAAAGGGTGCTATACTTTTCCACTCCCTGAAGATAACCTTGATTATACAAATCTTAAAGCTGCTGATGGTAGTCCACACTTGTTTCATGTATCAGGGTAGGCTCACTGCTGTAACGAACCAGCCTAAGAGTTCAGGGACTTAACATCATAGAAGCTTATTACCATCACACGTTACAGTCCAGTGTGACTGTTCCTGCTTGGTTGGCTTTCCCAACAAAACGTTTTTAGGTTCCTTCCACCTCATGGCTTTGCCTTCTCTGGATTCTGGCATATTTTCCTTCAACCATAAACCAGGAAAGATGAGAGAATGGAGGGTTACACATGGAAGTGTTTCAATAGCCAGACCTGCACTTGGGCGTATATTACTTGGACCCACATGCCACTGCTTATGATTCCATTATGGATAAATCAAACTTCAAGAAGGGTGGGAAGTGAAGTCTAGCAGTAAGCCTAGGAGGAAACACGAAATGATTTGGTAAATGAACATCTCATCTTTACCATATTTTCCAAGCAGTGTTTTGATTTCATCCAGCACTGGTCCTTGACTCAGAACCAAATGGAAGGTTTCATTTCATAGTTAGCTATAAAAAAAAGTTGAAATGACATTCTGTAACTGAAAGCAGGAAATGTCACACAATTCAGTGATTTTTCTAGATTATTATTATCTCTTTTATTCACATTAGCCACAAAATGTATTGCACTTCTGTTCTCTTCTTTCCCCTAAAACACATAAGATATTCCACCTCCAAAATTCAACAACACAACCTTGGTGATTCACTATCTGTATTCCAAGAGTTGTCCTTCTTTCTGCTCCTATAATGGCACTTTTTATCTAAAGTGCACTCATTATACTTCACTTGTACCATTTAAAAGGGTGAAAAACATGCTTTAATGTCATTAGGCTTTTATTTCATACCAGGAAACAAACTCATCAAATACTTTCATGAAGTTTAAGATCTTTGATCAAGACAAGGTTTAATTAAGCAAATGACTAGCACTGGGACCTGATCAAAGCATAAATGTCAATGTAATGATTATTCTTTCCTCTTCTGTATAGTGAATGGTTTAGACTAGCTCAGTTCCATGATCCCATTTAATTCTGACATCCATTCATTTCAAAGAGCAAGTTCATGAACCTTGTCAGTGGTACATTCAGAATGAGTATGAAAGCTCCCAATTCCTAGTCCATTTTGATGCTCTAAACATAATCAAGACATTTAGTCTTATGGCTCAGAACATCCTTAGCAGTGAGTGATGGCCCACTTGTTTGCCCTGAGAGACTGACAGATGAAAATCATATACAGAAATTTTAGAAAGAATAAGCAATTATTTCCATCAATTCAAAAGTTCACAAGAGTTTAACTTATATTTGAATAACATTTGGATGGCTGCCTCAGAAAAATCCAGTAATTACGCTTGTAAGATTTTGAATACAGAAAGCAGAGAGAGCAGAGAGGGTGTAAATAAAATATAAACACAGGTAACATTCCCTAAATGAGTCTGATTTTTAGTTTATGATTTGTCATTCTTGAGCTTCTTTGCATGTAGGTAAAAATTTAAATTTTCTTGCAACTTAATTTGCTGTCTACTCTTCAATTTTTAATGAAGTATTCAACTAATAGAGGAAGTATGTACACATTTTATTTACCATTATCATCATATAAGATTACATATTTTAAGTAGAGAATAATTTATTTTTCTTATTATGTGCCTTTGTTTATTCACTTGCACATCCATTGTTTCACTTTTAGCTTTAAATATTATAATTCGCTAAACTGATTCAGTAAAAGATCATTAAAAATACACTTCAAGAAATAAAAATGCTTATTTTTAAAAACATGAAAATATAATCATTACGTACAGATTCTCCAAAATTATTTAATTCTACATAAGGCTCCCCTGCTCACTTAGATGGTAAAGAATTTGCCCACAATGTGGGAGACCTGGGTTCAATCCCTGGGTCAGGAAGACCCCTGGAGAAGGGAATGGCAACCCACTCAAGTATTTTCGCCTGGAGAATTCCATGGACAGAGAAGCCTGGAGAGCTACAGTCCATGGGGTCGCAAAGAGTTGGACACAACTGAGCAACTAATACACATACACACATAAGTGAAAGTAATATTTACACTTTAAGACATTTTTAGTTTATTTTATTAAATGGAAACTAATATTTTACTGCTTCCAATATTGACTGCATTCATTTTCAAAATTACATTTTTATAATTTTAAAATTTATTTTTGTGTTATTCTTAAAAGTATAAAAGCCTAAATTATTTTTAAAACTTAATTTTTGACCATAAACCTCTTATAAGTCCATTATTTTTCTTCACATTTATATAGTCTCAAATTTCAGATATTTTTCCACAACAGAGTAAAACTGTTTTTTTAAACTGGAGGCTTCATAAATTCAACAGATTTCTCTCCCTCCAGAAAACTGCATAGAAGAGTTTAAATTACTAACAAAGCAGTATGAGGATTATCTTACACTTGGAGCTGAGAGTTCCCATAATTCTTCCTCTTCTTCAGTTTAAATGTCTTATTTACTTCAAATTATTATCAAGTAAACATGCTGGCATCTTTCTACTAAACATCCACTATATGCAAGATTCACATTTTAAATATGCACAAGAATAAAATAAGAAGCACAGTTCTTTTCGAAATTAACAATATCAGGTGTAGCTCATAAAGCTAGTTTTAAGGTCATGCTAACAACTGCAAAAGCCCACATTAACTCACAGAACTGCAGACAACCTCAGTGGAAACACTCAATATTTTCCAAAGGAATGAGGAAAAATGACCACTTTTGAATAATACTATTAGTTAAACAGAGGACGTGTCAAAGACATGAAAACAACTTGGTCTAATCTAGAAGATGGTTAAATCATAAACATATCATCTCATATTAATCTATTGTTATTAGGAACTGTGTTATTAAGCTCTGAAGAGATATGCTTCCATTATTTATTCTGTAAAGTAGCAAAACAAAGTGGAAGTGAAAAAGCGATAGTAAATTGACGCTTTGAAACAAGTTGTGATGGAAACACAGTGTGAGTTACCCACCAAGGGCACAGAGGAAAGGAGGCTCAGTCAGTTGGATTCAGTCAACATGTGAGTTTATTCACAAAGAGCTGACCAACAGTAAAGTACACCTGACTTCCATACTAAATGGTTGGCTTGAATTCCATTATCAAATAGTGAACCTGACTCAGCCCTGGTTATTACAGTTTTTTCTAGTTTTAGCTTTATGTGGCAAAATAGATTATCACTGTTGCATACCCACAGAACATTGTTGAAGGGCAGGATTTTTCAAGAGTTAAAACAAGGATTGAAAAAAAATGTATTGACCCTCCCTTTGCAAATAATTGGCTTGCTTATTTACATTCCAGAGGATCTAATGAACTTAATTTAAAATTGCAGGAACCATGTGGAAAAGAAATTGAAACTTTTATCAGTAAAGTTTATTGATTAATTAAAACAGAAAAGTAAAGCTAAACAGAGTGCGTGAGTGATGTTTCATGGATATTGTAATACAAATCCTAAAAATGAATTATTAGATGTAGAAGAACATCAGGTGTGTATGTTTGAGGGAAAAGCTTTTTATTATTTTAGGAGACTTGATATGGGAAAAAGTTTGAATTAAAAATTCACTTGACTGGTCATAAGAAATGTCAACTTTACATTTGTTAATAAAAGAAAAGGAGTTAGTAGATTTAAAGAATGATTTGCCACACATAAAAAGATCAAATTATCAAAATGTAGATGAATGGTGAGGAAAAAGCCAATGGGTGCAAAACAATGAATTCTCTTCTCTCATTAGCTGTCACCTGCTTATGAAGTTTCTCCTTGTTGATTACATACAAAATTAAGAGGTTATAAGAACTTCACTAGAAATTGTGAATAGCAATTTCAGACATAAAATCTGATTAAAAAAATATATATTCATAAAAACACACTCAAATTCCTCATTAAAAAACTTAAAAAATTTTATTTGGAAGTTTTATACAAGTTTAATATTTATTATCTTTCCTTACCCTTAGTAGTTCTATTACATTAAATGATATAAAGAAAACATGATTATTTTCACCAAGGTCCATATAAGACGCACCCAGGATCCCTCGGATTTACCCCAGAGTGCCATATCATTATGTTCATGTTCTATGTGTGCTGCAGACTAGAACTTTGAGGATTCCCATCTACAGACAGTGTCTAATATAGAATTCTCCAGTATATGTAGAGTATGTTTGAGTGAGGTTCAATCAATACCTTCATCCAAAAGTGAACTTCAAAAGACCCAGAAACAGATAATTACATGAAGTTTACCTTAACAAAATTATTCTTAAAGAGCTCTGCCATATTTAAAAAAAAAAAAAAAAGCTAAAGCAAAAAATTAAAGATCTAAAGTAAACAAAGTGATAAAAATGACAAACTTCAATCTGATGCCCTACTTGTAAATACATGATTAAGTTGAGGAAATGTTAGATATTAAAAGTCTCATAATTACTTCGTAGACTAATCTGAGTTATTTCTTTTTCATGATGGCTCTATTTTGGAGTTGCTCAATTTTTACTCATTTCTTCCACTCCTCTCCAGCTGTTTTTCCCTAAGTATGTCTGGCAAGACCAATTAAAGAGGACATTTTTCTCTCATATTGGATTCTCCAACAGGAAGCACACTCCTCTCAGGAAGAAAACTAGAGGGTCCCTAACCACTGCAACATGATGATATTTGACCTCAAATGGACACTGAAAATGCACAGGTAAGACATCAAAACAGGGCACCAAGACAACAGTAGCAGCTAGTTCTCCCTAGAGGGTCTGATCACTTTATTACCTGGTTATATAGAACTTGCATGTCAGGAAGCATGAAAGTGACATAGTCACAATAATAATAGGCAGCAGCAAACATTTCCTTTGGGAGATGAGGAAAGAAAAAGGAGAAAGGCACATACTATTCAGGCTACAATAATATTCAATGTTCCAAGCAAGCCTAATAAAGAGTAAGTCTTCAAATATATTAGATATACATGAAAACATATTGGAAACAAAAACCTCTTAAGCAACTAAGGGTACTTGTAACATAAAAGATAATTAAAATAGCAGTATCAATAACTGTTATTGCCACTGTTATTAATCTTTATTACACTATTTATGATAAGGGGAGTTATAGACACTTTATTTTCAGATGTCTCAAAATCTTAATAAATACACAGAGCTTGTAGAAAACACAACCTTATTGGAATGCCCCTCATATTCAATTAAAAGGTAAAATTAAAACCTCACCTAGATAGCAGCATCTAAGATATCAAAAACATTTAAGTCCAGTCATTATCTTCTAATTAAAAATAAAATAAAATTTAAAACAACAACAACGACAACACTTAAGTCCTATACTATCTTTGGTTGTTTTCCTTAATTCCAGCCCTGAAAGATTAATGACTTCAGGACATCAAAATCAGATACTCTGTATCTGGATCGAAATGACAGCATTAAGTGTATTAAAAATGTCTAACATCATGTATGAACTCTGAACTATTAACATGTGAATCACTACACAATTTAAAAAGCTAAACATTTAGAAAAAGTATTACTAGTACAAGATATACTTTACATCAAAATCATGGATTATAATACAGTTTTCATCCTGTCAGAAGAGGATCAAAGGCAACAAAACACGCTGCAACAAATTTATTTAAATTCACCCAAAAATATGACATGGAGTTAAAACACTGCAAACATTCAGTCTATCGAACTATGAAGCAGTTTTTTTAACATCCAAGCAGTCATATACAGTATAATACAGACATGAATAATGATAAATATATTACGTCAAACAACTTTAATTTTTGCTAGTGAACAAAAAATCCCTTTTAAGTTATTTTTGGCATGGTGCCAGAGGCTCTGTCATCTAACTAAATTCAAGGCACTGCTTATTTACAGGTTCATAACACGTAGCACTTGTAATTTTCAAGTAGATGTATGGTTAAAAGGTAGGCTTGTTCATGTATTCTTCCATTGTCTGAAAGAGAACAACAGATTAAAATGATTTCCCCTTAAACCACATCCTTCAGGAGACTTTGAAAATTTTGAAAATATCTTCATTCTTTTACTCATTAATTATGCCACCGGTGAAAAGAAGCTTTTTTTGTTTGTTTGTTTGGGGCTTTTTTGGTTTGTTTGGTTTTGTTTTTTGGCCATGCCTCACAGTTTGTAGGATCTTACTTCAATCACCAGGAACTGAACCCAAGTCCACAGCAGTGAAAGTGCAGAGTCCTACCACTGGATGGCCAGGTAATTTCCAAAAAGAAGTTTGGGGAAGTGTATGTGGTCATAAATATTTGCATTCTAATCAAGAAAAGTGGTTCAAAGTTTGAATGTAATTTATATACACATCCCTATGGCTGGAATTAAATAACTTTCAGCAGAGGAAAAGCTAAGTTTGACTGTAAAATCAATGCCTGATGAGAGAAATGCTTAAGCAACAGCTGCCAAGCTATCACTGTTGCCTTCAGAAAAATGTACCTGCTAAAATGACCATGAGGACCATTTCCAGGAACAGGTATTAGAGAAATCTGAATGGTATTTGTATGACATATGTATCGTTTTTGTTGTTTAGTCACTAAGTCATATCGGAGTCTTTGCGAACCCATGGACTGCAGCCAGTCAGACTCCTCTGTCCATGAGATTTCCCAGGCAAGAATACTGGAGTAGGTTGCCATTTCTTTCCCCTGGGGAACTTTCTGACCAAGGGATTGAACCCACGGCTCCTGTTGCATCTCCTGTGTTGCAGGAAGATTCTTTACTGCTGAGCCACGGGGGAAGCCATAGGTATCATTACAGATACAGAATATTTTATTGCCAAGACATAAAAGATAAACAGACCATAATACTTGAAATTTCTTCCATGTATTTTGAAAAGGCTTTCCTCCAAAGTATACAAATTATGTTTCTTCATCCTTCTCATCACTTACCAAGTTTGCTAATATGCCACAATACCATAATTCTTTCCCAGTACTTAAAAAAAATGTTTAAATGGATTCACAGTTACAGTCAGAGTTAAAAATTACACTGATGTTGCAAACCTTTATTATGCATGATGGGTGGCCTTCCTCTTCCACTCTGTCCCTGTTATAAACATATACTTATGCAATACCGTGACCTCTGGGTTGAATCAGTCAAGGAACTCAAGCGGCCAGCCGTAAGTAATACCCCTACTGCTTCTGCATAAATCATGTACAATCAGTAACGTTCAACCTGTTCTTAAGCTTGAACTCCAGGGGACATGATTCACATGCACCTGCCAGTGAGGACATCCACCAGAGCAGCCAAACAGACTAAACCATGGCTAAGCAAGATTGCTCAGAGGATATTAGGGTTAGAAATCAGGTTTCCTGTTTCCACTAGCTCTATTTAGAATCCCAGTCCTCCTCTGCTGAAAATACTCATGCGTCATCATCCACACTTTCTTACAAAGCTCTTATATCTCCTGGATGAACAAGCCCACACTTTAAGACCTCTGCCCTGTATCTCCTCTTAATAGCTATTGCCCATATCTTTTTTTTGGGGGGGAGGGGGGTGGCCTATGCCTTGTGTGACATGGGGGATCTTAGATCCCTAACCAGGCTTAGATACTTAACCAGGGGTCGAACCCATACCCCATGCATTGGGAGCATGTAGTCTTAACCACTGGACCACAAGGGAAATCCAAGATATTGTCCATGTCTTTAAACCTGGGGTATCACATTGGCCAGAAGCCCATGACTGTCTCTTGGTACCTAGAGTTTATACCATTTAACTAGGTATACAGGCACTTCTCTGGTGGTCCAGTGGCTAAGAGTCTGTGCTCCCAATGTAAGGGGCCCGACCGACCCTGGTCAAGGAACTAAATCCCACAAGCCGCAACTAAGACCCCAGCACAGCAAAATAAACAAATAAAAATAGATACTAGAAGAGATATAGATGTAAAGAACAGACTTTCGGACTCTGTGGGAGAAGGTGAGGGTGGGATGACTTGAGAGGTTAGCATTGAAACATGTATATTACCACATGTAAAGTAGATAACCAGTGCAAGTTCAATGCATGAAGCAGGGCACTCAAAGCCAGTGCACTGCAACAACCCAGAGGGATGGGGTGGGCAGGGAGGTGGGAGGGGGGCTCAGGATGGGGAAGCACATGTGCACCTGTGGCTGATTTATGTCGATGTATGGCAAGAACCACCACAATATGCAAAGTAATTGTCCTCCAATTAAAATAAATTAATTAGTAAAGTAAATATTAAAAATAAATAAAAATTTAAAAATAAAGATGTATATAAAATTACAAATACTGAATTGGGTATAAAGTTTAATTAGAATGAGAAAAAGTGAGAGTAGATTATAAATTTTCTAAAAAATTTTTAAAAATCACAAAATCCAGAACAATAGCATATGGGATTCATTCATTAAATGCCTGACACGCTTCTATAATAGCTTACATATTCATTAAATGGCCACAAAGTCACTGCAGCTGAGATACCTTACCTTTGCAAATTTGACCATAGGAGCTTGCAGCCTGGGAAGGGGCCTGGCCCAGAAAAGGCCCTGGAATTGTCACTTCACTGGCCTCACAGTTCTTTGGTCTTTAGTCACTGGCACTGATTCACACCACTGAGGGAATCAGTCTGCTCAAGACTGGTTGCCCTTTCAGAGCTCTGGCTCTGCTGCTACTCAAGTTACATGAGCCAATGACATATGTGGTTGGTATTTTCTGGAGTTTGTCCCTTTGAAAGTTGGGTCAGACTTTTAGGCCACAGAAGCTTAAAGAGCTCTGCCCTGGGTATCATGGGCCTCCAGATATCTATCCAGCACAGCAGGGCTTCTTGTGCATTCAGCACTAGGAATGCTACAACCTTTTATTGTGTTGTGGTTTGGTTTAGCTGCTTACTATGGTTTGTGCTTTTCTGGGAGACAGAGTGTTGGGGTACACCTAGCCAGGTCTCATGAATCCCCACATGCACATACGTGGTATCTCACTGCCTGACTTAATGAGATACCATTTTGCCCTCCCTTCTTAACTCACTTTCTTATTCTGTGCTCAGAACATCTGTTTGTCACCCCCACTGATGATCCCTAGAGTCCCAACCTTTGCGTTTAAGGATCTAGACAGTGTATTAAAAAGCAGAGGCATCACTTTGCTGACAAAGATACGTATAGTCAAAGCTATGGTTTTTCCAGTTGTCATGTACGGATGTGAGAGATGAATCATAAAGAAGGCTGAGCACCAAAGAATTGATGCTTTTGAATTGTGGTGTCGGAGAAGACTTTTGAGAGTCCCTTGAATAGCAAGGAGAACAAACCAGTCAATCCGAAAGGAAATACACCCTGAATATTCACTGAAGGACTGATACTGAAGATGCAGTTCCAACACTTTGGCCACCTGATGCAAACAGCCAACTCATTGGAAAAGACCCTGGCAAAGACTGAAGACAAAAGAGTAAGTGGGTGGCAAGGATGAAATGGTCAGATAGCATCACTGCCTCAATGGACATGAATTTAAGCAAACTCTGGGAGAGAGTAGAAGACAGAGGTGCCTGGCATGCTACAGTTCATGGGGTTGCAAAGAGTCAGATACAACTTAGCAACTGAACAACAATATCATCTTTTTCCTTTCAGAGTTTCCTTTTTCTTCTAATCATTTTGTACCAGGGTCCACAGGTACCTTCAAAATAAGGTACCTCTTAAAGACACCCCAACCAGTTAAACTCTTCCTTCATTCCATATTTTCAACGTCTAGCCCCAGTACACTCAGAATAAGCTTTGAGAATTTAGAGCTTTAAGACTATGCATTTTCTCACTAAAAACATAGAGACAGTCTTTTTATTCTAAAAAAATTTTGTTGGGTAGGGGTCAGGGTAAAGTCCAGGGCCTAGTTTGAGATTTTCAGTTGTACTAAAAGTAAAAGGAATATTACAAAGGCCTCCCTTAAACATCAGCAAGTACAAACACATGCTTAGGTCCAAAGGACAGGGAAAAAAAAAAGCAATAATTTTTTCTCTTTACCCAATTATATTACTTGTTCCTATTCATGCTCAGCGGCTCTGACCAGATACACAAAGTACAACGTCAACTTTTCAACCAGCTCCTCAAACATTCACGGACTGAGCTGAAGTACCAGACCCCAAGAGAACACTGATGAATCTGTTTCTATCTGGCAGGTGTTGCTAATTCATTGAGAGTTTTAGAGGACAGTCGTGATACTGCCTGCTCAGTATGGGGACAAGCCAGCTAAATGCGGGGCCCCCTGAGACCTACCTATCAAGACCTTCCACTCAATAACCAGGGATATGAATGACCAATCAATGTTTCATTGTGAAGGGCCTCTCTCTTGAAATAGCAGACCTTCCCTGCTTCCCAGATTTAACTGGAACAAGAAGCACCAGACAACCTGCAAGCCCTTTAAAACTCTATTTCCTATGGAGGGGAAACGCAACATAACCTGGGGGTGTCTTGGCCCTAATTCAAGCGGCTTTAATTACTGAAGGTCCAAAGACCCTGTTAAATGCCTGTTTCTCCTATAAGGTGATTCCACAGTAAGGGCCCTGAGGACAGAATTATAAATAACTCTCTGGCATATTTTAAGAAAGGCTGTTCTGTGGAATTTCCAAACCAGTGATTTGTCAAGTATCTTGTAAAATTCCCTTCCTGTGGCGTTTGGGGAAAGCCAAATGAGCATCAGAAAGTTTAAATGCATATTTTGAGGTGATAACACATCTAGAGATAAATGCAGCAGCTTCCTAATAGGCAAGCACAGAGGCTCAGGGGTACCCTGTGTCTTTCTCAGTATCCATTCACCTGAGGACTGGTTCCCTGGATGGGCAGGAGCAAGTCATCAGCTCAAAGATGTGCCAAAACCATTACTTGGAAGTCATTCCTAATGTTGTTTTACTAACTCAAGCATGCTCTTATTTCCAAACAGCAGCAAGAGTGGCTTTACTGCCAATTTTTAAAAGATACTTCGTGATGCTCTGAGATGTTGTGACCTGCTATCATAAAACAGAAAGACAGAAAGACTCAACGATGCTGTGAGAAGAACCACCTAGAGGCGGCAGAGCAGGCATGGAACCCAGACCCTCAAAGGCATGCTGGGTCAGGGCTTAGGCAGATCATCTCATTGGGGAGGGCAAAGGACAGTGGGGTGAAGCACTCTTTCTCACAGTGCCTGTGGGCTAATGTAGGTAAGTTCCCTTATTAGGGATGATGTAAATCTGGACTAGATCTACAAGAAAAGCCCCACAGTATTTTATATAAGTATCATAGAGTCAGGAGCATGACCAAATCGACGCTTCAGGGCCCATTTATTCCTTGACAGCAAGCTACAGAATTCCTGATTTATTTATGCAAATAGGAACACACACACAGCCTCTCCAGGAAGGTAGGAAATTTTAATTAAAATGATAAATGCCACTTTCAGTAATAAAGCTTTAATAACCTTGGCAAATAGAATAATGATGTTATTCTTCTTTCCCAAGGCAACACGGGTATTTTAATGCAAGTCTTTTTATACCTCCCATAAAATTATTCTTGAAAAGAATAGTACCAAGTATTTAATATCTTTTCGAGAGGGAGGGATCCTCACTGATAAGGTCAAACATGAAGGGCAAAGACTCTGGAGCCCAAGTGCCTGGGTTCAAATCTCTATTCCACAATCACTAGCTCTGTGACATTGAGCAGTCATTAAAACTCTCTGTGTCTCCATTTATTCATCCTTAAAATGAGGCTAGAGAATTTCCTGGTTGTCCAATGGTTAGAACTCTGTGCTCTCACTGCTGAGTGCATAAATTTTGATGCCTGGTCAGGGAACTAAGATCCCATAAGCTGTGGCAGATCCAAAAAAAAAACAAAAAAACCAGTGGGTAACAATATATCTCTTAGAGTTGCAGTGATAATTAAATAAGTTAATACATGTAACTTACTTAGAAACTATACCCAGCACAAACAAAACAGTCAGTAAGTGTCAGCTAATACATCACCACCACTACCCTGCCATGACAATCATCTTTTCCCAGGGTATGAGAAAATGTGTACTGACCTCCTGTAACATATCAGAATCCTCAATGGCTTTGACGGCAGATTTCTTGGATGTTTCCTGAATTTCTCCGCCAATGATAAACTCATCCAGGATAAAATAAGCCTTTTCAAAATTAAAGATAATATCTAGCTCACAGACCTGGTAAGACAAAAGTAAATGTGTTGATAAACATGCAGCAGTATCAGGGGAAACACATGCCAGGGATTCAAGCTTTGCAACGATGACACCCATGTGGCACAGCAAAGATAAAAACATCAGATGGTATTTTTAAGGCCAGAAATGCAGAACTAGGGGAATCCGAGCCCTGGAAAAAAAGCAAAACCACATTCTATTAAAGCAGAGCATGTCCACAGATAGTACTGTTTAATGTCACAACAGGAAATTTGAGGCTCAGTCGAGGTGGGGAGCTGCCCAGTTCATCCTTCCATCAGCACAGGTAAAAGCTGAGTCCTTGCTGATTTCAGGCACAAGGGCAGCTTCGTTGCTCCTGATTCACTGGTCTGTAAATTTGGCTCCTAGCTTTAGAACTCTCAAAAGCTCATTCTTCAGAGGCAAATTAGCTCAATTGTGCTAATTTTCCTCAAAACTATGTCTCAAAAAGTGGTTCTCACGAGTGCTCAGGCCTGGTGCACTAGGAGGACCCAGAGGAATCGGGTGGAGAGGGAGGTGGGAGGGGGGATTGGGATGGGGAATACGTGTAACTCTATGGCTGATTCATGTCAATGTATGACAAAACCCACTGAAATGTTGTGAAGTAATTGGCCTCCAACTAATAAAATAAAATTAAAAAAAAAAAAAAAAAGTGGTTCTCAAACTTCAGAGTGTGACCCAATCACCCAGAAAGCTCACTGCACACACACTACTGGGCCCCACCTCTGGAGTTTCTGATTCAGTAGGTTAAAGCCTGAGAGGCTGAACTTCTAACGGGTTCCCAAGTGAGGCTAATGGTGCTGGTATGGGGACCACGCATGGAGAACCACTGCTACTGTCACAGACCAGTGCAGAGGCTGATAGATTTGGTTACACGTAGCAAGTGGCAAGACCCATAATCCAAATAAGGCTCACTTCCAATGCTTCCACCAGCCAGCCAGCGAGGCCCCATCCCTACCATTTTCCTTCCCACATAGTCCTCAACTCTCCCTTTCCATACCCTCCAGAATGCCTGCTCACTGGAGGATTTCAGCCTCTCTCACCTTCGCTGCTCAACAGCACTTGATACACTTCGCCAATCCCCTGCTTGAAAAGCTCTTCTTGATGGCTGCCTGATGTTGGCAATACAACTCAATGCCTGTTTTCCTCCTCCATCTCTGAGGATTCTTCCCAGGTTCCTTGGATGATTTATCGCTCCATGAACCTTGCATTCATTTAAAAAGTATTTACAAAACGCTTGAGACACATCAACGTACAAAGCAAAAAAATCTCTGCAGCAGGATGCTCACATCCTAGGGACCTGCTTTCCTCTTAAAGACTGATGCGTCTCAAGAGAGCCTCTTTGCAACATATTCTCCTGGACGATCTCATTGACTCTCTGCTGCTGGGTCTTGCATCAGGTGACTTAGCAAACTGAGATGCCTAGGCCTGATCTCTCTCAGCAGTGCTCATCCAGTACCTTCACCCACTAACCAGACATCTCTACCTCCAGGTTCCTCCACCCAAGTCTTTGAATCCCAAACTGAAGTCAAGCATGTTCCTTTCCCTCTAGTCCCTACTTTGCTTAGTGGCTGCAACCTCTATCTAGTAGCTCAATCTCATTTATTCTACATTTATTCCATCCCCCCTCTCTCCCCCACTTCTCCCTTCCTTGATCTCATCCCTCTCAATTTGATCACCAACTCCTACGGATTCCATCTTGTACATAAGCCCATAACTCTTCCTCTCTTGCCCATTTTCACTGCTGCTCAGACCTGCAACATCTCTTGCTTAGGTTGCAGTGGCCTTCTTGGTGGTGTCTGTGCCCACAAAAGGCCAATGACCACTAATGTTTTGCTGAAGTGCTCATCAGGCTCCTTTGCTGGGTGAGCTCTTCTGTCAAGGACAGTCTGAATTCCTCAGCATGGCACATAGGAATCTCTCCAGTCTGGCCTGGGGCTTGCTCACCAGCTTCCTGTGCTGGCACCCACCCCATGCTACAGCTATGCATTCTACAAACTCACCCCGTTCTTTCCTGCCTTTGCTCTTTGCACATTCCAGAAATTTCTGGAACGTTCTCCAAATGTCCTTTCCTTTATTCTGCTGACAAAATCAAGCTCATTTTTCAAGGACAAATTCAAAAGTTATAAGCAAAATGATTCCCCCAAATCCTCATTTCTCCCTTTGAGATTTTGCATCACTTCCTGTATGTTCTCTCTTACATCTAGTGTGACTCAGTATACACTTACTTATCAATCACTTCCCCTTGTCCTGTGAGCTCAGGCACAGACCTTGCCTTAGTCATCCTTGCGTCTCTGGAACCTAGCACACAGTAGGATGCAATAAATATCTGCAGCATGAATGAATGAATCAGCCACCATACAGGCCGTGCTTTTATGCTGCTGGGGACTAATGGCTTCCCAGATCTACAGTTCTCTGGTTTTTATGACTTTACATAAAACAGGTGTCAATATTTTAATAAATTGCTCCATATATTTATGCTTTAGGTCAATAAACTTGCAGACTCTCCAACTGAACCTAGAAGCATAAGAACAAATAAGTACAAAATCACTATAATATATGGCCAGCTCAGAAAAACTAACCTAACTAATCTGCAAACATTATGGTCTCTTCATTCATTAGAAAATAGCATCAAATCAACAAGTATGGGACTTCCCTGGTGGTCCAGTGGTTAAGACTCCACACTCCCAGTGCAGGGGGACCAGGTTCCATCTTTGGTCAAGGACTATCCCACATGCCACATGGTGTGGCCCAACAAAAGAAAAAGGAAAAATAAATCAACAAGTGTGTGTGTGTGTAACACACACATCTAAGTTCCCTCTCCCTATAGGGTCTGACTCTTTGTCTCTTTCCCTCTCTCTCTCTGTCTTTCCACACATATACACAAACATACATATATGCATATATATATATATATATAGTTTAAAATGAGAATCTGTTCACTGGGACATGATACTATAATCTAGAACTTCCCCAGACCATTAGGGTTTCCTCTTGAGGACACCCATCAGAAAAGGATGGCATTATAAAAGTATATGTTCTCAGCTTATAAACCCATTCTTTTATTTCTAGAACACTTTCACTCCAGGAATTTGAATGACAGTGGAACCAAACTTCTCAGGCAAAAATGTGGAAAGATCAGAGTATAGGTTAAAAGTAGAGCACTGGACTGGGGATAATATTTGCAACATATATAATAGAAAGGGACATACACTATATAAGATATAGAAAGTGAAGCGAAAGTTGCTCAATCGTGTCTGACTCATTGCGACCTGATGGACTATATAGTCCATGGAATTCTCCAGGCCAGAATACTGGAGTGGGTAGCCTTTCCCTTCTCCAGGGGATCTTCCCAAGCCCAGGTTTCCTGCATTGTAGGCAGATTCTTTACCAGCTGAGCCACAAGGAAAGCCCAAGATATAGAAAGAATTCCTGCAGATCCCTAAGATAAACATCACAGCATAAAAAATCAAACAAAAGCTGTCAAGAAGCAATTAATAGACAAGGCAAGCAATGGAAAAGGCCAATACACTTCCAATGACATACAGAGCTCACTAGTTATCAGAAAAATTCAAATTGAATTAATGACCATCTGACTATTATGAAGAGAGAATACTCATTGCTGTTAAGTGTATGGATAAATAGGTACTCACACTCACTCTTGGTGGAATTTGTAAACTTTACAGGTCATTTTGAAGGCTCAAATTGTAGTGTCCATCAACTTTAAATGTACAAATCCTTTGACCCAATAATTCTGAAAAGAATTTATTCTTATGCTATACCCAAACTAATACACAATAGTATGTATTAACAACAAGGATGATGGTAGTATCATTTTTAATAACTGGAAACAACTCAAAGTCCAGCCATAATGGAATTTCTTAAATAAAGTATGGTCTACCCCTACTTGGTATTGTATTATATACCATGGAAATTCTATGTTTAAGTTGGAAAGAATAAAGTAGATTTCCATGGATAGGCAGGGAAATAGTTTCAAAGACAGGCTAGTAAGAGGAACAACAGAAAGTTGCAGAATAATATGCATAATGCAATCCCATTATTTTTTACTTAACAAACTGTATACATCTAGAAGGATACATTAAAAAAGGATACATAAAAAATTGCAATTTTAAACAATACAGATAAACAGGAAGAAAGCATCATAGATTAGACATTCATGCACATCAAAGAAGGTACAAGAAGTAAGCAGTTACCAGAGGTCAGAAGAGGTGGGAGGTCAGGAGTTACAGTAGTAAGAGCTGGGGAACCCCAGAGTTCAAGGCAGGTGCAGACCAGGAGTCGAGGACAGACAGGAACCTCATTAGGAGAAACCAGCAACCAGAATCCTGTGAAGTGAACTTGACAGATACTAATCCAAGTCCTCTGGGAAGGTCTCATACCCCACTCTCCACTCTTCAAGCAGCAACTATCCCCAAGGCTATCGACCTCACCAGCAGCCACAAGGCAATTAATTTAGTGCACCAATTTCAAGGGATGGGATAAGGTAAGGTGACAGGCAAAGCCAGATACTCACAATACCTACATACACACACACACACGCACACTTTGATTATACAGTTACTTGTTCCAGATCATAAGGGAACTTGTGATGTGCTGCACAAGCTCTGTTGGCCTTAGAAAGAATGTTACAAATGAGCAAGACTCATATACAGCAATTCCAAAATACTATTCGCTATTCTTTGAATCTAACCCCAAAGGGTTATTGTACCTGAGAGTAAGACAAGAACTTAAGATCTAATGCAGATTTTTTCAGCTACTGTCTAAATACTCAAACATCACTTCTAATTCTACCTTCAGGGTGCTGCCCCAGTATATCAGAAATACACCCTTGATGCTCAAATGAGTGCCCTCCATTTTATGCAAAAGCTCATGGCTTCCGTGTTAATAAACACGTGAGCCCCTTTCTTCATCTTTTCTCATTTTTTTCATGTCTCTGTATTCTGGAAGAAAGCTTATAAAAGGAAGAAGCAGCGGTCACTTAATGTTATCTTTGATCCCCCAGCCTTGTGCTTGACTACGATTTTCCTGCAATTTGGCTTGAGGGACTTCTACTACAGCAGAACACATGAGGTAGGGAGAGGATCTCCAGCTTTTCAGTAATTAAATCCTTTTGGATAGAATCTAAGAAGACCTTCCCTTACTGAATTCTGTTCTAAAGAAAATACAGAAAGTTCAAGTTACATACAGCAGGTACATAAATGTATATATAAAACAATACTGCAAAGTATAGAGTACATAGCAACTGACAGTTTACAAAGTATTGTTAATCACACTACATCTCTGATCCTCACAATAGCCCCCATGAGCTTTAGCAAAGTAAATATTTCTATTAAACTTTGTGCGTGTCATTTTTCTTATCTGTGAATCAATGATGAACCAAATCATGGGTCTGGTGAGAGAGCCGGCTGACACCAGGGTCCAGGAGGACACAGAGCATCCCTCTGCTGACAACAGGAAAACTCCCTAAATCAAGATGAAACCTCTCTGGGACAGCAACATCCACACCATCAGTAAAATCTCATGTGGCATCCCATAATGGGAAATTGGCAGGTGTCTAAATCCTCAATCTGACCCTTATCTCCTGACCCTAAGAGGCATTGCCTCTTAGCGTCTATAAATTGGGCTTCATGCTACTTAAGGAAGACCAAAAGATTAACTAGTTAATCCCTATAAATCTCTTGGGAATTGAAAAGTGCTAAAAAAAAAAAAAAATACATAAATAAGTAGCCTGAGATTTTGATTCATCTGTCACAGGAAGGTAATATTTTCTAGGGTTATGAGAAACTCAAAGCAGGTATTTTTCTGGGAGAGTGTAAGGGTAAAATTCAAGGAAACCTTCAATATTAACACAAGAGGAAAAGAAGACCAGAGAAATATATTATACCTGAGATGATGTCATGAGACTCAGTATTGCTGGGTTTACTCATCATAGTTAATTAATAAAAACCATACACCTATTGGGCACAGAGCCTTGAGCTGCTCTTAGCTTAATGAAAGATTCATTGCAGTTTTTTTAGTGCATTAAATTTTGGTCCATGACAAAGACAGGGCTTCTAAAGGTATGCCAAAATAGGATGAAAAATTAATGTTGGAGAAATTGGAATGCGTTCTGATTCTGCTTATCCTTTAACTGGGTTTAGAATAAGTGAAGGTGATTCAAATTCCCTTGAGAAAGCAACGTGTTCTGAAATATCTGATATTTGGGCAAATAAGATTGAGATCAAAATTCAATCCCAATTCACATTTTCACTGTTGGATACATCTAAGAAAACACAACAGGTCACACCACAGTGCAGAAATGAGAGGGAGAAGGCAAGTTATGGAAAGTCTGAGCCTCAGGAGAACTCTTTTGCAAAAGGCCAAGTCGGCAGTTTATTTCAAAAAAAGTACCGCAATGTCGGAATTCACTTGAATAACTGAAAGGATAAAATTAAATAAACTCCAGTTTGAAAACATGCCATTACATACTTGGAAATACCTCTTTAAAAAATGAAAATAAACTTGGTGAACCAGGAGAGAGCAAAAGAAAAATGGTCTGTCTTATCACTTCTAAACACTGACCAACAAACTGAAATTTCTGAAGCAATATTTAGGTCTTATAACATCATTTACAAAGGAAAAAAAAAAGGAAGAACCAAAGACAGAAAGGAAGGAGGGAGGGCAAATTAATCCGGAAACCTTCCAAGGACTCATCTTTGTGAAAACTGTTGCAACAAATCTTATAAAATCTTAACCAGTACCTCTAATGCTGTTCATTCCATTATATAGAATACACTACAGAAAACTCTTAAGGAAGCAAATTCTCCTAACAGTACTTAAAAATCTTCAGTGAACAAGGGAGTGGGGAGGAGAGTATTACTGAGAAGAACACATTTTCCTAGTCTACTAATTCATTTCTTGAGACTGTGAACTAAATAAAAAGTTTCCGGAACATTTGCTATAACTTGACCCAGAGCTGGTTCCAAGTGTCAGAAAAAAACAAACATGTAAGTCCCTGGTCATGATCTCCAGAGACTTGCAATTTGGTGGCAGGCAAATGGTGTACAAGTTGAGGATAATATAAGGCTGGTCCATGTTGCTGGAGCACTGGATATGCCAGGGATAAAAAGACAGAAAAGTGAGAAGGCTGGAGAAGTGGGGTCTGGGGCCGATGTGTAGAACAAGAAAATGCCGGGCTAAGAAATTTGAATTTTATCCATTAAAGCTGGAAGAGAGTGACTGAGGAGGCATGTCATCTGAGATCGGTGCCTTGGAAGGATGGTGATAATGAACAGGCCAGGAAAGGGAAGCAGAGATGGGCCCAGAAAGGGGCAAAGAAGAGGTTTAAAAGAAAAGCAAAACTGTAATACCAGCGAGAGCGAAACAAGATGAGCTTCAGACCAATTTGAATAGGCGGAGGGAGACTTAAGTAAAGGGTGGAGAAAGATGTAAGAAACAATGTCCTTTTGCACTGAAAGATCCTGGGACATAATAATTCTAATCACAAGACTGAAGAGGTTTTCAGAAGATGACTTTAGTCCTTGTCACATTAAGGCTGAGATGACCATGAAGAAGCCCAGTGAAGACCGTCACCAGCAAAGTGAAGAAGAGCCATCTGGTGATGGGTTTCCAGGAGAGAAAGTCTAGTAAACACACAGGAGAGGAAAAACAGCAAGAGGGCATTTCAAAGGCAGGGGGAGGGAGGGAGCTGGGGAAGAAATCAAGCTGGGGTCTTGAGAGACACATGTTGAGTCAGCCGGACTCAGGGTCAGGGGGAGATAGAGAGGAGCGGATTTAAAGACAGGGTTGTGATGAACAAGAGTGCAGGGCTGCAGAGATGTGAAGGCGGGTGAAGAGTAAAGAATCATCACTGGTGTTGACCATTAAGATTTCCTTGGAGGAGTAAAGGTGAAGTCAAGCCGCAAGTGCAACAAAGTACAAGTTCTCACATCAGGGCAGCTCTGAGAGTATGTTCTAGGAGTAAATGCATGGAGGCTAGATAGCAACGTGAAGGGGAAGGATTTTGGTCTTCTTTCTTGATTTGTCTTACACACAAATAATATTGAAAAACACTTGGGTGTTTAGTAAAAGAAACCAGCGTGTGCATCGTGTCCAATTCTTTGTGACCCACGAACTGTAGCACACCGGGCCCCAGGCTCCTCTGTCCATGGCATCCTCTAAGCATGAATACTGGAGTGGGTTGCCATTCCCTTCTCCAGAGGATCTTCCCGACTCAGGGATTGAATCCAGGCCTCCCACATTGCAGGCAGATTCTTCACTGTCTGAGCCACCAGGGAAGCCCCCCAAAAAAAGAAATCAGAGAGGCGATTAAAAAGTCATAATAGAAAAGAGAAGACAGTCCATGGAGACGAAGGGACAAAATATTAAGGAATCCTTCATAATTAAATTCTAGTTCATGGAAGCAAGGTGTCTGGTTGTGGCTCGGGCCTGGAGATACACACGCCACTTGCTTCTGATAAGCTTTGGATCTTCCATTTACTAAGAATTACAGGAAGTAGGGAAAGCCTTCTGTTCTGGTCCTCAGTACAAACATAGTTCATATCTTAGACTTGACACAGAGAGAGAAGAAATGCGATGACAGACTTAGAACTGAAGTCAGAGTTGGGGTGAAGACCAACTCATTCTAAATATCAGGACACCACTTACATTTCCAAAGTATTTGTCCAGCAACTCCACATAACGATGTACAACCTCTAGGGTCAAGAGCTCATTGTCCTGATTTTCTACTGCACAGCAAAAATATAAACTAGCATACCTTGAAAAGGAAAAAAAAAAGATAACGTAAAATAGGATGACACATTACACAACCTGACGATGGTTTTTTCTATGAATATGCAGTTACCTCCTCCTCTCCAGGCAGTCTCCCTGTTCACATTCAAGACGGAAACATCATTCACCACATTCAATATCCTCCCAAAATGTAAAACAGCATACAGAAAAAACATGGTCGTGACTGGATCATTTCTGTTAATTATGTGAAAGATCCTCAACAAAACTGTACCTTGAGGCGCTGTGATCAGGGGACAGAGTCCTTTAATCGGGGTCTATTCATGCTTCCTTGGTTGGTGAATTGTCCTGTCTAAAGTCCAAACCCCCGACCAAGGGGCCCAGGGGCCCACATTGCCCACCCTCTCACTTTACCTTGTACCACAGTATATCCCATCCTTAGCTTGTTAGGTCCTCCCTCCATGTATGTTTCTTCTGCCTAGAATACTCCTCCCCTCCCCATTCATGGGGCTCTCTCCTATTTCTCCTGCAGCTCTAAGCATGGACGTCCTTGCCCTCAGGAAATCTCTGTCCTCTCTGACTGCCCTCAGGAAATCTCTGTCCTCTCTGACTGCCCTGGATGCCCCTCCCACGCATTGCTGTGCCTCCCCTTCCCCCAAAGGGTGTCTAGCATCATCCACTCCGTAATTTCATGGCCTGTCTCTCCCCCACTAGATCAGTGGCTTCCCAAAGGCAGGTACTGAGTCTGCCTTGTTCACTGTTGTTTATCCACTAGCTGTAAATAGTAGCTGTTGAGAGAACCGCTGAAGTCTATTTTTCATGCAATAGTTTAAATCACAACTGAACCCAAAGTTGTAGAAGCCAGCAGGCAGAGAGAAGCAAATATTCCCTTTTGCCTTTCCATCCCTGAGATGCTTATTACTGTAAGGTGCCTTCGCTTACATCTCTCATGATGCTCGTATGAAAAGCTTTGACACAGGGCCCAGCAGAAGAAGCTTTGCCCAGGCACTTCCTGGTAATTTACTCCATTAAATAGAGCCTTCGTTACCCTTGTCTTTCCCCTTCTAGTTTTGTAAACATCCCTTGTGAGAGCCTTTCTAACGTGCACTTTGCTTCTGAAAGTTGCCGTATGATGTCAAGATGCAGGGTCACATCAGTTATGTCCTGGTCCTGGCTTAGGCATCAGTTATCTGGGTCTCTATGGGCAAACGACTTTACCTCTTGGGGCCTCGGTTTCCTCATACAGAAAGTGAGGTCCCTTTCTAGTATGGTCATGCCATGGCAACCAGGTGCAGTAATGATAAGATATAAAGGCTTTAAAATCAAGGGGAAAAAATCTGGATTTTTCTGCCAGTTACCACACAATTATTGCAACTGGGGATTAATTACTTAAATTCTCTGTAGCTTCAGCTTCCTCATCTGCAAATGTGCATAACAAAGAACTTCTCATCTTTCTAGCACATTAACCTTTTTTTCTATAGCACGTTACTAACTGAAACTGTTTTGTTTACTTAATAGATGAATAAGTTTCAAGAGACCAGGAATGCTCTATGTCTTTTTCGCTACTGCATCTACAGTCATTAGAACAGTGTTGGAAATATAATAGATGCTCATAAAATATTTCTTGAATGTATGCATACATTATCAACATGTAAATTATCTAAAATAAGTATCTAGAATCCATCCTGGTACATGGAAAACCGTTCAGTAAATGAGAGTTCTCTTCTATTTAGTCTATTGGTACAAACATTTGGGCCTCAGCCTTCAAAGTTTATAGTAAATGATGGAATTGGTGCTGCCATCTAAAATGCTTAGGATTAAACAAACGAAACAGTAATGAGAAGTTCAGTTCTCAAAAAGTTACTCACACCTTTTATAAACAAGTTTTAGCTCCTTCCAGTCAACGAAACTGCTTGTTCTCTGACCACGGGAGAGAATAATCTGAACAATTTCGCGCGTGATCTTTTTCCTTTCCTTGTCAGGGAGAGTAGTATACCATTTCTGCAGCCGTAATTTCCCTTGTCGACTGAAGAGCAATATGAAATGTATCTGGAACAAATAAAGGACAGGGGAAAAAAAAGATGGAATTTGGTCAGCTAAATCATTCTACCATAGATATTAAAATTCAGCAGCAGGGTTTTCAAAGGAGTATAAGTTGGAACAGAGGAAAAATACTTACCAGCATGAAAACTATCCCATCTGGAAATGACATTTAACCCAAAAAGAACAAAGAAATGTATACAGTGCAAACATAACTTATTTATACTACAGGAGAGAGATAATTCATTTTATGAGTCACAAACTCATTATAGGGATATATCATCTCTCCATTTCTCCCACCTCCCCAATCCCTGCAACTACTGTTCTACTCTCTGCTTCTATGAGTTTGATGTTTCCAGATTCCATATATAAGTAATACCAAGCAGTATCTGTCTTTCTGTGCCTGACTTATTCCACTTAACGTGATGTCTTCTAGGTTCATCCATGTCATTACAAATTACAGGATTTTCTTCTTTTGCAAGGTGGAATAATATTCCACTGTGTGTATATGTATATATGTATGCATATATACACACCATACTTTCTCTACCCATTCATCTGACAATGGACACAGTTTGATTTCTATATTTGAGCTACTGTCAACAATGCTGCAATGAACAAGGGGGTGCAGTTACCGCTTTGAGAAACTGATCTCCTTTCCATTGCAAACATACCCTAGATGTAGCATTTCCCTTGGAACTACACCTAGAAGTACTATCATATGGTAGTGTTACTTTTAAATTTTTCAGGATGGCTGTACCAATGGACATTCCCCCCAGCTGTGTGCAAGGGCTCCCTTTTCTTCATACCCTCACCAACACTTCTCATCCCTTGCCATTTTGATAACAGCCATTCTAACAGGTATAAGGTGACATATCATTGTTCTTTTGATTGACATTTCCCTAATGATTAGTGATATTGAGCATCTTTTCAAATACCTGTTGGACATCTATATGTCTTCTTTGGAAGTATGTCTCTTTGGGTCCTTTGCCAATTTTTTAATCAGGTTATTTGTCCCTTGCTATCGACTTGGTTGAATTCCGTACATATTTTGGGTGTTAACCTATTAACAGATGCATGATTTGTAAAGATTTTCTTCCATTCCATAAGTTGTCTTTTTACTCTGTTGTCTCATTTGCTGTGCAGAGGCGTTGCACAGAGTTGGATGCAATCTCATTTGTCTATTTTTGCTTCTGTTGCCTATGCTTTTAAAGTCATATCCAAAATATCATTGGCCAAACCAATGTCGATGTCAAGAACTATTTTCTGTATGTTTTCTTCTAATAGTTTTACAGTTTAACAGTTTCAGGCCTTACATTTAAAACTTTAATCCATTCTAAGTTGGTTATTGTATGTTATTCATTCTTCTGTATGTGGATGTTAGTTTTCCTAACCATTTATTAAAGAAACTGTCCTTTCTCCATTGAGTGTTCCTGGCACCTTTCTCAAAGATCAGACTAAGTCTCAAACGTAAGTTCTTTGAGGGCTACTTGGCTGAGACACTTAGAATCAAATTGTCTTTGGCATCACAATATTTAACAATTTAGATAGTGTTGACCACATTAGGGAGAAGCCTGATTTTATTTTCAATTAAGTTTCAAAATGTGTATTGGAAATGCTTGTTCCCATTTAAGTGAATTTTGAAAGCTTTAAATGGATAGAAGGCACTGTGATATGTAGAAACTTACTGTGGAACCTGGGGGGTAGAAAAGATTTGTTTTCCAGTAATTGTCAGATGATCTGATCTTCATTTTATAAGAGATTAAGTTTTCTCAGTCTACAGTATGAAAAGATCAATTCCAGAATCATAATTTATTTTTGTAGTTTTTTACAAAATAAAATTCATTATTGAGGTTAATTGTGTCATGGAGGGAATAATATATACTAGGAACCAAAATAATTAAAATTCTCAAACTTTACAAATATTCAACTCTTTTTATTAAAGAGATTTGGCTCTGAATGTCACAGCATATGTCATACAAACTCAGCAGGTGGAGATATCTAAAAACCAAAAGAAACCAGGCTCTTTCTTCAGGGCATCCCCTGAAGAATTTGAAGTCTTCTTAATATGTTATATTCTCTCTTAGGAAAAAAAAAGACCTTATAACAAGGTCTTGAAAAACCAAGACATAGAAAATGAATAGAAAGCAAGTTATAAAGTTCTGCTCATCTAGCCATTTTAAGAAAAATCACACTCAGTCTGGAATTTTAAGCAACTAGTTAGAACATAGCATTTTCTTAAACACCCATTTCACTATCAGTGCAGGTGTAGATAATTCAATAATGAAACAACCACCACTTTCTAAGAATCATATTGAGAAAAAGATATTTTTAGCTTCTAAGAAGAGGTCATCATAAAAGTGACATTCTAAAAGTATGAAATTGAATGAGAATAGAATAATAAAACTTCAGGATCTTGAGAACAAGGTTCAGCTTTGGATTATCACCAGTAGATAAGACTATTCAATCCTATTTCAAGTGAATGGTCAGATCTTTGCTATAGAAATGAAATTCACATATTTTCTGGGTATTGACTTTGCATCTTCTGTCAGAACATTTTCTTCTTCCCATGTAACCTAAATCTCTTCTGTTACAATTTAAACCAATTTTCCCTGATTTTTTCCACAGAGCATATTAAAAGACAATATATCACTATCCTTGCAATAATAATTTAAGTCTCCACATATTTGAAGACAGGCTTTAAAGAGTATCTGGTGTCTTTTCCTTCCAGAAGAAATTACCTGCTTTCACGTCTTCTTATTGGTTCTATTACCAGATTTCAAAACTGTCATTGTTACAGTTCCTCCAGGACTACTTCACAGATAAATGTCACTTTTAATTTAAAGAGCTCAGATCAATGCCCAAAGTTCCAGTGAGAGGCTGGAATTATTGCTGAGTTTAATTGCGAATTACTTTCAGTTCTCTTGCAACCTTCTCTCAAGATCAAGTGCCTACCTTCTTAAACGGATCAACAAGGTAGAAAATAAAGAAAGAACTCTTTTTCATTCTAACAATGAATTCAAAGAGAAACAATGATCAAGAACATAATACCCACATTCATAAGGTCATTTTAAATATAAAAATGTGTTTCAGATTCAAAAGAAGCAACAAATAGATTCAAGTTTTTCCAATCATTGCATTGATTAAGACAGTGATGAAAGATTTCATTCTCTCAGGTTTTACTCTGAGGAAGAAGTAGCTTGTGTTGTGGTGTCTGGTGTCTGTTACATCTCAAACTGAACAATGGAGCATGAGAAAACTGGTGGAATGAATTGTAGTGACTCACAGGAGTTCATTGCCTCTAGCAATTAATGTTATCCAATTTATCTGCTTAGTCAGTTAAGGCATATTTGGATAATATGTTTCAAGAGATTAATCAAATACCATTTTTGATCAGCATTAGCTTAAAGAGTATGAAAAAAAGGCAATTGGAAAGTTTTTTTTTTTCCCTAATATACACAGAGTTGACTTAAATTCAAGTTGATGTCATGAACAAATTTCATCTGACTTCAGAAAACAACACCTAGGCATTTTGTTTCAATAACACTGCTGAGAAGAAGAAAGTAATGCAGAGGTTGACTGGTAATCCTCTTCTGGGAAATGCCAACCCCAGAAATAACCCTAAAATCCAATGCAGTGCAATGAGCAAGGCTGACTTCTTATATTTGGGCCAACTGCTCTGGCCTCGGGTGGGCATCTGGCTTCACCGAGATCTCCCTCCCTCATTCAAGGTTAACCTGAGATGATCTGAGAGGAAATAATCACACTGGCAGCTAAATTAACTGTATTTCAGAGACCTTAAAGTACAGATTATTTATTCACACAATGCATATTTACTGAGTACCTACTATGTGCACCATGAACCTACAATATAAAACTTCTTTATGTTCTTTACCTTGACAGCTTTTAATCACGACAAAGAGTCAAAAAAAAAAAGTAAACATATTTAATTAAACCACAGGCCTTTACGTCTTCTGTTGGTGGTTGGTGGTTTAGTCACTAAGTTGCGTCCAACTCTTGCGACCCCATCAACTGTATCCCACCAGGCTCCTCTGTCCATGGGGTTCTCCAGGCAAGACTACTGGAGTGGGTAGCCATTTCCTTCTCCAGGGGATCTTCCCGACCCAGGGATCAAACCTGGGTCTCTTGCACTGCAGGTGGATTTTTTACAGACTGAGCTACCAGGGAAGCCCTCACCTCTTCTATCTCCCAAAATGCCACTAAAATGACAATAGCAACATTTCTTTAGTGCATTAACCCTCAAAGGCCAGGAGAATGGCAGAGGATGTGAAAGCAGCCAAGAGATTTCAACAATTCTTAGGAAGATGAAAGGAGACAGAAGACTGATAACTAACTTAGCAAATTAAGGAAAACTGTAGGTTGAGGTAGATTCCAAAGAGGAAACCAGAGAAAGTCTGAGAGCAGCACTTGGGGGTACCATAGCCCCCAAAGTTCTAAAAACAGGGACACTGGCTAAAGGTCTACCTACAGAGTGGTTGGCTTGGACCACCTATGGCATTCCTGGGGGATTACAGTTAAGTGAGAACACTGATGCATGTGTACACAAACAGTACACATGCATATACACACACTCCACAGCAAGTTCCCAGCTGCTTTACTCAAGGGTACAGAAATTAAGTGGAATCCAGGTAGCTTGGGCATCTCTTGGCTCAGCTTCCTCTGGCCCCCAGTCAGTAATGGGTAGCAAGCAATTGGCAATGCCAACAAGGCTTGGTTTACCCAACCTGAGAAGCTCAAATCTGTGCAAAGCCATATTTCTTCCCAGGCGGCCGAGTGGTCAAGAATCTGCCTGCCAATGGAGAAAATGCAGGTTCAACTCCTGGGTCAGAAAGAGCCTCTGGAGGAGGAAATGGCAACCTACGCCAGAATTCTTACCTGGTAAACTCCATGGACAGAAGAATCTGGCAGGTTCCATGGGATCACAAAGAGTTGGATAAGACTGAGCATGTACACGCGTGCGCATGCGCACACACACACACACACACACACACACTACTTCTTTACTTAAGGCTTACGTTACCTCTCTCAGGGGACTTACACAAGTAATCTACATCCACAAAAAGAAATATTTACAGACATCTGCAACCGTCCTGGATCTTAAGCATAATTCAGAGCTGCAAAGCTATATATGCATCTTCACCAAGAAAGGAACATGTTCCTCACCTCTACCACCAAACTCTGTTGTATAAAAAAGCTCACCTATTAATTAGGAAACTGAATGATTCTTCCCTGAAGACACTAAATGGCAGAGAAAAGATCTCTAGGTACTAACAACAGAGCCTCCCAGGCCACCTGACTATGCCCCCAGAACTGTCTAGTAGCATCTTAGCACCCGCTTTTAAATAAGAGTAGAGGCCAAGGATTACCTGACATCTGAGAATAGTCTCTAATGTCAAAGAAAGAGACTAAAAAGAACAAATAGAAAAAAAAAGAAGTACAGTGGATACAGTAAGAAAGCATGGAGCAGGACAAACTGTTACACACACACAAACATGAGTATGCTCAGAGAGTTCAAAGAAGATGGAGTTTCTATATCAATAAAACAAAAGCAGGATTCTATGGAGGAAAAAAGAGATAAGAAAAAAACTCTTGTGAATTAAAAAGTACGATAACCAAAATAAAGCCAAAGGACTCTCCGAGAAATGGGGACAAACAGAAAAACAGAAGGAAAATTAAGAGGAAAAGATAAAACTATTGAGGAGTCAACCCAGAAGGTGCAAAATTCAGAGAGCTAAAAGAGAGATAATGGGAGAAAATCTCAAAGAAAGAATTCAAAAAATGTCCTAGGTCTAACAAGATGAGACATCAGATTAGATAGGCTCATCATGTGCCCAGCAAACTCTTACGATAAGGAGAATAGCTTAAGAGATTCCAGGAGGACAAAAAGTTCACACTCAACAGATCAGCAATCAAAAGAGGATAGGACTCCTGACCTGCAGCTGTTAGAAGACTAGATGTCTACATCCAACCAAAATATCAACTCAGTGAAAGAGAGGAAGAGACCTTTGGTTTTCACCCTTGCATAGACTAAAAATGAAGAGAAAAATAAAGAAGAAATTTGCATCTAGCTTCCCTGCGGCTCAGTGGTAAAGAAATCTGCCTGCCAATGCAGGAGACACAGGTTCCATCCTTGGGTAAGGAAGATCCCCTGGAGAAGGAAATGGCAATTCACTACAGTATCTTTTCCTGGGAAACCCCATGGACAGAGGAACCTGGCAGGCTACAGTCCATGTAGTTGCAAAAGAGTCAAACACAACTGGCAACTCAACAACAAATATCTTCTTTTGGAAGCCACTGGAAGATGTCTCTCAGCAAAGTGTAGGAGAGAGTTAGATATGGTTACCTAGAGTACGGACTTCCCAGGTGGCGCAGTGGTAAAGAGTCCGCCTGCCAATGCAGGACCCGTAAGAGACACAGGTTTGATCCCTGAGTCAGGAAGATCCCCTGGAAGAGGGCATGGCAACCCACTCCAGTATTCTTGCAGGCATCAGAGGATGAGATGGCTGGATGGCATCATGGATGCAATGGACATGAACTTGGGCAAACTACGGGAGATGGTGAGGAACAGGGAAGCCTGGAGTGCTACAATCCATGAGGCTGTAAAGAGTTGGACACGACTGGGCGACTGAACAACAAGAACCTAGAGTACAGGGAACCCCAAGCAAATGGTGGTGAAAGGAAAGACCAGAATGACAGCCACACGCCAGACCAAGAAAGCGACCATTTCGGACGGAAGTGGGGGAGGCTGGAGGAAGAGGTGGGGAAGGGAGTGACAGAATTTATAGATCATTTCATTCCTTTTTATAGTTGGAAAAAATATTGATAGTCATCTGCAAGATCTGTCAGATGACTGGAGGGAAAAATAATGATAGCTATATAGAAAACCAGACGGTGGAAAAAATACTTACCAACTTCAGAAAAAGAAATGAAACAAGCAAGAAATCATAATCTTAGTTCTCAAAACTACTTCAGGAGAAAGAGAAGTGAGGAAGTATGTGTGTGACAAAAGAGAAGTACATGCTCAGTTACCATTGGTCAGGAGATAATGTAAAGAATTCTGAGTAGAAAACCGCCAGCATAAGCATCTTACTTAGAATTATAGATGGAAATGCCCAGAGTGCTTGGTTACCCAGTCGTGTCTCTGTGCGGCCCCATGGACTATAGTCCATTGGGCTCCTCTGTCCATGGAGTTTTCCAGGCAAGAATACTGAAGTGGGTTGTCACCAAAGGAAAGGCTGCAATTATTGAAACTAAATGCCTCTAGGAGAACACAGTAAAGAAGAAGAGTTGCTGTGTTTCATTACATAATCCAAGTAGATCTTTTAAAATATGCACATATATATATTTAAAATTTTTAATGGAATTAAAAGTCAATAAATAAGGGATAGCAGATTACCTATATTTAACAGTGACATTAAAAATATACTCTGAGATATTTTCCCCTCTCTCAATATTAAACCCCAAGTTTGAAGGGAAAAATCCATAAATACATTAAATGTTCTAAACTATCATTTATGAGCTCTCATTTGATTTTATCTGATGCAGTTTTATTTTTCAACCTCATGAGTAAGAGTGCCACTAGTTTACTAGCTTCCAGGTGGAATAATATATTTTATGTCCTGATTTTACTTCAAGTACATAACATTTGGCCAGAATTCTACTGTTGCTAATACAACTTTTTAATATATTTTTTATCCTTATTTATTTTGGGCTTTCCTTGGGTCTTAACTGCAGGGGTTCACACGCTCTCTTGTTGTGGCATATGGGCTTAATTTCTCCATAGCAGGTGGAATCTTCCAGGACCAGTGATCGAACCCACATCCCCTGCATTGGAAGGTGGATTCTTAACCACTGAATCACCAGGGAAGTCCCTCTAATATAATTTTTTTAAATGGAGGACAGATGAAATTTTTTGGAGATTCTGGCTTATCCCTTATGTACTAACAATTCCCTACACGCACATACCCCATGCCCACCACCCCACCCCCGCCCCCAGGCTTTTCCCTGTGGAGCAGAGACATTTGCTTCTGAAGCTTCTTTTCATACTATCGGCTTCTTAGTTCTCTTACCATTTTGCATGTTTCTTCCTAAATGATGTTTAACTCCACATTTTTCTCATAACAAGGACTCAGTAAATACAGGCAGAACCGTTGAATTTTGAGAAATGGGGACTAGCTCTGTCTTAATATTCTGAGTAGAGAACTGAGTTTTCTATGAGGGTTGGAGAACACTGTGGCTTGGGGTTTTATTGAGCATCATGAGCTTGAAACTGGGATTGTATTTCTCCAGATTCAGTAAACTCAACTATCACTTGTTTTTGCCAAATTTTCTGGTTGTTTATCCTGACCGATTTAATAGTTTTCTGGCCAGAAGAGTTTAATAGCATTTACACACCAAGAGCTCCAGCCACTCTGCTCTCTCTGCTAGGTCAGTTACACAAATGTTACACACAACTGGTCTGGGCATTCATTTCTTCAGGGCCCCACTTCATACCTGCACGTAAGAATGATCCCTTTAACAATGTGCCTAGGGACTTCCCTGGTGTCCAGTGGTTGAGAATCTGCCTTCTGCTGCAATGGACATGGGTTCAACCTCTAGTCAGGGAACTAAGACCCCACCTGCCATGGAGCAACTAAGGCCGAGGGCAACTACTGAGCCATGCTCTGGAGCCTGCAGACCACAACTAGAGAGTCCATGAGCCACAACGTAAGATCCCACATGAGGCAAAGAAGATTCTGCATGCCGCAACCAAGACCTGACAAGGCCAAATAAATTAAAACAACTAGTCTGATTTCCTTCCTCTAAGCCATCTCTAAATATGACAAGACCAACCCCCTAGGACTGCTGCCTCTCAGGCATCTCCCTTTGGTCTATCGGAGGGGTTTCCAGAAAATAGAAAGATGGACTATCCACTGCTTCTTCACCAGCCTCATTTACTCACTTTCTCACTGAGCTCCAGTTCTCTCTTCCACAAACCAAGCTGCCTTCTTGGTAAAAAGGTAATTTGCTAAAGCTTCCAGTGATCTACCTTGGCTGGATGAAGCACAAGCTGGAATTAAGAGTGCCGGGAGAAATATCAATAGCCTCAGATATGCAGATAACACCACCCTTATGGCAGAAAGTGAAGAGGAACTAAAGAGCTTCTTGATGAAAGTGAAAGAGGAGAGCAAAAAAGTTGGCTTAAAGCTCAACATTCAGAAAACTAAGATCACGGCATCTGATCCCAACACTTCAGGCAAATAGATGGGGAAACAATGGAAACAGTGAGAGACTTTATTTTCTTGGGCTCCAAAATCACTACAGTTGGTGACTGCAGCCATGAAATTAAAACATACTTACTCCTTGGAAGAAAAGTTATGACCAACATAGACGGCATATTAAAAAGCAGAGACATTACTTTGCCAACAAAGGTCTGTCTAGTCAAGGTTATGGTTTTTCCAGTGGTAATGTATGGATGTGAGAGTTGGACTGTGAAGAAAGCTGAGCACCGAAGAATTGATGCTTTTGAACTGTGGTGTTGGAGAAGACTCTTGAGAGTCCCTTGGACTGCAAGGAAATCCAATCAGTCCATCTTAAAGGAGCTTAGTCCTGGGTGTTCATTGGAAGGACTGATGTTGAAGCTGAAACTCCAATACTTTGGCCATCTGATGGGAAGAGCTGACTCATCTGAAAAGACCCTGATGCTGGGAATGATTGAAGGTGGGAGGAGGAGGGGACGACAGAGGATAAGATGATTGGATGGCATTACTGACTCAATGGATATGAGTTTGAGTAAACTCCGGGAGTTGGTGATGGACAGGGAAACCTGGCATGCTGCGGTCCATAGGGTCGCAAAGAGTGGGACACGACTGAGCGACTGAACTGAACTGATCTACCTTTATTTTACCAGCAAACTCCAGGTAGAAATAAGAAGATGTGTCAGACTAAAGTTTCCCAGAAGTCAGTTACCCATGTTTTTAGGACAAAGGTTCATTGACAACTGGCCAGTTTCCTAACTTAGTGACCCTTTGAATTGCATGCTGGAAGTGGTTTGTTTGTTTGTTTGGGCCATGTCACAGAACTTGCAAGATCTTAGTTACCTAACCAGGGATCAAAGTCCCCCTCTCCATGAAAGTACCAAATCATAACCACTGGACCACCAGGGAATTACCTGGAAATTTAAATTTTAGTTTTATAAAATTATTATATGCCACTTAGTCAAAATTGTGTTACCTCAACCATTGTTTCAGACTTGATCCAGGACATGCTGTGCATTTACCACTGTGTATATGTGTTTATGCTCAGTCACTTAGTCATGTCTGACTCTTTGTAACCCCGTGGTACACTGTAGCTCCTCTGTCCTCTGGGATTTTCCAGGCAAGAACACTGGAGTGGGTTTTTCATTTTCTTTTAGGGGATCTTCCTGACCCTGGGATCAAACTCATGTCTTCTGCATTGGCAGGTGGATTCTTCAGCAATGAGCCACCAGAGGAGCCCACATTTACCACTAGGTCAACTCTCACATCCAGCAGTAATGTACAGATGTGAGAGCTGGACCATAAAGAAGGTTGAGCACCAAAAAATAGGTGCTTTTGAACTGTGGTGCCAGAGGAGACTCTTGAGAGTCCCTTGGACTGCAAGAGATCAAACCAGTCAATCCTAAAGGACATCAACCCTGAATATTCATTGGAAGGACTGATGCTGAAGCTGAAGCTCCAATACTTTGGCCACCTGATGTGGAAGCTGACTCATTGGAAAAGACCCTGATGCTGGGAAAGATTGAGGGCAGGAGGAGAAGGGGACGACAGAGGATGAGATGGTTGGATGGCATCACTGAGTCAGTGAACATGAATTTGAGGAAACTCTGAGAGGTAGAGAGGGACAGGAAAGTTTGGTGTGCTTCAGTCCATGGGATCACAAAGAGTCAGACACGACTTAGCGACTCAACAACACAACTCAAATTAGATTCAGGACATGAGGGGCAATTATCACTAGGCCAGGTCACAACCTTGGCCAGGGCCAGGGGCAGTAGAGCATGTTGGTTGTTAAGTGGGAAGATTCTGGTGATAGGCAGCTTGAGAGTTTGTATTTGCATCGTGGTTCCATCATTAGTAAAAGTTACCTGATCTCTGTTTCTCAGTCTCTCCATATATGAACCAAGGATGACAACAATAAATGACATCAGTCATGTTAGAGGATACTATCTTTTAGTGAGGAGCTTACCATAGAGTAAGCTCTCAGTAAATACTTACTATGGCTAAGGAATCATCAGGGAGTCAGCCCCACTCACTTACAGTCCCATTTATCTTCACTGAGGCAAGCAAAAAACTCCCCACTTCTGCCTTTGGAATCATTCCACATCTCCTCCATCACTTTTCCCATGTTCTGATGGAAAGTGCCTGTGACAGTCATTTCACAGGTACCCAGAAAGGCAGTCTGCTGTTTCTTTGGATAATATTAATTAATGGATAACTTGCTATCTTGCCTTCTCAATCCCCCCAGTCTCATCAATCACCTTCCTAATGCTTAAACAATGAATTTCTTCCATAGACAGCCCAAAAGTGTAAGTAAGTTCTTTAGAGTTCCTTTCTACCTTTTGATACCAGTGGCGTTCTGATCATGTATTGAAGAATTCTCTCCAAGTTCCCTGTAAAGTGTTTACTTTGGGGTTCCTCATTTTTTCACTTGTGTGTGCGTGCAGCTCTAGTTTCTTTTTCTATAATTGAGTAAGAGCAAGTCATGTTTTCAGCTTCCCTCCTGACTCTTTGTTTGAACCACATCACTTGTCTCTGGTGGGTCACACTCACTCTTTAACCACCATTTTCTCTTTCACAGAGGAAATCGAGGACAGGTGTGGCACTGAATCAGCTGCCAGCTCCCCTCTCTGGGCCTCATCTCTTCATCTAAGAAACAGGAGAGCTGGGTCAGATATCCAAATACCTTTCAGGGGATGGGCAGAATCTGGTAACATTTTCAACAAGGGTGAAGGTTCAGTGTAATTCAACAGGAGAATGAAGACACAAAGTCAAACTGTAAATCACAAGTTCCAACTGAAGGGACAGCTTCAACTCAGCCATAGTAAAGTTTTGCCAAGAAAAACATTCAGCCAGTATCGCCAGGTCTTCATTTTTTTTTTCCCCAAAAGAAGCCTGAAACCTGGATGATTATGTGAAATACTGGGATTATTTTAATATTGGCAATTAATAGGGATAATGACAACAAAACCCTGTGCAAGTCAACTCACATTGTGAGTGGCTGTGGTCATGAGCTGCATTCAGGCTGCAGACCTCGTTTGAAACTGCTAAATTAGGTGACAGTTGAAGGCTCTCATTTCATGAATGCCTTTTACAGCTTTATTGCACTCAACGTGCACGCTCAATCGTTCAGTCATGTCCTAGTCTTTGTAACCCCATGGACTGCAGCCCACCAAGCTCCTCTGTCCATAGATTTCCCAGACAAGAACACTGGAATGGGTTGCCATTTCCTTCTCCAGGGGATCTTCCCAATCCAGGAATCAAACCTGAGTCTCCTGCGGCTCCTGCATTGGCAGGCAGATTCGTTACCACTGAGCCACCTGGGAAGCCCATGGCACTCAACTGATTTCCCCTTTTTTGTGGTTGTGGAACCTGTTTGAGGAAGTAGACCTCGGACCTCAGAGCTGGGCTTGCACCTTTCAGCCTAATATTATTGTTGAATATTATTGAAACTATTCTTAGATCAGTGACCTATGAACTCTTATTCACCAAATTTTTAAACATTTTTGCCTTTAAGATTTCCAGCTCAGGTTTCTGTTTCCACAAATACAGGAAGAGAAAAAGTGTATATAGAGAAGCAAAATCTATACAACCGCAGTTTTTGGCTTATTATGTTAACCTTCTTCCTGAGATAAAATGTTGAAAAGCTGCTACACTGGCCAGTGTGCTTCAAATCCTTTCCCAATTCTTGCACACCATCTGGTGGTGGAACTATCTATTTATAACAAGTGAAATGCTCAGGGAAAAAGGAAAATTAGGTGAACTGGGTGAGGAGGAAAGAGGAAGAGGAGAGGAAGAGGAACGGTGAGAGAAAAAAAAAAAGGAAATAAGATGGAAATAAAAGTCATGAGTAATCCACATATTAAAAGGTCAACTGCTGAGAACTAGCTAGAAGTCATTTACGTAAAGCTTTAAAGATGCTCCTAAAATTGTCTGTTATGACTTAGAAAAGGAACTTATGGTTGCCAGGGGGGAAAGGATAGTTAAGGACTTTGGGAAGGTCATGTACACACTGCTATATTTAAAATAGATAACCAACAAGGACCTATTGTATAGTACATGGAACTCTGCTCAATGTTATGTGCCAGCCTGGATGGGAGGGGGGTTTGGGGGAGAATGGATGCATGTATATGTGTGGCTGAGTCCCTTTGCTGCTCACCTGAAACCATCACAACATTGTTAATCGGCTATACCCCAAAACAAAACGGTTTTGGTGTTAGAAATAAATAAAGAAAATTGTTATCCATCCACCTGCATTGCACAATACTGTTTACTGGAAGAAAGCAAGGAAGGAGATGAGGATGGAGAGATGGATAGTTATATGAAAAGGATAGGACAAGCAGCC
This sequence comes from Muntiacus reevesi, assembly GCF_963930625.1. Classification (NCBI taxonomy): domain Eukaryota; kingdom Metazoa; phylum Chordata; class Mammalia; order Artiodactyla; family Cervidae; genus Muntiacus; species Muntiacus reevesi. The sequence goes on along the minus strand of NC_089251.1, from coordinate 124,976,457 downwards.
TGTGAGGGGCTGGATTTGCATCACCCTAACGTTCATATGCTGAAGTCCTAACTCCAGTACCACAGAATGGGACCTTGGTCACTGAAGATGTAATAGTAAGTTAAGATCATACGAGAGCAGGGTGGGCCCCTAACCTATCAATATGATAGGCTTCATTACAAAAAAGGGAAATTTGGAGACTTCCACAAGTAAAGTGGTTAAGGCTCTGCACTTCCACTGCAATGAGCATAGGTTTGATCCCTGGCAGGAAACTAAGATCCCACATGCCACACCACATGGCCAAAATATAATAATAATAAAGGGAAATTTGGACAAGACGTGCATATGGAAAGAACACTGTGTGAAGATAAAGGCAGAGAGTGAGGTGATGCAGTAGAGGCCAAGGAACACAAAAAGTTGGCACCAGGAGCTAGAAGACAGGCACCAGTATCTCAGGATCCCCAGGAGCACCCGCCCTACTGAAACCTTGATTTTGTACTTTCAGCCTCCAAAACTGAAACTATCCATTTCTATCATTTAAGCCACTCAGTGTGTGGTACGTTCTACCAATAGCCCTAGTATAAAACTTGTCTCTGGCTTTTAATCTTATGTCTTTAAAAAAAAAAAAAATCTCAAAATCACCACCATTGTTTCCCATGTCGGTTACAATTCAAAATCATAAAACCAAATTGTTTATATTCCAGAGATAAAGTCAGCAGATTCCAATCAGCTTAGCAAATATTTATTCAGTGTCTGTCCCAGTGAGGTATTTAAAATGAAACCACCACTCATTCCTAGACTCACAAAATGACATTAGGAAGTAATGTAGTAACATTAGGAAGGATACCAGAGGTGATTTGGTGCAAATCTCATTTTAACACAGATTGCTGGTAACTGGACCCTCGGTTGCATAGTTAAGAAGAAGCAGAGTTAAAAACCACCTCCTTCTCTCAGCCCAAGGCTCTTTGCACTCGGCACCTTAAAACCACTTTTATCCAGCAAAGCTAAAACTACTACTTTTTTTTCATTTATGCAAATAATGACAGTCAAATCTCATGCTAATGCCAGAGACCTACTTATAATGACCAACGTGTTGAAAAATGTGCCAACACCACACTGAGCACATCACATCACCTCATTTACCTTCATTAAAACTATAAGATGTAGATACTATTGTTACCCTCACTTGATTGATAGGGAAACTGAGGTCCAACAGAGTTATGTACCTTGTTCTGGGTTAAGCAGCAAGAAAGTTCCAAAGCTGGGTTTTCATTCTAGAGCCCACTTTTTTTTCTTAAGTAAAAAAATTTATTGGTATAAAGAATTTTATAGTAGTTTTATTATATTTTAAGATGGTATCTATATAATATAGATATATTCCTTTCTTGATTCTATCTCTCTGGATCCATCTTTGCCTCTATTATGTGGATATATATTATATCTCGGATACCCACTTTTTAAATTGCTCTGCAACATCACCCCGTGGGAAGACAGCAAAGATACAGATACTGGCACCAGTGAGGCTGGATCTGCCCACTTTTGAAGTCAATATGATATCGACCATCTTTGTAACTAGAAGGTAGACCTTGAAGCTCTCCCTGCCCTATCTGATACCAAAAGCTTCTGTAACAAATCTTTTTTCTTTGTGTCTGTCTGTTTGTGTTCAGTCCTGTCTGACTCTCTGCAGTCCCACGGAATGCAGCTCACCAGGTTCTTCTGTCTGTGGAATTTTCCTGGCACAAATACTGGAGTGGTTGCACTTTCTATCCAGGGGATCTTCCCGACCCAGGGATTAAATTCCTGCCTCTTTCATCTCTTGCACTGGCAGGCAAAGTCTTTACCATTAGTGACACCTGGGAAGCTCCTTTTTTCCTGGAACAATTTTTAAAATCAGCAGGTAGGGTCAAAAGGCCTGTGCTTATACAAATTAAAATAAGAGAAATAAACATTCAACCAAAGATAAAAATGCCTTTAGCACTAACCACTGAGTCACTCACTATTATTAAACATATCACAGCAGTGACATCAAGGCAGGTGAAGAAAGTATTAAGAGAAGTTTACTAGTACAGCCACTATGGAGAACAGTGTGGTGATTCCTTAAAAAACTGGAAATAGAACTGCCATATGACCCAGCAATCCCACTCCTGGGCGTACACACTGAGGAATCCAGATCTGAAAGAGACACGTGCACCCCCATGTTCATCGCAGCACTGTTTATAACAGCCAGGACATGGAAGCAACCCAGATGCCCATCAGCAGACGAATGGATAAGAAAGCTGTGGTACCGCCAGTCAGGATAACTGCTATCCAAAAGTCTACAAGCAATAAATGCTGGAAAGGGTGTGGAGAAAAGGGAACCCTCTTACACTGTTGGTGGGAATGCAAACTAGTACAGCCACTATGGAGAAAAGTGTGGAGACTTCTTAAAAAACTGGAAATAGAACTGCCATATGACCCAGCAATCCCACTTCTGGGCATACACACCAAGGAAACCAGATCTGAAAGAGACACGTGCACCCCAATGTTCATCGAAGCACTGTTTATAATAGCCAGGACATGGAAGCAACCTAGATGCCCATCAGCAGATGAATGGATAAGGAAGCTGTGGTACATATACACAATGGAATATTACTCAGCCGTTAAAAAGAATTCATTTGAATCAGTTCTAATGAGATGGATGAAACTGGAGCCCATTATACAGAGTGAAGTAAGCCAGAAAGATAAAGAACATTACAGCATACTGACACATATATATGGAATTTAGAAAGATGGTAATGATAACCCTATATGCAAAACAGAAAAAGAGACACAGAAGTACAGAACAGACTTTTGGACTCTGTGGGAGAAGGCGAGGGTGGGATGTTTCAAGAGAACAGCATCAAAACATGTATATTATCTAGAGTGAAACAGATCACCAGCCCAGGTTGGATGCATGAGACAAGTGCTCGGGCCTGGTGCACTGGGAAGACCCAGAGGGATCGAGTGGAGAGGGAGGTGGGAGGGGGGGGTCCAGGATGGGGAACACATGTAAATCCATGGCTGATTCATGTCAATGTATGACAAAACCCACTACAATATTGTAAAGTAATTAGCCTCCAACTAATAAAAATAAATGAAAAAGAAAAAAGAAAGCTGTGGTACATATCCACAATGGAATATTACTCAGCCATTAAAAAGAATACATTTGAATCAGTTCTAATGAGATGGATAAAACTGGAGCCCATTATACAGAGTGAAGTAAGCCAGAAAGATAAAGACCAATACAGTATACTAAGGCATATATATGGAATTTAGAAAGATGGTAACAATAACCCTATATGCAAGACAAAAAAAGTGACACAGATGTATAGAACAGACTTTTGGACTCTATGGGAGAAGGCATGGGTGGGATGATCTGAGAGAACAGCATCAAAACATGTATATTAGCAAGTGTGAAACAGATCGCCATCCCAGGTTGGATGCATGAGACAAGTGCTCGGGGCTGGTGCACTGGGATGACCCAGAGGGATGGGATGGGGAGGGAGGTGGGAGGGGGGTCCAGGATGGGGAATACATGTAAATCCATGGCTGATTCATGTCAATGTATGGTAAAAACCACTACAATATTGTAAAGTAATTAGCCTCCAACTAATAAAAATAAATGGAAAAATAAAATAAATAAGAGTTTATTACACTGGAAACTTCTCGCTTGTAGAAAAAGATCATTTGAACCCATCTATGCAGTTAGGTTAGATCAAACATGGACCCTTAACACTTCTCATGTAAATGGGGAGCAGTGAGGAACTTGAACTTGGGAAAAAAACTCCCTTAGATAGCTCTATTAAGGGTCTACAACATTACTGAGAGAAAAGGCCATTACTTCCTTTGAGGTGATAACTAAAACAGGGCCTGTATTGGCAAGGAAGTCCCTGTTTCTAACAGAAATGGGGTAAGAGGTAGAGAGAAGGATGCCAAGAAAGGAGAGGAAGAAGGTACAGCTGTACCTGCTGGGCTTGCTTTCTTACTGAAAATGCATAGAATTTTACCTTTCTTCCTTTCTCTCCTTTTTTCATGTATTCATTCAGCAAGTATTTACTGAATATCTAGAAAAGCTATGACAAACCTAGACAGCATATTAAAAAGCACAGACATCACTTTGCCGACAAAGGTCCGTATAGTCAAAACTATGGTTTTTCCAGTAGTGAGAGCTGGACCATAAAGGTTGAGCACTGAAGAATTGATGGTTTTCAACAGTGATATTGGAGAAGACTCTTGAGAGCCCCCTGGACTATGAGATCAAACCAGTCAATCCTAAAGGAAATCAACCCCGAATATTCATTGGAAGGACTGATGCTGAAGCTAAAGCTCCAATATTTTGGCCACCTGATGGGAAGAGCAGACTCATTGGAAAAGACCCTGAGGCTGGGAAAGATTCAGAGCAGGAGGAGAAAGGGGCAACAGAGAATGAAATGGTTGGATGGCATCACCAACTCAGTGGATGTGAGTTTGAGGAAACTCCAGGAGTAGGTGAAGGACAGGGGAGTCTGGCAGCTGTCCAACTTGGACAGCAAGATAGCATTAGTTACCTCCCTTGTGTTGCTTATCTATTTCTTTTAAAATTTTGGATTCACTTTAGAAGAGCATTTCAAAATAACTCAGGAAAAAAAATAATACTATGTCGATTAGGAGTATCTCAGAATTTTACAATAATGAACCACTTCCCAATAAGAAACCATGTAATCAGTGATGCTTATATGTGAGTGAGTGAAAATCGCTCAGTCATGTCTGACTCTTTGTGACCCCATGGACTGTATAGTCCATGGAATTCCCCAGGCCAAAATACTGGCCCTTCCCTTCTCCACGGGATCTTCTCAGCCCAGGTATCGAACCCAGGTCTCCCGCATTTCAGGCAGATTCTTTACCAACTGAGTCACAAGAGAAGCCCAAGATTACTGGAATGGGTAGCCTATCCCTCTCCAGAGGATCTTCCTGACCCAGGAATTGAACTGGGGTCTTCTGCATTGCAAGAGGATTCTTTATCAACTCAGCTATCAGGGAAGCCCAGATGCTTATGCAGATGGTCCCAGTTAATTTTTTTTTTAATTTTTATCTTGTATTGGGGATAGCTGATTAACAATGCTGGGATAATTTCAGGTGGACAGTGAAGGGACTCAGCCATACACACACATGTACCCACTCTCCCCTCTCATCCAGGCTGTCACCCAATTAACATTAAACACGTAAAAAAAAATAGTGATTTATTTTCTATATTGTTTTAACCATTTCAAAGTTTTTAACATAAACAAATAAAAGTATCTTCTCATAAAACACAATGCAAAAATTACTAATGGTCTTTTGCCTTTTTGATTCCCATTAATGAATCCTGTTTTTTAAAAGTGATTTCTAATATTACAAATTACATTCTTAGGCAATATGCAAACTAGTTAAAAAAAAACAGTACCACTTACACAATTTTAGCCCCAAACCACACTAATCTCAAATGCAACAAAGGCAAACCATTTTATTCTTTGAACCTCAGTGTCAGATAAACTGTTGAGTACCATCAATAGTTTCAGTAAGAAGCATTTTTTCTGAAGTTTTGAGTCCTCTCCGCCATCACAGTTCTCAAAAACAAAACAAAACAAAAAAATCTTTCTGCACACTACATAATCCAGAAATATATTTGAACAACTAAGCATTTTTATAGATGAAATTGCAATAAATAAGTGTCTGTATCCTTGACTATATAAGTCAGCATAAGCTGGAATCAAAGTAAGATAGTTTTCCAATTATTGGAATCTACTTAATTTTGTTAAAGTCTAAACATTTCCATCAGTCGAAATTTCTGTACCAGTTGATAGTTCAGACCAACCATTTTCTATGACTGCTTGAACCCCATCTAGAGTCACTTTAAACTGCACTGATGTCAAATGCAAACTCATCGATCAGCAGTCAGGCTTTTTCTCTTTGCAAACCACTAGCTGTCAGTGAAGACAACCCACCCAAACTCCAAGATCTCTCTTTGAACAGGTCATAAATTCATTTATCAGTCTTCCTCTTTCAGAAAGCTAAACCTTTATTCAAAGCTAAATGCAACCAGTTATGCTTTTCTATTTACATCCAAGATGATCAAGAGGAGCCAAAATGGCATGCAAAAATTACAGGCTGTGATGCAAGTTTATAGTCACTAAACGTTACTGCACAGAAGTCCATATGTAAATGCTTTCACTTCATACAATAATTAATGAGTTCTATCCTAAAAGCATGGCACCTAAGCATGAGGGTAAAGGTAATACAATAGACTCAAGGAAAATTGGTCTTAAAAGTCCCAGGATGGCAGGTCACTGATTATCTTTGGTGTGAAAATTAGGTATCCAAAAAATACTTAAGAATGAACAAAATTTTCCTGACCTTTGAAAGGTGGAATGGACCACACAAATGTGTAGTGTAAGGATGTCTATTCAAACTCAAATAGAATGATGAATTTTTTCCCAACCTACCCTGCATCTTCCCTTTTCCATAGGCTGGATAATGGCCCTTTAACAAAAAAAAAACAATGTGTGACGCAAGCCAGGTAAAGCTAGACACAGAGAATCTCCCAATTGAGGCCTAGATTCATGCTCCTAATTTAGGTCCCACCCACGACTCTGGCATGACAGAGTAGCCAGTGGCTAGGCACACATCCCAAACCCAAATTAGTGGGTGCACACATCCAAATTAGCGACTGCAGAGCTACACTATCAACACAGAGATGGAACCACTAATTATCTACACAATGTACTTTCAAGTGTGCATGCCTGCTTGCCAGTGCCATAATCACTTTTCCTCCAGTTTTCCAGGTCACTAATTCCAAACTAGGAGAAGCTGGAAAAGACTAGAATCTTCTGAAGGAAATGAAAAGAACGTGAGTTTCGAAAGGAAGGATATTAATGGTAAAATCTGAAAAATTTTTTAGATGCATGTCCATCGTGCATACTGAATCAGGAGAAGACTTAATTTTGCAGCAGTGCTGTAGGGAATGAGCACTCCATTTCTAGTTAGTTGAAAACCACCTTAAACTGACAGCTGAAATTATTCAGGATTTAAGCTCATACATGTACAACAATAAGCCAAGGAAAACAAACCTGTGAGAAAACATTCTTGGAGAAACAAGTTCAGAAAGAACTCTGATGGCCAACAAAGAAAAGGCCAGTGTTGAACAGAAGCCTTTAAACCCATCAGTGGGGCATAGGAAGTAGGAAATAGTGACAGTACAGTTTTACCATTATGTTGATGTATAGTCTTCCAAAAAAATTCTGAATATTTTACTTTTAAATTTACAATATACAGTGCTAGATTTCTGGTGTCAAGACAAAATTAGTCTCAGAATTCATTCTGCTTGGTAAGTGACTCACTGGATACTTTTAGATGTGTATCCAATACCATTCCAAATTACTTCAACAAGTATAGGCGAATACCTCATTGTCATGTAAATCCATGGCTGATTCATGTCAATGTATGGCAAAAACCACTACAATATTGTAAAGTAATTAGCTTCCAACTAATAAAAATAAATGGAAAAAAATTAAATTAAATTAAAAAAGGAAAAAAAAATACCAACGCTTTGTTGAAACTTTCAAAAAATAAAAGAACCACATCTTCTTATATTTCTAAGACAATGCATTTTTGTTTCTCACAGGCTATATCTCAACCTATTTAGTTTTGACACCTCAGAGAATTTTTGTGTCCTTTTCTGCTTTGTTTTCCCCAAGTAGTACACATAATTTATTATAATCTTTTTCCAGACTTTTACAAACGATGGTGAATCTGAGATTAAATTTGAATACTTTCTGTGCCTTCACTACTCCGAGTAGACCAGAAATCTCCATTCCTAACACTGACTGATCAAGTACAGAATCCAATGTTCCAGGGGAGTTGGTTCCATACTAAGCAGAGATTTTACCAAATGAGAGACGGAGAAAGGATGTCAGACTTCTAAGTTCTAAAGAAACAAAAATAAAGACAGACTTGAGTATAAACACTAGAAAAACTACACAGCTCTCTAGCAGGTATGCCTGCCAAGTTAAAAAGCAACCAGACAGGTTCCAACTGAGTGAATGCTTTCACCACTGACAGTGCCAAACCCAAATAACCCAAATAATCCCCTGGTAACCACACCAGTAAGGGCAAAATGCATCTCTTGTGAAATTCATAGTCATATTTCAGTTTTTCATAGAAATGAAGAATTCTTTTTCCATATGTTTATTTTCATATTATTTAGCTGATTATTTTTATACCATTTTATGTCACTCAGCTGTTTTTATATCATTTTATATCATTTAGATTCTCCCTTTTACTTTTCTTAGTTTTGAAAGTTAACGTTATACTTTCAGCACTCAAAATGAATGCAAATATATATATATATATATATATATATATATGCTGAAATAGTGTTCATGTTTACTTTTTATACTATTTGAAGAAAAAAGTAATAGTATAAACAACATTGCAATGATTCTCCAAAGGCATCATTTCAGGTAGTTTTTATTTTCTTTACATTTCTACATTTTTTTCCAATTTTTCTATAACAATTACGTATTAGTCAAAATTTTTAAAAATTTAAGTTATTCCTAAGAAAATATAGAATATAGTAGCTCTCTCAATACCGGAAGTTTCTGGAATAGTACATAGTAGGTTCTGGAATAGCACATAGTAGGTCCTCAAGATTCCTGGGAGAAATATCAATAACCTCAGATATGGAGATATGTGAGATATGCCATACCACCCTTATGGCAGAAAGTGAAGAACTAAAGACCCTCTTGATGAAAGTAAAAGAGAAGAGTGAAAAAGCTGCCTTAAAACTCAACATTCAGAAAACTAAGATCATGACATCTGGTCCCATCACTTCATGGCAAATAGATGGGGAAACAATGGAAACAGTGAGACACTTTATTTTCTTGGATTCCAAAATCACTGCAGATGGTGACTGCAGCCATGAAATTAGAAGACACTTGCTCCTTGGAAGAAAAACTATGACCAACCTAGACACTTAGACACCAACTTAGACACCAACCTAGATAACCTAGACTAACCATATTAAAAAGCAGAGACATTACTTTGCTAACAAAGGTCCACCTAGTCAAGGCTATGGTTTTTCCAGTAGCCATGTATGGATGTGAGAGTTGGGCTATAAAGGAAGCTGAGCTCTGAAGAACTGATGCTTTTGAACTGTGGTGCTGGAGAAGACTAATGAGAGTCCCTTGAGCTGCAAGGAGATCCAACCAGTCCATCCTAAAGGAGATCAGTCTTGAATATTCATTGGAATGACTGATGCTGAAGCTGAAACTCCAATAATTCGCCCACCTGATGAGAAGAACTAACTCATTGGTAAAGACCCTGATGCTGAGAAAGATTGAAGGCAGGAGGAGAAGGGGACAACACAGGATGAGATGGTTGGATGGCATCATCAACTTGATGGACATGAGTTTGAGTAAACTCTGGGAGTTGGTGATGGACAGGGAAGCCTGGTGTGTAGCAGTCCATGGGGTTGCAAAGAATCAGACATGACTGAGTGACTGAACTGAGGTCCTCAAGAAATACCATCTGAATGAATGGATGAAGTTCCTTGGCAAATCAATTCTTGTGTGAAGACAAAGCACAGATTTATTTAATAGTAGTTCCCTAATACAAAAAAAGAAAACATAACACATAAAATGTAATTACCTAATTAACTTACAATGAAACTGTAAGAATTGAGAAGATTAACATTCAGAATACTGATGGGTTTTGAATTATGTCTAAATCCATCTCTGTGTCACATTTTAATAGCAGATTTTGCCTGTGGGATTAACTTTTTCTGGAAATAAAGCATACAAGTACAATTGGTGCCAATCTATGATAGATAATTCTAGGACAATACACTATGAATTTTCCTTCCTGTAAATGTCATTGTAGAAAACAAAAAGATGTAATGATCCATCATAGTAAAGTCCAAAAAAAAAAAATCTCCCTTGGCCCATTTATTGGTAAGGCTAACAATCATAAAGTAACTGCCATGGGGACTTAACATTTAGCTGAATTTTAAATAAAGAAATGAACATTTAACTTTCTGACTGGCTACCTAATATCTGTTCTTCCAACATATTCAACATTACCCCCCTCCCAGAAAATAAGACAGAGATAATAAACAATCAGAAAACAAAATAATGGCCAAAAGAAATGTCTTGACAACACAAAAGTAGAGTGGGCTGAGCGGTTAACATTGTAAGAATTACCAAGGTACAAAAGCAGAAAACAAACCTCTACCTAAGGACCCTTGAAGCTGTAGGTGGGGATGAAATTAAAGGTTTTCTTAAAGCTATTACTAGTGGTAGCCATCTTACTTTTTTGTTTTCCTGGAAGAACTTAAGTTTTAATTTACAAGCCACTAAATTCAGTATGAGGATCCAAGCCTTGGTCATCATCTGTCCCTTTCTGTTCTCCTTAGGATTTTTTCCATGTGTCCTTCAAGTCACAGAACAGCAGCAATATCCACTAGATGCAGAACTCTAGAATGAGTGAATAACTGACTCCATCAGCTCTAGCATCAAGGGCTTCATAACAGCTTTCCCAATAATGCTTCTATCAGTAATACTGAATGATGCAACAGAACACCTTCTAAAATCAAGAGGCCTTTACATCTTCAACCATGGCCTTTCTCAAGTCAGGGCTAATAACTGAGTCCACAGGGTTTCCTATAGTCCATTCAAAATGAACCTTGGAGGGATTTTTTTTTTTTTAATAAATTAGAAAAGATCTATATGGATCATGAGCAGATAGCAATATTTTTAAAATCTGTGTATGCATTAAAAATCCCAAAGTAAAAATAAATAAATAAATAAAAATCCCAAAGTAATAGACAGGAGGGTTCACAAAAGGCTAAAGCAGGATAGAATTTTGGACAGAATCTAATAGATAGTCAGTTTTACAGAAAATGCCTCAGCCCAAAGTCACAACGCTGTTAAGCTGTTGAGAGCCTGGGGATCTTGACCCCAAACACAGTTGTCTTTTGACCAAAGCAAAATGCAGCTGGGGCAGTGAAAATTTAGATTAAATAGCTTAATCTATGACAGAGGGAAAAATAAATGATACCTGACCCCACCCCAATCCCTTCTCTCTTTTTTAATTTTCTAAATGCACTACTCTTAAGTTTGCACCTGACCCAAAGAAGCAGTATTTTTTTCCTTTCTTGAAACAGCACATCATGTAATGTAATGTCTACTTGCCTAAATGCAAAGATGTGGTCCTGAATTTAAAATATATATATACTTTACAGAAACACTCAACAAATCCTTAGTGGTGGGTACAAACTCCTGATAATTAAATCCTAAAACACTTTAAGATTCCTCCCTTACAGACTCATTAACTGCAATATTCTTTCCAGAAGTACATTATCTTTTTACTGTGGCTTAAATTTTGGCTCCATTGTTAAGATTTTTTTTAACTTTTATGTAAAAAAACTACATGCAAAATTGTCATTGTAATCATTTTTCAGTGAACAGTTCAGTATTATTAAAGGCACTCATAATGTTGTGGAACCATTACCACCATCCAGCTCTAGAACTTTTTTCATCTTCCCCAAAAGAAACTCTGTAATCATTAAACAGTAACTCCTCACTCTTTCTTTCCCTAACCCCTGGCAAACACCATTCTACTTTATGTCTCTATGGATTTGACTACTCTAGGTATTTCTTAAAAATGAAATAAGGCAGTATTATAATTTTTGTGACTGGCTTATTTTACTTCACATAATGTCTCCAAGGTTCACCCATGTTGAAACATGTCAGAATTTCCTTCCTTTTTAAGTCTGAATAATATTCCACTGCATCTTATCAATTCTTCCACTAATGGACATCTGGGCTGCTTTCCCCTTTGGGTTATTTGTGAATAATGTTGTTATAAAGAGCGTATATAAATATCTCTTCAAGTCTCTGCTTTCAATTCTTTGGGGTACACACTCAAAAACAGAATTGGTTAATAATATGGTAATTCTACGTTTAATATTTTGAGGAACTGTCATACTATTTTCATAGCAGCCACGCCATTTCGCATTCCTACAAGCAGTACACAAGAGTTCCAACTTATCCACATCTTCGCCAATACTTATTTTCTGATTTTAAAAAAAAATAGTAGCCATTCTAACTTTTATCCTTTTCAGGACTCCACCTCTTCTGCTTACTCTCCCTTTAGCAAACTTTAGACACTTCTGTGTAGCTCTGTTGGCCTTTGAAGTTCCTTTAAAACAGGGCAGCAAGTTCAGAAATTTTCATGACCCATCTGATGTGGATAAATGCTCTCATAGCCTCCTGATTGGTAAATCCTTGGAGATACATTATACGCAGTTTCACTTGTTCATTGACTCTATCTATTTAATAATAATAATAATAAAAACCCTCTGTCATTGGATTAAATAAAAATAGCCATTCTAATGGGTATTGAATACTATCTCATTGTGCTTTGGATTTGCTTTTCCCCTAATGAATTTTTTCCCTAATGAATTCCAGCACAAGCTGGAATCAAGATTGCCGGGAGAAATATCAATAACCTCAGATATGCAGATGACACCACCCTTATGGCAGAGAGTGAAGAGGAACTGAAAAGCCTCTTGATGAAAGTGAAAGAAGAAAGTGAAAAAGTTGGCTTACAGCTTAACATTCAGAAAATTAAGATCATGGCGTCTGGTCCCATCACCTCATGGGAAACAGATGGGGAGACAGTGGAAACAGTGTCAGACTTTATTTTTTTGGGGCTCCAAAATCACTGCAGATGGTGACTGCAGCCATGAAATTAAAAGATGTTTACTCCTTGGAAGGAAGTTCCAAGACCAACCTAGATAGCATATTAAAAAGCAGAGACATTACTTTGCCAACAAAGGCCCATCTGTTCAAGGCTATGGTTTTTCCAGTGGTCATGTATGGATGTGAGAGTTGGACTGTGAAGAAAGCTGAGCACCAAAAAATTGATGCTTTTGACCTGTGGTGTTGGAGAAGACTCTTGAGAGTCCCTTAGGCTGCAAGGAGATTCAACCAGTTCATCCTAAAGGAGATCAGTCCTGGATGTTCATTGGAAGGACTAATGCTGAAGCTGAAACTCCAATACTTTGGTCACCTCATGTGAAGAGTTGACTCATTGGAAAAGACCCTGATGCTGGGAGGGATTGAGGGCAGGAGGAGAAGGGGATGACAGAGGATGAGATGGCTGGATGGCATCACCAACTCGATGGGTATGAGTTTGAGTAAACTCTGGGAGTTGATGATGGACAGGGAGGCCTGTCATGCTGCGATTCATGGGGTAACAAAGAGTCAGACACGACTGAGCAACTGAACTGAACTGAACTGAATGAATTGTGATGGTGAGAACTGTGAGAGTGTGCTTATTGGTCATTTGGATATCTTCTTTGGAGAAATGTCTATTCAAGCTCTTTGTCCACCTTCCTCTAAAGCTGTTTTTGGCTTCATCCAAAAACACTTCCATCTATATACAATTGTAAATGCTGGGGCTTTTCAGTTTAATGGTTATTTGGAACATGAGAATCATGTTTATGTCTTGGGGTCCCTTGAACATATGCTGTAGAAACTAAGAATGTATGATCTAGTAGTTTTCAGGTGTCATAAAGTTGTATGTGTGTGTGCTGTCACTAAGTCATGTCCAACTCTTAGCACCCCATGGACTGTAGCCCACCAGGCTCCTCTGTCCATGGAATTTTTCAAGAATACAAGAATACTAAAGTGGGTTGCCATTTTCTCCTCCAAGAGATCTTCCCAACCCAAGCATTAAACCCGTGTCTCCTGTGTATAAGTAGCTTAAGACCTCTTTATTCTCTGTCTATTTACTACTGACCCAGTAGAATAAGTGAGTTAGCAGCAGCCGCAGCAGCAAAACAACCTCAGGAAAAGCAATATGGCATTGTGGCTTACCATGTGGTTCCGAGTACAGATTTTTGCCAAAAACCAGTTCTATAAGACCTGCAAGTTGAGCAACATCTCTGGGGTGCTGGACCTGCAATAATTTCTATGATAGTTTTCACCTCTAAACATCTGACACCAGCCATTTGTCACACAAGACAAAGATAACCACACATTCTTTAAAATAATGGGATACGGAGAACGATTCTCAGATCAGCAGTCATAAAGCATTTTTTACATATTTCTCAGAAACCAAACATTAGAGCAACACAGATACCACATTCATTAGTCAAAGTCCTCCCAATTTATGCCTGTCGATGTGTGAGCCGTTGTTTATCTGCTGTGAGGGAGGTGTAGTAAATTTTGGTTCCCTTGCCCTGAGAGATTTTTCTTAAACACTGAAACCCTGAATCTAAATAAAAGTTAATTACAAAGTAAAAGGCAAAATCTTAACAACTCTGGTTAAAGAGAGTCTGGAGGCGTCAGAGAACTCCATGAAGCTTTACTTGAGTGACTTTTCTATGACTTCCAAAGCCTGTCTTTTTAAATTGATGCCTAGAGATGGAGCATCTTCACACAGTATATTCATGGGCCTTCATCATCTGCCTGAGCCCAAGAGCAAGAAAATAAATAAAGTCTTGGGAAGAAGAATGAGTAATACAACAAATAGGAATTTATTACCATTTTGCATAATTTGGAATATCATTGCTGCCAGTCACGCCCTGTGCTAAGTATTTTACATCATATAATCTCCACAATGAACACAGGAGATAGGTATTTTCTACTTCTTATGTTGGGGTAACTGAGAGACAGAGAGGTTAAGAAATGTGTCCAAGGTCACACAGCTATAGGTGATAGTATTAGACTTGGACGCCAGCAGACTGGCAGCAAATCCCTGCCTCTGAATATTTTTGCCTTCTATAGCCTTGTTTGGAAGACACAGCCTGGCTAAGCCCATTCTGACCCAGCCCCTGCATCATTCCTACAAGCCATTTGCCAAAATATGGATACTTCGAGTGCTGAGTGTTGGATGCAAAGAGAGACAAATCAGCCTCAGAATCAGAGGAAGCCCCACTGAATGAAAGGGGTGAGAAGGAAGGGGCAGGCCTCACACCCACAAAGCATCTCAAATTTAGAATCGTGCATCTCTCAGGCTGTCACAGAAAAACCCCAATGAGGCTGAAAGACAGAGATATTCTTTGTATGGCTATAAGCCTGTGTCCCACTACCAGTTCAAGATCCTGGCATACACGGTGAATCAATATATTTTTACAAATTCTTAAAATACTTTGCAAATGGCACAATGAAAGTGCACAGCATTTTATGAACACTGCATGTATTATCTTGTCAAACATAAGGCTTGAAAGAGTGCCACAATATTTATAGCCTTGTTTGTACACTTCATTTTGTCACATGCCAGTGGCTTTAGAATATGGAAGTGGCCTAGGCTTCACGCCCTCTCCACCCCGCAGGCTCTGACCCTTTATGACTCTCATTGTGAGCAAGACTGTGCTGAGCAAGTCAGAGAAAATCAGAAGAGACCAGGGTGTACATGGTTGGCATCACTAAGTGTCTCACACTCTGTTCCTTGTTTAGTCCATTAACAACGGGAGGCAGCTGCTCCCTGTGACTCTTTTTCTGTTCTGCACTGTTTCGTTCATAGCCTAGGAGCAGAGACCACACCCATCAGTACTGAGTTTGCTAACAAACAGGCAAAAATAACAAAAGGCTGGGCTTTCTGCTTCGCAGACATCACCTAACTCTGAAACTGAATCTACTGGTAAGGTAACATTTTAACCATCCCTGGCCTCTCTCTAGGCCACAATAATCAGGGGCATGTGGCCAGGGCTGATTTTCCAATGACACTACCCAATACCGGGGGAAGTCCAGGGGGCTCAGTGATAAAGAGTCCACTTGCAATGCAGGAGACGCAGGTTCAACCGCTGGGTCAGAAAAATCCCCTGGAGGAAGGCATGGCAACCCTCTGGTTTTCCAATGACCCTACCAAATATTACAAACAAAATTCTCACTGATCATGGAAACGGCCACCATTTGAAAAATATGTAGTTTCGTGTTTCCAATGTAGTTATACTTCAGTCAAAACGAGGCTCATACACTAAATGAAAAAATTATAAGGGTCCTAAGGCTGTAGAGGAGAGATTATCAGGCTGACAATGATAACAAAGACCCAAACTTTATTTTAAAAGAATGAGATTTGGTTTTTGACTCTGATTTTTGTACTTTTAATTCATTCTACCAATAGGATAGACAGAGTTAGAATAATACCATTGATTCTGAAAGTCAGTATCAATGTTCTATAAACCAGAACCTATGGCTTTCTAAAACCACAAGGTTTCTAGAACCATATGGTTTTCTAAAAATTCTGCAAAACTCATGAGACTCTTTTGCATTGCAACAGTCATTGGTTCTCCTTGGTTGGTAAATTCCAGCCATGGCCTCCAGTGTAGGACACATTGTCTCTGACAGGAAGAGCCTGAAGGAACTAATTCTTGCAGAAACCATCCCAGGTTGATTCTGGGTATAATCCAAAGGAAACAGATTGGGTTAAATTTTAGACAGGCTCAAGTAATGATTCTTTAGGGTCTGACTCAAGGATAACAATCACTTTCCCTCCTAGTTTATGAACTAACTTCAAATTCCTAAGTACTGAGGTAGAAATGAACCCAAGATAAATGTTGCATATATTGTAAAATCAACCTAGCATTTGAACCTTGTAAGAAAAACTAAGGCAATGGGTCCTTGTCAACTAAAATCTAAAATACTCAAAATTCCACAGCAAATAACCCAAGTACATAAACCATTCTTATCTATACATTACTCCACATTCCATAGAACACAATACCACCACAATGAACTTTGTCATGATCTAGGTTAATCGGTTAAATTAGGAATGTAAATAATATGTGTACGTGCGTGCTAAGTCGCTTCAGTAGTGTCAGACTCTTTGTGACCCTACGGACTTCAGCTCGCCAGACTCCTCTGTCCATGGGATTCTGCAGGTAAGAATACCGAAGTGGGTTGCCATGCCCTCCTCCAGGGGATCTTCCCAACCCAGGGATCGAACCTGTGTCTTTTGTGTCTCCTGCTTTAGCAGGCAGTTCTTTTAACACTAGTGCTACCAGGGAAGCCCTGTAAGTAATATATTCTATGATAAATCTCCATGACAGAGAGTGGATGATTTTTTTTCCACTCCCACGCATTTGAAAAAACTACTTCAGCTGGTCACTTGTCAGAAGTAAATCAACAGATCCAATGGCCCTTTTTTGAGCAAAGCCAAGCATAAACATGTAGCATTGCTAAGAGAAGCAGGAAATGTGAGCAGCCACAAGCCATCACAATCAAGACAATCATCAGCAGTGAACAGACAGCGAGTGCTCATCTGAGGCCATGGATAGATGCACCATAATACCTACGGTAACGACTGAGCTGTAAGGATAGCAAACAGGGATTCCAACACAGCCCTGACTGTAAAGCCTAAGGTCTTCCCATCACCCACACAACTGAAGGCAATCTACACATATGCACAGTGGAGGTAGGACTGCTATTATACTACACAAGTCTTTGGAGTCTCTGTTAAATGGATGCGTGACACTAGAATCAATAGTACTGCAGACTGCTCACAAATGACCACAGGTCATCCCCCAACTTGGCAAGTAAAAGAGTCATAGGCAGCGTGACTACTCCTCTGCAGAAGACACGCTCCGGTCAGTACAACTGTGGTATGGTCAGAGGACGAGATGGTTGGAATGACAACGAGAATGTGGCTCCAGGATCTGCTCTACGGTAGCCTGCCTGAAGAAGGCCGTCTTTACAGCAGTGCCTGCTTACAGTCCTTAAAAAAAGAAGACAACTTGGAAGAATTTGGGAACACATCTCCAGGGGCAAAGGAGTCCCATCTGGCCTCTTTAAGAGTCTGCTGCTGACTTCTTTACCTCAAGGGGAGACAGATGCAAGAGCTATGAGTCAGATGACACGGGATACACTGGCGCTGGTGCACCAACTCTGGCTACTCCAGCCCTAAGATCCCCATAAAATCTTCTGATCATCTTCTAACTTACCTGGGAGTCTTTCCTCCAAGGAGACACGAACCTGCTGACCAACTAATATGAATGCAGTATTCTACACGACATTTTTACTTATCGGTAAAAATGGCCCACTGCATGGCAGGCAAAATGCTGGGCACATTTATATGCATCAATTCACACACCAAGGTGAGGTACCAACATTGAAGACAATAATAATAATCACAATAATAAATTACACTGCTGACACTTAGATGACTCTCCTGGAGTGATCAAGCTATAAGATGGCAAGGCTAGGTATTGAATTCACATAGAGCTCTATAGCTTGACAAGAAATGCCTGATGTCTAGGGATAATCTGGAAGAGAAAGGGGTATTGGTAGACTTCCTAAAAATATATTTTGGATTTATGAGCATTGCTCTAAGGAAAAAGTCCAGAAATTTTAGCAGATTTTTTAAAGGATTCTTATCCCAGAAAAGTTTAATAACCATCAGCTATTGAAGACGACATTATTTAATGGTCACAGATTCAGTCACAGGGAAATAGCTTATATCTATTTTAATTGCCAACAGAGTAATTTCAGGGCTAATTACAATGGTAGTGAATCTGGCCTTCTGCTCAAATCTCATTATATTTAGGGCCTTTTTATATTCTTATAATGTGATATGAGTAAGGGTGGGCGGTATTAACAAATAAATATGCACTGGCTAGAGTACACCTGTTCTTCACCTGGTAGCTTCCAGCTCCCTACACAGCTCAGGGACACACACAACACCACATACAGGGCTGGCCTGGCCCATCTTAGGGTCATAGCAATTAGTCATCTGCAGAGAGGGCTAAAGATGGACTTAACATCTTCAATTTTGAACCCTTGTTTCTTTTTTCACTAGATCTACCAAGTAGCATGAAATTTTTTTAGGGGAGGATGCAAAAGATATTTGGGGTTCACTTCTGCAGGAAATAACCATGCTTTACATTACCTGGTAGAGAAATAGGCAATGAAAGAAAAGGACACTGTATTTTCTCATTTCTTTCCCTTGTCCAACATTTTAAGTAGTTACTTCAAAATCAGAAGTCTAACCTAATTTTAGCAATGTATAGCTACAAAATAAACTATAATGTCTCTGGCACCCATAAATAAACATGGCAGTTGGTGATAAAACTAATGTTCAATTATAGATCTTCCAAGGCTATTACCAAAAAAATACCACCCCAAGGTGCTTTGGTCTATTATATCTCAGAAAAATTGGAAAGAAAAAAGATGCTTTGTAAAGAAAAGTTCTTTTTCATTTGTGATTATCTTATTTCACAGTTAATTAAAAGAATTTGTGTCTTTTTTTTTTTGGTCACTCTTTCAAGGCCCAATTTTTAGCTTCCATACCCAAGACTCTAGCACAGAATATAATTCTAAGTTGGAAGTATATTATGGAAGTATTCACGTTATGAATATTTGCTAAAAATATAATGATTATTATAGTTAGTTTTCCTTAAAAAATGACCACAGATGTTAACTAGACTTATTGCAATGATCATTTCACAGTTTATACATATACCGAATCATTAAGCTATAGACGTAAAACTTATATATTATTATATGCCAGTTATATTTCAAAAAATTTACAGCAGTTTGGCATTGCTCCAACAATCAAGCTCATGATCAGGAGGTTCTCAATAAAGAGGAAGTGAAAAAAACTACAAAAGATAGATTCAAGTCTTTCTGAGATATGGGCACAGTTGTTCAACTCACCTCATATGAAAGAAAATGAACATAAAACTTTAAATTTCACCTTAAAATCTTTCTGAACAACAACAAAAAAGCCAGACCTTTCTGGATTGTCCTCCTGACAAATGACAGGAAGAAAATCTTCTCCGTCATTCAACATCCTCCACCAAACACCTCCACTTTTTCTAAGGGACTAGGTTTCTAGGAGGTTTCAGTATGTGTGCATATGTGTGCCCCGAGCCCATTCCCACAGGCAGCCACACCAATCTGCTTGCAGGACCTGAAACACATCTTGTTAGGATTCATCTCACACCCCAGCTCCTCCTTCCTCCCCCATGCCTGAAACACACTCTTCACCAAACCAGGCCTATAACACCTTTTCAGAATCTCCCATAAAATTTACACTTCCCCATGTACTTAGTCCTTTCCTGACTACATCTCTATTTTCAATTCTTAAAAGAAACCCATACTTCAGGGTAGCATGCAACTTGCTTTATTTATACATTTTCCCTCCCTGTGGAATCAGAAGCATAATCATTTCTGTCCCTTCTCTCTTAATCATCTCCAATTCCGAGTATAGGACACAGTCGATATTCAGGAAATATGTACCCACAGCAAAATAATAATGCTGTGTTTCTTTCACACTTGACTTGATTGGAGCCCAAACTGTACTTCCTCCTGTGCCTAAAATGCGCACATAAAGTGACGGGCCAGCAGTGCAGCGACTCCTGATCCAGTGACATGAACTCTGTTGGTACAGCTGCTCCACCGTCATGGTACATGACAACCCCACCTGCGGGCTGCACTTAAGACAAGCCCAGATCCTGATCTTCAGCAACACAAGAACATATGTATCAGCAATTTAGAATAAGGCCTGCCTTGCTTCTGAATCTGGCACATGCAGAAAATAATGTATACTGGGTTTGGGGAGACAAACAATTTTCTTGTAGCTGATACAAGCTGTGAGAGCCAGAAAGGATTTTTAAGATTCTTTCTCAGGCCCATGCTCACCTCATGTAACAGCTGAGAACTGGCCCCAGAGAGTTAGGTAATCTGGTAAATAAAGGTCATGGTTACGGGCAAGGCCAGGAACAGGACCCAAATTCCCTTATCTTCCAGTCCAGCAGTCCTTCGAAGCATCATGCTCTTCTGTCTTTCTAGTGATGTTTGCCTAATGCTTTATGAAAAGATGTGGTACATATATACAATGCAATATTACTCAGCTGTTAAAAAAAGAATGAAATAATACCATTTGCAGCAACATGGATGGACCTAGAGATTGCCATACTGAGTGAAGTAAGTCAGAGAAGGAGAAATATTCTATGATATCCCTTACATGTGGAATCTAACAATAAATGAAACAAATGAACTTACAAAACAGAAAGAGACTCACAGACTTAGAGAACAAACTTATAGTTGTGGGGTGGAGGGGGGAGGGATAGTTAGGGAGTTTAGCAGCATGACAAATACATGCTGCTATATTTAAAATGGATAACTAATAAGGACCTACAGTATAGTACATGGAACTCTGATCAAAGTTATGCGGCAGCTTGGATGAAAGGGGAATTTGGGGGAGAATGGATACATGTATATGTATGGGTGAGTCCCTTCTCTGTTCATCTGAAACTATCACAACATTGTTCATAGGCTATACCCCAATACAAAATAAAGTTTAAAAAAAAATAAGCTTTCATTTTCAAAACAGTCATTAAAGTTATGGAGAAAGGTAACAACAGATGGTTTCTTAGAGATACATAAGGAATCTAGTCCACTCAGAGACAAAATATTAATACATACACACACACATCCCTTGCAACACACTTGCAACTTCAGTAACATTGTTTCTTAGCTGCTAAGAAGGCAAGTCACCTCCAAAACCATGCAGTTGAATGAGGTGAGGTTCCTCCTGACTCTGGACAAGCCTCAAGCTACTTTTGACCCATTTCCCTAAATACTTAAGGAAGATATTAATATTTTTAACTCTAAAATAAAAAGTTCATCCATTTTCGTTTTCCAGAAAGTCCCTATGTGAGAAACGTCATTCTGATAATACTGGATAAAGAATTTCTTAGTAGGGGTGACTAGAGGGCGGAGTTAGAGATGGGACAATCAATAAGAAACCAGTTTGTTGTAGCAGACCTTCAGCAAGCCCTCCTCCAGGACTTCAATTTCCTAATACTACCTTTCCGTGTTGTCTCCTTATTAACCCCTTCCCACTCACATACATACCAGATATACACAGTCTTCCTGAAAAGCTAATGGCAGGGTCACCTGCTTTTCCAGCCTCAGGCCCTCCCCTGTCCTCCACAGTATTCTCGCAGCAATTATGTAATCTGAATTACATACTTCAGAGCTTAATTACATACTCCCATATTCATCTAGGTTTGCTATGCATGTGAGAAACTTCTTCCCAACACCACAAGTTCCTTGGAGTCAAGAAACAGATACTGGCAGGGTTTTCTTTTCTAATAACCTCCCCAGTTAAGAATACAAGGATTAACAAACGAAGAAGAAGAAAAAAAAAAAAACTCTGAAAAGTGATTCCTGTATTCTTTTTCCATTTATCATTTCCTCTGGACAGAGTAATCAGCTTAGGGTCTATCAACAATACCTGTCAGTAGTTAAATTTTGTCTTATAGTCGATACGTTCCTAATTAGATTCTCTCCTGGAATCTCTCGGAGAGGCAGACTGGCCTCTGGTTCTGTTTCAAATCATTCAAGGAGAAAAGAGATCCTAGAAACAGGGAGGAGAACGTCCAAGCAATTTTCAACATGACTTTGAAGTTGAATGAAACATTAACAACTTGGGACCCTATTCATATTTCATAGTGATGCTTATTTGATCTTTCTTAATGTGAATTTTTTTGTGGTCAGGAACAACTTTGTTCGGAAGGCTATCATTATGTTAAACTCAGCGCCCTGCATGGTAATGACCACTTAAACGTTTATTAAGGACCATCTTTTTTCTTCCTACTGCAGCCTACTCAACACTCATTAAAAGTCTGTCCCCAGGGCCTTTCTACCTTGACAACCATGTCAACAGTTGTGAACAAAATTTAAGAGATGGTACAGCCATCACATTTTTTGAAAGTTTGGGTTCAATCTGAGAGACAGACCTGCCTTGTTATACAGTCAAGCCTCCCTCTTTCCCTTTAGTTTTGGCAAAGATTGTCAACACAGGCTAGATTTCCTGAATTCTTAAGGTATCCAAATCTTGAGGCCAAACAGATTTATAAAGGTAGGACTCATACTCAGGGCACTTAGAATTGAGAACTTGTCTTCTTATAAAGAAACTGAGGGCAAGTACTTATTTCAGACACATACACTGAGTTTAGAATCACAATTTTTAATATGATATCATTGTACAATAACTCTTACCTTCAAAGGTTCCCAGATGGCACTAGTGGTAAAGAACCTGCCTGCCAATGCAGGAGACACAACAGACGCAAGTCCAATCCCTGGGTCAGGAAGATCCCCTGGAGGAGGGTAAGGCAACCCCCTCCAGTAGCCAGCATTCTTGCCTGGAGAATCCCATGGACAGAAGGGCCTCGGACACGGCTGAAGCGGCTGAGCACGCGCACACACACAGCCCTCACCTTCTCCCACCTCCCCAGTCTCTGCAATCTATTTTGAAGTGTTGCCTTAGTTAGCTTTTTCCTATTTCTCTTAAAAATGTCCTGGTTACCACTGACAGAATGTGTGCCAGGATGGGACTGGCTCATTCAATCTTCAGGGAAATTTAGGAAGTGGGCCCAGTTACGAGAGCAAAGAGCCCAGCAACCCAGGTTACGAAGCCGGCCCACAGGGGCGCAGGGCCGGCGCCTCAGCAGTCTCCTCCAACCACATCACGCCCGTGTCCCACACCTGCCTTCAGAATTGAATGCAGACCGCCTTCCTGAAACGCTGTATGCAGGTCACCCCCACAGGGACATGTAGCTCAGCATTTATACAAGCCCAGGGAGGTTCTGACACGTAAACATTTATCTATTTCGGGCCTCTAGTAGCTTCACCTGCATAAGGAAAAGTTGCTGCCCTGATATTTTTCAAGGAAGCCAAGGGAAGCTGTGAGTGGGCAGCAGACAGTAAAACTGGGGGCTGAACTATTCCATGTCATCTGAATCTGGTTCCAGCCTTGACTAACCCTTCCTGACTCTTTCAGAGACAGGACTTCTCAATCTTGCTAGAACGTTCCACCAAGGCCAACCCGAGACCATCAGATAAACATCTCTGTGCTTTAATGCTTCCGTCTGCTGAAGTGACTGGAAATATTATTTTATCTTATGACCAGAAGTTTTCAGAGTCATTTCAGTGAGAAAGTTGGATCACATTTTTCCCCCTCAGCTATTCTCAATTCTCTTTCAAAAGCAACATAAAAAGAGGGGTCCTGGAAGCCTGGCCAAGAGCCCAGCTTAAAGAGAAAAGAACAAAGTGTGTGTGTGCACGCATGTGTGTGTACATGTATGTGTGTGTATATGCATGTGTGTCCATGTGTGTGTATTTTAAGGAAACTTATTCTGCTTCCATCCCAATTCCAGACACACCCAAGCTTAAGAAGTTATAAAACACAGGGAAAAATAGTTTTGCTGAAGAAGTAACACAAATGGAAATATTTTTGAAGTCATTTTTCATATAATTTAAAAGGTATTACATTCAAATATAAAAAACTGAAGGATCTAACAGAACACAATAAAAAGTGAATCTTTTTAAACACCAGATGCTTAAAGTTCTTCCCCAAAACAATCAGTGTCCCTAGCACACTCTTCTGAAGTTTTCTGCTTATATGTAGGCATATGTGTGTCCTGGCTTCACACAGATGGGGAAATAACATATAGGATCTAAGCTGACAAGTGACGCTACACCTGAAAATCAGGCAGAACTGGGAGGGGCTAGAGAAGACATGGCACCCTGTGCCCAGGGCTCCATGGGCATGCAAAAGTGACGTCAGCAGCGGAAGCACCAACCTAAGGACTGAATCTACAGCAGATGCGGGGGCACAGATACGGCTCTGAAGTTTCCATCCACCAGACCGTGTGCAGGCAGTGACCAAGCGCAGTGGGAGGCCGCTGGACGAATGGCCCCACCACCTCGGGACGAGAAGGGACAGGGTGGTGGGATGTGTCGAGCCACCAAAACCAACACTGCTAGGGTCCCTGCGCCACCTGCCTCGGAAGCACATACAACGTTCACCAAGTAAAAATGAGATGATGACTAACAACTGCTTTGGGAGTATAACTCTCTTCTGTGTGCTTGATACAAAATGCAAATTAAAAAAGCTTACAGAACCCCCCTCACCACCACCCTACCCAGAAAGTGGCCTCCAGGAGAGTTTCCGGGTTATTCAATACAACTTCTGTGGCCCAGATCCAGGGCTGGTTTCTGTGGACACAGGTTCTGGGGGCCATAGGTTCACAGATCTGGGGCCATAGGTTCAGAAAGGCGCCATCCTTGATTTAACGCTCTGCAGACATCATCTTGAAATTCCCAATAAATTCTGAACAACGGCTCCCACATTTTCATTTTGCACTGAGTGCCACAAATTACGGGCTTCCCAAGTGGGGCCAGAGGTAAAGAACCTGCCTGCCAATGCAGGAGACATGAGATGCAGGTTCGATCCCTGGGTCAGGAAGATCCCTTGGCGGAGAGCATGGCAACCCACTCCAGTATTCTAGCATGGAGAATCCCCAAGGACAGAGGAATCTGGTGGGCTACAGTCCAAAGGGCCACAAAGAGTCGGACAAGACTGAGTGACTTGGCACGCACACACGCACCACAAATTACAGCTGGTCCTGCCTGGATCATTGCTTGTCATAGGACAGGTGTTCAATATATTTGTCAAATACACACATGAATGAACTTCCCTGGTGGTCCAGTAGTTAAGACTCTGGGCTTCCAAGGCAGAGTACCCGAGTTCAATCCCTGGTTGGGGAAGATCTGCACATCGTGCAGAGCGGCCCCCAAAAGGGAAAAAACTATACACATGAGTGAATTAATGGAACCTGAGGTAGGACATGAGCCTACAGATTAAACCAGAGGCTCCAGGCCAATTCTGGCTCTCCCACCTGCTTTGGTAAATAAAGCTTTATTAAAACGCAGTCTAAGCCATTTGCCTCCTGCCCACGGCTGCTTTCACTCTGCAACAGAAGGGTTGGTAATAGGGACAGAGACTATTGGGGCCAGAAAGCCTGAAATATTTACAATCTGGCCCTTTACAGAAAATATTTTTCAGACATCTGCCTGAGAACACTGTCTCAAATTTCTCTTCCCAAATAACTGTAATAGCAGAAAAGGCAGGTAGGTGTGTGAGACCTGGAGGGTTAGCCTTAAGCAACTGAAGCTTCAATACTCTGGCCACCTGATGCAAAGAGCTGACTCATCATTGGAAAATATCCTGATTCTGGGAAAGATTGAAGGGAGGAGGAGAAGGAGGAAGCAGAGAAAGAAATGGTTAGATAACACCTTCAACTCAGGGGACATGAGTTTGAGCAAACTCCGGGAGATAGTGAAGGACAGGGTGGCCTAGCAAGCTGCAGTCCATGAGGTCGTAAGGAGTCAGACATGGCTTAGTGACTGAATAACAACAAACTAGTCAGAAACAAGCTATTTCTTAGGGTTTTATTTTTAAAGTTTAGGTGAATTTTGTATCTTGGACCCAAATACATTGATGTTTTAATGCAAAAAAGAAAAAAAATTCTTTTAATCTACAATGAGTTGGATGGGTTGTTTTTATCTCTAGAAGTCCCCCCTTGACAAGGGTGGTTATACAGAAAGGGCAGATGCACCAGTTTGCAGACCACATGTGACCTTAGTTCCTCCTCCTTAATAGGCCCGGCATAGAAGGAAGCCTCCTGGAGCATTTCACTGGCCACTGAACCTTGCCACACACCCATCATTTCTTATCATCCCAGAAGCCTTGCTAGAGAAGATACAGCAAGGATAAGGATAACAAACACAGAATCCCACACGCCTGTGTTCTTGACTGAACATAATATAGGTCTATGCTCCATCACACTGAGGGAATAACGAATGGTCATATTCTTTTTCCCCAGGCAGTTTCTAGAAACCATTTAGAGAGAGCTATTTCAGAACCCAGTTCTTCCTGTTGGGAAGTTTTCAGACTTTGGACTTCGTGGGAGATTTTTTGAAGGCCAGCTTCCTCATAATGGTCAGCAGCATTTCGTTTCTAATCGAAACAATTTTCAGTACCCACTTTCCACTGTTAAAATTCTTAAGTTATCCCATGTTAGCAAGAAGTTCATTTTCTCTAGCTACTCAGAATGCTTGCAAGACAACTCAGTACACTTCAGAGAGGATTTTAGGGGCATCTGCCTCTGATCTCTGCCTGCATTCTTTAAAATCACAGAATTTGGGGGCTTCACACCATGGAAAGGGAATTTCTCCTGGGGAAGAATTCCATCAGAGTAAAACTAGATACACCAGAAAGGGAGACTCTAGGAAAGAAGGAACCCCAGTGAAGCCTCAGCTCACTGGGAGAATCTCTGTGTAGTAACGAGAAAATAAAATTGAAGGAATGATTTATAGAGATGTCAAGGAGTGCTAATCTTTGAAGACTCAGGAGGTTTCTTTTTTTTATTTCCATGTAGAATCTTAGTTACCCAACCAGATATTGAACCTGTTTCCCCAGCATTGGGAACACAGGCTCATAATCACTGGACTGCCAGGGAAGTTTCCACAGGAGGTTTCTTTACTTGTGTTAGGGGTTATTTTATCTTCATCTGTAATAAAATAATTCATGGAACCTGAAAGGACAGATGTTAAAAACAGTTGTGTATTTGTGGCAAATACACAATCAGCTGACCACTTCCTTCCCGCTGTCATTAATAAAATACCACACAAAAATTGTAAGCTGTTGACAGTATTTGTCACAAAACCAGTCATGGGAATTCAGAAGTAACAATCCCAGTGAGGGGTAAATACAAGTCTCATTGGTGTTGCTGGGAGACACATGAGAAGGGCCTATTGTAGATGAACCCTCTTGGGAGAACAGAACATCACAGAGAGTCTATTCCCAAGACCTCTACCCACAGTAAGTACTGGCCAGCAGTCAGATCACACCTCAGAGGCGCGTGGTCACTACTGTTAGGCATCCTCACCCTCAAACTAGAATTTTCTTTAGACATAAAAAGCTTTTTTTTTTCTTTTTTTTTTTAATATGGAACTAGCAGAAGCAGGTTTTAGAAAAGGCAGAGGAACCAGAGATCAAATTGCCAACATCTGCTGGATCATTGAAAAGGCAAGAGAGTTCCAGAAAAACATCCATTTCTGCTTTATTGACTATGCCAAAGCCTTTGACTCTGTGGATCATAATAAACTGTGGAAAATTCTTCAAAGGATGGGAACACCAGACCACCTGACCTGCCTCTTGAAAAACCTGTATGCAGGTCAGGAAGCAACAGTTAGAACTGGATATGGAACAACAGACTGGTTCCAAATAGGAAAAGGAGTATGTCAACACTGTATACTGTCACCCTGATTATTAAACTTATATGCAGAGTACATCATGAGAAACACTGGGCTGGAGGAAGCACAAGCTGGAATCAAGACTGCCAGAAGAAATATCAATAACCTCAGATATTCAGATGATATCACTCTTATGGCAGAAAGTGAAGAACTAAAGAGCCTCTTAATGAAAGTGAAAGAGGAGAGAGAAAAAGTTGGCTTAAAGCTCAACATTCAGAAACCTAGGATCATGGCACCTGGTCCCATCACTTTATGGCAAATAGATGGGAAAACAATGGAAACAGTGAGAGACTTTATTTTTCTGGACTCCAAAATCACTGTGGATGGTGATTTCAGCCATGAAATTAAAAGATGCTTGCTCCTTGGAAGGAAAGTTATGACCAACCTAGACAGGATATTAAAAAGCAGAGACATTACTTTGCCAACAAAGGCCCATCTAGTCAAGGCTATGGTTTTTCCAGTAGTCATGTATGGATGTGAGAGATGGACTATAAAGAAAGCTGAGCACCGAAGAATTGATGCTTTTGAACTGTGCTGTTGGAGAAGAATCTTGAGAGTCCCTTGGACTGCAAGGAGATCCAACCAGCCCATCCTAAAGGAGATCAATCCTGGGTGTTCATTGGAGGGGACTGATGTTGAAGCTGAAACTCCAATACTTTGGCCACCTATGTGGAGAGCTGATTCATTTGAAAAGACCCTGATGCTGAGAAAGACTGGGAGCAGGAGAAGGGGATGACAGAGGATGAGATGGTTGGATGGCATTACCAACACAATGGTCATGGGTTTGGGTGGACTCTGGGAGTTGATGAGGGACAGGGAGGCCTGGCGTGCTGTGATTCATAGAGTCTCAAAGAGTTAGACATGACTGAGCAACTGAACTGAAGATATTAAGAAGAGGTGACAAGAATACACAGAAGAACTACACAAAAAAAGATCTTCATGACCCAGATAACCACGATGGTGTGATCACTCACCTACAGCCAGCCATCCTAGAATGAGAAGTCAAGTGGGCCTTTAGGAAGCATCACTACAAACAAAGCTATTGGAGGTGATGGAATTCCAATTGAGCTATTTCAAATCCTGAAAGATGATGCTGTGAAAGTGCTGCACTCAATATGCCAGCAAATTTGGAAAACTCAGCAGTGGCCACAGGACTGGAAAAGGTCAGTTTTCACTCCAATCCCAAAGAAAGGCAATGCCAAAGAATGCTCAAACTACTGTACAATTGCAGTCATCTGACATGCTGGCAAAGTAAAGTTCAAAATTCTCCAAGCCAGGCTTCAAAAGTATGTGAACCTTGAACTTCCATGTGTTCAAGCTGGATTTAGAAAAGGCAGAGGAACCAGAGATAAAATTGCCAACATCCATTTGATCATACAAAAAGCAAGAGAATATCAGAAAAACATCTACTTCTTTATTGACTACACCAAAACCTTTAACTTTGTGTATCGCAACAAACTGGAAAATTCTTCAAGAGATGGGAATACCAGACCACCTGACCTGCCTCCTGAGAAATCTGTATGCAGGTCAAGAAGCAATAGTTAGAACCGAACATGGAACAACAGACAGGTTACAAATTGGGAAAGGAGTACATCAAGGTTGTATATTGTCACCCTGCTTATTTAACTTATATGCAGAGTACATCTTGAGAAATGCCAGGCTGGAGGAAGCACAAGCTGGAATCAAGATTGCTGGGAGAAATATTAATAACCTCAGATATGCAGATGACACAACCCTTATGGCAGAAAGTGAAAAAAAAAAACTAAAGAGCCTCTTGATGCAAGTGAAAGAGGAGAGTGACAAAGTTGGTTTATAACTCAACATTCAAAAAACAAAGATCATGGCATCTGGTCCCATCACTTCATGGCAAACAGATGGGGAAACTGGAAACAGTGAGAGACTTTATTTTCTTGGGCGCCCAAATCACTGCAGATGGTGACAGCAGCCATGAAATTACAAGACGTTTGCTCCTTGGAAGAAAAGCTACCTAGAGAGTATATTAAAATGCAGAGACATTACTTTGGTGACAAAGGTCCATTTAGTCAAAGGTATGGTTTTTCCAGTAGTCATGTATGGATGTGAGAGTTGGACTACAAAGAAAGTTTAGCACTGAAGAACTGATGCTTTTGAACTGTGGTGTTGGAGAAGACTCTTGAGAGTCCCTTGGCCTGCAAGGAGATCCAACCAGTCCATCCTAAAGGAACTCAGTCCTGAATAGTCATTGGAAGGACTGATGCTGAAGCTGAAACTCCAATACTCTGGCCACCTGCTGCGAAGAACTGACTCATTGGAAAAGACCCTGATGCTGGGAAGGATTGAAGGTAGGAGGAGAAGGGGATGACAGAGGATGAGATGGTTGGATGGTATCACCAACTCGATGTACATGAGTTTGAGAAAGCTCTGGGAGTTGGTGATGGACAGGGAAGCCTGGTGTGCTGCAGTCCACATGGTCACAAAGAGTAGGATACAACTGAGCAACTGAACTGAACTGATAGTTGCTTTACAGTGTTGTAAAACCATGGCATCCCTCATCAGTCAGTTGGTAAAGAATCTGCCTGCAATGCAGGAGACCCCAGTTCAATTTTTGGGTTGGGAAGATTCCCTGGAGAAGGGATAGGCTACCCACTCCAGTATTCTTGCGCTTCCCTTGTGGCTCAGCTGGTAAAAAATCTGCCTGCAATGCGAGAGACCATGGCTCGATCCCTGAGTTGGGAAGATCCCCTGGAGAAGGGAAAGGCTATCCACTCCAGTATCTTGGCCTGGAGAATTCCATGGAATGTATATGCCATGGGGTTGCAAAAAGTCAGACACAACTGAGCAACTTTCACTTTCACTTTCCAATGTTGCGTTAGTTTCTGCTGTATGACGAAGTGAATCAGCTTTATGCATACATATATCCCCTCCATCTCACTTCCCCACCCCCATCCCACCCTCTAGATTATTGCTCAGCACCTTGTTGAGCATCCTGAGCTACACAGCAGATTCCCACCAGCTATCTGTTTTACACATGGTTGTGCATATCTGTCAATCTCATTCTCTCAATTCATCTCACCCTCCCACCTTCTGTGTTCACATATTCATTTTCTACATCTATCTGTGTATCTATCTATTCCTGCCCTGCAAATAGGTTCATCTGTACCATTTTTCTGGATTCCACATATATGTGTTAATATATGATATTTGTTTTTCACCTTCTGACTTAACTTCACTCTGTATGACAGACTCCAGGTCCATTCACATCTCTACAAATGACATAATTTCATTCCCTTTAGTGGCTGAGTAATATTCTTTTGTATATATGTACCACCAACCAAAAGAACAATACATTCTAATTCAGTTCAGTTCAGACACTCAGTCGTGTCCGACTCTTTGCAACCCCATGAACTGCAGCATGCCAGGGCTCCCTGTCCATCATCAACTCCCAGAGTCCACCCAAACCCATGTCCATTGAGTTGGTGATGCCATCCAACCATCTCATCCTCTGTCATCCCCTTCTCTTCCTGCCCTCAATCTTTCCCAGCATCAGGGTCTTTTCAGATGAGTCAGCTCTTCGCATCATATGGCCAAAGTATTGGAGTTTCAACTTCAATATCAGTCCTTCCAAAGAACACCCAGGACTGATCTCCTTTAGGATGCACTGGTTGGATCTCCTTGCAGTCCAAGGGACTCTCAAGAGTCTTCTCCAACACCACAGTTCAAAAGCATCAATTTTTCAGCACTCAGCTTTCTTTATAGACCAACTCTCACATCCATACATGACTATTGGAAAAACCATAGACTTGACTAGATGGACCTTTGTTGGCAAAGTAATGTCTCTGCTTTTTAATATGGTGTCTAGGTTGGTCATAACTTTCCTTCCAAGGAGTAAGGGTCTTTTAATTTCATGGCTGCAATCATGCTAATTACAATATATTTAAACCTGAGACAATAAAAATGACACATCTGGTGGGGAGGGGGACTCACAGCAGGGTCTCCAGGTTCAGAGTTAGATATCTCCACCCTTACTCTTGGCAACTCCTTCTCACTGTTCCCATTTCTCTGTAATACAACAAGATTATGATGCACAAGGAAGCTTGGAATTACCTTATTTAAGAATAGAAAGGGCTTACACTGATGCAAACATGAATTCTGATAAAGGAATACCTTTACAGTTCAGTTTGGGAAGGTCTCTCTCTCAAGTCAAATGCAAAATCACATCAAAAACTCCTTGACTTTTTTGTAACATAAGTCTATTTTACTTTAGATAAATAACATATATTATGAGAATTGGACTTGCAACACAAGAAGGTGCTTACTGATGTTTCAAAAAGGGTCACCATTTCAGATTCTTTCAATGGGTAATTTCCCAGTTTTGTTCACAAAGTGATGTTAAAAGTCACCTCAACTTTTCAGAAGCATGATGACTACATAAAACAAAGTCCACATGCATTTTTATTAAGGGTGTCCCCAAAGCCTTTCAAACTTCACCCTGTAAATCCTCACTGATATCTGCTTGGTGATGGTGGTGGTCTACGTTATGTCCAACTCTTTGTGACCCCATGGACTGTAGCCCACCAGGCTCCTCTGTCCAAGGGAAAACAAACACATAAAGGAGCAAAGTTTTAAAATCCTCCTTCTTCCATCAACACTGGCAACCATGCAATAGTAAATTCTCCCCAGTTAAGTGTTTAAGTGCACTGGGCTCACAGCCAGTGGGGATCTCTGAAAACACAATAACCCTAGCTTTATTTCCCAAGGTAGAGATTTCTAAAACAAAAGCAGGGTGCAAAAGTACAAAGCTGATGCAAACAGAACTATCCAGCTACAAGCACTGCCCCTAGATGCAAAGTGTATGAGATTTCTGCCCTTGAAATGTAGATCACTGGCCCAGTGGAACCAAGGACCATTTTATGTGTGTAGGTACCAGCAGGATGCTGTGGTCATCTTCCAGTTTCCTAGCAGCAAGAGTCAGGAACGAAGCAGAACTAAAACAGGGAGTCACAAAGCAACCCTCACGAAAAAGCCTAGAGATGCTGGGCAATGGGGAGGGCCACTTACGCTTCTCTGCCAAGTGACAGCAACAAAAGATAGGAAGTGACAGTCACTGAGCACTTACAATGGGCAAAGCTGGTCTACCAGCTTTCACTTGCACTCATGCACAGAACCTGTCTGGGACTCTGTTCACTCTTAAAAACTCAGCCCCAAATAATAAAAATAAGGTATTAATTAAATAAAACAAGAAAGCAAAACATGTTTATATATTTTTAAAACTTCAGCCTCAAAGACTTTCTGTTTATGTAAGTTGTATTGATGTTTACTGTATTGTGAATTTAAGTACAGAAAAAATTTAGATACTTATTCATTCACTTAAAAACTATAGTCAACCTGTTACACATTAACAGAAACTCTTTAATGAACAGTAACAATATTTTCCAAAGGAAAAATAAATGAGAAGAATGGCATTGTTTTACATTTTGGCAAATTTCCTTAAAGTCTGGCTCAATAGAAGACAGCTGGACTGGCCTACTGCTTTTGCATTCACTCATCTGCACTCTCCCAGGTCAGGTTAACCTTGAGAAAACACCATGTTCACTCATGTAGGAATGAACATGTAAAGGGCAAATAATACCTTTGTGCTATTATGAAAAGAGTTTTGGCCTTCTGGACTTCTAAAAAACCTTGGGGACTCCTAAGTGTACCCAGACCAAACTTTGAGAACCGCTGCCTTATTAGTTAGGATCAATTACTATCTCCACTTTATAAATGAGCAAACTGGAACAGAGAGGTCAAGGTATGATCCAAGGACATGTTGCTGGGACAGGCCAGAGCAAGTAAAATGCAAAGAGCATAACACTTTCATTTGATTGCTTGTTGCAAGAACCAACTGAGATCATGAAGGTAAAGAGCTGAGAATCCTGCTTGGTTATCACAAGCACTCAAAAACATCAATATCTCCCATTGGGCAAGGTCTGATGAAAAAATAGGGAAACTGCACATTTTTTATCAACTCATCATTGACACCAGCAAGAAAAAATACAACTCCACTGCAAGTGTTGTCCAGAACTTGTACCAGCTTTCTGGATGGAAGGTTTTTGCAGCTCACAGACTCCCGGGCCTCACTCCATTCTTCGTGAGGCAAATGATGCAGTGTGCTGCACATATGTCACTGTGTTCCTTGGGAAACCTGAGCAAGCCAGGAGAGTTGCTCCATTATTTACAGGTTCCTTTTTGCACCATGCTGTATTTACAAGGAACCCTCAACAAACAACAATGGCGCCTCCAGTCTATGCAGTGAAACCTAGGAACCACCATCTGTGATCTTCTGGACCAGGAGCTCAGCACTCCGCTGCCCTCCTTGTCCATCAACTTTTGTAACCCTTGGCGCCTTCTTGCTCTGCCTGCAGCGGGTACTCAAGTCCAGAGTGCAGGCCACTTTTGTTCCTCCTTTGATTTGGGAAGTGAGCTCACCTGGGGAAGTGGAACTCAGTGCTGTTCAGAGCACTGCACGCTCAAAAGAAAAAAGAAAAACAAAAACAAAAAACTACCCTGAACAGAAGGCAAGAACGAGAGGCGCTTGAAGCTATCGCTTCCATCAACGGCAACCAGGATCTCTCACCTGGATCACTGCAGACTGGTCCCCCTCCACTCGACTGGAATAGAATCCAAACTCCTTAACTGGGCTTATGAGGATGTCTTATCTGGCACCTGCCTACCTGTCCACTAGAAGCAAGGGTTCCTCCTCTCTGGCCTTTGCTCTCTCTGCTCCCAACACCTGCAATGCCCCCCTAGGACTTCCAACATCTCAGATGTCACCTCCTCAGGGAGGCCTTCGCTTCCTGCCCCTCTTTTATACCTGCCTCTCCATCCTTGCATCCGGTTGTACTTGAGACTTCGGAGCACTTACTCTCGGAAGTTATCTCGATTTTACTGGTCTATTACTCATCTCCCTCCTTCCTCACCCTCCTCCTAGAAGATAAGCCTCCAACAGCTAGGGCTCCACCGGGTCCCCACGACGTCTCCGCCGCCCGGCACCGCGCCTGGCACAGACTGAGCGCTCAGCAAAAACGGTCGAATGAATGAAGCAGCGGCGCTCGGTGACCGCGAGGGACCCGAGCTGGCGTCCCCGGTGTCCCGGGCCGGGGTCGGGATGGCAGGGTGGGGGACCGCGGGGCGCTACGGGGCTGCTCCCCTACCGGCCGCGCGCCCGGCCCGGCGCGGCAGGTGCTCGGGGAGGGCGCCCGCACACACCCGCCGGGGTCCGCGCCGCCGCCCCGCTCTCCCGCACTCACCATGGTGGCCGGGCCGCCGCCGTCCCCGGCCGGCGAGGAACGAGCGCGGGGGACGCGAGGGCGAGACGCGAGCGCTGGAGCCGGCGCGGCTGACAGGTGAGGCGCCCGCATCAGACCATGGCTGCTTCCCACAATGCCCTCGAAGCGAAAGTTTGCAGACTCCGCCCCGCGCCGCGGCCCTCCCTCCCCTCCCGCTCCTCCCGCTCCCTCGCTACCGCACTTCCTCCCCGCCTCACCTCCCACCTTCCCCTCCTCCTCTCCCTCCTCCCGCTCTTCCCATTTCCTCATCCCTTCTCACCCTCCTTTCTCCTCCCTCCCCTCTCCTCCCGGCTTCCCGACTCCCTTCTTTCTCCTCCCTCCTCCCGCCCCGCCCCGCCTCAGATGGCCCCTCCCCGCCTCAGATGGCCCCGCCCCGTCCCAGGTGGCCCCGCCCACCGCAGATGGCTCCGCCCCGCCCCGCGCCGCGCGGGCGGCCCTAGGTGCGAATACACCTGCGCGCAGACCTCGGCATCCGGCCTGATGTGCGGTGCGCGGAGCACCAAGAGCTACGCGGGTTCCGCACTGAGGAGCCCTGCGCGGGGAGCGCGGAAGGAACTACTTCCTTGATTCACCCGCGCCGTGAATGTGATTTCATTCATTCCTCAAACGTTGATCAGACCTAGCTAAGAGATTTCCCCAGACACTTGCGGCGGGAAGTGTCACTGGTTGTCTTCTCCCGAACCACGTAAGGGTGGGAGCATTTGGTCGAGCCGGAACCAGAAGCGATCTCTTGCCGCCGAGTTTTGTTTTTGTTTTTTGTTTTTATCGTGTGTATAAAATCCAAGAACATAGGTCACTTTAAGCAGACCCGATTTTAAGAACTCTCTCCTAAGACTCTGGCGTGGACTTCCTGATCTTTCTTCTCCCCTTGGTTTTTCTTAAGCCTGGAGTTTCCCCCTGGGGCGTTAGGATTCTCCAAACCCTAAATTTTAAGTAGTGTTTTTGAGTGCATTTGTATGTTCTTTTGGTTGAGTTGTTGGTTTTACCAAATACCTAAAGAGATCTGTGACCCTGAAAAGGTTAAGAACCTTTACCTGAGTGGTTTCTGGAAGTCAAAACTGGTGAAAATCCTCCGATCTGCCTAGTACGGTGTGATCCAGCCCAGGTGATCTGGAGATATAAGCTGCATATCCCCCATGTGCTTGCTCCTTGGAAGAAAAGCTATGACAAACCTAGACATCGTATTAAAAAGCACAGACATTGCCTTGCCGACGAAGGTCCCATAGTCAAACATATTATTTTTCCAGCAGTCATAAAGGGATATGAGAGTTGGATCTTAAAGAAGGCTGAGCGCTGAAGAATTGATGCTTTCAAACTGCGGTGCTGGAGAAGAGTCGAGAATCCCTTGGACTGCAGGAGATCAAACAGTCCACCCTAAAGGAAATTAACTCTGAATATTCATGAAGAACTCATGCTGAAGCTGAAGCTCCAATACTTTAGCCATCTGATGTGAAGAACCAATTGGAAAAGACTCTGATGCTGGGAAAGATTCAGGGCAGGAAGAGAAGGGGCAACAGAAGATGAGATGGTTGGATGGTATCACTGTCTCAGTGAACATGAGTTTGAGCAAACTCCAGGAGATAGTGAAGGACAGGGAGTCGGGTGTGCTGCATTCCATGGGGTTGCAAAGAGTTGGACGTGGCTTAGCAACTGAAAAACATCAAGCCACCTCCGTGCATTGCTGAAGCCACATTAATCAGAGTCCTACACAAGGAGCACGGAGGATCCAGCTGGGAACCAGCAAGACACTTTCTTCAGAAGCTTATAACCACTTTTGGCTCAACAAATAATAAACAAGTAAATAAATCATTACAAAGATATGAGTACTAAGCAGGTGAGAACATTAGCAAGAAGATGAGTACAGGTTGCTGGGACAGGAACAGGGGAAGCTACAGTTATTTAGCTGGGGCACCTGGGAACGCTTCCCCCAGGGGAGGTGACATGAGATGTGGAGATGAGATGTCAGTGCGCTGAAGAAAAGGAAAAAAAAAAAAAAAAAGAATTGTCCTTCTCGAAGATCTCAAAGAAAACCTCTGTGGCTGGAGTTAAGTGAGAGGAAGTCAAAAGGTGGGCGAGAGGCAATGGGTCTTTCCTACCTTAAGGCAACTCGTGTACTAAAGCCCCCAAGACAATTGCAGTTTCAAACCTGGAAATTCTCAACATGCTCACTTCCTCCTTGTCCTGATGGCTTCCATCCTTGGTGTGCACGTGGCATCTGCTCAGAGTACTCTAGAATAGGATTATTTAAGTAATAATTAAAACCCGGGCTATGGGATGAGTTTGCCTCCTAACAGAGGATCGGCAATTTACTGTAAATTTAGAAGAGCTGTTTTCTTAGCAAATTCGACCCCCAAGGTTCATTTTCTTCCTACCTTGGGCATTTTGGGCTTCAGTCTAAACTTTGCCTCTCCTGCTTGCTATCTGACTTCAGGGCTCACCCCTGTCCCATTTACCTTGACCATTCTGCGAATCTTCTGCTTTAAAGATGTTGCCATTGGAAAGAGATGGGAATGCTAAAGGTGAGGCTTAAAGTTAAAGAAATCTTGATGCTTTTGTCATGACAGTTAAGTAAAAGATAAAAGCAGAAGAAAATTCGCTTACTATGTGGCCCAGACTAGGAAAGCTTTGGTTTGAGAATGAGAGCATCCTTTGTCTTCCCACATGACCTTGCTGAGATGGGCAGAGGATGCTCTCCTGGGCTGTTGCTCACTAAGGTTCTTCCCTCCAGATTCCCACATCACACCCTAAATCACTCTTGGGGCTGGACACTTTACATAAGTGGTCTTATCTGGCCCTCAAACAGCCTCCAAAAGAAGGAGTTCTTTGCCCACTGTACAGATGAGAGCCTGAATCTCAGAGGCATTGAGACCAAAGCAAGCACAGACAACTAATCAGAGGCAGAACTGAGCCTCGAATCAAGGCACTGAGGTTCAAGTTGATTTCCACTGAAGCTTCACACCGGTAGAGCCACACGGGACACACAGTGGGAATAAACAATGTTTATCCAGAACACCCATGGGTCTTAGTGGAATAGCATGCATTTTTGAGTCTTGATTTCCCTAGCCCATCTTTGCTCCCTTTTGACCTCCACAGCAGGTCCACTATTAAGAAGGCCAACCCCAGGGAGTACCCAGAGGCCCTGTAAATCAAGATGCTCTACTGGGGAGATGGTCCAGAAAGTGCCTTTGATTCTAAATCCGCTGTCATAAGCAGAAGCCAGGAAGCATGGTACATGACACATGATTCAGATCAGGTCGTCTGTGAGCTGATTCGTGTAATTCTGTGCACAAAGCCCTGGTATTAGGTCAACTCAATTTGTGAGTTTCACTTCTCAGTTGGCTCTATAACTGCACATTAACAGAAAGAACAGAGAATACAAAAGCCACCATGAGGTCCACAGAAGGGGAAGGAGGTGGAGTTACAAATCAGGGACATGATAGTGAAGTAAAACACTGATAGTCCATAAACCAGAATACCGACTGTCTGGAAATTGAGAAAAGTCAAGCTGCAAGTTTTACAACATAAAAGGAACAAAGGAGCAGCCAGCTTCAAAGCCAGCCCCACAATTCCTCCATGGCAGCATGCATTTGACAAAAGCCCCGCTGTCCTTCAGTGTGTTCCTATTAGTGTTTTAAGCCATCAACATCCCCAGTAATCCCCTCTGAATTGTCTAGGAATTCAACTTGTCATAGGGAAACTTGTGGTCTGAGGCCTTATGTTTTTAGAAAACTTTTCTTTTCAAAACTGGACTGTTTTATTCCAAAGAAAATAACCTTATGCAATGTATCTCTTAAGAATATTTTCATAACATTTTCAGTTAAAAAATAATATAGGTTCAGTGTAGGTTTGGAAAATACAGGAGAGGGTTATTTTAAAGCCTCATTCCTAATCTTACCATCAAGAAATAAACACTGTTGGAACTTCCCTGGTGTTTCAGTGGTTAAGGCTACGCCTGCTAATGCAGGGGACGTGGGTTTGATCCCTGGTCCAGGAAGATCCCACCTGCAGCAGGGAAACTAAGCCTGCACACCACAACTACTGAAGTCT
The DNA here is from genome assembly GCF_963930625.1 of Muntiacus reevesi. NCBI lineage: Eukaryota > Metazoa > Chordata > Mammalia > Artiodactyla > Cervidae > Muntiacus > Muntiacus reevesi. Next base: position 124,936,979 of record NC_089251.1, on the reverse strand, counting down.
GCACACCCTAGAGCTTGCACTCTCCAACAAGAAAAGCCACTGCAATGAGAAATTCACAACCAGAGAATAGCCACTGCTCATTGCAACTAGAGAAAGCCCTTGAGTAACAATGAAGACCCTGCACAGTCAAATGTAAAATATATTAATTAATTAGTTTTTTTTAAAAAGAAATAACCACTGTTATAGTTGGTGTATTTCCTTTTAGATTTGTATTTTACAGGCATAGAGGACAAAAGTGAAATTTAGTTTTTAAAACAAAAATGGGAATCCTAGCATATGTACTGTTTTATATTCTACTGGTTGTTTTTTTGTTTGGGGCTTTTTGGGGGGTGAGGGTAACAGTTACTGAACAAATATTAATTAAGCATCTGCTTTATGCCAAGAACTGTGTTGGCCCTTGGGCATAGAACAGTGAGGCAGGGGGAAAGATACGAATGGTCCCTCTCAAGATGAGTATGCAGTGCTATAGGGAAGCAACTTTTTTTAAGTAACATACATAAATATATAATTATCAAAAAGAGAAAGTGCTATGCAAACCTGTAAGAAATCCTGACGGACATTTACTTTCCTCTCCAGGATCCATTCACCCTGCTTCCTGAAATCCCAGTTTGGGTTTGGAGACCCAACATATACATAACTCTTCCCTTCAGGAATAGCACATGGCCTGACAGCATCCTGGCAGATCAGAGTGTTGTTCCCCAACAGAGACAGTGGTTGGTTCTGAAACAGGCATATGCTTGGAGTTAAGTAACCCAAACCATCAAGACCAAATTCTGGGGTATTAATTGGAATCCTCTTGGAGAAGTATATCCACTCTTCCCACTAGGTTTGAAGTTAAAGAGGAAGTTGGAGCCATCACAGCCATCTTAGCACCATGAAGAATGAACATCTCTTTGAAGCCATCACCAAAGAAATGGGTCCAAGAGACAAGAAAATAATCAGGTCCTCATGACACTTTTTGAGTCCTAGATCAAGCCTGAATTTTGCAGTTACCTGAACCAGTTTGGCTGGTTCAGTTTGACTGGGTAAGAGAATTCAAGGCATAAATGTGTCAGGCAAGGTTTCTCTGAGGAAAGGAGGTATAAGATGAGACCTGGGGTCTGGAGCAGGAAACAGGGTGAGGAAAGCAGTTGAAGGGGAGAAACAGCATGCACAGGGGCCTGGAGCAGATGAAACATCAGAACACTGGACAAAAAGCTTGAGTACATGCAGGGCCTCAGAGGTTGGATTAAAGATTCAAAATATGAGATCAAGAAATGAGAAGCCATTTAAGTCTTGCAAGTAGAGAAGGGTCAAAACTGTGGTTTAAAGATGTTTATTAACAATCCCACTTGCTGTGGTTTGGACAGCCGAACGGGTGGCAGACAAGAGAGGATTCAGAGAGACTTAAATGGTCTTTACAATGTTTCAAGTGAGAGATGATACAAGCTTCAACCAGGAAACTTGGTAATACATTTTTATGTAATATTATTTTGTGAGAATCTCTCAATATCAATTTCTAGTTAAACACACACATATACAGTGAATTCTCTGGTGGTCCAGCGATTCGGACTCTGCCCCTCTACTGCAGGAAGCATGGGTTGGATCCCTGGTCTGGGAACTTAGATCCTGCATGCCACAAGACAGGGCCAAAAAAAAAAATTTAATGAAAAATACATAATACTTAATAGTCCATTCTTGAGCTATTCATGTTCTAGTCCCTTATAAGAAACCCATCATGAAATTCTAGAAATCTAAGTCCTTACAACTAAATACTGAGATTGTTTCCACTTCTTATGTTATGAATATTACAATGGAAACCTGTACATAAAATTTTTCTCCAAGTTTCTGGTTACATCAGGATAAATTCATAAAATTCAAACTACTGTTACAAAGAACAAACCTTTTGAAGCCTCTCTCCATATATCCATCAAGAAAGAGTGTCCCAGTTTAGACTGGTCTACATTCCCACCAGTAACAAACAACCCAGATAACTCTTGAATTAAGAATAAATTTCAGAACTTGCCTGGTGGTCCAGTGGTTAAGAATCCACCTGTCAATGTGGTGAACACAGTCCTGGTCCAAGAAGATCCCATGTGCTGAAGGGCCGCTAACCCCTTGCGTCACAACCATTGAAGCTCTCACTCTGCAATAAGAGAAGCTACTGCAGTGAAAAGCTCTCATATCACAACTACAGAGTAGCCCCCATTCCCTGCAAAAAGAGAAAGCCTACTTGCAGCAACCAAGATCCCAAGAAGTCTAGAATAAATAAATGGATAAATAAAATAAAATAAAATAAAAGTTCAGTTTAAACAAGGTTGGGGCTTCCCAGGTGGATGCTAGTGGTAAAGAACCCACCTGCCAATGCAGGAGAGTTAAGAGACACAATTTCAATCTCTGGGTCAGGAGGATCCCCTGAAGGGAATGGCAACCCACTCCAATATTCTTGCTTGGAGAATTCCATGGACGGAGGAGCTTGGCAGGCTACAGTCCAAGGGATCACAGTCAGACACTACTGAGCAAATAGCATTAACTTACCTAGATCAGAGTCTGGACCTCTCTCATCTTCACGCTCACTTCCAAGTTTAACTGAGATGTGGCGTGAGTTAAGGTAGTGAGTGTTTCAAAGCCACTAGTGTGGTTTGGCACCAGTTTTTGAAGGGCACTAAATGGCAACCCACTCCAGTATCCTTGCCTGGAAAATCTCATGGACAGAGGAGCCTGATGGGCTGCAGTCCTTGGGGTCGCAAAGAGTCAGGCACGACTGAGCGACTAACACAACAATGTCAGTCAAGGGCTTCCATGGTAGCTCAGCTGGTAAAGAATCTGTCTGCAATGCAGGAGACCTGGATTCGATCCCTTGGTTGGGAAGATCTCCTGGAGGAGGGCATGGCAACCCACTCCAGCATTCTTGCCTGGAGAATGCCCATGACAAAGGAGCCTGGCAAGCTACAGTCCATGGGGTTGCAAAGAGTCGGACATGACTAAGCACACACAGCACAATGTCAGTCAAATAATTCCTGTTTCACTTTTAGACAAGAGTCTATTGATGTTTTTATAGCGGGGGCGAGGATGTCAGGAGTGGGTGCAGTGGAAAAGGTTAGCAGCGTGTGGCTGAAACAAAGCTGTCCTTGAAAGAGATAAACTTGAAAAGGTATTTGGCTGCAAGGCATAAGGACATGCTGCCAGGAGTTGTTCAAACTAGATCCCAATCACGTGGGACCGTAAGTGTCCTTGTTGAGATTTGAAGAGAACCTAGTAACTTGGCCAAGAAATTCAGTGTGTGAATGTGATTTAATTTACTGACATGCATGTGAATTAACACACATATGCATACACACACACACACACACACACATATTCCAATGAAAACAAAATTTCCACAAGCAGTTCCTTCAGGTAATGTCTTTTATTGATTACTGAGAAAGCAGTACACAAACTTTCAAGTTATTTCCATTTCTATATAAGTGTGTTTCCAACATGTTTTTAATGCAGTAGGGATTTATGAAAAGAGGGTGTAAACTCCAGAGCCAGAGCTGTAGTGAGGTTAGGACTGATCCTTAAGGAAGATGGGAAAGCCAGCAAGTCAGATGCTATAGGTTCACTGTCACCCCTACAAGTTCTTGGTGGGGGTACTTTGCGTAGGCTCCTCCCTCTTTGGGGAAAGTCCTGGACTGCCGAGCTCTATTGGTCCCTCCATAAGTTAATTACATCTATTTTCTCTAGAGACCACAAATGGGCTTTAAAAGCATAACTACGTGCATATCACTAAGAGTGGGCTGCTCTAACATCCCATCTTGACATACTGAAGGATTCGTGCAGATATTGCAAATCCACGAGAATGTGAAATTATTAAAGAATGAGGCAAATATCCCTGTGGTTACCTGCATCTCTGCCTTAGAGGTTTAATGGTACTTAACTAGATGATATATTAATACATATTGATTAATACTATTCAAATATTTCTTTATCACACGGTAAATTCCATATTGTCTTTAGAAAATAAAAAAGGTACAAAGTATGCATTTGTGTGTGTGTGTGACTAAGCAAAATGTTTCCTGATGGCTATTGAATTCTTAAAAGTAATCTTTGGAATCTGTGAATAAATGACTTACTAATGTCATCAAAGAAGATTTGTCAGGAAATGAATAAGGTTATTCTTTTTTTTCTGATCATAATGGCAATTTGGTTAAAGGCTAACTAAAGTAAAAATAAATGGAAGGGGAGGAGTAGTTCCTGGGTTTCTCATCTTGTTAATCTGGTCAAATACAAGATACTTCAACTAGAGTAGGCTGATGGTTATCACTGCTTCACTGAAGGAGAAAAGAAAATGGAATGCGGATACAACTTGACATTGGCTGGCAGTTACAATTACCATTAAAAGTGCAGCATATGTCACTGTAGTGGATGCCAACTAAGCTCAAGAGCCTTTGAAACAATTCCTTGAGAGCTGGCCTTTAATCCTTCAGTCGTGTTCAGAGACTTGCCTTCCAGGTCTTGGTTACAAAGGATTGGCATTATTCCTCACAACACTGCACTTTTGTCTGACTTATGCCACTATTTTCTCCTTACTTATTCCCACCCTACTTTGGAATTCTAAATGCTCAAACAACTGCCTTGCTCCAGGAAGCTCTTGTGGCCGCTCACGATATCCAGTGGTGTAAAGCTGATGAGTTGCCTAAGGCATAGATGTGATGTTTGAGCTCAGATTTCTAGCTGGGGAGGAGGGGCTTTCGCTGAAGCTTAATGCCACAGTGGTATCATCATTACCAAGTGAAAGTGTTAATTGCTCAGTCATGTCCGACTCTTTGCAACCCCATGGACTGTCCTCTGTCCATGGGATTCTCCAGGCAAGAATATTGGATTGGGTTGCCATTCCCTTCAGAGAATCTTCCAGACCCAGCGATTGAACCCAGGTCTCTTTCATTGCAGGTAGATTCTTAACCATCTGAGCTAACAGGGAAGCCCATCATCATTGCCAGTCTCCTCTGAAATATACTGGACTCCATGGTTGATATTTAAATTTCATATCAAGCGGAGAATCCTCAGTCCTGTTGTTCCTGATAAGCAACAACCTTTGGTTTTGTAGGATTTAGTCTAACTCCCGAGGTAATCCTGTGGTCATGTGTAGGCTGAGCATACCTACAGAGTCATTAGATCCATGTATATGTTGGGCAAAGAACTGAACCTCAAAGTCAATGACTTCAAAATCCAGGTCAGGTAGTGGAGAGGGTGATGAAGAGTTAGAATCACCTAGTCCTCAAGTGAGTTGGGACAGAAAGAGTGGAGAATTAACATTGCCCAGGGAAATGTGCTAGGATTGTCTTACAGAGGAAGAGTTTCTGCAATCAGATGCCCTAAGTGCAGGTCTGATCTCTCTTCTGACCCACCAGGTGAATTTGGGCAAGATGCTTAACCTCATTGCACCTCATTTGCCTCATCTCCAAAGTGCAGATAATCATCATCATGCCTCCTAAAGGGATTCATAGGGAAATGGGATTCCCTGGTGACTCAGATGCTAAAGAATCCGTCTGCAATGCAGGAGACCTGGGTTCAATCCCTGGGTTGGGAAGATCTCCCAGAGCAAAGGGAATGGGTACCCACTCCAGTATTCTTGCCTGGAGAATTCCATGAACAGAGGAGCCTGGCAGGCTATGGTCCATCGGGTCACAAAGAATCGGACATGAATGAGTGACTTTCACTTTCACTAAAGACACTGACTATAGACCATGGGGTCGCAAAGAGCTGGACACAAAAGAGCTGAGTGACTGGGCATAGGATTAAAAAGTCCACACTCAATAATTATAGTTGCTGCTACTAGTAGAAGTAAAGTTAATTAGTGTTAACTGTATCTTTTTATAATTAATTAATTTATTTTTTATTTCTGGCTGGGCTGGGTCTTCGTTGCTGCCTGGGCTTCACATTGCAGTGGCTTCTCTTGTTCTGGAGCACGGGTTCTAGAGTGCAGGCTTCAGAAGTTGTTGTTCATGGACTTAATTGTCCCAGGGCATGTAGAATCCTCCTAGACCAGTGAATCAAACCCAGGTCCCTTGCACTGGCAGGCAGACTCTCAACCACTGTGCATGCATGCTCAATCACTTTAGCTGTGTCCAACTCTTTGTGACCCCATGGACCATAGCCCACCAGGTTTCTCTGTCCATGAGATTTTCCTGGTAAGAATACTGGAGCAAGTTGCCACGTCCTCCTCCAGGGGATCTTCCCAACCTAAGGAGCAAATCCAAGTCTCCTGCATCTCCTGCACTGCAGGCGGTTCTTTATTGCTGAGCAATGGGGAAGCCCCTCAACCAGTGTACCACCAGGGAAGTCCAGCATTAACTTTAGTTAAAAGCTGCCTTATTTCCTCACTGATCAAGACACCTTTTCCAAAGTCTGATGTGCCTTCTTGAAAGCATGTTTCACAGGGAAAAAAAATTAAGTTAAAAAAAAGCATGTTTCAAAGCCATGGAGAGAGCTGAGTGGGGTGACATGGTAGCTCCGTGTCTCCAGTCAGCTTACCCCCAGCAGTGCAAGCCACACTTGACTTTCACACAAAACTCAGGCAATAAGCAGAGTAATAATCTGCACACACAAGCAAGACTTGGGTGATCACATGGTCTAAGAGTCTTTAGGGTCAGTGATGTCAATGCCTAGGGGAGATGATCACCTAAGAAAATGTCAGCTCACTGTCTGTTACATTCAGGAACTTGTGAGAGAATGCTTTCCTTCCTTTGTTGAAAGAGATCAGGTTCTCTGCCTTCGAATTTCTGCCCTTATAATATTATGCCATCAAAATACCTAACTACATGCTGGCTTTTTTTAAATAATAGTAATAATTAACATTTACTAACTGCTTACTGTGATTCTGGTGGAAGGCTTTAAATGTATTGCCTTATCTAATACAGTTATCCATTGATATGGGTTATATGTTTATAATTGCATTTTTGTTGAAGTGTAATTGATTTACAATGTTATATTAGTTTCTGGTATACAGCAAAGTGATTCACTGTGTGTGTGTGTGTGTGTGTGTGTGTGTGTGCGTGTGTGTGTATTCTTTCATTTTTGGCAGTGCCTCACAGCTTGTGGGATATTGTTCCCTGACCAGGGTTTGAACCCGGACTTTCAGCAGTAAAAGCACAGAGTCTTAACCACTGGACCACTAGGGAATTTCTGTTTTTCATATTCTTTTCCATTATGACTTGTTACAGGATATTGAACGTAGTTCTCTGTGCTATATAGTAGGACCTTGTTATTTAACTATTTTATATATACTGGTGGGTATCTATTCATCCCAAATTCCCAATTTATCTCTCCACTGCTTTCTCTAACATGTGTTTTCTATGTCCGTGAATCTATTTTCGTTTTGCAAATAAGTTCATTTGCATCATATTTTAGATTCCACATAAAGTGATATCATATGATATTTGTCTTTGTTTGACTTTCTTCACTTAGTATGATAATCTCTGAGTCCATCCATGTTGCTGCAAATGGCATTATTTCGTTCTTATTTATGGCTGAGTAGTATTCCATTGTTTATGTATACCACATCTTCTTTATCCATTCATCTGTTGATTAACGTTTAGGTTGCTTCCATGTCTTGGCTATTGTAAATAGTGCTGCAATAAACACTGGGGTACATGTATGTTTTTGAACTCGAGTTCCCCTAGATATACGTCCAGAAATGGGATTGCAGGATTGTACATTTAGATTCTGTTTTACACAGTGGCTGCACCAGTTTGCAATATAGGAGGGTTCCTTTTTCTCCATACCTTTTCCAACATTTATTATTTGTCAATTTTTAGTGATAACCATTCTGAGTGATGTGAGGTGATACCTCATTGTAATTTTGATTTATATTTCTCTAATAGTTAGCAAAGTTGAGCATCTTTTTACCTGCCTATTGGCCAACTGTTTGTCTTCTTTGGAGAAATGTCTTTTCAAGTCTTTTGCTCATTTCTTGATTGGGATGTTTTTGTTGTTGTTGCTCTTGTTGATTTGTATGAACAGTTTGTACATTTTGGAAATTAGGCCCTTGTCAGGCTTTTTGCTATTATTCATCAGTACTCTACATATAGTATTAGTAGGTACTAGATAATGGCTATTAATTTTGTCTTTAATACAAACGTACGGCCCTTTTCATCTAGTATTTTAAGACGTGGGTGAAGCAAACAACTAGCCGGAATTCATTCAGCCGTGAGGTTTTCTATGCAGGCTCAGTCCCTTCTTTATCTATTTTCTTAAACCACATGCTTTTCCTCTCTGGCTACTCATTTCCTCTCTGGTCACACTTGTTTCACTCTTGTTTCTACCCTGGTCGCACATTTTGAAAAGTACTGAGATTGCTCCAGATAGTGTGTATTTTGTTATCTCTCCTTGTACATGAGGAAACTGAGGCTCAGAATGATGAAAAATTGTTAATGTCACCTCAGTGGTAAAGTGCAGATCCGGGGTTCAGATTTGGGTAACTGTGGCTTCTAAGTTCATCATCTTTCCACTAAGGTGCTCTTTCAGCGCCCAGCACGTGTTTTATCCAGACTTGAGACTTCCTTTAGTCTTGTCCCCTTCACTCCCAACTCCAAACCTCCCAGTGTTTTAGAGGACAATTCTGTGTTTTGTTTTGCCACACCACATGGCATGTGGGATGTTAGTTCCCCAACCAGGGATTGAACCTGCACCCCTTGCTTCGGAAACTCAGAGTCTTAACCACTGGACCATTGGGGAAGCCCTCAGCCACAATTCTGAAGAGGCTTCCCAGTCCTGCACACATCGTTCATACCCTTCTTCAGCCTGAGGTATGCAGTCACCACCTTAGACATGAGTCAGAGTCCCAAGGATGGGAAGGATGAACTCAAACCCATGACAAAGGTCCTGTGGTGGGAAGCTATGAGAACTCTGGCCCTGCTCACTAGAGTCACTAAACTCCAAATTTCGGTGGCACAGAAGAAGTGAGGAAGGCCCAAGCTAATCCCCCCCTGCCTAGAGAAACACAGACTCAGGATCACTGTTCCAAGGCCTAGAGTGAGGGCTCAGATTCTACTACAGGCTTTGATTTCAGTCCTGGTCTCACCACGCACTAGCTCTGCCACCTTGAACTGATTGCCTAGCCTCTCTGTGTCTCGGTTTCATCATCTGTAAATGGAGGTATAACATCAACATACAATTCAGTTTTGTTGTGACCATGAACCACAATAATCGTACCTGAAAAATATCTAGTGTGGTGCCTGGCACATAGTTGTTGCTGTTTCAATCACTAAGTCATGTCTGACTCTCAGGGACCCCATGAACTTTGGCACACCAGGCTCATCTGTCCATGGAATTTTCCAGGCAAGAATACCAGTTTGTTATTCAGTCACTAAGTTGTGACTCTTTGTGACCTGACAAACTACAGAGCACCAGGCTTCCCTGTCCTTCACTCTCTCCCGGAGATTGCTCAAAGTCATGTCCATTCAGTCCGTGATGTTACCTAACCACCTCATCCTCCACCGCCCCCTTCTCCTCCTGCCCTCAATCTTTCCCAGAATCAGGGTCTTTTCCAGAGAGTTGGCTCGTCACATCAGGTGGCCAAAGGACTGATGCTTCAGCTTTAGCAGCAGTCCTTCCAATGAGTATTCAGGGTTGATTTCCTTTAGGATTGACTGCTTCCCTGGTGGTTCAGATGGTAGAGAATACTGGAGTGGGATTGCCATTTCCTCCTCCAGGGGATCTTCCTGCCCCAGGGACTGAACCCAAGTCTCCTGTGTCTTCTGCATTGGCAGGTAACTCTTTACCACTGAGTCACCTGGGAAGCCCATGGTACATAATTCAGTTCAGTTCAGTTCAGTTCAGTCACTCAGCCGTGTCTGACTCTTTGTGACCCCATGAACCACAGCATGTCAGGCCTCCCTGTCCATCACCAACTGCCGGCGTCTACCCAAACCCATGTCCATCGAGTCGGTGATGCCATCCAACCATCTCATCCTGTTGTCCCCTTCTCCTCCTGCCCTCAATCTTTCCCAGCATCAAGGTACTTCAAAAAAATTAACTGTTTTGGGGACTTCCCTGGGTTTCTCTGGTGGCTCAGATGGTAAAGAATCCGCCTGCAATGCGTGAGACCTGAGTTCGATCCCTGGATTGGGAAAATCCCCTGGAGGAGGGCATGGCAATCCACTCCAGTATTCTTGCCTGGAGAATCCTCATGGACAGAGGAGCCCAGCAGGCTACAGTCCATGGGGTCACAAAGAGTCAGACGTGACTGAGCATCCAGTGGCTAATACTTCATGCTGCCAGTGCAGGCGGAGCAGGTTTGATCCTTGGTCAAGAACATAAGATCCCACAGGCTGTGCAGTGCAGCCAATAAATTAAAAAAAAGAAACAGTTCTTGTTGATACTAAATGTTTGTGATTTTTTTCTTAGGTAAAAACAAAGATCTCACTCAAACTTTCTGTCCCCCAAGACCAGTAGAGAATTTGGAGTTCTGAGTTTGCCCTCTGTTCTGGCATCCACACACAAAGGCAGTTATTTTTCAGTTCACTTCTGTCTGGAACACTCCCTAATAGGAAGCTCTCCCCAAGAGCACCTCAAAGGCAAGGCACAGGCTACCCCTCACTTTCTCTCCTTTTTTTTTTTTTAACCCCTCACTTTCTAACATAAATGATTAAAGACCTCACAGCTTGTGAAGACCCCAAAGTCACTTCCTTATTGACAAGCACCACATCCATACGCCACCATTCCTTTCTTTGCTAAGCCCAATTTCACTATTCTGTATTTTGTCCCTACTGTGTGCCAGGCACTGAGTTAGGTACATAAGTTCCATTGGATGAAACAGACAGCATCCCAGTGGATTATAATCTAGTGGAGAATGGAAAGTAACCAGTATGCCAGCAAAAACACTATCACTGGAAATTGTGATAAGTTCTATGATGGATAAAATCAGAGGCCAGAGTGTAACGGGGAATCTACCTAGAAGGGGAATAAAGGGAGAGACTCTATGATGAAGAGACATTTAACCTGAGGGCTGAAAGGGGACCTGCCAGGTAAAGGGGAAGGGAGAGAACAGGTGAGTGCTTGGAGGGACAGAAGGAAGGCAGGTGGAGCCTGAACCACCGGGGAGTAGAGCATTTGTGAGGCAGGAGATCCTCCAGGTTCCACTTTTACAACTGGCCTCCTGTTTGCACTTCATGGGACCCTAAGACCTGAGCTTCAGGCTGAATATTTACAACTAGTCTCCTGCTTGCATTTCCTGAGAGGGGAGATAGGAGGGCTCCAGGTAAGGCATTTACCATCAGCCTCCTGTTTGCATTTCAAAATAGAAATAACAACAGAAACAGGGTAAATAGACAGTCTTTCTCTCTTGTAAACATCTTAAGATAACAGTCAAGGCAAGAACAAAGAGGGACAAAACCCTGTTTTTGTTTGTAAAGGATTAAGGGATTGACATTCTCCCTCCCCCCACTTCTTGGGGCAAGGGAGACACTACACATGCTAGAAAGGCTCTTTGGGGTAAAAAGTCAGAATAATGCCAGGCTTCCTCCCAGAAGCCTTCCTGTCAAGATCCATCTTGGCTGAGGAGTGAGTGCTCTGCTCAGGAGAGAATCTTAAGATAAATTAGCCAGAGGGGGACAAAACAAGATGATTGGCCTAAAGGAAGAAAAAGACCCAATAAACTGTCCCCTTATACTATAGCCATGAAATTAAAAGATGCTTGCTTTTTGGAAGGAAAGCTATGACAAACCTAGGCAGCATATTAAAAAGCAGAAACTTTGCCAACAAAGGTACATGTAGTCAAAGCTATGGTTTTCCAGTGATCATGTACGGGTGTGAGAACTGGACAATAAGGAAGGCTGGGTGCCAAAGGACTGATGCTTTTGAACTGTGGTGTTGGAGAAGACTCTTGAGAGTCCCTTGGACTACAAGGAGATCCAACCAGTCCATCCTAAAAGAAATCAACTCTGAATATTCATTGGAGGGACTGTTGCTGAAATTGAGGCTCTAATACTTTGACCAACTGATGCAAAGAGCTGACTCATTGGAAAAGATCCTGATACTGAGAAAGACTGAAGGCAAAAAAGAAGGGGTTGCAAAGGATGAGATGGTTAGATAGCCTCACCAACTCAATGGACATGCATTTGAGCAAACTCTGGGAGATAATGGAGGACAGAGGAGCTTGGCGAGTTGCAGTCCTTGGGGTTGCACAGAGTCAGACACGATTTAGTGACAGAACAACAAGATAAAGGATTTAAACTTCCCAAAAGCATGACTCGCTCTCTGAGTTTGCCTGTGGGTCTTTCTGCATGTACTTTTCTTTTCCAATACACTTTTTCCTTTTCTCCTTACCTTCTGCCTCCTCGCCTGAATTCTTTCTTGACAAGGCAGGCAAGTACTAGGGATCCAGGCCCTAGCTGCTGGCCTCTGTGGTCTAATGGTTTAGGATTCCTGGTCTGGGAACTAAAATCTTGCTCTCTGCTACTGCTCACTGACATTTGCTGCTGCGTGTGTTCCAAATCAGTTGGAGAATTCTTGGTCCCAAGTGAGGCAGGCCTTGAGGACTCTGGTAGAGCTAGAATTTTATTTTTAAAAAACCTTAATTCTTTTACCTTTCTAAACAAAATGGGCCTTAGGAAGCACTGCTATCAATAAAGCTAGTGGAGGCCGTGGAATTCCGGTGGAGCTATATAAAATCCTAAAAGATGATCCTATCAAAGTGCTACAGTCAATATGTCAGCAAGTTTGGAAAAACCAGCAGTGGCCACAGGCCTGGAAAAAGTCAGTCCTCATCCCAATTCCCAAGAAGGGCAGTATTTAAAGAATGTTCAAACCACCGGACAACCGCATTTATCTCCCATGCTCATAAGGTCATGCTCAAAATTCTGCATTCTAGGCTACAGCATTATGTGAACCAAGAACTTCCAGACGTCCAGTCTGGGTTTGGAAAAAACAGAGGAACCAGAGATCAAATTGCCAACACTGGATCATAGAGAAAGCAAGGGAACGCCAGAAAAACATCTACCTCTATTTCAGTGACTATGCTAAAGCCTTTGACTGTGTGCTGTGCTGTGCTTTGTCCAACTCTTTGTGACCCCATGGACTGTAGTCTGCCAGGATCCTCTGTTCATGGAGATTCTCCAGGCAAGAATATTAGAATGGGTTCTTTTGCCTTCCTCCAGGGGATCTTCCCAACCAAAGGATCAAACCCAGGTCTTCCACATTGCAGGCAGGTTCTTTATCGTCTGAGCCACCAGGAAAGCCCAAGAATACTGGAGTGGATAGCCTATCCCTTCTCCAGGGGATCTTCCCAACCCAGGAATCAAATCAGTGTCTCCTACCTTGCAGGCAGATTCTTTACCAGCTGAGTTACCAGAGAAGCCCTAAACATATCTAAAAACACTTCATTTGGAGAAAGATGTTTTCATACGGTTTGGGTGAAAATGAAGCCATCCGACAGAACCGTGCCATAACCACCACCACCACCAAGTGCAGACTTCCAGGCTAGAATCCTTCCCGAGCCCATGGTTCCCGCTTGCCTCTTTCCGGTCCAGGACCTGGCCACACTCCGTGTCACACGGTCATCACTGGGTACATCTTCTGTTTGCTGTTAGTGTGAGGGAAGAAAGCCTGGATCTGCCTGCTTTTCCGGGAACGGGGGCACCGGGGTCACGGGTACCGAGTCTGGCTGCACAGTGTACCCCACGAAGGGGGGAGGCAGGTACTGCCCCTGATGGGGCACGATCTGGCTTGCTGGCAGTTGAGCACGATGTTCATGGGCATGTTCATGTACACGTTGTTCATGGTGCCCGAGGAGGGCAAGCAGCAGTTGGTCTGGGACCTGGTCAGGGGTGCCTGGGACCCCAAGTTGGCCCTGGAGCTGGACTGTGTGGATCATAACAAACTGTGGAAGACTCTTAAAGAGATGGGGATAACAGACTATGTTACCTGTCTCCTGAGCAACCTGTATGCGGGTCAAGAAACAATAGTTAGAACCTTGTATGGAACAACTGACTGGTTCAGAACTGAGAAAGGAGTACAACAAGGCTACTTACTGACACCCTGTTTATTTAATTTATATGCAGAGCACATCATGAGAAATGCTGGACTGGATGAGTTACACGCTGGAATCAAGATTACCAGGCAGATATGTGGATGATACCATTCTAATGGCAGAAAGTGACAGGAATTAAAGGACCTCTTGATAAAGGTGAAGGAGGAGAGGGAAAAAAGCCAGCTTAAAACTAAATGTTAAAAAGGCTAAGATCATGGGCATCCAATCCCATCACTTCATGGCTTTCTATTGAAAGGGAAAATGTGGAAGCAGTGACAGATTTCCTCTTCTTGGGCTCTAAAATCACTTCAGATGGTGACTGCAGCCAGAAAATAAGAAAAAAATTGCTTCTTGGTGGGAAAGCTATGACAAACCTAGACAATGTGTTAAAAAGCAAAGAGATCGCTTTGCTGACAAAGGTGCGTATAGTCAAGGTTATGGTCTTTCCAGTCACCTGTGGTTGAGACAGTTGGACTATAAAGAAGGCAGAATGCCAAAGAATTGATAGTTTAGAACTGTGGTGCTGGAGAAGACTCTTGAGAGTCCCCCGGACAGCAAGGAGATGAAAACAATCAATCTTAACAGAAATCAACCCTGAATACTCACTGGAAGGACTGATGCTGAAGCTGAAGCTCCAATACTTTGGCCACCTGATGTGAAGAGCCAACTCCTTGGAAAAGACCCTGATGCTGGGAAAGATTGAAGGCAGAAGGAGAAGAGGGCGACAGAGGATGAGATGGTTGGATGGCATCATCAGGGCAATGGACATGAACTTGGGTAAACTCCGGGAGATGGGGGGGCACAGGGAGGCTTGGCATGCTGCAGTCCATGGGGTCACAAAGAATCAGACACAGCTTGGTGACTGAACAGTAAGAAGAGACAAATGGAGAGATTTCTCTGGGCAGTCCAATGGTTAAAACTCTGTGCTTCCAATGCAGGGGACAGGATTCCATTTCTGGTTGGTGAACAAAAACCCTACCTGCCACAGAAGGCAGCCAAAAATTTTTAAAAATTTAAAACAAAATGGCACCCAAGTCTCATTAGTTCCAGTGACTAACAAATTCATGAACAGAATGTTTGTCCCCTACCCCTTTCTCCCCTCTCTGAATCCTTTTATAAATGGTGTCACCCATCTCAGCCCTTGGCAGTGAAGTTATTTGCTTACCTGAGCCCCCCCATAAGCAACCCAAGAAATCATTTTTCTTGGAATAGGGAGTTTTCCACATTTACCACTGCTCCCATATGTAATCACTGAACATTTGCCCACATAGTTCTCTTGCATTAAACTACACTTCCAGGCAAAAAGAGGAGTGTGCATATTAGCCCAGAGCTTGATTTATGGTAAAATGAAGCTCTCAGAGGAATAAATAATCTTTTCTGTCTCTGCTGGATTTAAAGACTAGATTCTAACAGTCTTAGGAGAGTAAGGTGTTCGTATAGCTTTCAAAGACCAAAAGAGTGAGCTGATTTCAGCCAAAACATGGCAGGAGAGACCCCGTGTGTTCATTTTGAGTAATAGCTAATGGCATGAACCTGGTTTTCCCCTGATTAGAAACAGAAAGAATAAACCAGGAGCTTGGAATGAACACAATCCACTACTATACATGACAGATGACTGATGGGGACTTGTCTAGTCCAGGCAGCTCTACCTAATATTCTGTGATAACCTGTATGAGAGAAGAATCTGAAAAAGAATGAATATATGCATTTGTATAACCGAATCACTTTGCTGCACACCTAAGACTGACAAAACATTGTAACCAACTACATGCTAGTAAAATTAAGACCATTTTAAAAAAGTGAATGGACTCCAGTTACATGCCTGACAGAGAGTAAGAATGTAATCAATGTTTGTTAAATTGAAATTCATTGATTTGAATACTTAGATTAAAAAATCACAAAAAAACACAGACATTTCTCCCTAAATTTTATTAATAAAAATAAGTGACATTTCACATTAAAAAAAAGAAAATGATAGGAGTTAAGTGTAAAAATGTCCTTTATGTGCCAGAGCCATTCTTAAGAAGTTTTTTTTCTTTTTCTGTAATTAGTTGCCACATTTCCAAATACAACTTAATAAACAAGAAAGTTAACTCAGATTCAGTGGCACTAAGAAATAGGAAGTCAGCCTTAAAAATGCATTCCAAAAAAAAAAAAAATGCATTCCAATATACATTAGGTGCAGACAAGTACTGTTTGATTCTGCTTACACAAGCTACCTGCATGCGTGCCTGCCAAGTCGCTTCAGTTGTATCTGACACTTTGTGACCCTATGGACTGTAGCCTGCCAGGCTCTGTCCGTGGGATTCTCCAAGCAAGAATACTGGAATGGTCTGACACGCCCTCTTCCTGGGGACCTTCCCAACCCAGGGATCAAACCTCTGTCTCTTACATCTCCTGCATTGGCATATATTCTAAGTTGTTTCAGTTATCCCACCTCTTTGTGACCCCCTGGACTGTGGCCTGCCAGGCTCCTCTGTCTATGGGATTCTCCAGGCAAGAGTACTGGGGTGGATTGCGATGCTCTCCTCTAGGGGGTTTTCCCAACCCAGGGATTGAACCCACACCTCTTACATCCTGTATTGGCAGGCAGATTCTTTACTACCTGAGCCACCTGGGAAGCCCATACACGGTCTAGAATAGTCAAATTCATAGAGTCAGAAAGAACACTGGTAGATGCCAAAGGCTGGGGATGGGGCAGGGACTGAGGAGTCAGTGTTTAATGGGGACAGAGTTTCATTTCAAGAAGTGAAAAGTTCAGGAGATGGATGATGGTGAGAGTTACTCAACGATGTGAATGTACTTCATGCCACTGAAATGTACAGGTAAATATGGTTAAAATAGTATGTATTGTATTATGTGACTTTTACCACAATAAAAAACATTAATAAATAAATGGATCTACAGAAAAAAAAAAAAAAAAGAAGTCGGATCAGTAATGAGCTGTCTTTCAGCCTTGCAGGGCCTTGGTGTTACCTTCAGTGAACATAGTACGTTTGGCCCATATACTATCCTGCAGCCATTTCAACTCTACACTTTCAGGAGCCTGTGATGACAGACTGGAGATCTGGGTTCTAGTCTTGCCTTTGCCTTAGGTGGTTAAGTCACTGAGCCACACCCGGTCTCAGGGTCAAGAAGGAGCCAGGGGATTGGATTTAGGCTCTTCTCAGCTGTGTTCAACTTGTAACTTTCAAAGCTTCCACCCAAATTCCCAGGCCTGAAAGAGTCCCCACTGCATCTTGTCCAAATATATGGCACTCCCCAAGCTTGGCTCTCAGTGTTTAGGAACTGAGTGTGGTCTCTGTTCCCAAAAAAGAAGACCTGAGTACAAAGGCCTGAGTACAAAGGCCAGTCAGGAGCCAGGGAAGGAAGATTCAGACATGAAACCATGGGAAGCAGTTGGACTCTTCAAACACCCTCTCATCAAGCAGGGCTGGGAACTGGGTGGACGACCTGCTTGACACTATCTCTGCCTGGATAAGGACTCCCAGACTCCACCCTGCTGGGCAGGAGGGGCTTCTGAATGTTTTACAGGCCTCTGAGATACATTATTAGTCTTTGAATTTCTAATCTTCTGGCCCAGGCTGGTGCATCAAAAAAGTTCAAATTTATTGGGCATTGAATGTGGCAGGCAATGTTCAGAACATTTTGGATGTATTAACTCATTTCACCTTCACTACAAGACCCTCTGCAGGTAATTACTGTCCCCACCACATGAGTAAAGAAGTCTTAAGCCAGAGGTTAAATAACCAGTTTGAGACCTCACAGCTCCTAAAGAAACCTCAAGTCCAGGCAGTCGGCTCTACAGCCCATGGTCTTGGTCACCCCCCAATACTCTGAACCCCCACAGCTCTGCAAAGTGGCTGCTTAATGAATACATGTTGAGTGAATCAATGTTGAGTGAATGCTTGAATGAATCAAAATGCAACTCACTTCAAGATTCAAGATCCCCCTGAGCAGTGTTCCTAGGTTCCAGATTCTCCTGGCCCCTTCCCTTCCTTTCTGGCCCCTTCGGGTTTCTTGGCCAGCAGGTCAATTCCCGGCCCATGGAAGGTGCTTTCCCTTCAGAACTACAGAGCCCTTTGGCTACCTTTGGAGAGGCGGCCTCACCCATAATCACCAGTCCTGCTCACTCAGATTTGTGTTTATTTTTCTTTAACTGATAACAAGTACCCCTGGGCCTGGGCTAAGGAACGCCTGTGTGCCCTGCCCAGTATCGGCATTTTGTTAAAGCAACCAGTGTTCTTTTTAGGCTGTGAACCAGGAATTCAGGATGCCATCAGGCCACACACCTTAACTCTCCACCCTAAAGTGAGCCTTGCCTCAGGGAACATGTCTCACACACCACTCTATCCCCCATCAGCCTCTCCAGAGCAGGTTCAATCTCCACTTTAACTCCATCATTTCTAGTGAAGGGAAAGAGGAGAGAGAAACTAGTATCCAGTACGAATGCTAGGCTAGCTACTTCAAAAACTCTATGCTTTCACATATACAATATTATTGTACTGATTCTACAAGTAATGAAAGCCATGAGTGGCCAGGATGTTTGCATAACTTGCCAGTGCTAACCTAGCCAGTGAAGAGCAGCGCTGGAATTCAATCCCAGATAAGTCTGGGACCAAAGTCCATGCTTTTTCTACCCCATGCTATCTTTGAAGGTGCTTACTAGCACTTCCCCTAGGATGCCAGAATCAATGTTTGGGTAGGAAAAAACAAAACAAAACAGTATTTAAGGACCATTTCTTTATCTGCAAAATAGGAATACAAATAGTTCCTACCACAAAGGGTTCTTAAAAGGGCTAAATGAAAAACACCCAAATGAAGAATTTAGCACCAAGATTAAAAAAGAATAAAAGAATAAGCACCACTACCCTTCCTCTTCCATTATTTTCCTCCTCTATCTCCTCCGGACAACAGGTGAACAAAAAGTGGACCTCACACAAGAGAAGCAGTAACACCAGGCCATTTGGAAGATGAAGGAGCAGTGTAGCGGTTAAAAAACAAAGAAAAGAAAAGTAGGTGGGGTAAACATGTAACTTTACATCCAGACAGGCTTGGTTTCAAATGAATACAATTTACAATTGTATGCTGGGACTTTCCTGGTGGCACAGTGGTTGAGAATCTGCCTTCCATTGCAGAGGACATGGGTTTGATCCCTGGTCTGGGAACTAAAATCCCTCATGCTGCTGGACAGCTAAGCCCCTGAAGCTCAATGAAGACTCAGCACAACTAAAGAAATAAAATAAGTAATCATATGCTAGCAGCAAATGTGTTTTCAGTAAAGAATAGTTAAGTTCTGATTCGAAATTTTTTTTTTTTTTTTGGCCACACCACGCAGGTTTTGTGATCTTAGTTCCTTGGCCAGGGAGCGAACCCAGAGCCATTGCTGGGAAAATACTGAGTCCTCATCTCTGGACCACCAGGAAAACTCAAAATTTTTAAAGAACTGCCAGAAATTCAACAGAGAAAATCACACATGCAAACAGAAAGCAACAAATAACAAAACACAGAGTTTTGAGATGCTATGTGTTGTCAGAATCGTGCCAGCACCCAAGCCTGGTGGGCTACAGTCCATGAGGTTGCAAAGAGTCAGACACCACTGAGTGACTACTGTTCCCATACTGAAAGGTCTTCCAAGGTGGGGCAGTGGTAAAGAATCTCCTAGCATGAGTCACAAGAGATGTGGGCTTGATCCCTGGGCTGGGAAGTTCCCCTGGAATGGCAACCCACTACAGTATGCTTGCCTGGAAGATTCCATGGACAGAGGAACTGGCAGGTTACGGTTCATTGGGTTGCAAAGAGTTGGACATGACTGAGCACACACACCCACACACACCCATGCTAAAACACAAGCACTGGATTCAAAAACAAAATGCAATTCAATTCTATGCCTACTTTTACCTTTTTTTTTTTTTTTTTTTTCAATTCCAGCATAGCTGGTTGCTCAGTGATTAAGTTGTGACGGACTCTTTGAGACCCCATGGACTGCAGGATTACAGGCTTCCCTGTCTTTCACTATTTCTTGGAGTTTGCTCAAACTTGTATCCATTGAGTCAGTGATGCCATTCAAACATCTCATCTTCTGTTGTCCCCTTCTCCTGTTGCCCTCAGTCTTTCCCAGCATCAGGGTCTTTTCCAGTGAGTCAGCTTTTCACATTAGGTGGCCAAAGTATTGGAACTTCAGCTTCAACATCAGTTCTTCCAAAGAATATTCAGGACTGATTTCCTTTAGAATTGACTAGTTTGGTCTCCTTGCTGTCCAAGGGACTCTTAATAGTCTTCTTCAACACCACAGTTCAAAAGCATCAATTCTTTGGAGCTCAGCCTTCTTTATGGTCCAACTCTAATATCCGTACATGACTACCGGAAAAATCATAGCTTTGACTATGTGGATCTTTGTTGGCAAAGTAATGTCTCTGCTTTTTAATATGCTGCCTAGGTTTGTCATAACTATTCTTCCAAGAAGCAACCATCTTTTAATTTTGTGGCTGCAGTCACCATCTGCATTGATTTTGGAGGCCAAGAAAGTGAAATCTGACACTGTTTCCACATTTTCCCTATGTATTTGCCATGAAGTGATAGGACCAGATGTCAATATCTTAATTTTTTTTATGCTGAGTTTTAAGTGAACTTTTTCACTCTCTCTTTCACTCTCATCAAAAGGCTCTCTAGTTCCTCTTTGCTTTCTGCCATTAGAGTCGTATTATCTGCATATGTGAGGTTGTTGATATTTTTTCAGCATGCAAGAAGCTATTCTTTGAAGGTGAACATTTTCAAGTTTATTTTTATAAAAATATGGCAAATGGTAACAAACAAGCTTATTAAAGTGTTTTAAGATTACAGTTAGAGGGAGGCAACATAGGAAAAGCTGTAAATTAAAGATAAAAAGGTGAAATGGCATGGACCTACTCATGGTTCATAACATTGTATAGGAGGCGGTGATCAAAACCATTCCCAAGAAAAAGAAATGCAAAAAGGCCAAATGGTTGTCTGAGAAGGGTTTACAAATAGCTGAGAAAAAAAGAGAAGCAAAAGGCAAAGGAGAAAAGGAAAGATATATCCATCTGAATGCAGCATTCCAAAGAATAGCAAGGAGAAACAAGAAAACCTTCTTCCTAACTAAACAATGAAAAGAAATAGAGGAAAACAACAGAAGGGAAAGACCAGAGCTCTATTCAAAGAAGTTAGAGATACCAAGGGAACATTTCACGCAAAGATGGGCACAATAAAGGATAGAAACAGTATGGTCCTAACAGAAGCAGAAGATATTAAGAAGAGGTGGCAAGAATACACAGAAGAACTGTACAAAAAAGATCTTAATGACCCAGATAGCCATGCTGGTATTGATCACTCACCTAGAAACAGACATCCTGGAGTGCAAAGTCAAGTAGGCCTTAGGAAGCATCATTACAAACAAAGCTAGCAGAGGTGATGGAATTCCAGTTGAGCTATTTCAAATCCTGAAAGATGATGCTGTGAAAGTGATGCACTCAATATGTCAGCAAATTGGAAAACTCAGCAGTGGCCACAGGACTGGAAAAGGTCAGTTTTTATTCCAATCCCAAAGAAAGGCAATGTCAAAGAATGTTCAAACCACCGCACAATTGCACTCATCTCACACGCTAGCAAACAATGCTCAAAATTCTCCAAGCTAGGCTTCAGCAGTACATGAACCGAGGACTTTCAGATGTTCAAGCTGGATTTAGAAAAGGCAGAGGAATAAGAGATCAAATTGCCAACATCTGTTGGATTATAGAAAAAGCAAGAGAATTTAAAAAAAAAAAAAAAATCTGCTTCATTGACTACACTAAACCTTTGACTATGTGGATCACAACAAACTGTGGGAAAAAATTCTTAAGGAAATAGGAATACCAGACCACCTTATCTGCCTCCTGAGAAATCTGTATGTAGGTCAAGAAGCAACAGTTAGAACCAGACATGGAATAACAGATTGGTTTCAAATTGAAAAAGGAGTATGTCAGGTATGTCACCTTGTTTATTTAATTTATATGCACAGTACATCATGCAAAATGCCAGGCCAGATGAAGCTGGAATCAAGATTGCCAGGAGGAATATTAATAGCCTCAAATACTCAGATGACACCACCCTTATGGCATAAAGCAAAGAGGAACTAAAGAGCTTTTTGATGAAGATGAAAGAGGAGAGTGGAAAAGGTGCCTTAAAATTCAACATTCAAAAAACTGGATCATGGCATCTGGTTCCATCAGTTCAGTTCAGTCACTCAGTTGTGTCTGACTCCTTGTGGCCCCATGAACCGCAGCACGAGAGTCCTCCCTGTCCATCAGCAACTCCCAGAGTCCACCCAAAACCCATGTCTACTGTGTCAGTGATGCCATCCAACCATCTCATCCTCCATCGTCCCCTTCTCCTCCTGCCCTCAATCTTTCCCAGCATCAGGGTCTTTTCAAATGAGTCAGCTCTTCACATCATATGGCCAAAGTATTGGAGTTTCAGCTTCAACATCAGTCCTTCCAGTGAACACCCAGGACTGATCTCCTTTAAGATGGACTGGTTGGATCTCCTTGCAGTCCAAGGGACTCTCAAGAGTCTTCTCCAACACCACAGTTCAAAAGCATCAATTCTTCTGCACTCAGCTTTCTTCATATTCCAACTCTCACAACCATATATGATCACTGGAAAAATCATAGCCTTGGCTAGATGGACCTTTGTTGACAAAGTAATGTCTCTGCTTTTTAATATGCTGCCTAAGTTGGTCATAACTTTCCTTCCAAGGAGTAAGCGTCTTTTAATTTCATGGCTGCAATCACCATCTGCTGGTTCTATCACTTCATGGCAAATTGATGGGGAAATAATGGAAACAGTGAGAGACTTTATTTTCTTGGGCTCCAAGATCACTGCAGATAGTGATTGTAGCCATGAAATTAAAAGACGCTTGCTACCTATGACCAACCTAGACATCATATTAAAAGCAGAGACATTACTTTGCCAACAAAGGTAGTCTAGTCAGAGCTATGGTTTTTCCAGTAGTCATGTATGGGTGTGAGAATTGGACCATAAAGAAAACTGAGCACTGAAGAATGGATGCTTTTGAATTGTGGTGTGGGAGAAGACTCTTGAGAGTATCTTGGACAACAAGGAGATTCAATCAGCCCATCCTAAAGGAAATCAGTCCTGAATATTCATTGGAAGGACTGATGCTGAAGCTGAAGCTCCATTACTTTGGCCACCTGATGCGAAGAGCCGACTCATAGGAAAAGACCCTGATGCTGGGAAAGATTGAAGGCGGGAGGAGAAAGGGACGATAGAGGATGAGATGGTTGGATGGCATCACGTATTTGATGGACATGAGTTTGAGCAAGCTCCAGGAGTTGGTGATGGATAGGGAAGCCCGACGTGCTGCAGCCCATGGAGTCCCAAGCTGTTGGACATGACTGAGTGACTGAACTGAATTGATGCATGTTTTAAAAATCTTTAGTATGCAGTAGCTTCTGCATAACTTTCTACTCAGTTTTCTTTTTACAGAGAATGACTTTATTAAAGTTGTATGTCTAGATATAGATCTATATCTTTATCCCATAGGGCTCTTTTACTAAACAATCTAACTAGTCCTTTGCTAACCATCTTCATATCCTACTCAGTGTTCCTGTCTCAACACCAACTAAGGAGTCATCTCCAATTAATGGAAGCTTCCCTGGAAGGTGGACTTTTCCTCCTTGTTAAACTCTGTGTATCACTCAAAGACCCTGTAATTTTAATTAAGATCCAGATAGATTATCAATAGTCTCTGGACAACCGAAATTTCAGCTAATGATTTCTCTCATTCTGTCATCGTGTGATATAAAATCCATTGCTATATTCCTAGTGTTTTTCTTAAAACAGTGCCAGAAACTAAATATGTGAGAAAGATATTTGAATAAGTGAATAAATAAATAAACACATGAATCAATATTTACCCTCTTTGAAAAATGGATTCTTCAGTGCTCTACTTTTTAATTTGACTTTGTTGAAAGCACCAGTTGGCTCTAAGTAATAATCCAATATTCTTTCATTTCACCAGAGGTATATAGAAGAATATATTGGACATTTTTTTCCATTGAATTAACTCTGAACTGTGTGATACTGGGAAAAATTTAAAAAGGAAACAAAGCTTCAAGACTTACTCGAAGTACACACACTTCCTTTTATGTCATTTTGGATGCTTGATTTCTAGACACTGAGCACAAACTGAGATAAATTCTATAATGGTATCTTATTTTCTGAGATGTAAATGCCCCTCTGAATCCTGCCATGCCGTGACTTAGTTTTGAGGCTTAGGCAATAGGCAGAAATATTCAACATTCTGCATTTAATTAGAAGCTTTCATTGAATTCATTAGGATGTAGATATTTTACATCGGGAGATTAAAGAACAATTAAAATGATTATAGGAGTACAGAAACAACTTTGAAACTAGTGAGAATTCTCCTAAATGTGTAATTGCATTTTCAACACAATTAGGTGCTTAATTGTGTACAATCCTTAATTAATACATTTTAACACATAAACCCTTAGATTGGGGGGAAAAACTGTCTTTGTCTACTGCCTTTTGGCAATCTGAAAAATATATGGAGTTTTCTCTCTACCCTTTACCCAAAAGGTTGCTCACGTTTTGAATGGTGAATCTAGAGTATGTCATACAGAATGAAGTAAGTCAGAAAGACAAAAACAAATATCATATATTAACACATAGATGTGTTAGGGGGAGCACACTGACTGAAACCGCCCACCCTGGCCAGGCACTGTAACCATTTGCATGAGTTCTTTTATGACAGGAGGTCCAGATAAGGAACACGTAGCTAATAAGCCACCACCAACCGGCAGAGTTCAAGAAAGGTCAAAAAGTGACACCACATGTCCAACCGCCTCCCAGAATCCTTCTCTCTGGCAGCCATCTTGGCTGAACAAGGCGTGCACCACCAGGAAGGACTCTGAGTCAGAATGACTGGCTAAAGACAACCCGGAAACTAATCCCATCACCATAAAACCCGAGATTGCGAGCTGAGCCGTGACAGAGCAGTTCTCCTGGGTTCCCTTACCTACTGCTCTCCGCCCCGGCACCCTTTCCCAATAAAATCTCTTGATTTGTCAGCACGTGTCTCCTCGGACAATTCATTTCCGAGTGTTAAACAAGAGCCCACTTTCGGGCCTTGGAAGGGGTCCGTCTTCCTGCGGCATACGTGTCGACTGAAAAAGATGGACAACATGAGAATTGCACGTTAAGTTTTATTTGGGGCAAAATGAGAACTGCAGCCTGGGAGACAGCACCTCAGATGGCTCTGAGAGACTGCTCCAAAGAGATAGTGGGGGGAGGTCAATACATGTGATTTCAGAGAAGGGAGAGTTCATGAAATCAAGCACTTATCTTATTCTACTAGTCCCAGGAAGCTGATGTCACCACGAAGGAATTCAGTGTTTTTCTAGATATGAGAAAATGCAAAGATTGGGATCATGAAATTCGTTCCTGAAAATGTCTATCTAAAGACCTGTTTCACCAGTTTTCCTGGAGCACAGAGTGCCTCATTCCCCATCCTGAACGCCCTTTGGGTGTGTTGAAAGTCAGCAGCTACAGCAGCACATGATTCCACACTTTCAGAGGCAGATGGCAAATGCCCTTCCCTGATAAGTGCCAATTTGTAGTTGACATATGGAATCCAGAAAAATGGTACAGATGAACCTATCTTGCAGGGCAGGACAGAGATGCAGACATAGAGAATGGACTGCACATGGGGTGGGAAGGAGAGGATGGGATGAACTGAGAGTAGCATTGACATATATACACTACCGTGTGTAAAAGAGATAGCTAGTGGAACCTGCTGCTAGTGGAACCACAGGGAGCTGACTTAGATGGGTGGGATGGGGGAGGTGGGAGGGAAGCTCGAGAGAGAGGAGATATATGTATACATAAGGCTGATTAACATTGTTGTACTGCAGAAACTAGAACATTATAAAGTAATTATACTCCAATTAAACACTTTTTATAAGTTTTGAGTGGTTCAAATTCATGTAAGTATAATCTGTTTAATATTTGTAAACGATGGTTAAAAGTTTGACATTTTTTACCGTAATTAAATATGAAGATTTGAGAGGACACTATATTGAAATGTACATTTCTTAATTTTCATTGATATACTTTTACAAGTTGGGTTGAAATGTAGCAGGAAAAATTCTTCAAGTAAGTCATTGTATATCACTGATGTCCAGGTTTTATGAAGACTAACAGGTTTTTTGGAAACAGAGGCAGAAAGACAAAATTGTTTAAAACAGTCAGCACTCAATTAAAAAAAAGAATCAGTCAAGAAGCTAGGTATAATTTCAAAAGAGAGAAAAAAATCAATAACCTTCATATATGCAATTACCAATTAGAGGATATAATGAGAAGCTTTCAAATCAACAAAATGAAAACAAAAAAAATCGGGGAATAAATTTAACACAAAATGTGCAAAATTGTAAAGGAGAACCAAAATCACTGGTTAGGGAAGAAAGATTCCCCCACCAAAATAGTGGGTATTTTGGGATGTGACCCTATCAAGAGTCTAGGAAGGTAACTATACATGCTGTGCTGTTAGTAGCTCCGTCGCGCCCAGCTCTTTGCAACCCCATGGACTGCAGCTTGCCAGTCTCCTTTGTCCACGGTGATTCTCCAAGCAAGTATACTGGAGTAGGTTGCCGTGCCCTCCTCTAGGGGATCTTCCAAACTCAAGGATCGAGCCCAGGTCTCCCACATTGCAGGCAGATTCTTTACCATCTGTGCCACCAGGGAAACCCAAGAGTCCAGCAGACATGGGCATTTATGCAGCAGTAACTCCTCAGCCAGCCCTGCCACTGTTCTTCAATATCCTCCTATTGTTTATCTCCATAGAATAGAAGTCTATGAAAATGTAAGACAAAAACATAGTTTATCAGGCAGTCCTAATTAACAGATCATCGGGCATCATAGAGAATTCAGATGTCAAAAATAAAATGGTGCCGAAGTCAGCACAGCAAAGATCCAGAAACTATAGGTAACTTATACACCTATGCTTGGAAACCCTAGGTATTTATTACTAGCTAACTATATGTAAGACTCAAAGAAACTTGACTTCAACCATCTTTGGCAGCAATGTGTTCGACCTATACAAGATAATAAAACAGTAAGAACAGAAGCCATTCAAGTTGAATGGAGTAAATCAAGTTGATTTGTAAGTATAAGGATACTGGAGAATGTATCAGTTCAGAAAAATGACTTAGAAGGCAGTGACACTGTTTGTTGTTGTTGCTAATTTGTGTCTGACTCTTGTGACTCCGTGGGCTGTAGTCTGCCAGACTACAGGTGCTACAGTTCCTACAGGCTACAGGCTCCTAGGTCCATGAGATTTTTCCATGCAAGAATACTGCTGCGGGTTGCCATTTCCTTCTAGGGGATCTTCCCAACCCAGAGATCCAACCCACATCTCCTGCATTGGCAGGCAGTTTCTTTACCACTGCATCACCTGGGAAGCCCTGTGATACTTTTTCGTCAATAATTTTTTCCTACACAATTGCATAGTTAAGCAATATATTATGATAAAGTAACAGTGAAAATGCCAGCTACTAAGGTCCTAGAAAAAGACCTTGATGCTGACCCTGATGCTGGGAAAGATTGAAGACAGGAGAAGAGGACGATAGAGGACGAGATGGTTGGATGGCATCACCGACTCAGTAGACATGAGTTTGAGTAAGCTCCAGGAGATGGTGAAGGACAGGGAAACCTGGTGTGCTGCAGTCCATGGGGTCACAAAGAGTCAGACATGACTGAGCGACTGAACAACAACAAGGTCCTAGTGGAGGAAAGCCCCCTGCCCCCCCCCCCTCCACTCCCCCAACCAGGGTGCAGCAGAATCAACAGGCAGTAGAGTCGAAACGGAATTGAATTCCGGCTCCTCCTCTTAGTAGGCTGGGCAAGGTCACTGAACGTTTACGTCTCTGAACCTTTCGGAACTTTAGTTTTCTTCTCTGTAAAATTAGGATTCATCCTCATTCATAAATGTTGTGTGAAATCAAGCAAACAATGCACAAGGAGTATTACTTCAGCATCTGGTCTGAATCAAGCAAAAATGCAGAAGGAATATTGGTTCAGCACATGGTCCGAATACGCTGGGTATTTTGTGGCATGAGGTTCAGATAAAGGTTCCCAGCATCTACTCTTCAGCTCAACAACTGATCATAATTCTGGGCTACATGTCAGCTTCGTCCTTCCAATGCTCAGGGCAAACCTTGGAGCCTTTTCTGACTGAGCCACTGTCTTTTTGCCTAGATTACTCCCCATTCTTGCTACTATAGGCAAAGAACAGCAGAGTGGCTGGTGACCCTCCTAATACGAGTCAGATCACATTGTTCCTATACTGAAAACCTTCAGATGGCTCCTACCTTCTTCAGTAAAAGCCAACATCCTTGCAGTGGCCTCCACGATCCAGCCCCCACGAAGCGCTCACCTTCTCTGCCCTCTCCTTCATTCAGATCACTGCAGTCACTCTGCTCTCTGCTGCTTCCTGACACACCAGCCTCACTCCTGTCTAGGAACCTCTGATCCAACGGTGTTCCCTGCCTGGGACCCCCATCTTTGATCTCCACTTAGCTATCTTCCACATCTTTGAATGCTTTCAATACATATCACCCCAATCATTCTGACAAGTTGCCCCCTACCCCTCACCTACACACTCCACTTGCAGCAACCTGCTCTGTCCTCTCTCTGTAGCACCAGTATGGGTGTGTGCTCGGTCATGTCTGACTCTTTGAGACCCCATGGACTGTTGCCTGCCAGCCTCCTCTGTCCATGCCATTTCCTTCTTCAAGGCATCTTCCCAATTCAGAGCTCCAACCTGCCTCTCCTGCATTGACAGGCTGATTCATTACCAGTGGGCCACCTGGGAAACCCACCTTCGAAGTATGCTGTATAATTCATCTATCTTTTAGGTTGATTGTCTGTCTCCCACTGCAAGAATGTAGACTCCACAAGAGCAGGATCTTTGTTTAGTTCACTTTTTTTCAAGGATCTAGAATAGTACCTATACATGGTAGAAATTCACTTTTCCAAGAATGGTGCTGTGTGAATAGAAACACAATATATATGACACACATCTCATAGTAATGTTTCAGTGCTTGGAAAACTGGAAATTCCATAATTCAGAACTCCCTATGCCCTAATCATGGTATATAACTTGCATTTCCATAAAGGGCAAAAACACCGAGAAAATTGAGCATCATTAAATGTGGCCCATATAAAATCTGAATATGCTTAGTGCAGACTGGGGGTTAATTCAAAACCAAATTCAATGTGGCCAAAAAGAAAACCTCAAAGAAAAATTTGGAGTGGAAATAGGGGTATAAGGCTTGGTGGGTAGGAATGTGGAAGAAATCTGAAGAAAAAAATGTGGATCATGACCCATTAGCTATAGGCCTGTAAAATACTCATGCAAAATAACTCATTGTTTCTGAAGAAGCTCATCAATACTATGTTGACTTGGGTCCACTTTTCTTGCTAGGGTTGGGGGTGGGGTGGGGAGGGGTGGCGCTCTGCCCTCTGGTTCCCAGATGAGGAATTAATGGCTCCTTGTTCAGGTTATTCTATTGCTGTAAAACAAATCACTCCACAACTTAGCAGCTTCAAACAAGCATTTTATTTTGTTGACAATTTTGTGGGTCTGGAATTCGGGAAGGGCTCACCTTGGCAGCCCTCAACTGGGTGTCTCTCTGGCTACGGCAGTTGGCAGCTGGATTCACAGGCATCTGAAAGTTCGGCTGGGCTGGACATCCAAGATGTCACATGCACTCGGCTGGCAGTTAATGCTGGCCATCAGCGAGAGCTCAAGCTCGGCGGCTGACCAGAACACCTATTGGTCTCAGGTGCCTGGTGTCCCGCAGAGAACCAGGAGAAGCTGCAGGGTGTGTTCTGATCTAGCCTCAGATACTGCACAGTCACTTCTGCCACATTCTATTGGAGAGTCACTAAGGTTGGTCCAGATTCAAGGGGAAAGCACATAAGACCCACCACTCAATAGAAGGAAGGTCTAAGCATTTGCACAAATATTTTAAAATCACACACCCCATCAAGCATGAAGCTGCAGAGTGAAGTTACATCTGATTAGGTCTTATGATGATCAGAAAGCTGGAATTAGTGTTTGATGTTTTAGAAACGGCTCATGTTCCCTGTGTACTTAGCCTCTATAGTATCTCCCCACTTTTCTCTAACTGCTCCTTCCGGCCTCTGGAAACTGAGTAGCTTGGAAGGAAGGACAGGGTAGGCAGGAATGATGGCAGTGGAGGAACAGGAATTTCACACAACCGACTCACTCCCTAAGAAAATTCACATAAGTTCCTTGTTATTTATGCACACTGCATCCAAACTGTACACATACAGGCAACATTATGTCTTTAGTTTTTAAAGTATTGCTAGTTTAAAAAATTTTTTGGCTGTGGTGGCACAAGGCTTGCACAATGAGTCTTTGTTCTCAGGGATGGAACCCATGCTTCCTGAGGTGGAAGCACAGAGTCTTAAGTAAGCACTGGACCACCAGGGAAGTCCCACCTCATTAATTATTGAGTGCCTACTGAGGTCTATGCTATTTGCACAAATTCTTGGTTCCATAGAGTTAGAGAGATGAACACAAGAGCTGCGTGGCTAGACCAGAGTGAGCAAGGACAGCACAGAGGTCAGGGAGGTGATGACTGGACTGTTCACAACTAGGGGGTCTACTGTGGGTGGGGTGGAGTTTTGAGGGTTTTGTGCCCAAGAATGGCGTCATCAGAGTGGTGTTTTAACAGGCATGTTGAGAAAAGGCTGGTAGGGGTAGGAGCTGGGGGACGGGTTAGGAGGCCATTGGCACAATCCAGATGCCAGGGAACTGAACCGTGGTTAACAGGAGCTGGATGGTGAAAAGTGGCCGTACTGGGAGGATGCACTTTGAGGGTAGAGCCACTAGGCTTGTACTGAGGTTTCGGTCTGCAAGCTTGTCTGTTATTTCAACACACGTTTGCAACGTGGGACTCATTAGATAGATACAGCTGACAGACTCCTGCAGCAAAAGACAATTCAATGTCAATAAAATACAAACACCACCAAAGTCCATTAATAATGTAGAAATAAAGTCCCAAGTCACTTGAGCAAAAATTATTTTTATGTAAGTAAACCCAGAAATAAACAAATTTCTGTTTGACCATATGCTTTCTCCCCTGGGGTGGGTTGCCATTTCCTCCTTCTGGGGATCTTCCCGACCCAGGGATTGAACCTGCCTCTCCCGCATTGGCCAATGGATTCTGTACCACTAAGCCAACTGGGAAGTTCCCTTTTGACGCCACACTGGGTTAAGTCCACCAGATGTTTCTACTTCATTTTAGAAGCTGCTTTCTAATTAGCTCCTCTAACTCTAGGTAACAGCTCAAGGAAGAGCACACAAAACCAACGCATTCAGCCTGATGTGGCATTTTCAGGGGATGGGAAGAAACTCGGGTATGAAGGGCAGTGATGACAGAAAGGCTACTCCCCGCCTTCCAGAGGCTCTCGGGCATTATTAGCCAGTGCACATGTTAGCAGGCCATCACCATGCACGTGGCAACTTTCCTGTCATGATTTAAAGTATGTGGTGGGTACAGAAGAAGAGCTTAAATAAACCTCCAAGTGCTGGAAAATCATCTTCCTCTCTGTGACTTAAGTTTTCTTGAATTCAACAAGTTGTGGGATCATGCAAATTTTAATATCACTGCATTAACTGGAAACAGCCTACAGCTATGGAAATACTTGGTTACCATTATATTGTCAAAAGAATTATCATATTTAATAAGGGAATGACACTCTGAATTCTGAAACAGTAAAATCATGTTACATGTAAATGTAACATGAGACTCTATTAGGTGAGTTTGATTGTTTCCAGAGTCTACAAGCTATTGGCCATTCTTAAATGTTGCAGGAATAGATGATAATCCCCCTTATGAGGGAAGATCTAAATAAAAACCCGTTACAAGTGTCATAGGCTTTAACAGCCATACTTTAGAAGATTTCTAAGTTCTTTCAAATTTTGGTTTGGGGACACACCTACATTCATTGTTGTGCATTAATCTATTTCAGATAAAAATAAAATTTACTTTCTAGAAGGAATTTTTTAACCACTTCGAAATGATGCAAAAATAATAAGAGTATCATAAATATCATAAAACATAGACTAAGGATCCCTGTTCTTTAGAGTATATGGGAAATGATTGGTTTGTAAGAAATTTTGGCATCATGTCACCAAAGAAACCACTTATTAGGGCCACCACTGATTCATGACTGGGCGGGGGAGCATGATAAATAGAGTCCTAATGGCCCACTGGAAGGACTGATGTTTAAGCTGAAATTCCAATACTTTGGCCACCTGATTTGAAAAACTGACTCACCTGAAAAGACCCTGATGCTGGGAGAAGATCGAAGGTGGGAGAAGGGGATGGCAGAGATGGTTGGATGGCATCACCGACTCAAAGGACATGAGTTTGGGTAAACTCCGGGAGTTGGTGATGGACAGGGAGGCCTGGCGTGCTGCAGTCCATGGGGTCATAAAGAGTTGGACATTGTCAGGGAATGTTTGATGGGAGGATTCCTACATGCTGTCTCTCATGAGTCCTTTGTCCCTCTTCAAGTGGAACAGCACGCTGCTCCCAGGGACTGAGGTCATTGTGTGAGGCAAGCATGAGTCTCCTTTAGTAAACATTCTCCTTAGGACAAAACAGCTTAATCTCCTTCCCCTTTCTTGAGATATGGATTGTGTCCTGACCTTGTGACTAACATTACCCCTTGTTCTCTTGGTAACGGTTGCTATACATTTGGTTTTCTGATCTCTATCATTCCCGAAAGAAGCTTCTTGTACTGTAGCCTATATATACTCATAGAAAAATCATTAAAGCACCTTTGCTCCATCAGAGCTTAGGTCCCCGGGTCTTTTTTGTCTCTCTCTTTCTCCCTCTCTCTTTCTCTCTTTTACTTTCTTATCGTCGACTCCGTACCACCAGGTTCCGGTCCATTAAAGGACCCCAACAAAGGACTGAGCAACTGAACTGAACTGAACGGTCCTCTCGATCTCAAACACTAGGGTGTGGGGAAACATGCCACATGACCCTTAACATTGTAAATAAATTTCTATTACTTCATCATTTTCCAGAATGTCAAGTTCAGGATTTAAACTCTCTTCAAAGAAAAAGCAGGATGGGGCACTAGAAAGAGGAGCATGGGTTTTGAGGTCAGACAGGCCAAAGCTTGACTCTTCAGTCTTCCACTTGGGTTTGACCCGGGAAACTTTCTCTCAGGCTCCATCTCTATACTACAAATAACAGAACTCATGGTCTCAGAATACATTACTCAACTTTATGGGAAACTCTATGGGACAAGCTTCCTAAGGGATGGTCTGTATGTGCAGTGAAGGATATAGAAAGAGATCTTAATAAGGAAACTCAGGGACTAAAGACTGGTAGATGGGAAAGGAAGCTATATCTCAAGTACCTACATTCCCTCCTGAGAATGTTTTCACAAGTAAGCCAGGTAACACCTAAAAGGGAAGGCAGGACACAAGACCTTGTTAGTCTGCTTCCACTTCCCAAGTAAAGAGAGACCAGCTCACCCTCCAGCAACCTTGGAGACACGCCTATCAGGCCGTCGTGACAGCAGCAGGTCACCCACCAACCTTTCTTCCTCTGCACCCTGTCCACTGAGCGGCCTTCCCAGGGTGACTGGGGTTCTATCTAGACTGTCCCACAGAAACTCAAACGTTAATAAACTGGAATTTCATAGACTGAGACACTTAAGCTATGCCTGTTTATCGCCTGTGCAAAGGAACCAACTCAAGTATTGGCAATGGTATGAGGATATTTGCAATAAGAGTAAGAACTTAGAATAAATATTCTTTGACTCAGCGATTTTTACTTCTAAGAATGCATCCTAAGAAAATAACTGGAAAAATGGACAAATATGAATATACAAGCACGCTGAGTTTAGTATTTTAAAATGTTTAGTTTTAATTGAAAATTTAAATCTTCTAAAAATGTATAACCTAACTTCAACTAATGGCATCAGTGAAATAAAGGATGGTTTAGTCACATAATGGAATAATGGAATACAGTTGTTCAGGCTAGATTATGCTGCAGCTAAAAATCTGTGGTGTTGGAGAAGACTCTTGAGAGTTCCTTGGACTGCAAAGAGATCAAACCAGTCAATTCTAAAGGCAATCAGTCCTGAATATTCATTGGAAGGACTGATGCTGAAGCTGAAACCCCAATACTTTGGTCTCCTGATGGGAAGAACTGACTCATTGGGAAAGACCCTGATGCTGGGAAAGACTGAAGGTGGAAGAAGGGGACGACAGAGGATGAGATGGTTGGATGGTATCACTGACTCGATGACATGAGTTTGAGCAAGCTCTGGGAGCTGGTGATGCACAGGGAAGCCTGGCGTGCTGTAGTCTATGCGGTCGCAAAGAGTCAGACACAACTGAGCAACTGACCTGAAAACCCTTACCTCAGCAGACTAAAGCAACAGAAGACTGAGTAACACCCACTGCAGATCCAGGGCACGTTGGGTTTCATTGGATGGCTTGGCATCCCAAAGAAACTGGTGGTTAAGCCTCTTACCCGCAATTAAATGCTCCTGACTGCACGTCATGGGCTGAAGCAAGTCACGTAGCCTTACCCACCTTCACAGAGCTGGAGGCTGACCGTCCCAGTGCACGGGCACAGAGCTAGCACCCACTTCGACTCTGCAGCCGCTGATGAGGCTAACAGCAGGCACCACTTCTGGGAATGGGCAAACTCTCCACACTACATCAGGTGGGACAAGAAGGCAGGCACCCCTTAACAAGAAGTCTGTAAGTATGTGTCCCGCATGTATACATGCATTTAAAAAAAAAAGCAAAAGTACTGGGAAGATATATAGCATAAATTTAACAGTAGTTTCTCTGGGTGGTTGCACTAAAGAATTTAAAAATAAATATGTTAAATACTTTTTTTGGTATTATCTTTTTATCTTCCTTTTATTAAATTATAATAAACATTATTATATTTTTTTCTTTGGTCACGCCGCACACTTTGTGGGATCGTAGCTCCCCGACCAGGGAGGGAACCAGGGCCCCTGACAGGGACAGCACTGAGTCTGAACCACTGGAGCACCAGGGAACTGCCAATAAACATTCTGATGATGAGAGAAAACAAAGCTTTGGTTCTTTAAAAAAAAAGAAAACCCTCAATAAACTGCTGTTCTGATCTCTAAATCAACCCCTAACCAGCTAAGCCGAGAACTCTGTTCTCCCGGATCTGAATCATCCTGTGTTTCTTGCAAAAAACTGAGCTGTTTGTGAGGGGACCCAGGGCAGGGCTCATGCTGTCTCCATGAGGCTCAGGGCTCTCGCCTGGGTATCCTGAGCAATCTCACTCCAGGGCCTCATAAACTTCAAGACAGATCGTACCTACTTCCTTTATACCAAATCCCCATTACATGCTAGCACATTAAGGCAGGCGTGTGCCTTATAAAGAAGTCAGACGGACAGATAAGATCCATTGGTTTTCTCATTTGTAAAATGGAGAAAACAGTGCCTTGCAGAAGCGTCGCCAGGACTGAAGAGTATGAGGTTGGCAGGGCAGCCAGCACAGAGGCAGCACTAAACTCATGGTAGTTACTCCTGCTGCGCTACGTCCAGGTCAAACAGAACAAAAGCTAAATTCAACAACAGGGTAACAAGCAAGGAACACTTTATTGTATGCATGTTCTAAAAAAAAAACACAAAAACAGAACCCACAAACAGGAGCAAAGAACAAAGGTTTCTAGCTCTCTGGGACACACAGGGCACCCTATTTTATAGAAACGTAGCTAGTAGTACAAGACAAAATGTACTAATCAACATTGCCCTTTGCCTCCCTAGTCAAAAAAGTCTAGAGAGAAAAACACTTTAAATTGTGTTCTAGTATAAATTCGTTGCACAATTAAACATCAACTTACTCAAAGAATTATTGTGTAGTAAACTGCAGAAAATAGAGTAGGCGTTCAATGATCTGCTGACGATTAACAATTAAGCAATAGACACACAAATACAGCATGTATTACTTATTTGTTAAACTCACATTTATAATGAGCAGACGGTTTATCATTAATAGTAACTGGGTTTCTTACATTTTAAGAGATACCAGAGCCAGAAATGAAGTAGGAAGTAATTAATGAAAACTGATTTTAGAAAATAACTCCTTGAATCTGAGCCACTGTGATTTTGTTCCATACTCAGGCCAGTTTCAACAGTTTAAATCTGTAGGTACTAACAAACTGAATGCTGTAGGGGGAGAACAAAGTGACACCACCTTCTAAAGTATAAAGTAGTATGTTTCGTTTATGGCCTCTAGGCAGCAGGACAGAACTAAGACACAGTAAACAGATTTACAGTGTAATGAATGGTCTGCTTCCATCTAATGCTATAAGAGTATATTCCTATCACTTCCACTAATAAAGAGCAATTTTAAAACACGTTTAGAAGGAAGAATTGGCAAGTCTTGATCACGAACCTTTTGTTGTTGTTGTTCAGTCACTAGGTCGTGTCCCACTCTGCGACCCGATGCATATGAGATCTAAACAAAAGGATCTTAACATTCTGTTCTTCGTGAACCCCAAGAGGGACTCTGCAGGAGTATTCAGGAATGGAAAAACTGGTAAACCATTATTTGAAGAACTATATATTGTAAATGACACGTTTAAGAGTAACGCAGTCAAAATAAGGCAATAACCAGAAGTCTATACTTTCTGTGCCCAATCACTAAAATTTTTACCCACCTCTATAAAAAATATTACCCCATTTACTACCTTGCGTGTGACAGAGACAAGGCAAGCCTACCATATGTATGTTTAAAACAAAAAATGGCAGTAAGCTTTGGTGAAAAGAAAATATATTGAAACTTTCTCCTTTCCTTTTCCAGATACCTGGCTCCAATTCTTTCTGACACAGACCTCTCCCTCTTGACTTATGTTAGCTTCACCCCTAAGGAGGCGCTGGATCAGCCTTACGCTCTCTATGAGACATTAGGTTTTTCATTAGGAATCTTTTAAAATTAAAAAAAGTCAAAAAGCTATGGCATATCCTTGACAGCTACGAAACTGCTCAGGACACCACAGACATCATAAAGTCACATTTTACAGAGGCTGAAGGAAAGCAAAACCGTTGTGTAGCATTCTTCAGCATGGCAAGGAGTAGCTCATATTCTCTTTTCCTTTCAGGACTTCAGAGAATCCCCAGCATAGCACCTATGCATGTATGAGCTGAACCATTAACTAAACTAAGCTGACATTCAACACTACTGTTCAAGTTACTACCACTCGATTTTTCTCCTGGATTATGTCAGCAACACACATTCTGCAAAGGACCTAAGGCAAGTTTTGAAAGAAAACATCTTTTTCAGGTGATATAACACAAAAATTACAGGGAGCAACAAAACCCTTCAGTCTTATTTCTGAAGGCAAGTCAACGTCTACTGCAGATCATTCTAGAACATGATGACCTGACCTCCTTTCCTAATTTGTGCCACTGGCCATTAAGACATCTTAATTGCCTGCCTTAAACTGTTATTAAAAACACATTTTCATTAACAACTGTTATTTAAAACTGTTTAGTCCCTTAGTTATGTCACACAGAATGATGCTGTCTTGGTTTGATCCCCTAAAAGCAATGCAGTAGTATTTTTCTATATCCATTAGTAAGACTAACAAAAATACTGCTGCTATCTATTTCAAAATCTATCCTTAAAATAGTCCTAAAGTAACAAGATACATCATCTGCCATCGAAGTGAAGTCGCTCAGTCGTGTCCGACTCTTTGCGACCCCATGGACTGTAGCCTACCAGGATCCTCAGTCCATGAGATTTTCCAGGCAAGAATACTGGAGTGGGTTGCCATTTCCTTCTCCAGGGGATCTTCCCGACCCAGGGATCGAACCCGGGTCTCCCACATTGTCGGTAGGCAGACGCTTTACCGTCTGAGCTACCAGGGGAGCCCGATCTGCCATTAAAAACAAATAAATATTTGAATATTAAAAGACAGGCTCCCCATTTCCTACCTCTTCCCCAATCCTGGTACTAAGTGGCCAAAAACTTTTAAATTAAAATGCCATGTGATAGCAAAAGATTTTGCTAACTCTTCTGGGAGTAACTTACAAGTTGGGAATACCTGTGCAGGACCGTGCTAATAGTCACTACCAATTTCTTCCTATGAAATAAGCTGTAACTAAAAGTCAACCTAGTTTAAAAAGCTTTGGACTTCTCTTCTGAGGTGTCTACTGAAGTGTCACGGTATTTACAGGGGCTCATCTTGGGCTGCAAACAGACTAGTCTTTCAGGAGGACTGGGCTGTTCCACGGAGCGGGCTGCTCGTTTCCCGTCCCAGTCACGCTGGTAGCTGGGTTTGCCATTAGTCATCCCTAGCTGCAATGAGGAAAGTCAGGCGGCCTGTGCGAGTCCCGTGTTAACAGCACCATAGAGACGTCTTGTCCTCAGAGCACACCTGGGGGACAGGGAAGGGTGTGGACTCCCGTGGTCAGTATAGACGCCACACCGCTCACGTGGTGACAACCGTAGGGTCCGCCCATGGCGCGCTGGCTGGGACGGGAAACGACTGAAGTGGAGCACACAGTAAGTGTAGACACTGCCCCACCCGGGGAGGACAGGTACCCTGAAGAGGTCTGTCAGTGGCCAGGGGTGGGGAATGTTCACAGACGCCAGCGGACGAGGAGGGTCTCTGGGTTCCTAAGACCCCTGCACCCCCCGAGAGAGGACGCAAGTCCTCCTCCCTGGAGTCCCTGCTCTGATCTCGGAGATGCGCAGGAGCCCCCGAGCGCCCGGCAAGTCTGGGGGAGGGGAGCGTGTTTGCACTTGGAATTGCTTGAAGAAACTTCTAGGCTTTAACTCTTTTGTTCAGTGTTTTTCTTCTGAAACTCTCGTGTGCTAAATTACCGTCTCGGCACACGTCAGCTCACCGCTCGCGAGACGTCTCGCTGGAGTAACTCCACTCCTCGGGGACCCGCTACGTCGGTCCCCATGGATAGTTCCACAAATGCCCAAAAACACACGTTCACGTTTTGTTCTTTATAAAAATGCTGATTTGTTGTTTAGTGGCTGGCTGTCCATCCACGTGACAGGGACTGTGGAGCTAGAGGGAAGCGTCGTGTGTGGAGGAAGGTGGCCGCCGCGAAGACTCAGACCCCGCTGGCCCCTGCATCAGTGTGGAGAGAAGCCGGTGGCCAGACTGCAGCCCACCACAGGCGTCATGTCCCAAATCTGCAAGAGAAGGAGGGAGAGGACCTGGAGAGGCGGCGCCGGCCACGTGGTCCCCGGGAGGACAGACAGCTGGGACACTGGCCAGCGGGTCAAGACACACAACTCATCCTCTTCTTTCCCTATAAAACCTTCTGGAGGTTTACACAGTGACAAGACAATGTGTTTGGCTAAAACATAAAAAAATGCTTATAAGCAGTATTTCTCTCAACACCTGCAAATTATATCATAATAATGGTTCACTACAATTTACTTTTATTTTGAATAAAAAGTCCACTGGGAAAAAGCCCACTTTTTATATTATGAAACAAATTATGACAGTTTTACAGGGCTTCTCAGGTGGCTCAGTGGTAAAAGAATCGACCTGCCAAAGCAGGAGCCACAGGAGACATGGCTCAATCCCTGGCTTGGAAAGATCCCTTGGAGGGGGAAATGGCACCCCACTCCAGTATTCCTGCTGGGATAATTCCACAGACAGAGGAGCCTGGCGGGCTACAGTCCACGGGGCCACAAACCGTTTGAGACAGTTGAGCGACTGAGCACATATGCACGCACAGCAGTTTTGAAACTCAGGAGTGGCACTGAGGATAAAGCGCTCACGCTCAGCTTCTGTGTCAGTCACTCAGGGATTTAACACAGGGAAGTGCGGTTATTTCTTATAAATGGGGAGTATTCTATCCAGGATAAAGGACCATTAGCCAAGGAAGGAGCGACCAGAGAAAGAGGTCAGCTAAGGCCAGGCAGTGGGAGGGAAGACCCTGGGGCCGGCTCAGGGTAGGTAGTGACAGAGGGGTGGCAGGCCCTCACCAGCTTACTTGGAGACTGAGACAGCGGAGGGAGACGCACTGGACTGAGCTGCCGGGAAGGGCACGGAAACTCACAAACATGCAGTTTGTCAGCCAGGGCTTTCACTTGGCCATGGGGAGCTCATCCAAGGGAAGGCGAGCTTGTCCATCAGAACTGCCTTACACACAGCGTGTCGGGGGAGCAGTCTGCACGGAGGTGCTAACTGGGACAATTAGGCAGCTTACCTTCACCACGCGGTCGGTCCCGCAGGTCACCATCAGGCCCCTAGCGACGTCCATGGACATGTGGGAGATGTTATGTTTTCCTTCGTGGAAGGTTGCTAGAGATGTCCGACTGACAGAGAGAAGAGAGGCCATTTAGACTCATCCGACGGTTTCTGGAGCTGAGGGATGAGTCGTCTTAGCAACATAAAGGAAATATTTACAGTAACAGTGTCAAAATTTGCTCCCTGAAATGTGGCTACGGTTTTGAAAACCAACTATAATTAAAGGATGACACAAAGCCTAAGTTGCAGGACTGGTTTTCGGGGTTTTTTTTGGTCTTTCTGTTTGTTTTTGGTTGTGCCATACGACCTCAGGGATCTTAGTTATTCAACCAGGGACTGAACTTGCAACCTCAGTGGTGAGAGCAGAGGTCTAACCAGTGGACCCTCAGGGGATTCCCACAAGCAGTTTTATAAAGGATTTTCTAAAATTCCCAAAATATTTGATTTTTTTTAGTGGACAGGCTGGTACATTCCTAGACATCAGAACGAGAACCTTTAACAGAGAAGAGGAGCTACACTGCACGAGATCACAGGCTGCAGGCTCCCCGCGAATCCAGATGGGAGAGGCAGTGCCATCCCCGGGTGCTGACCCTCACTCTGCTCCAAAGCCCGAACCCTGGCCCCATCACCAGCTCGCTGACCACACCAGCCTTCCTACTTGGGCATCCACCGAGGTGTGCCCGGCTACTGCTTTCCAAGATGATTCAAAAAGGAGCAGAAGGGGAGAAGGAAATGGCACCCCACTCCAGCATTCTAGACTAGAATATCCCAGGGACAGAGACTGGAGGGCTATGGTCCATGGGGTCACGAAGAGGCGGACTCAACGTAGCACGCGTAGCTGAAATTAACACACCAAAATAACTCAATTGCATTTCAATAAAATACATTTTTTTAAAAAAAGGGCAAGAGAAAATGCTGGTCCTGCCTTCATGGATCTGTCTGATTCAGGACTGAATGGGGGACAGATGTGTCTTGTACACAGTTATCTAAGCACAGATCTCTCGGTCAGACTTCACGCAGGAGAGAAGGTGGGTCTCCAGGGTTTTCCCATTAATAAAACGCTCTTGAGTGTGAGCACAGGTCGAAGCCGGGATGCCTCTGAGAGTGCCCGCTCAGCCACCCAGCAGTGTGCACACAGCCTTGACCCTCACAACACTCCGAGTGGCTCGGGGGCTCAGACACGGCCGCTCACGGCCTGACCAGTCTGACCAGCATCATTCCTCAAAGTATTTGGGAGAAACCTGTCCTAAGTCACAAATCCAGGGCAGAATCCTCTCCTTAGAAACTGTTTACGAGAGATAAAAGATCAATACAGTTGATCCTTAAACAACACAGATTCAAACTGCACCGATCCACTTATATCCGGATTTTTTTTACTAGTAAATATAACAGTGCTAAATGAGCTGCAGACCCCTGGATAGGAGGGTCTAAGTTATACCCAGATTTTTATACCCAGTCAGACCCAGAGGGTCTAAGGTATACCCAGCTACACCCAACTTTAAGTTGTACCCAGATTTTCCACTGCATGGAGGACAGGCCCCTAACCGCTGTGTATGGGCCGACTGTGTACCCATGTCATTTCCCGGGCCCTCCCGCTGCAGATGAACACACATAAGACAGAGACAGGCACTCACTCCTCGTCCTTGATGGAGTCGTAGCAGGAATCGCAGACTCGGACCTGGAACTCGAAGCCCATGATGGGGTAGCTGGAGCGCTTGCTGCTGCACTTGCCACAGACAGCCTGCCCGCACTTCCGGCAGTGATGCTTCCAGAAGGAAGGAGGGAAAGGGGGCGTTAACCTCCTGTTTTAAGGCACGTGGTTTCCCTTCGGAGTAGGGGAATGGGGTTGGGGATGATATGCCCTTAATGATACTGTGAAGTCACTTCAGTCGTGTCTAACTCTTTGTGACCCCATGGACTGTAGGCCGCCAGGCTCCTCTGTCCATAGGATTCTCCAGGCAAGATACTGGAGTAGGTTGCCATTCCCTTCTCCAGTTCTTGAATTATAATCACCCTTAATTCAATCTATCAATTAACATGCCAAAGGCAGACGATTTCAACACTTTCAAGGATTTCCAAATATCCTTGCTTTGTTATTGGTCAAATACTGACTTTTATTCATTTATACTTTCAGCCTAGATGACAACAAACAACGTTAAAACCAAGTTCAAGCTCATTTAGGAACCCAAATGGCTAGACTTTGGGAAGGAAAAACTGATTCTTATTAACAAAAAAAAGTTTGGAAGTAAAGTTTTAAATGTAATTTGCCCTCATTAAGAAACAAATATCCATTATCATGTTTTGCTATTTCTTTTACTCTTTCAAATTATGATTCTGCAAATGAGCTTCAAGAACATTCCAAAATAGTTCAGCTATTATCACTACTTTTTATATATATAAAAAGTATATATATATATATTTTTTTAAACCACTAAAATTTTGTGACCCATACCTTCCCATGCTCTTCTAGTAGCTGTTAACTCATAAGATTAAAATTAATTCTCCATGTTTCCTTTGAAGCAGGGACTACTTCACCCACCAGTTACTACCAGCCACATGTTGTGAGAACAAGGCTAAAGACAGAATATTGCTGTAATTTCTGAACATTAGAATGTTATGAGTGGTAAAATAATTCCTACACTGGAAGTCTTATATCTGATCTTGCTGTAGAGTAGCTTCATAAGTAAAAGTTTATTGACACACACAAACTTCCCACCAATTCCTTACAGAGGGTACAACTCATAAGAAAAGCATTTAAAATTGGCATTCCTTTTTTACTTGCCTGCACAAACTCACATTCAATCTGAGTGAGTGGCTACCTTCAAGGCTGCTGTAAAACTATGCTTTTTGTAGAACTTTAGTATTACATGAATAGCTAATGGTAAGAGCTTCCTTAAACTCTATAGGCTATCTGGAACATGTTTCTTCAATTAATTTACAAAATTAAAAAACAGTACATACTTGAAACATGCTAAACAGAATTGCTCCAAGTACACTCACATGGAACAATCTAAAATTCTTACTATCAGAGTATTCCAGTGAGGGCTAATCTGTTACATTTTATCTGTTCATGGAAGTTTAAGGCTTAGAGGCCGAGTTCATTCTGACTTTGTGCTGGGCTGGTACAAACACTGAGTTTAACAAGTAACGGCTTGTAAATCCATGGCTGATTCACGTCAATGTATGACAAAAACCAGTACAATATTGTAAAGTAATTAGCCTCCAACTAATAAAAATAAATGAAAAAAAAGAATAAAAAAAAAAACAAGTAATTGCCCTAAACTCAGAGCTCTTTCATCCATTTACAAATAGGCTCTGAGGGTTTTCTGGATATCCCTGATTTTCCAGTGCAGGATGAGCGATAGCATACTTTGGGAAAGTTAAGTCTCACTATTACCTCAGGAAAGATCTACTCATATTTGTCACACAATGATGGTGACATCACAAATGTAGGAATTAACAGCACTCATCAGAAAAAGTGTGATTCCAAATAAAATGGTAGACCAATCATATAAATAACAAAACACATGACTAACACAGTGACAGCTGGATGCCAGCTACTCACCTGTCTCAACCCCAGTGTCTTCGTGTCCCACATCTGCTTAATATTCCAGAAAAAGGGCTGCTCACATTTCTGACAAGAATCACTTTCCAACCACTGAGGAGCCTGGGGGAGGAGAAAGTCAGACCCAACATCAGAGCATCTGCTTATTTATACTGAGTTTTCAGAAATTAATACAACAGTTCTAGACCTCACAGGGGTTCTCCCCCCCCCTTTTTTTAGTTTCTCTATGTATTATAGCTGTTTCCATATTTATTCAATATTATGTTTGTGTTTTGAGTAATCTTTGCCATTTTAACAATGTTTTCAAGATTGTTTAATTTTAGATTGTTCAACCTATAGACAGGAGGGAGGAATTCAATTTGCATTATGAACTCTTAAGAGCTGTCCTTGCATATTTGACCTCAATCACTTGGCATCATATACGTGCAATAAAAATAGAAAATACTCTAAAATTATACCAAAGATCATGAAGTTAGGAATAATCTTTTATTGATTGTGAAAGTTAATACTCAGGAAAAATTTATCTGATAAGAGAAGACAATGATGGGAGAACCAGAGAAAACAAACTACACTGACCCTTAAAAAATCATCAGTGAAGATGGTCAGTTTCACAGATTCGAGAGGGTGGTTTAAAAAGTGAGTATCCCTAATTCTTTGTTTCCTATTGCATCAAAACCTTTGGCTTTCCTATTTCTT
The DNA here is from genome assembly GCF_963930625.1 of Muntiacus reevesi. Taxonomy (NCBI): domain Eukaryota; kingdom Metazoa; phylum Chordata; class Mammalia; order Artiodactyla; family Cervidae; genus Muntiacus; species Muntiacus reevesi. Next base: position 124,892,361 of record NC_089251.1, on the reverse strand, counting down.
ATTTTAGATATGGCACTAGAAGTATTTCTACATAAGACAGCCATTACAAAAGTCTTCCTGGAGTGGGGGTGGAGAAGGCACCCACAAACAGAATGAAGCAGTCTAAGACAGAAGAGCCTTCTGTAATGACTGGGGCAATGCTGCAGGTGGGAAGGGAGGACAGAAAGAGTGAAGAGGAAATACATTTCCATGTGACAAGGTTACTACCCGATGTAGAACTGCTCCTTTCTGTGATCAGGGAAGAGAGAAGGGGGGCTGAGAACCCTGCCTGTGAACAACGTCCCTCAGGGAAAACCTGTGACACAGTGGGGCCTGCTGCCAACACCCCAGGAAAGTTAAATTGCAGTGGAAGGAAAGCAGGGCCGCTGGCTAGTCTTAGCTTGTGACACAGGCCAGTGTAACTCCTGCAACACCACCCATATGCGGAGCAGTCGCATGGAACAATCAGCACAAAAATGTCTTCATGGCAGCGATATTCAAGTATGGGTGAGGTTGTGAGCATTAAATGTGTCAACATTTGCAGGGCTTTGCCCAGTGCCTGGTTATACAGCAAGTGCCACATAAGTCCACCAGCGTGCCAAAAGGTTTGTTTTGCTTCATTCTCAACAACCCTAGGAGATGCAGAGCAACATTCTCTCAGTTTTACAGGTAAAGAAACTGTGGCTCAGAGACTGAAGCGACTGTCCATGGTTGGTCAATGGGTGGAACTCCCAGGAGATGCAGGACTCCAGCCCACATCTTTGCGCTTGTCCAGTGCTCTCTATACAGCCTCTGGACATGGTCCTCTTTACTTCAACAGGGTCTCCAAACATGTTTCTGGAGTATGACAACCAATGGGACTGAATTCCTGCCCTCAGGGAGCATAATTCTGTCTAAGGGTCAGGGAAGAATATAATTTTGCTGAGCTGGATGTGACAGGGACACACGGAAAGAAAAAATATGCTTAAAATAATCAAATAACGGACAAAAAACTCAGAAATAAAAAGACTTTTTGGAACATATTTTAATATAAGAAATAACCATAATTCTTTTAATATGATTAAGTGTTAGGGTGTAAGCTCTCATGAACCATTCTACTGAAAGCTCATTCTCTATGGAGAAAAAGCTTTCTTCTGTGCTGAGAAGAGCAAGAGAGAACATTATTCAAGTATTCTGACTATTGCATTCTCTTTTCTAAATCTTGTTCCATCTGCCTAACCTGGACAAAGGTGATGTAATAAGAACCGCAGGGCACTGATAATCTGTTTTGCACTAATGTATAAAATACTTCTCATTCTCTAATCAACTAGCTCCAAATACAATTTTCTTCGTGTGGATTTATTATGGCTACTTGCTCATTTATGTTTCTTGCCTCCTTCCAAAAAGGAGTCCCTTTGATTACAATCTGGCAGAGACTGTCTGCTTCCAACCTGCCTGTGTGGTGGCTGACAGCCACTGTGGGTTGGAAACGCCCCAGTCAGTGTTTCCAGGTGACTCAGAAAGAAATTCCCAGCAAGGACTGTGGGGCTAGAGAATCTGGGGTTAATCTTCTCAGTCAGTGCCTAAGGAAGTCCTACAAATTATAGAAAACCCTAAAGCAAGGTCAGAATCTCATATACCAGAGGCTGCTTACTTTTGCACTTATATTTACTCAGTTGATAAAAACAAAACAACCACCAAACGAAAAAATCCTACTAAAAATATTGCATCATTTTGACATAATTTTCTTTCCCACCAACACTGCCAACCACTGAGACAGTGTTACCAGCCAGTGCGCACATGATTTGGGATAATTGTCCGTAAGTGATTCAGAGGAAAAGGGTGCCCCCCACCCCCATCCTGCAGGAAGCACCTTGAATGAGTGGCCCCCAAAAAGAAGATGGGACTCTTTCTTTCCCTAGAGAAAGAAAGATAACCTCACACTCACATAACCTTGGAGGTAGGAACCCTGCTTCTACTTTCCACTTCTAAAAGGACTTAGCAAGGATGAGAACAGTGGATTGAAATCCAAGTAACTAAACCCTTACAAGAGCCACTAGTAGCATCAGGCCCAGATGGTCTCCTCCCTCCTGATTCACGGAACACATCCTCTCCCCATCCTCCCCGAGTTTCCTGCTCTCTCAGAATTAGACTGAAGAGCAACAAGTCTAGGAAACAGCCTGGTGTACTGCAGTGCATGGGGTTGCAAAGAGTCGGACACGACTGAGTGACTGAACTGAACCGAGGAAACAGAGTGGTACACTAGCCGCTGGTGTTGCATGAAGCTAGATGACAAATACATGACCCAGTTCAGATAAACCTTTGCAAAGGCAGCATTACACATTCTGCAATTCTGAGTCAATCTTACATATGTTTAGTAACAAGTTAGTCTAAGCCTTACCAAAAAGCTTTCTAGAAAATTCAAACAGAGAAATTAACCAGCAGACATGCCATCAAGATTTCCTCTATTTGACTTGTCTTACAAGGTCAGTAAAAAACTAGCCATCAGGACTTCTCCAGATTAAGAACGAAATTTTATTATTTATAGGGTAATCTATCTCCTTCACGGGATTGTAAGTTTCTGGCAGGCAAGAATCTTTATGTATAGAGCACAGTAATTATAAAGTCTGGAAGTGTAATGTCTGTAAAGTAATGTCGCTGGGTTTTTTGTTTTGTTTTGTTTTTTGTTTTTTAATAGACTGAACCCCTCTGATTATGTCCCCAAGGGGATGCTAAAGATCAACTGTATTCAGGGAGAATCAGACTCACGAGCAATCAGAGGTAACACAAAGCAGACATGGGCAGGGCTTGTGGGGAACGCTGCGTTCACGCCTGGCATCCGCTGCCGTGGGCAGCAAGCTGACCTTCACGCTGTGTAAAGGACAGCACTTGGAACACGTCGCCTAACATCACCGTATGTGTTGTTTTTGACTAGCTGCTCAATTGTGCAATCCCATAGACTGTAGCCCTCCAGGCTCCTCTGGGCATGGGATTTTCCAGGCAAGAATACTGGAGTGGGTTGCCACTTCCTTCTCCAGGAGATCTTCCTGACCCAGGGATCAAACCTGTGTCTCCTGCATTGGCAGACGGATTCTTTACCACTGAGCCACCTGGGAAGCCCTGTCACAATATGTACCACAATACAATATCATTTATGGGGTATATGTGCCTAAGTTTCCAGACTTCAGGGCCACCGTTTAGGTAATCAATAAATGCTTCTGAAGTTAAACCATAAGTCCCTAATTCCCCTCACAAAAAAATCTTCTTTGGAATCAACGCCACTCCCTACATCACAAGTTGTAGACGTCACTTGGAAAAGGCAGATAATCGCTATGCTGGTAAAGATGAGAATGGAAATCCTGCCTGGAAATCATCTGACAGCATCTATAAAAAGCCTTAAGAATGTACATACCCTTGACCCTAAGGGTCTATTTTCAGAATTTTGTCTGAAATAAATAATTGAACAATCACACAATGACAAGGTCAAAAATGTTCACTGCAGCATTATTTAAAATAGAAAAAAAAGAGATTGCTTATAGTGTCTGTCTAAATAACTGGAAGAGAGCTGAGAAGTCATCTCATTCAATTATTTCACTTGATGGAAGAAGGAACGGAGACGAGGAAATCAAGGCACTTAAACTCAGGTCTCCTGAAAAGAACACTAGAGTGACACGGACTCAGTGAGACAGAACTCATGGAAAACAAAAACAGAGACTGGGGAAATCCTTTCCCAGATGAGCTATGTCCCTGGTGAGTGTCTCGGGGGTCCCATGACAGGTGTGGAGCAGCACCCTGGAGCTCCTGCCTGCAGTCCACTCCCTGGACGGGCTGGACTGTCTCCAGCATCCTCTCCATGAACTTCCCTGTGAAAATCAGCCTAAATGCCCCATGTGTGTACTGCGTGTCCCTGTGGAAACTCTCCAGTGAGTGGGGGACACGGTGACTGACACGCAGGACCTCGCTGGACAATAACCAGTAAGCACAGCGGTGAGGGGCTGGGACCGCCTGCATCTCCAGCCAAAGGGTAGAAAACCAAGAGGCGGGTTGTGGGACCTCCCCGGGTCAACCCTGCCTCGCTCGCTCTTACCTCTTCTCTGCTGACGTCCATGTTCCACACGGCAATTCCACCATCCGAGGAACAGGAGACCAGCTGCCTTGTGAGCTGGAGATAGCACAACGCCTGCACCTTGTCACTGCAAACACACAGCGGTCACTGTCTCAAACCGGGACACACACACCGTCTCCACGCAGGCTCCAGCGTCTCCCCTCGCTGGGATCAGCATCCTATCACTAACTATTTGGTGTGGTCATCCGGATCCCTGTATACACTTTACCAGGCATTCTATATGTATTACACAGAATAACAGTTACTACGAAATAAACACTACTACCTTCAAATCCATCATTAAGAACTGCAGGGCAGAGAGGAGATGGTAACCATAGTTTTCTGGACCAACCACTATCATTTCTTTCCGGTGCACAAGATTGCTTCTGAACAAGTAGGTGTTCAGAACTTAAGAGGTGTTCACCTCTTAGAGGAGGTGTAACTCCCTTACTTACATAACCCTAAGGATAAGCAATTGAACACGATGGAGATTGCTGGTGTGCACACAGGCGTGCACGCGCACACGCACGCACACACACAGTCTGACAGGGTAAGGGAATCTGCCCTGCTCCTGCATGCTTGTCTGCCTCCTCCTCTGGACGCCCCAGGAAACAACCTCCTGACTTGTAGATTTGTGGGGACAAGCTTTCCTCTCCTCGGCTGCTTTTCAACTTGACTCTGCTCGTAGCCAAGCAACAGACAAGCCTACCCAACGAGGAGGAAAGGGTTCCTCTTCAAGATTAGATGGCAAAAACCTGAGCATTAAAATGCCACAGCTTAGGCGAAGCAGGACTGGGTCAATCCAGACATTATTCCTTACTGAAATTCGCTAATGAGACTGGCTTAAGTGTCATACTGCAGGCCACCTTCCAAGGTCAAAGTCCTCACCCGTGGTCTCTAACCCACGTCTGCCTGAAGCAGACATCTCACAGGGGTGACTCCTTGGCAGAGAAAGGTGGGAGAGAGCCCGATCACGTGGACAGCTGAAAGGATGCGATTTGGAGACGGGGGTCTCAGAGTACTCACACCTCCCCCGCCTCTCCCCAGCTTGGATCCCACTCCCCACCCTCCCCCGAGTCACGCACTGGTGGCCCTGGAGCAGGAGCGTGCGGCCCTTCCTGCCCCCGATGTCCCACATGATGACGCTGTTGTCGGACGCTCCTGAGAAGAGTAACCGTTGAACAGGGTCCCACCAGAGGCAGGCGATGCTCCCTAGGGGTGAGAGAGGGCGGTTAGCTGGAACTCTCCGCAGGCACACGCACAACTGACGACAGAAGGCTGAACCAGGCCCAGCGAGTCTGGATGTAAAAACGCACCTTCGTCGTACAAAAGGGCGTCTAACACTTATCATGAGTCACGGAGGGGACACCGCACAGCCCCTACCCAAGCTACAAGATGAGGCTTTTCAGTTGTCGTACATCAGACTACTCTGAACACAGAGGTGTTTAAAAGAAGATTTTCCTCCTCTATACCAAAAAATTATAAAATAGCTGTACATGAGGGTTAGTTCAGAAAAAGCTTTTGGGGGGGGGGGTGGGAATCACTACCAGTATCTAAAGAGCAAAGGCAATGAAGGTTTCAGGGCTTTTCTGAGATAAAAGTCTGGATTGTTCCAGGTCCCTGGGACTTTGCGGGTGTCCTGCTCCAGGATGCCTCTGTTTAAGGAAATTAAGCGTCTTAGAGGGAAAAAAAAAAAAAATTGTACCACACGATTATGACAGAGAATGTAGGTAAAAACCCAAAACCTACGTTTCACATTCTGTACTGACTAAACTTACTAAATTTGATACCCTTGGGAAAAATCTTTCTTTCAACAGGTATCTCTTTCAACAGATCTCTTCATTGTTCTGCTAATTTGTTTGCCTAGAAAAAATTAATACTTATTAAACCAGTCACACAAGCTAATAGTATTTTTGGTGGGTGTATAGAAAACTGGTAAAGCCATATTCAAAATCAAACCACAAGAGACTAGTTTCTCACAGAAGCTTAACCAAAGGGAAAAAAGAAGTACTGTCCAAAACTGGCTTCAGGGATCAATTCTGCAGAAACCCTAGCCCTGTTTGATCTTATGACCCATGTTTTTCAGCTAGAGCCTAACAGCAGACAAGCCAGCTCTTTCTACATGAACCCTGCTGAGCAGTTATCAGAACTCATTCTGTCCTGAGCAACCCAGAGAACACCTAAGAGCCTGGGATCATGAGACCATGAGTCATAAACAGAAAGTGGTTTCTGCGGGCCTGTGTTTTCCTGCCTTTAGATTTATCTACTCAAACTTACTGTCCTCCCCTCCCCCTTTTCCTCTACAAGGTCACAGACTCAGACTAAATAAATTACCTACAGAGGACATTTAAACTTGCTATACTTAAAAACACTATTTTCATACATCAATCCATCATTAATTCCTTCAACAAACCCCTAATTCTTCAATCTGAACCAGATGGTCTCAAAGCTTCTAATCTGTTATGAAATACAGTCAATCGAGCTTTAAAGCCTTTCCACGAAGCCCTGCCAACTCACTATGCTACAGAAATAATAGAATTCCGCCCAGCCATTCTTTTCCCTCAGTCCCTCCGCAGAGGATGTTTCCCAAATAAAGAACGAACCAGCTCATACACGTCTTCCAACTGTACTGACTGACCTACTGCGTCCTGTTCGATGTCCTAGAAAGTGACAAATTTAAAACAGTGATAACAACCTTCTTCCAAAGGTCCTACCATTTATACGAAATTTTAAAAAGGTCTTCTGAAAGTAATTTAATTAAAAAAGGGAAACAGAACAGAAAGTAATGTCACACAAGTATTACAAATCTAGAAGGGATCTGAACAACATGAAACCTAACCCTATACCTTGCCTTCACTGAGTTTTCACTCTTTAAGATCTTCTGGGACTGAAGTCCCATATCTGGCCAGTCAAACTGAAATCTGACAAGATCTTAGGGAGCTAATCAATCATGAAACCACAGAACCGAAAGCTAGATTTGGATGCCCATATTAGGTGAAAAGGGCTTCCCAGGTGACGCTAGTGGTAAAGAAACCACCTGCCAATGCAGGAGACATAAAAGACTTGGGTTCGATCCCTGCATCAAGAAAATCCCCTGGAGGAGGGCATGGCAACCCACTCCAGTCTTCTTGCCTGGAGAATCCCCATGGACAGAGGAACCTCGAGGGCTATAGTCCATGGGGTTGCAAAGAGTTGGACACGACTGAAGCGACTGAGCAGGCACGCATGCACACATATCAGGTGAAAAACAGCGGTGATCACACAGCCTACCTTCATGTCCTTTAAGGGTGGTAATAACTGAACAGGTGCTCTGTTCAAGTTTCAGCAGGGTGATCTGTCCAGAGTAATCGCCGACAAAAGCATACTGAGTGTCAAAGTCATATCTGTGGAGAAGCAGTCAAGGAGGTATAAAACAATCTCTCTCCAAGTTAAAAAGCAGAAAATGTACATTCTATAAAGGGTAAGCACAAACCTAAAACTGAGAAAAGAAACACTCCACTGAAAATCATACAGCATGGAAACATCAAAGAAAAAAATGCTTTAAGCTAGAATTATCAGGAAGATTAATATTCATTCATTCAACAAGCATTCACTGAGTACCTGTTATTATTTCAACTGATATCCTAGGTATTGGCAACAAAAAAGATAAAAGAGCTGACAGAGAGAGAGAGACATAAAAATAAGTAATCATATTATAGTAAAGTTTTAAAAGGTAAAATACTCAATAATGAAAACAGTCAAAAAGAACTGGAAGAAAAATGCTTTTTATGAAATTATCTCTGGAAATAATATAAAACTGACAGCAAATGATGTGAACTCATCTTTTGGGGGGCCTAGATGATTTAGATTTAAGTGAAGAGGATGGTTTACTTTAAATTGCTGTGAAGGGTTTAGCCATCCAAAAGGCAGTCATTTGGGACGGTAATAAATTTAAAATTTAAAAATATATTAACTATTAGTAACAACTTGTTATTAACACTCGGTTACTCTATAGCCATAGCGGTTCATGGCAAATCAGGTGTCTACACACAATAAGGCAATTACTGTTTTAATTTCAAAACACGGATCAAAAGGAAGACCACAGGCTGAGCCACAGTGATGTGATTCTGCACTGTTTTCTATCAATCCATACGAAAGCCTAACACATAATAGAAAAGCTTATATAGCACATGATATCTCTGAGTAGTCTTCCCTTGTTTGATTCTAAAGTGTATGGTACTATTTTAAGTATCTCATGCTGTACATTCATTTGTACCAAACATTTTTATAAAGGCTCTCAATGGAAGAAAGAATTTCACTACACCAGATGTCCAACACGGAAAGAGAAAATACCATGGGGTGTTTGCCTGCGGCTGACAGCCTTGACCTTGCCAGCACTGAGATACACACGTGATGCAAGAGCGCGCTCTACATGAAACAAATCCAACAGAGCAGCAGAATTTCAGAGTCATATAAGGATTATGAACCCTCCTCAAACACACACAAGAAACCTACAAAACTCCGTGTAGCCCTTTCATGAATTCCAGGGTCACAAATTCTTGTATTCTCTTGCCAGGTCTGCAAATAACCCACTACTAGAAGATTCATTCCTTTTTTCCCCTCTTTACACAACAAAAGTCTTCTCTTTCACTTCAAAAAGCAAAGGAGTGAAGGGAGCGGTCTGCATTAACGAGGTTTAGATTTTCTGAGATTTCTGTATTAAAACACCTATAGCACACCCCAGCAGAGAACAGCAATTCATTTATTACTTTTAATAAACCATTTTTAAAAGTATTTCGTTTGTTTGTTTTAATGTGGACCACTTTTAAAGTCCTTACTGAATATGTTACCATAGTTTTTCTGTTTTCTGTTTTGGATTTTCTGGCCAAGAGGCATGCGGAATTTTAGTTCCCCGACCGGGTATTGAACCCACACCCTCTGCATTGGGAGGCCAAGTCTTAACCACCGAGTCCCAATAAACCAATTTTATACCCAAGAAACGAGAGACAGAAATCCTTCGATTTTATGTGAAATACGTAGGAATCATTCAGCCTTTAGATCTCGATGAGCAATTTAGGATCAGATGCAGAGCTAGCTCCTGAGACCGGGAAGGATACTGCAGACACGAGGCCCAGGAAGAGAAGAAGTGCCTCCCGAGCATGTTCCCGCTGCGGGTGCACATCCAGCTGACGCACTTGTCGTGGCCAGTGCTGATCACCCACTCAGTGGCCAGGCTGAAGATGATCGCCGTCACCCGGTTCTGATGAGCTGCGGGAACAGAGAAGAAACACGTCCCGGGAATCCAGTCTCAGTGGGTGGGAACTGGGGCTCCCCTTCTCCACCCTGTCAGCCTGCAGACTCACAGGCTGGACAGGCCCACCCCAGAGAGTCTGTACTCTGAACAGGCGACAGAGAATCTGCCCAACCCCCAACCCATGATCTAACGGGCAGGCTCTCCAAGACCCTGCCCTCTGCCTCCCTGCAAGGGAGACCATCAGAAGCTACAAATCGTCAAAAGGATAATGCTCAAGAGGAATTCAAATAATATATCAGAGGACAGATTAAAAAAAGAAAAAACCATCAAACAACTATCAGTGAGTTTCACGTGGAAAGCAGTAGTCTTTTCTTAACAGAACAGGTTTGTTTTCTACTGTCTGTATCTTTAGTACTTTGCCTCTTCAGAGAACACTGGCATCGTGAAAACGGCAACTGAAATTTTCTGAAATTAACTTCTCATCATTTCTAAGATGAAGCATTTGTAAAGTTCCACATTCCAAAGTAATAGCTGAGAATGAGGAAGGTATTCTATTACCTAACTTCTGGAATATTTGTATCTCCAGGTCAATATTACGCCATATCAGGGCAGGGACTCTACTTTATGTGGAGCAGGGTCCTGCATACAGCTGGTGTTTAATAAATGCCCAGTCTGATGAATGAAGTCAGAAGCTAGACAGAGACACATCTGATCTTACTCTCAGCTGTACAGGCTGCTTCAGAAAAACAGACGGACTGTTTCTTATAAACTAACCAGAAAACACTACAACCCCCTGGGAATGTGGGCAAAGTCATGAATTCATAAAACATGACAAGCGGTCAACATCAAATAAAGTTTAAATAATTTTAAAACAGAACTATTTTGACTATCAAACTGGCAATAAGCATTTAAAAAGAACAATGAAGACTTAATGAACAGGCACTTTCAATCACTACTCATTAAAATATTTACACTATTGCTGGAAAGAGTTTTGCAAAATAAATCTGGAGCATTAAAAAAAAGTTTTAATGTTTGACCCAGTTATTCTACTTTTAGTAATCGATCTTAAAGTAATCAGAGTTACAGGATCTGAGTCAGTAACCATCAAAGACACACACACACACACACACATATATATATATGAAATTACTTCTACACATATATATATGAAATACACACAGATATATGTAAACACACATACATATGTACATACCATCATATATCTTAGTTTGTGTTATCAAAAAATGGGAGCAGTACACATTTTCAAAAATAGAGGAATAATTAAACTAAATCTGACACATGCACCCAGTGGAACAGTATATAAAATTTCAGATGTTAATAAGCAGGAAAAGGATGTATAAATAACTCTGAAGAGGTAACAGCCTCTTATGTAACTGGGGTAACCAACCTTTTAAAAAGTTAATGTGAAAACCTAATTTTGATCATAAGACACGGTATTCCAGCTTATTGTTGTGTGTATCTACGTGTACATGTGTGCAAATGAGTGTGTGTATTATAATTACCTGGGTAGGTCTTGATAAAGTTCATTTTATTAAAATCTTCAGAAACGTGAAATTCCTAAAAGTAAAAACATGCAATAAGAGAACAGTTATAGTTTTAAAAACAATGGGAACTTATCTTCCAAAAGGATGTAAAACCTAAAACTGGCCATCACCAGCCTTATGACTCAAGATTGGCTCCATAAGAGCAGTAGGAAATCGCTTCCTGGTCCTGTCCTTACGACACTATTTCTCTTGGAACCAGACAAGTAAAGAAAGTGCTGCTGACCACCACAGAATTTTTGTCTAATTCTTCCTCTACAAATGAGTGCTCTACACTTCCTTTCCCTCTAATTGCAAAGGAGGCATCTTGCTAACTTTGCTCTCTTGGTGTCACTAAAAGTTTCTCAGTATGATACATCCAAAGCAAAGTGATATACAAAGACCCATTACTAACAGAGTTCTCAGCACCAGTGAAAATAAGGCATTGGGTATCTGAAGCAACAGAAGGGGCACATTACATATATTTAACACACAAACATACACACACACACAAAGAAATGTAAAGATTGTAGTGGTTTTCCTTTTTTATCTTCCAAAGTTTTTATGGACTGTGTAATACTTTATAACTAGGAAAAAATTAAAAGTATGTGCTTCTTAATGAAAAAAATGAGCCTCAGGCATAAGACTAAGATAAAACTCTAAAGAAACTGCACTACTTAAAAATTCTATTGATCAGTGCTAAATTGGTAAGCTCTTAACTGTCTAGATAATATGGACATTATGAATTGTTGATTGGTCAGGATGAAAAAAATCCACAAAGGAATACTGATTTCTTGTCCTTCATCTTGGTTCTACAAAGCACAAAAATGTATCGGCATTAAATTTATATGTGCTAATCTCTGTTGGGACTCATAGCTCAGTCGGTAAAGAATCCACCCACAATGTAGGAGATCCAGGTTCAAGATCCCCTAGTGAAAGAAATGGCAATCCACTCCAGTATTCTTGCCTGGAGAATCCCATGGACAGAGGCGACTGGCAGGCTACAGTCCAAGGGGTCACAAGTGTCGGACATGACTTAGAGGCTAAACCACCACCACAATCTCCGATGGGGGGAAATCAACAGTTCAATACTAACCGATGCTAAATTGGACTTATATCGCCCCTTTCCACCAAAGAGCTCTAAGGGTTTTATATGCCATCCTATAATGGCAGTAGAGTACCCTTGAACCAGGAGCCACAAGAAGGGTCCCTAGAGAAAGAAATCCATGGCCACTGCCATTCCTGGAGATGCTATTTGAGGCCTGCACTCCTGGCCTCTTATTATGTGTATGCACATCACCATATTCCGATAAAAATCTTCACGAGAAAAACGAGACCACTGGCATTTATTATCACACAACGGATTTACAGCAGCCCAAAACTGGTGGGCATCAACCCCCAACCATGCAGATCCCCCACCCCGCCCTCCGTTCTCACTCCCTATTGTCCAGTGAACTTCTTATGCAGAGCGCCTAGCTTCTTCCTCCCTGGCTCGTAAACACACTCAAGACTCCTTCTAATTTAAAAAGCAAAACAAGTGAACACAAAACCCTCTTAACAATGCTAAAACTTTCTTTGCCCTCCCACCCCATCCCAGCCAAAACCTTTTCTATAGATCAGCCCACACTCGACACTCAGACTTTCTAGCTCCTCAGCCCAGTCACCCTTCAATCCACTGTACCCCAGGGCACCAGCCCACTGCATGGAAACGGCTCTCCCTGCAATCACCAGCTGCTAACTGCCATCCCCAAGGCCATGTTCTTGTCTTGACCTCATCCTCTCTCTGCCCCACCGGAAACTTACTGCCCCTCTAGCTACACGACCACTGTCCTGGCTGGTCCTCCCACCCCTTGGCCCATTTCGCATCACCCATGAATGGTATCTCCCTGGTATCTTAACTGTGCCATGGATTACTCACTGTCCTTTCGCTCTAAACGCCCTCTCCCCACACACCCCTAAGCCATCTCTTAATAAATGATAGCACCATCCACCAGACACTCAAGCCAAAAACCCAGCTGACACCTGACTTGCTCCTCTCCCCACCGCTGCACCCGACCTGCCATAGCTGCAGCTCAAGACGTCTGCTTCTGTCCATCATCACTGCCACAACCTTCTCACCCAGAGAGTGACAACAACTGATATTTCTGCCTCCATTTTTAAAATTTTTGTGGCAATATAATTGATTTACAATGTGTGTTAGTCTGCGCTGTACAACAGAGCTGAACAAGCACACATATATAATCCACTCTTTTTAGTTCCTTTCCATTATAGGTCATTACAGAGTACTGAGTAGAGTTCCCTGTGCTATACGGTATATTATTATTGACCTATTTTATATATAAAAGTGTGTATATTATCAACCCCAATGTCTCAACTTATTTCTCCCCTCTAGTTCCCCCTCTGCTAACAACAAAATCTGTTTTCTACATCTGTGACTCTATTTCTGTCTTGTAAATAGATTCATTTGTACCATGTTTTACCATGTACATGTAAGTGACATCATATATTTGTCTTTCTCCATCTGGTTTACTTTGTATGATAATCGCTAGGTCCATCCATGTTGCTGCAAATGGCATTATTTCATTTTTTACGGCTGAGTAATATTCCATCTTCTTTATCCATTCATCTTTCAATGGACAGTTAGGTTGCTTCTATTGTATACAGTGTTGCAATGAACACTGGGGTATATGTATCTTTTCGAATTAGAGTTTTCTCTGGATATATGCCCAGGAGTGGGATTGCTAGATCACATGGTGGTTCTACTTTTAGTTTTTTAATGAACTGCCATACTGTTTTCCACAATGGTTGTACCAATTTATATTCCCATTAACACTGTAGAAGGGTTCCCTTTTCTCCACACTCTTTGCAGCATTTATTGTTCACAGATTTTTTGATGATGGCCATTGTGAGGTGATATCTCATTGCAGTTTTGATATGTATTTCTCTAATAATTATTGATGTTGAGCATCTTTTCATGTGCCTCCTGGCCATCTGTATGTTTTCTTTGCAGTAATATCTATTTAGATCTTCTGGCCATTTTCTGATTGGGTTTTTGGTTTTTTTTAACACAGAGTTGCACAAGCTGTTTGTATATTTTGAAGATTAATCCCTTGTCAGTAGCTTCATTTGCAAATTTCTCCCATTCTGTGGGCTGTCTTTTTGTTTTATGGTTTCCTTTGGTTTGAGAATCTTTTAAGTTTAATTAGGTCCCAAGTGTTTATTTTTGCTTTTATTTTCTTTACTCTAGGAGGTCGATCACAAAAGACATTGAATGCAATTCATGTCAAAGAATGTTCTGCCTATGTTTTCCTCTAAGAGTTTTATAGTGTCTGGCCTTATACTTGCATTTAGATCTTTGATCCATTTTGAGTTTATTTTTGTTTATGGTGTTAGAGAGTAGGTTGGTTGTTTTTTTTTTTTTTAGCTGCACTGCATGGCTTGTAGGACCTTGGTTCCCTAACCAGAGAAGGAAGAACCCAGGCCCTTAGCAATGAAAAGGCTGAGTATTAACCACTGGACCACCCTCCCACCTCCACTCTTGTTGCCCTCCAATCCGTTCCCCACTGAGCAGCCAGGGGGATCTTTGTAAATTAAATGACACCATTCTTCTGCTGAAAACCCTGGAAGAGCTTCCCATGGGTTTACAAAACTGAAAACCTCACCTAGACCCACAAGGCCTTGAATGACCTGCTCTCAGCCCACCTGGCCCATCACCCTAGTGCTGCCCGGTCACTCAGCACCAGCCAGCCAAGAGGACATTCTGCAAGTCCTCAGACCCACAGACACCTCCTACCTCGCGCCTCCACACATGCCTTCACTCCTAGAAAACCTGCTCTGCCTGGCTGTCTCCTGCCTGCCCTTCAGGCCTTGGCGGGACCTCAGAGCCTTGGAGCAGCCCTCCTTCCTGCCGATCCTGTCTGCTGGGCGCGGGGCCACACACCTCTCTGCACCTTCTCCTTCCCACCGCACCCAACACAACCTGCAATGCGATGCTGACTTGTATATTACCTGTTCTTCTTACTAGTCCAAAAGACCCCTGGGAGCAGAGCCCACGTCTCCTTCCTTCTTAATTAGCATTCTACAGAATGCCCAGTGCTGAGTAAAATCTGAACGCAAGGCTCTCTCTGCCCTTCTCCAGCCACCTCTTCAGTCTTACGTGTTTCATGCTGCCAAGCCGCTTCATTCTTGTTCTCTGCACACACTCTGACCTTGCAAACCCCTCTGTCTTTGCTCATACAGTCCTCTGTGTCTGGAAGTCCTCCTCCTCTCCTGGTTAACTCCTCGCCACCCTCCAGGGTTTAGCACAGTTGCAGGCTGGCCCTGCCACTCTCTCCGGCCAGGTGAGTCCAGGTGCCGGTCTGTGCATTCTTCACTTGACCTGTGATGGAACCCCACTAGCTAAATCTTACTTATTGCTACCATTCCCAGTTCCGTAAAACAGTGCTACTCAAAATGAGGTCTGTGGACCACTGGTCCTGAATAAAGAAGCAGAAAAATAGGGAATAAATATTCAGAAAACTTTCCAGCAATTTAATATCGTCATGACAAGTGCTCGGGGAAGGTGCAGTGGGATGACCCAGAGGGATGGGATGGGGAGGGAGGTGGGAGGAGGGTTCAGGATGAGGAACACATGTAAATCCATGGCTGATTCATGTCAATGTATGGCAAAAACCACTACAATATTGTAAAGTAATTAGCCTCCAACTAATAAAATAAGTAAATAAATAATAAAAGAAAAAAGAAAAAAAAAATAATATTGTCATGACATCCAAGTGGATAAAGTTAAAAGTGAAAGTCATCCAGTCATGTCCAACTCTTTGCGACCCCACGGACTGTAGCCTCTGTCCACAGAATTTTCCAGGCAAAAATACTGGGGTGGGTTGCCATTCCCTTCTCCAAGGGATCTTACCGACCCAGGGGTCAAACCTGGGTCTCCTGCATTGCAGGCAGATTACCATCTGAGCCACCATGAATCCTTACAAATTTTCTCACTCAATAATGTAATATTCAAATTATCAATCCAGCAAACTAAACTCAAAGCAAACCGAAGGAAAAATAAGAGCTGAAACACATTATCAGAGAATAGAAAAATTAATAGAGAAAACAAATCAACAGAGAATGAATGAAAACTGGTTTTTTGAAAAAAAAAAAACTAACAAAATTGACAAACATGTAGCAAGAGTGGTGGAAATAAAAAAGAGAAACGACTCAAACTACTAAACTCAGGAATGAAAAGGGGACTATTAAATCTTACAGAAATAAGAAGGACTAAAAAGGCTGCTATGAACAATTATATGCCAACAAATGAGATAAGATAGATACCACTTCACACTAACTAGGCAACAAAACCAGAAAATAATAAGTGTTGGTAAATATGTAAAAATTCGGAATCTTTATAGATTGCCAGTGGGAATGTAAAATGGTATAGCAACTTTGGAAAACAGTTTGGCAGTTCTGTAAAAAATTAAAACACAGAGTTACCATATGACCCACAATTCCATTCCTAGATGTGTATACCCAATAAAATGGAAAACTCGGGTTCACACATAAACTTTTATGTGACTGTTCATAGCAACACTATTCATAATAGCCAAAAGGTAGAAATAACCCAACTACCGATCAACTAATGAATGGATAAACAAAGTGTGGCATATAACAGAATATTATTGCACCACAAAAAGGACTGAAGTATTAATTCAAGCTGCAACATAGATGAACCTTGAAAATATGATGCTAAGTGAAAGAAGCCAAATATAAAAGGTTATACATTTTATGATTCTATTTACATAAAATGTTTAGAATGAACTCAGAAATTATATTACTGACTGCTAGGAACTGAAGGAAGGGGTAATGCAGAGTGATTGCTAAAGGATACTGATTTATTTTTGGGGGTGGGAGGCACTGATAAAAATAATCTAGACTATTAACGGTTGCATAATCTTGAAACTATACTATAAAACCACTGAACCGCACTTGTTAAGCTGGTGAATTTTATGGTATATGAAGTGTATCTCAATGAAATATATGCACACACACCTTGTGGCTCTGACAGTAAAAAATCTGCCTGCAATGAGGGAGATCCAAGTTCAATCCCTGGGTCGGGAAGATGCCCTGGAGAAGGCAACGGCAGTCCACTCCAGTATTCTTGCCTGGGGAATCCCGTGAACAGAGGAGCCTGGCAGGCTACAGTCCTTGGGGTCGCAAAGTTGGACACGACTGAGTGACTACACTTTCACTTTCAATCTTCCAACTATACTATAAAACCAGTGAATTGCACACTTTAGTGAATTTTATGGTATATGAATTACATCTTAATGAAATATATGCATACACACACATACAATTAGACTTACAAAAACACCAATCTCTAATGAATTGAAAATTTAAATATCTGGTTCTTCACCAAAGATGGTTTGAGAAGCACTGCCTCAAAGAGTTACACGAGTTGTTGGCTGAATGACTAGTCCCTGATCTTGTTCTTCTTCTCCCTCCTTTGTCATACACACACACACACGCGCGTGTGCGTGATCTCCCCCACGTCCTCCTTGCCCCAGTCTCCTCCTTCATGGGCTCAGGGATGGGGGCTGCCATGGGACTCATGACAATGTACAAAGGCTGTGCACTGTGGGTTAGCCTGAGAATCAGCCATCAATCATCAGAGCTCCGTGGAGCTACAGCTGGTCCCTGACTTAGGATGGTTCAACTTAGGATTTTTCAGTTTTACAATGGTGTAAAAGTGATACACATTCAGTAGAAACTGTACTTTGAGTTTTGAATGTTCATCTTTTCCCAGACGGGTGATAAGCGTACGATCCTCTCTCGTGATGCTGAATAAGGGCAGCCACAGTCCCTACTCAGCGTCCTGAGGGTGAACAATCGACACACAACCATTCTGGACTCAATCATTCTGTCTTTCCCTTTCAGTACCGTATTCGATAAATTACATGAGATACTCAATACTTTAGTATAAAACAGGTTTTGTGTTAGATGACTTCATACAACGGTAGGCTAATGTCAGTGTTCTGAGCATGTTTAAAGTGGGTGAGGCTAATCTATGATATTTGGTAGATTAGGTGTATTAAATGTATTTTCAACTTATGATATTTTCAACTTACAATGGGTTTATCAGAACAAAGCCTCATCATAAGTCAAGGAAAATCTGGAGTTTATTAATTTATTAATTAATGCTAGTTAATTCTAGCATTAACTAGAATTAATCCATTTTGGGGTCTACCATCTGTACTGAATGAAACATTTCCTAATGCCAAACAACTGGGCATTCTTTGTTAACTTTATTTAAACTGTCCAACGGTGAACATGGGGAGATCAATGCAATGAATACATTCTGGAAGCTACCTACCATCACGGCTCCATTATCCTGGCCCACAAATATCCGTCTGCTATCATGATGGTAAGCCATAGCAGAGCAGGGAGCTGCCAGAAAGACAAAGACCATGTTACGAGCAGAGCTAAGCACGTTAAGTCATTGTTCAAGGCACGTTATTAAAAAGAGCTATACAACTTAGGTTTTAAAAAAAAAAAAAAAAAAAGAGGGCAAAGATGTTTTATTTTAAAAAATATTATTAAACTTCTTTCTGCTGTTTTAGTTTCAAATTTTAGCTTTAATAACCTTCCAAGTTACTTTTATGACTTTGGGTGAAGCGAGTCAGCATGAAGTTTCATCTGGTTGAAATTCCTGTTTCTGGAAAGGTGCGGGGACCAGTGTTTAAAGAAGGTGATCTGCCACCCAAGCTCTGTGGGTCATCCTCCCCCTCCTCCCTTCCCCATCACAGGCCAAACAGTGGCAGGCATCTGTGGAAAGAGAGGTGTCCAGTACCACAATTCCCATTCCAAGGCATGTGAGCAGACTGGGAGGCTACTTTGGGATTATTTGTTGTTGTTTTTTCCCCCAATGGTCAAAAAAGTTCCAGTTTGCAGTGACTCATACAATCCCAGTTTGTTTCTTTGTCCAAAGCAGTGTCATGTGACTCGGAGAGCCTGACTCTTCCCATAGACACAACCCTTCCAGGTTCCACCTATATTTCTTCCAAAACGCGTCGGCCAGAGAATAAGTTTCAGAAAGGAGAAACTTTAAATAACTTCCTTCTTCTAAAAATCAAAATTAAAGTGATTTAGAAAACGGAACACTTGGAAAAAGAAATACTCCGGTTCACTTCAGCCTTAAGAATTTTAATTGACCACAGAAAGAAATGAATGCCAGGAAACAAACAAACTCGAGCTTACTTTGAAATAAAACGTCTTCTAAAAAAGTAAAAGAGAAAAATCCTACAAATGAAGTAACCACTTGAAAACAGTTTAAAGGTCTTTAACTACCATGGCAGATATTCTCCACCAAAGGAAGAAAACTGGAAGAAATGCAGGATTGTACTCAAAGGCAGAAACATAGTTAGCTACATGATCAGACTATAGAAAAAGATTATTTCAGTTGCATTCCAAGAATTGTCTTGTTGAAATGTAGATATTAAAATTGTCTACACACCTAACAATCAGAACAGACTACAAGTTTGTACACCCTTATCCACCATATTGATGTTTGAAACTACAAAGAATGATCCTGTTTAAGGATTATAAGCACAAAGATACATGTTTCTTTGTTTTAGTCACTAAGTCGTGTCCAATTCTTGCAAACCCCCTGGACTGTAGCCCACCAGGCTCCTTTGTCCATGGGATTTCCCAGGCAAGAATACTGGAATGAGTTGCTATCTCCTTCTCCCGACCCAGGGATCAAACCCACATCTCCTGCATTGGCAGGCAGGTTCTTTACCCCTGAGCCACTGGGGAAGCCCAAAGATACATGCTATTGTCACACAAAATGCTCTTTAATAATCACACACAAAATTATCTTCAACAAATCAAATCCCTTTGATGATTTTAAAGATTCACTGTCATCATTTTTGCTTGCTTTTCAGTTGTTACTAAATCTTAATGTTTTAGTTTTAAGCTTCTTTTCAATTCTTTTTATGCCCAATCCTATAACAAACTGCACATGAATATGTAAAATCTCTCCTTTGTGTAAAAACTACAACATGCTGAGTAATTTTATAAGGTTAGAGACTTCTCACATTAAAAAAAAAAAGCAAGCCTTCCTGGTTTATTTGTTTAGTATATAAAAATGTTCTGACTTTTTTCCTAGAAGGGAAGCTTCTAGTTATATAGTTTTTTTAAAAAGATAATCTTTTTTTTTAATGTGAATGTTAACATAGCTTTATAAACAAGAAAAACACAAAACATCTTTCAAATCAGAGACCTTTTAAAAAGGTCACCGCACTACAAAATCATTTGCTTTAAACTCTAGTTTTATAAACAAAGGGTTTTCTGGAATACAGCCAGGCTCATTCATCTATGTATTCTTTATGACTGCTTTTGATTCTGCAATGGCAGAGTTGAGAAGCTGCCACAGACTGTCTGGCCCACAAAGTCTAATATTTATGTCTGGTCCTTTGTAGAAGTCGGTGGACCCACCCCACACTGTGGTGAGCAGCCCAGTTCTGGAATCCGATGCACATGGATTGGAATTCCAGCCTCTGGCCTCAGTTTCCTTGTCTACTAAATGATGAAAATATCATCTTTCTTATAATAGCTGTTGTGATGATTTGGTAAAATAGTACCAAGAAAAATGCATGAGACACATAGTAGATGGGCTTTGCAGGTGGTGCTGGTGGTAAAGAACCCACCTGCCAAAGCAGGAGACATGAGAGACACAGGCTTGATCCCTGGGTCAAGGAGGAAACAGCCACCCACTCCAGTCTTCTTGCCTGGAGAATCCCACGGACAGAGGAGCCGCGCAGGCTACAGTCCATGGTCCGCGGAGTTGCAAAGACCCGGACGTGACTGAGCAGCTGAGCAGGAGCACACAGCAGAAGCAGAAACTGATAGGTTTTTCTTCAGCTAAAGCAGATTCTCAAAGTTATTTCTGTTACGTGAGGTAGTGTTATGATTCATAACTGGTCCACGAACAGCGATACTCTAAGGTTTCGCTTACTGATCACCTCTGTTGCGTCACAGCGAACAGTTTAAATCTGAGGATGACCACTAAAATGTTAACTGGTGAATCTGCAGTAGTTTTTAAAGCAATGTGGTAATTCTCTTCTTGTGTTTTGAATTTAATTTTAAAAATCACCCTAAAACAGACAAGCAAATTTCTCAACACTTGTTCATTCTGTTTTCTTCCAGCAGTATTCCTGCAGTTTCATCAGCAGACACTGCTCCAGCGGGAGGTAACAACACAACCAGCCATCTGGAAGCAGCAGGCTGCATGCATGTATACAAACACGAAGGTGTCAGTCACCCACGACAGAGATGCTGGGCCTGTTCTGCCCTGTTTTTTCCTGGTCCTTCCAGCCACAGAGTTCTGGGAGCTACTGCCGGAGGATACAGTTAAGCCAAGCTAGCAAGGGATGGTGATGGAGAAAGCAAAGCCATGTGCCCAAGACTCAAAAGCCCGGGAAGAGTGTGCTGCTGCTGCTCGGCCCTGGTGTCCCAGGAGAGAAACCAGTTACAAAGCGAACTAAGTATCTGGGGGAAATGCAAGCCAAGGGGTCACTGTACTAAACACTGGACATTAGTACAAAAATCCACCTTAGACTCTCCTTGTTCTACAGAGCATGAACTCCACAGCTGAGGTCTCAAGGAGACTGAGCTGTGGCCAAAATCTGAAGTGTAAGGGAAGGGGGAGGAGCGAGGAATCACAGCCAACAGCATTAATAAGACCGTCCACAAGGATGACAAACCATCTCCCAGCACTGGTAGCGGGTCCCTGGGTTGCTGTGGCTGTCTACAGCTACGGATCCATCACTGGACCTCCGGAAGTAAGGAGTTACTCACCTAAGAGAAGCCCTTTTTTTTTAGGTTGAGTAAAAGGTAGGCTCAGTGGATGAAGGTGCTCCATCTATTTCTGCCCCGCTTCCTCAAAATCCCAAAGTAAATTTATTAAATGGGCTTGTAAGGACATTTACTGAGACAATGGCCACTTCATGTTCCCACATTGAGTAACCAAGGTGACCCATCCACAGATAAACGCGGATGCAGGACAGAAGATGCTACTGCCTGCACAAGAGACCACGACTAGGGTTTCAGGTAGTCTTAACACACTACGTACATACAGTGAAGTTACACTTTTTATAAAAGCTTTTTATAGCTATTTTATAATTACATAAAAGGGTCCTTTTATAATAGTTAGCTTTATACCAGTATTCCAAAAAGTCTACTTCGTTCTCATTGAATGGTTAGCAAGACAGAGAAGGTGACCGGCCTGCCCAAGCTGTTAGTGGAAGGTAAGACAAAGGAAAATCCTGATAAACTACTAATTCTTTGTGCAAATGTTTACAGGATCGAAATTCTGCAGGTACCCTGCAATAAATGTGCAAATGAGAAAGTGCTAGCAAGACAGGCAGTGCTTGGAAGGGTGACTCAAGCTGACTGAATAGAATCTGCTGAATAACTGGCTACTCTGCATTTGTAACACACCCCACAGTCCCTGCAGTAACTCTTCAGGGAGCTGCAGTGTCCACAGAGTTTGGCCCTGGCACGCGCTCTTCTTTGGAGAACTTTGTAATGGTCTTCAGTAACAGACCATCAAGCCTGCCCCAGAACAGTGTCTTTTCCCAGGGGGGGCCTCTGAACACTGAAACCTTAACTGAGGAAAATCTCCTCATTAAGGACCAAAACCACCCGGACATGAGCAGCTATGATGCCTTCCATGTGGCCACTGGGATGGCAGGACTCGATTCCAGCTTGGACCTGGGTGGTACCCAGCCTCCTTTTTTCAAGAAAGGATGGAGAAGTGGGAGTGAGGGAGACAAAGCTTAGATTGGCAGGAAGGGCAGGATTTAACTGCAATTTTATGCCACTACATCTCAGGGCTCTTCTAAAATCTCAAGGCAAAAGCTTTATCTTTTGGGTTTATTTTTAGAACATATTTGACTACTGGGGAAAAAAAAAAATCTCCATTTAGTATGTTTCGTGCCTTGGACCAAACTTCTCAACAGTATCCAGAGTTTATGAAAAAGCACAAAAGGCCAAGTATGAGGCAAAGGAGTGTTCAGAATCCTGTTTTAGTGACAGTATCAGCTATTACTAAGTAGAAAATTACTACTAATATAAGTTGGCAAAATGAAGACAAAGGAAAATGGGGGAGGTGGGCAGCTTTCCTCTTCCTTTTTTTTTCTCCAAGTTTTGTTCAAGTGATTCAGTTAAACCAGTTGACTCAGCTTCCTTTTTGCAAGAGAAGGGGAATTTTCCTGCATTTTAACACAGAATACTGTAGGTATTAGGTAACCAACAAGCTCATTTTGAAATTTAAATCATCAAAGACATTCTTCTTGGGTCCAACAGTGCAGCTACTCACAGGCCATTGTGTGGTAAATGCTGGGCCAGTACTGACCACTGTCTCTTTTCAGCCATACTCGGATAGTCCTGTAGAAAAAAGAAAAGAATGAGTAGTCTTTAATAAATTTATCCTCTTTGTCACCCAAGTAAACTTCTTATTTTGAATACTATTTCCCACTGACCTTATAACATTAATCAGTTGGACAAATTAGACAAATACACACACATACACACACAGAGTACATGGTATATTATACTAGTATGTACATGTCTACACATATACACATACTCTATATATTTATTGTTGCTATTCAGTCGCTCAGTCATGTCTGACTCTTTGTGACCCCATGGACTAGAGCAAACCCAGGCTTCCCTGCAGGCTAGCCAAAAAGTTCATTTGGTTAAGTGACTACGCTGTTCAGTAAAGTTCTTGGTGAAAATGAAAAATATGTCTTTTATTTTTACTTACAAACAAATGAACTTTTTGGCCAACCCAACAACCCAACTGACTACCTACAGTTATGTCCATACATGGTAAGTTATACAAGAACCAGGAGTCAGGATTCTGAATAACATCAGTAACATGGAAAGTGCTCATTATATAGTGATACGCAAACAACGCTGAGGACTACCGACTCTTGCCAACCAGCTGCAAACTTGGTGTCTCGGCCATCTCACCCAAAGGAGGAGAGTGCTGCTGCTGCTGCTGCTAAGTCGCTTCAGTCATGTCCGACTGTGCGACCCCATAGACGGCAGCCCATCAGGCTCCCCCGTCCCTGGGACTCTCCAGGCAAGAACACGGGAGTGGGTTGCCATTTCCTTCTCCAATGCATGAAAGTGAAAAGTGAAAGCAAAGCCACAGTAGTGCCCGAATCTTAGCGACCCCAGGGACGGCAGCCTACCAGACTCCTCCGCCCATGGGATTTTCCAGGCAAGAGTACTGGAGTGGGGTGCCATTGCCTTCTCCGAATGAGGAGAGTAGCTGAAGTAAACGGAAAGAAAACGTCTCTGGAGAACTGGGAGAGCCCAG
The DNA here is from genome assembly GCF_963930625.1 of Muntiacus reevesi. Classification (NCBI taxonomy): domain Eukaryota; kingdom Metazoa; phylum Chordata; class Mammalia; order Artiodactyla; family Cervidae; genus Muntiacus; species Muntiacus reevesi. Next base: position 124,868,146 of record NC_089251.1, on the reverse strand, counting down.
CATACAGAGTGGAGCCCACATGGCCGCTCACTCACCGAGAGCTCCCAGCCAGCTCGGCCTTGGGAGGAAACCCCCACACCAGTCCCCGGGCCTCTCCTCTCACCAGAGCACAGACGGGAGGTGAGGAAGTCCTGCCCACAGGCGGGCAAAGGACACACGACCCAGACAGCCCAGGTTCAGTGTTTTGGCTCATCCCTCAAAGAACCATGAGGAGCGCCCCTCCTGCACACCACCAAGCCTGCTGGAAGCTCCGGGCCTCCTTCGTTCAGGGCAGGACACGGGCCGCCCTGCCCGGCGCAGGCGTGCTCTGCCTCACCTGAGGCCCAGCTCTCTCCGTGGCCCTGACCGCCAGCTCTGTCACAGCCACGCTTGTATTTCAACGGCAACGAGATTCTGGCTCACCGCCAGCACTGAACTGATGTTTACAACCCTGAGCTAGAATACATTAAGGCTAGGCGCTGACACTCTCTGTTTCCATTCTGTTTGAAGTTCGAGACAAGGAAGACTGGTCTCTGAGGATAAAACTCAGAACAGCGGCTGCTTCCCAGGTTGAGGATGGACAGAACGCAGCAAAGGACACGAGAGAACTTTCCGGGGCCGTGTCACCATGGGGAGGTGGTGACGTGGGTGTATACATGTGTCAGAATCTGCCCGGCGTATTTAAGATTATTGTGAATGATGAGACCATAATAAAGAAAGACTAGATGTTGACCCTCACTTATCCAAATAAGTAAGATGACCGAGCAGCACAGCGGGCATCATGCCATTTTATGTGTGATCTAGAGACAGGCCTGAGTGTGTGAACTGCCATTTGTACAACACGCCCCATCTTCCAGCCACGGCAGACTGGTCACCACGGAACCTTTGCCAAGTTGAATCCAGGATTTTCCTCTACATTATCCTGCCTCTGTTCACCACTGGTCAGACCAGAGAAGAGATTAGTCAGTTCCTTCCCTGGGAAATCAGAAAGCAGGAGAGAGAAACAGACCCGTACCTCTCCAGGAGCTGGCATGACTGTTTCTGGCCACACGTTTTGCAGTTTGGACTAGAGAATTCTGTACATTAACAAAGGGGGAAGAATGAAGCCGACCTATGAAGAGAAGCTGGAGACGGTCCACGTGGAGGGTCCTCACGGGAGCTGCTCTTGAGGCCCCTCCTGGGTTCTGAGGGTTCTGTGAGGCAGACGCCCCAGCATCCTCACCACGAACACCCTCAGCAGCTTCGGCGAATCCGAGTGACTCGTTTGCAATCACGCAGGTACTAACATACCACGTCTGCACAGACACCATGAAGACATGGTGACACACAGTCTCTCTGTTCAAGCGCCGTTAAATGAGCTGCTACGTCACAAGGGTCACAAAGCCAGACCATCAGGCAGACTCCTTCATGAGTACCTACAGTGTGACAGAAGTTCAAGCTCACACCCGAAACTAAAAGGGAAAGCGGGACGCAGCTCAGACTAAAGCACGTGTAAACAGATATATACTTTTTATTGTTTGTAGTTCAACATCTTAAATCAAAATTTGACACTCTCTGAGCTAATGTTTAAACTGCTCTGTTACTATTTGTGGGTTCTTGGTTACTGCTGATGATTATTTAGTTTTCTTCTTCCACAAATCTCAGAGGTTAAGACATTTCCATGAACAGAAGGAACAGAACAGGAAGAGAAGGGGACAACAGAGGATGAGATGGTTGGATGGCATCACTGACTCAATGGACATGAGTTTGAGCAAACTCCGGGAGTTGGTGATGGACAGGGAAGCCTGGCGTGCTGCAGCCCGTGGGGTTGCAAAGAGTCGGACAGGACTGAGCAACTGAACCGAAGTGATGGAACAGATCTTTCTAGTTGGAAACCATTTAAATGAAGTTATGAAATAGAAAAAATACTTAATGGCGTGGGAAAATGTTCATGATATAATGTTAAGTAAAAGGTCCTATATAAAACTGATAAGTGCAGTATGATACCAACTTTATTTTACAATACATCTGGTCAAACCTCTAGATCCAACTATCAATCTATAGGAAATGCAGAGGAACACAATAACCACCACCACTGGATTTTATTCAGCAAAAAAGCAAGACTGCAGGAAACTCTGTAGACAAATGACCTATTTCTTCAACACATAATTTGCAAGGAGGGAAACACAGAGATGGAAGACCAGCCTACCACTACAGAGGTTTAACAGACACATCAAGTAATCACCATGTGGAGACTTATTAGATCCTGATTCGGCCAAACTGTTACATATGCTGCTGCTGCTGCTGCTGCTGCTGCTAAGTCGCTTCAGTCGTGTCCGACTCTGTGCGACCCCATAGACGGCAGCCCACCAGGCTCCCCCGTCCCTGGGATTCTCCAGGCAAGAACACTGGAGTGGGTTGCCATTTCCTTCTCCAATGCGTGAAAGTGAAAAGTGAAAGGGAGTCGCTCAGTCGTGCCCGACTCTCAGCGACTCCATGGACTGCAGCCTTCCAGGCTCCTCCGTCCATGGGATTTTCCAGGCAAGAGTACTGGAGAGGGGTGCCACTGCCTTCTCCAACTGTTACATAAACATGCTTATATTATCATGCTGCTGCTGCTGTTAAGTCACTTCAGTTGTGTCCGACTCCGCAACCCCACAGACAGCAAGCAGCCCACCAGGCTCCCCCATCCCTGGGATTCTCCAGGCAAGAACACTTGAGCAGGTTGCCATTTCCTTCTCCAATGCATGAAAGTGAAAAGTGAAAGTGAAGTCGCTCAGTCTGTCCGACTCAGCGACCCCACAGACTGCAGCCCACCAGGCTCCTCCGTCCATGGGATTTTCCAGGCGAGAGTACTGGAGTGGGGTGCCATTGCCTTCTCCAATATTGTCATGAAACAGCTACAAATAGAAACACTGACTAGATATCTGATATTAAAAGATTCTGTTCTTTAGATGTGATAACACTGTTGTAGGCTTCTGGTTGTTTTTTAAGAAGTAAGCAGTAATTCCAACCTAAGACACTGGATCTTGCCTCTGTTCTTGGCACATCCACCACCGTCCAACTCTCACCACTCATGCCTCAGTGCAGCCTCCTCCCAGGTTACCTGGGGTCTCCTCCCTCCAGACCACCTCGGGTATGTCGACCACGGGCAACAACTCCCAAGGAGCCATGCATCCCACTGTCCCTGGGCACAGAGGCCACGAGTGGTGGTCTCAAATCAGGGTTTCAACTGACATGCTTGTGATTCCCATACCCAGACCCTGCATCCTAGCAAGCTGTCATCCTCAGATGCCCAAAATACTGAGCTCAGGTTTCGTCCAAAGCCCTCGTCCCTCACCTCCCTACCAAGGACTTTTCTCTCCAGGCAGCAGTCCACCTGGGCAGCACACTGCAGGATGAGCAGCATCTGGCACGGCCTTCCATACCTAAGGGCTTCCCTGGTGCCTCAGCTGCCTGCAACGCAGGATACCTGGGTTGGCTACCTGGGCTGGGAAGATCCCCTGAAGAAGGGAAAGGCTACCCACTCCAGTATTCTGGCCTGGAAAATCCCATGGACTGTAGTCCATGGGGTCGCAAAGAGTCGGACACAACTGAGTGACTCTCACTTTCACTTTCCCTCACCTAAATTAATCAAAAGAAGCTTATAATGATAATCCTTAGGCCTGAACTACGAACACAATATCACATTTTGTTGACTATATTTTGTTATTTAGTACAATGCTTATGGATACATTCCATTACCTATGTTCAACACAGGGGATGAAACATAAGGAATTGTAAGAAGTTAAAGGCCAACTCTCCTCTAAGCGTTAAATCTGCTCGAGGAGGGAGTTCCCTGGTGGTCCGGTGCCTACCCGTGATGGACACGGACACATTGGGTCCGTGTTCCCAATGCAGGGGGGCCTGGGGTTTGATCTCTGGTTGGGGAACTAGATCCCATATGTCATAAGTAAAGAATTCACACGCCTCAGCTAAGAGTTCACAGGCCGCAACTAAAGATCCTGTGTGCCAAGTCTAAGACCCAGTGCAACCAAATAAATAAATAAATATTTCTAAAAATTACATTAAAGCCTGTTGAAGGATTCTACTCCATTTGCAAACAGGACAGTAAAGGCCAAGGCACTTGAAGGTGAGGGTGTCAGGCAGCACCTTCCTTCACTCAGAGCGATTTACAAGCTCCCTATCTGTGTGGTTTTAAGGGTCTAAAGATCAGAATGCTGATATATTCTAAAACTCCCAAAATCAACCACAAAGGTTGTAGTCACAAATGCGCCAGAGGGGTCAGGGGACAAGCTCTTGCCTGTGTCTTCTTGAAAGAAGAATGATTTCAGACAGCAGAGGAGCTGCTGTGAGCGGAAAACCTTAAAGTCATCTCTTCCATTCAATCATCTAACCTGAAACAATCACGCTTTAACTTCATGAAGCTTCAGGATGATAAGCTAGCCCAAGGTCAAAATGGGACCTAGCGAGGCCCCGGGAACTCTGAAACACAGCAGTGTTTCCTTTGAGGACAAACATCAGTACTACTGTCTGGTCTGCACCAGCTCAAGCGGACACCCTAGAAAACTGCAAGACTCATACTGTTTGTTGGGGGTGTTTCACCTGAAAATTGTTTATCACATTCAGGCTGAGAGAAGACCATCCTTGCTTGCGAATCAGGTTCCAAATTAGGCAGCTGGCCTTGATAGCTGGCTCTCCTTCTGTACTCATACGTTCTATCTAGAATTCCTTCTTTCTTTTTTTCCAGGTATACTCCTTTACTTTCTTGGGTGACAAATTAAAATCTCCCACTTCTGAGATAAAATCAAAACAATATTAAGTTCAACTCCTAATACTCCAGCACTCTCAAGAAACTACGTATTAAACAAAGTTGTATAACTTCTATTAAGTAACACAGAAATTTGTTTTGTATTTAGGATATGTCTCATTGGTTTAAAAAATGGTTATCAAAACAGGCTTAAGTTGGGCTGTTTTATTTTTAAAAATCAACAAATTCCACAGACTAAAAAAATTTACTATTCAGCAAATTGGAAACAAAATCTACTGTTCACAACAATACAGTTTAGCAACATTTCAGAGGCACAAACTATTAAAAATTTCTGAATGATATTAATAAACCATATCAAGGCATCAAGATCAGATGGCTTTATTTTTACAAAAACTACCTTCATGAATGTCTAAGCCATGCTCTATGTGTTACTCGAGCAACTCTTTGCGACCCCACAGACTGTAGCCTGCCAGGTTCCACTGCCCATGGGATTCTCCAGGCAAGAATACTGGAGTGGGTTGCCATTTCCTTCTCCAGGGATCAAACCTGGGCCTCCCGCATTGTGGGCAGATTTTTTATCATCTGAGCCACTAGGGAAGCCATGCTCTGCACCGAGATAAAACAGCTTCCTTTTCCTTCACTGTTTTGACAACTTACACCCACTCACTTAAACTCACTGTATGTTTTGCTTGCTGCTTATTCTACCCATTTTTCTAGTAGAGGGATTTTCTTTGATAGTCTAAGATTGTGTCAATGTAGATAAAAAAAAATTTTAGAAACGTGTTCATTTTGCCAAGCTCTATGTTTAGGTTATTTTAAAAACAATAGCCTGAAACTCTTCCAAAAGGTACTTAGAAAGGAAATGTGTCATTTCTTCCAGAGACTACATAAGTGCTTTTTAAAACTTCCTACACTCCTGCTGATCCTGTGGAGGGCTCTACCATCAGTCTGCTTTGCCCTCCTAGTCTAAGAAGCACGAACCCACGTGGGGCTGCAGAGTTTTTCATGGAGAGAGGAAAAGAGGTCTCTTGGTAAGACTATAGCCCCACTGTATCCACATCAAACCATCATCTGATTTGTCTTGCTGTTCACCCCAGTGGATCATCATCCATTTAATTTCTGGGAAAATGAGAATGCCAAAGCTGGATTGTATTTCTTTATTTTAAATATTTCAGACTGAAACTGCTGAGCAAGGCTAAGCAAGGAACAACTGAGAACAACAATAACGTACCATTTCCAGGGTTCTCATGATTTTTTCTCAGCACTGTACATTAGAACTACTTCTGTGGCAAGAATCCTGCTCCACTGTGTGAGAAACACATTACCTACCTAATAATAGCAACAGTAATTATGATGATGATGATGATAAAAGCAACAATAAATTGATTTAGGAATTCCAGGCTTGGCAACTGATTCTGCAGAAATTTTTTAATAGATGAAAAGAAAAGACCTATGTATTTTAAAAAGTTCATATGAGCCTTATTCAAAGGAGTAAAAATTAAGGGAAAATGCCATATAATCAAATGGGTTAATGACATATTAATTCAATAGTCTATATAGTTACTAAAATGAGTTATGATGACCATGTAAGTATGAAGAAATTTTTTAAGCATAATAAAAGATGATGGAACTAAATTCCACAGCCACGCTGAGTCAGGCTGGGCAGAGAGGGTAAGAAGGCTGATGAGGGGCAGAAACAGAGAAGTGAACAGGCCTTTGAGGCAGACTAGGATTTTGGCTTCTGAGGAGGGCAGAAGCCCTCCTCAGGGGGTGGTCCCCAGAGAAAAGACGGAGCAGCTGAGAAGCAGGAGGATGGCAGGGCCGCCAACTAGGAAACACTTTGTCATGAGTCTTGGGGCCTCCCTGGTGCTCAGACAGTAAAGAATCTACCTGCAATGGAGGATGCCTGGGTTCCATCCCTGGGTCAGGAAGATTCCCTGGAGGAGGAAATGGCAAGCCACTCTGGAGTGTTTGCCTGGAGAACCCCATGGACAGATGAGCCTGGTGGGCTACAGTCCATGGGGTCGCACAGAGTCAGAAACAGCTGAGCAACTAAAACTTTCATAAGCCTTGAGGTACACAGGACATATTCTGTCTGATTTTCAAGTGTGGCAATCTCAAATTCTAAGTGTAAAAACCGTCCACTCCCTGGAAGCGTGCTTGACAAACTGTTACCACTGAGAGCAGGAGAGGGTGGGGAGTGGAACAGGGTCAGCCTGAAGCTCTGGGCAGCTGCAGGCTCTAGAAGCAGTGCACGCGCGCTCACTTGCTCCGTGTGTCTCTGGTCACTGTCTGTGAACCCAGGGACTGTAGCCCGCCAGGCTCTGTCCGTGGGATTCTCCAGGCAAGAATACTGGAGTGGGCTGCCATTTCCTCCTCCAGGGGGTCTTCCCGATCCAGGGACCAAACTTGCATCTTCTGCAGCTCCTACACTGGCAGGATTACCACTGAGCCACCTGGGAAGCAGAGGCAGTTTCAAACAGGACGCAACCACTTTCTTTTCAGTGCAGCAGACTCGAAGAGGCTCTGTGGCCCCTCGGAGTCCATCTGATGTATCCATGGAGGTCAGCACAGAGGGGTGGGGAGGGCGTGGACACAAGGGCAAGAGGTGTCGGGTGGATGGGGCCGGAGAGCAACAGTTACTCCCTGGGATCTGTGAGCAGGGGCAGAGCTGAGCAGAGAAGTCTGGGGCAGAAAGGCAGGAAAGAGAAGGCACCGAAAGGCAGGGACTCACTGGCCTGAAAAATACAAGGCAATGAACTGTGACTCTGTGCATTCAATATCACAGTAATCCAAGTCTATGCCCCAACCACTAATGCCGAAGAAGCTGAACTATTCTACAATGACCTACAAGACCTTCTAGAACTAACACCAAAAAAAGATGTCCCTTTCATCACAGGGGACTGGAATGCAAAAGTAGGAAGTCAAGAGATATCTACAGTAACAGGCAAGTTTGGCCTTGGAGTACAAAATTAAGCAGGGCAAAGGCTAGTCCAGTTTTGCCAAGAGAACCCACTGATCATAGCAAACACCCTCCTCCAACAACACAAGAGACGACTCTACACATGGACATCACCAGATGGTCAATACTGAAATCAGACTGATTATATTCTTTGCAGTCAAAGATGGAGAAGCTCTATACAGTCAGCAAAAACAAGACCAGGAGCTGACTGTGGCTCAGATCATGAACTCCTTATTGCCAAATTCAGACTTAAATTGAAGGAAGTAGGAAAAACCACTAGACCGTTCAGGAATGACCTAAATCAAATTCCTTAGGATTATACAGTAGAAGTGACAAATAGATTCAAGGGTTGAGATCTGATAGAATGCCTGAAGAACTATGGATGGAGGTTTGTGACATTGTACAGGAGGTAGTGATCAAGACCATTCCCAAGAATAAGACATGGAAAAAGGCAAAATGGTTGTCTGAGGAGGCCTTATAAATAAATGAGAAAAGAAGAGAAGCTAAAGGCAAAGGAGAAAAGGAAAGATACACCTATCTGAATGCAGAGTTCCAAAGAATAGCAAAGAGAGGTAAGAAAGCCTTCCTCAGTGATCAGTGCAAAGAAACACAGGAAAACAATAGAATGGGAAAGACTAGAGATCTACCTCTTCAAGAAAATTATATATGGCAAGGGAACATTTCATGCAAAGATGGGCACAATAAAGGACAGAAACAGTATGGGCCTAACAGAAGTAGAAGATATTAAGAAAAGGTGACAAGAATACACAGAAGAGCTATACAAAAAAGATCTTAATGAGCCAGATAGCTACGATGGTGTGATCACTCACCTAGAACCAGACATCCTGGAATCTGAAGTCAAGTGGATCTTATGAAGCATCACTACGAACAAAGCTAGTGAAGGTGATGGAATTCCAGCTAAGCTATTTCAAGTCCTAAAAGACAATGCTGTTAAAGTGTTGCACTCAATATGCCAGCAAATTTGGGAAACTCAGTAGTGGCCTCAGGACTGGAAAAAGTCAGTTTTCATTCCAATTCCAAAGAGAAACAATGCCAAAGCATGTTCAAACTACCGCACAATTACACTCATCTCACACGCCAGCAAAGTAATGCTCAAAATTCTCCAAGCTAGGCTTCAACAGTACGTGAACCAAGAACCTCCAGATGTTCAAGCTGGATTTAGAAAAGGCAGAGAAACCAGAGATCAAATTTCCAACTTCTGCTGGATCACAGCAAAAGCAAGAGAATTCCAGAAAAAATCTACTTCTGCTTCACTGACAATGCTAAAGCTTTTGACTGTGTGGATCACAACAACCTGTGGAAAATTCTCAAAGAGGTGGGAATACCAGACCACCTTAACTGCCTCCTGAGAAATCTGTATGCAGGTCAAGAAGCCACAGTTATAACCAGACACAGAACAATGGACTGGTTCCAAATTGGGAAAGGAATATGTCAAGGCTGTATATTGTCACCCTGTTTGTTTAACTTATATGCAGAGTACATCATGTGAAATGCTGGGCTGGACGAAGCACAAGCTGGAATCAAGACGGCTGGGAGAAATATCAATAACCTCAGATATGCAGATGACACCACTCTTATGGCAGAAAGTGAAAAAGAACTCAAGAGCCTCTTGATGAAAGTGAAAGAGGAGAGTGAAAAAGCTGGCTTAAAACTCAACATTCCAAAAACTAAAAGATCATGGCATCTGATCCCATCACGTCATGGCAAATAAATGGGGAAACAGTGGGAACAGTGACAGACTTTATTTTCTTGGGCTCCAAAATCACTGCAGATGGTGACTGCAGCCATGAAATTAAAAGACGCTTGCAAAATAAATAAATAAATAAATAAAAAATAAAAGACGCTTGCTCCTTGGAAGAAAAGCTATGACAAACCTAGACAGTATATTAAAAAGCAGAGACATGAGTTCCCCAACAAAGGTCCATCTAGTCAAAGCTATGGTTTTTCCAATAGTCACATATGGATGTGAGAGTTGGACTATAAAGAAAGCTGAGCGCCGAAGAATTGATACTTTTGAACTGTGGTGTTGGAGAAGACTCTTGAGGGTCCCTTGGACTGCAAGAAGATCCAACCAGTTCATCCTAAAGGAGATCAGTCCTGAACATTCATTGGAAGGACTGATCCTGAAGTTGAAGCTCCAATACTTTGGTCACCTGATGTGAAGAGTCAACTCACTGGAAAAGATTCTGATGCTATTAAAGATTGAAAGCAGGAGGAGAAGGGGACCACAGAGGATGAGATGGTTGGATGGCATCACCAACTCAATGGACATGAGTTTGAGCAAACTCTGGGATATGGTGAAGGACAGGGAAGCCTGGCGTGCCACAGTCCATGGGTCACAAAGAGTCAGACACCACTGGATGACTGAACAACAATAAGAACAACTGCAGAAACGTGCTTAACTCTTAAAGTTCACAGTGAAGAACTCCAGTGGCACAGGCAACACCTTCTGCCTTCTACTGCCTCGGAGTCTAGAAAAGTTGTGGTCCATTGAGTACACGCTGGCCACATCCTCTTGACAAAGATGCCAGCCAAGACTTCTGTTTTATACTTAGGGAAGCAGAAGCCAGGAGGGAGAAACCCCTACAAATCAAACAAGCCAACAGCAGCACTGGATCAGATTTTCTGACTCTTGTCTACTTACTCTGCCAGAAGGTGATGAAAATTCACATTTCAAGACAATACCAAAGTAAATAATTCAAGGTAAAGACACTTCATATGGCAATTAACACACAGAACAAGTTTCTAAAGGGCACTCAGAAACCTCTACATTTTATCCTCCAAAACAGTGACTCCTCAACAGTAAGAAAACAGGAAGCATTAAATTCCTTTTTTCTTCAAATAAATGCAGAATGTGGAAAAGTCTAGGTTCAACCCCAAAACTCTCACTTGGTTTAAAAAAAAAAAAAATCCCAACTTCTGTGCTAAACAGGAACAGTGATTCTAACAAAATTTCTCAGTACCTTAAGATCAACTACAGTATCCAATATGATATGTAAGTGCTTGGGGTGGTAAATTGCAAGAACGAGCCCAATTCTTACCGCTCCCTGCTTGTGTGCACTTTACAATGTGACTCTGCAGTTCTTCCCAACAAGAGGGGGAAACTATTTCTCCAACCTTGGAGATGGGCTGCCCTGTAACTTGCTTTGGCCCAAAGAACGTGGCTGCAGCAATGCAATGCCGGCTCTGTATTGGGCCTGAGTAAAGGCTACTATGTCTACAAGAAGAAGGGTTAGCCTGCTAGAGGATGGACCACAAGGAAGAGAGCCCCAAGTGCCAGGTGACGCCATCCTCTACCAGTCTGCGGCCAGCAAGCCGCGTGAAAGAGACTGGCTGAAATGAGCAGGGCCAACACAGGTATAGGTGAGCCTGGCTGTGAGCAGGTGGACTGTCTAGGGGATTCACAGGCTCACCAGCAATGATGACACTTCTTGTTTTAAGCCTCTGAATTTTACGACAGCCTGCAACACAGCACTAGCTAACTGATACAATGCTGCCTGTTCCTAGTACATCTTTAAGGATAATTAGGACTCTGACCTTAAAATTGGAAATAAGAACAGCATTTGGCATTGATCAAGTGCCAAGAATTTCAGAGTACTTAGTAAACACATTAAGTCCACTTTTACTTTTAACTGAGCTTTGGGTCTTCACTTTGCTCAGATGCTAATTCGATTTCCAAGAAATTGAAGAAGTTATGCAAAAGCACAAATGAACATAATACTCTTAAATATTACTCAGTATTTTTCATCCTATCAAGAATAATAATTCTGTATGTGCCTTTAACTTACTAGAGTAGATACATAAGAAGCAGACTAAAACCAACAGGTTTAAGAAAGAAGCACCTATTCCAGGGAGATGAATCTGTGACCTGCTCACAGATACTCCTGATGAGGAACAGAGGTTCCTTTGATCTTTTCCAGCCCCTTGGTTTCACTCTGTCAAAGAACTGATCAAAAGCGAGTTACAAACATACTTTAGGAAATCACCAAGTTTATAAAATCTCATTTACATATGCTACAACACAGTAGAGAAAAGCCAGATTAAAGCATAATTTTCCTCCTGAAAAGCACTGGCTCTCAAACCAGGAGGCACCTTGGGCAAGACATGATTAATACCGTTTTCACACCTATCGCCCAATGAGAACATACATTTGGGTTCAGTATATATTATTTTCTGGTATGATTACTTTGAAAATCATGCCCATACTCTGATAAAGAGATTCAAACAGCACACAGGTATTTCTATAAAATCCCAAGGCCAAATTCTACCTTGCCTGATACATCAGCTTTTCTAAAACCAGCTCTTTCAAAAAGCTCTCCAAAAACACCCTAATCATCCCCAAACAGCTAAATTAAAGCAATTTAGTCATCTTTAAATTGTAAACTGATATACAGGGCTTATTCATTCAATTGGCTTAAAAGAATACAGAATATAGCATGTGTTACAAATTAAGCCCCAAGCCTGATTTCTTTTAAACTTGGAAAAAAAAGTAAGTTTGGGGAAATCTGATTTTCCAGTCGCTCTTAGGATTAATGATGTTATTTTATACCTTGGTAAATGACCAAACATTTGTGTCACCTACTACAAAGGATGTTTTTTCCTAGTCTGACAGTACCTCCAGGGTTACAGATAAAAATGCGTAATTCTGATAGCCCGAGTAATTTCTTCTGATATAACACTAAGACGTTAGCCTAAAAGGGAGAGGAGGAGAGGATGTGGCACAATCTTGTTTCAGTCACTTCACTCGTATCTGGTATCTGACTCTTTTGTGACCCCATGGATTGTAGCCCACCAGGATCCTCTGTCCATGGGGTTTCCCAGGCAAGAATACTGGAGTGGGTTGCCAGTTCCTCCTCCAGGGGATCTTCCCTACCCTGGCATCGAACCCACGTCTCCTATATTGTCAGCTGGGTTCCTTAGCAATGAGCCACCAGGGAAGCCTTAATGGTACTATCTGCTTTTATCAAATAAACAGCAGTTTCCTTCCAGCCACGTCTCTCGAACTTTGCCCTATTCATTACTAGGGCAGAAAGCAGCCTTCCTCTTTGAATAACAAAGGGGGAAAACACTAGATTTTTACTGAATTAACAACTGAAAGGCAGGGAAACTAGTCTTTTTTGTATAAAGGAAAATCAGATTGGCTTAGACGATTTAAATTTCCATCCCCTTCTACAGTCTAGGGAAGGAATCCTGTCCACGATGACGGTGACCCTCAGACTGCTGATTCTGTCACCGGCAGACTTTTACCCAGGGGCAAAGGACACATGCATCTTTGCCAGCGCCTAAATTAGAATAATGGCTCCACAAGCCGGGTGGCTGGGTTTTCTACCTGAGAAGATGTTTTCTTTTTGACTTAAGGAACCATTCCTGTTGCTATGTTTACACTGTCAGCCTCAAAATTATCTTTTGTGACCTCTGTGCTACCCAGGAGGGTAAAAGCTATTACAACCTCTGAGGAGGAGGAGGAGTGGATGGAGTCAGTCCATGTAGGGTCCATGCAACATTAACTTCCGAATTAAAAAAAAACGTTCCAAACTCTTCACAGCCTTGAAACACAAGGGCAAACAAAAGAAAAACAGCTGGAGACAGTAAGGCTATTTCGCAATTCTGGTCCAAGCTTCTTCCAGATTTATTTATTGAGGATTTTCTCAAACTAACATTTAAGCGACTTCCCTGGGGGTCCAGGGATTAAGATTCTGAGCTCCCGATGCAGAGGGCCTGGGTTTGATCCCTGGTCAAGGAACTAAATGCCACACGCCACAACCAAGAGTTTGCATGCCACAACTAAGACCCGGCACGGCCAAATAAATAAATACGGGAAAAAAAAAAATAAAAACCAAACTGCCATTTGAGAGACCACTGACCTCCTGCTTTCCTTCTGGGAGTCTGGGATTTTGGCACGTGTGAGGCAGAGGCTGCCTTCAGGAACATCCCCCAGTGAGAGCCTGGGTAGCCTGAGCCTCTAACCAGCTTGCAGGTAGCCAGTGTGAGTATTTCACACGTGTGGGGATAACTTCTGGCTGGGGGAATGGAACATCTCCTGAGAGTCTCTACAGGGCCAGGACTCCTGGAAGCTCACGCCTGGTTTCCTCTGGACTTCACCCCATACCTTTCCCTTCATCGATTTTGTTTCCTGTCCTCCCACTGTAATACATCGCGGCCGGGAGGATGACCACACAATGGCAGTCCTCGTCCTGAATCCAGGAACCTAGCAGCGGTTTGGGGGCTCCCTAACACAGCGAGCAGGGCAAGGACTTTTATAAATAGAAATATGGGACTGACATGACTTGTAACTGACCAAACGCGGAAATGCTGAAAAGGCACGACTCAAAGACAGTTATAAGAACTAATGTCTGTAAGGGACCCCCGAAGTGGAAGTTCTCAGTTTATGCACAAAACCAGAAAGTTAACTGCTATATTTTTGTTGTCTCGCAGTGCCTAAAAATAGACTCTTTCATTTGTGTTACAAAATAAAGTGAAGAAGTGAGAAGTCAGAAGCCTGGACAGGAAAGCATCTATTGCTCTGAAACTATTCTATTCAAGCAAGAGATTTTTCACTTTATTTGCACACACACATATATACCAGGGGCTTCCCATGTGGCTCAGCGGTAAAGAACTCACCTGCAATGCAGAACACGCCAGAGATGCCAGAGTCAGACAACTGAGCACGCACGCACGCACATGCATACTCAAAAGTCACAGTAAGCAAAGACATGTTTAGCTTCTGATGAGATTAAAGCAATTAAGTGCAAAATACATGGGAAGGAAAATAATAATAGCCAACACACATGAAGTGCCTTCTCTGTGCCAGGTACAGTTCAAAGTGCTTTACATGTAAATTCATCTAATTCCCACAATTAGGAGCCTGGAGCCTTATTTATCTCTATTTTACAGATGACAAAACTACAACACTGGGAGAAGAAAGTAACCTGCCCAAGGTCACATGGCTAGGATTCAAACTCAGGCATTCAAGATTCAGAGTCTGTTATAAACTATGCTATAAAAGAAAATGATCTTAATGAAAACCCATTCCTTAACAACACAGCAACAGACGCTTTCCTGCCCAGGCTTCCGACATCTCACTTCTTCACTTCATTGTGTAACACAAATGAAAGTCTATTTTTAGGCACTGCAAGACAACAGAAATACAGCAGTTAACATTCTGGTTTTCTGTATAAACTGAAAACTTCCAGCTACACCAGGTTTCCTCCCAAGGATAACACTTAAAAATCAAGTTGTTTGTTTATTTGGCATTGTTTCTATGAGAACAGCTACTAAATATACAGTTTTCCTTCAAACCACCTTAATATGCTTACAAATGTCTAAAAGGAAACAAAAAAAAAATAATAAACAGCTAATGTAATGTTGGGGCGGGAAGGAAGATGCTACCAAAAATATTTTAAAAGTTGGTCTTCTGTGATCTCTATTGCTTACCAGTCTAAGTGCAATATCCTAAAATATACGCAATCTCTCTTTGTTTGACTTAGGCCAAACAAAACAATTTCTTGCAGAAATCAACCTTGACCTTTAGGCCCCTGAAACAGTAGCTTCAGCAGGCATCTCTCCAAACTCTATTTTTCAAAAATGAAGATAGCTAGCCCACAGCCTGAACTTACTGGTAAGACTTTTAGTTAAGATTTTACCTTTAAAAAAATGCTATCTATCCTTTTCAACCAACTGTCTAAATTTTTGGTGAAACTCAAAGCAAAGAAGTTCAGAAAGCAAACGTGTCTGGGGAATCATTTCCTGTTGCCTCACGTTTCAGTTCTGTCCTGAAAGTACAGTCTCATTTTGTTTCTCCGACCAGGAAAATGACTGCTGCAGTTAAATTCTGAAATGTAATACTGAGGTTATTACTTTTATTTTTACAGTTTCCTGACTAGAAAGACAGTCATACTCCACTGACTCCAGAATATCATTTTTTTACTTTAGCAGTGCATCAATTTTCTACGCTTCATGCTCGGATATTCTAGTTCCAACGTGCAACTGAAAACTAAAATTTAAAAATACTAAGGTTTCATGAAGAACGAAGCTTAAACAAAGGAATCTGTGTGTGTGCGCTCAGTCGTTCAGATGCGTCCAGCTCTGAGACCCCATAGACTGTAGCTCGCCAAGCTCCTCTGTCCATGGGATTTCCCAGGCAATAAATACTAGAGTGGGTTGCGACTTCCTCCTCAAGGGATCTTCCTGCTGCAGGGATTGAACCCACATCTCCTGACTGGCAGGCAGATTCTTTTATCACTGAGCCACCTGGGAAGCCTCAACAAAATACAAATGAATGCATGTGAAAGAGCAGCACCATTCTCTGTCAACCCTTCAGGGCACAGTAATCCCTGAAGCTTTCCGATCAGACCCCTAAACTTGCTGCCCGAACCATTAGCAGTGACTCCAGGTCCCATGGAATTAATCTGAATCCTCCATATTAGTTTATTACTCCTTGGGGGAATTCTCTGTATTTAGCACTATCAGATGTAGTTTGGTTTTACTAGGAAATAGATGGGTATATGTAAATGGCTCCAGGCAAATACATCCCATAAACTAACAAAAAAAAAAAAAAAAAGAGGATAAGGTATAAACAATATTCTTTCTCGGTGCCTCTCCACAGACAAGCACGATGAATAATTCTCCTTTTGCATAAAGCAATGGACCTCCAAGTGTGACCAGCAGCATCAGCGTGGACATCACTGGGAACTTGACAGAAAGGGAAACTCTGGGGCCTAGCCCCAGACTTACTGAACCGGGATCTTTGTGCTTTAACACGATCCCTCTCCAGGTGACACTGATGCACATGCAAGCTTTGAGAACCACTGTCTAGACAAATCAGACAAACAAGTACATTAAGCCTAGACAAGGGTTTCTGCAACTCGGCATTAATGACACTTGGGGCTGGACAATCCTTTCCATGAGGGACTGTCCTGAGTGTTACAGGCGTTCAACATCCTCTACCCACTAGATTCCAGGAGTGCCCTCCCCCAGTTACGACAACCAAAATATCTCCAGATATTGCCTAACGTTCCCCTCCCCCCAGAGGACGGGGGGAAGGGCAAAAGGCAGAATCCTAGCATTTCACACTTGCTGCTGGTATAGTCAACCACTGACACAGCCTCAACTCAGCTTCTCCAAACGTGCAGGGCCAGGTACACAGCAGAAAGAACCAGGGCCTCAGAGTCAGACCTGGGTTCAAATCTCACTCCTTTCATTTACTGGCAATGTGACCTTGGGCGTTAATAATTACTTCAGTGCCCCTTGCGCCCCAGTTTTCTAAATGGCCAAATGCCCATTACACCTACACTATGTTCCATAAAAGTCCCCGTGGGACCCACAATAAAATGCATTGATGTCTCTGCAGTAAAACAAATGAATACTCATGCCACGTGGGATAAATAAAGATTACAAATACTCTCATCTACAGAGGTCGTTTTAGCACCAATGAGTTTTCAGGCCTAATTCACAAAAACAAACAAAAACACCTCTGACTTTTACAATACCTTCAATTTTGGAACTGTCGATAAGAGAAAGTGACTGAACCCATCTCACAGGCAGATGTGAGGACTGGATGCAGTTACATACATTGGTCCAATTCTGTACTGAAAGAGGGAGGGGACTTTTGAAAGGTTAACTATTGCTATTTTTAAAGCACAAATTCTGGGGGACTTCCCTGATGGTCCACACTCCCAATACAGAGGTCCTGGGTTGGATCCCCGGTCAGGGAGCTAGATCCCACATGCCACAACTAAAAAGAACTCACAGGCTACAGGGATCTTCCAGGTGGTGCAGTGGTAAAGAATCCGCCTGCCAATGCAGGAGAAGCAAGAGATGCAGGTTAGATCCCTAGGTCGCGAAGATTTTCTGGAGGAGGAAATGGCAACCCACTCCAATATTCTTACCTGGACAATCCCAGGAACAAAGGGGCCAGGCAGGCTACAGCCCATGAGGTCACAAAGAGTCAGACATGACAGTGTGATCAAGCACACACATGATGCACCTAAGACCCCCTCGTGCCAAGTAAACGAATAAATATTTTGAAAAAAAGAAAGATTTCAAGTACACATTCTGATGGTGTCATTTGCTTGCTCTAAAATCTTTGATGGTCCCCAGGTGCTCGCAAACTGAAGTCCAAATCTTAACAGTGGCACACAAGGAAGATCCTTCTATAACGGGACACTGGGCCTTCCAGCTCTCAGTACACTTTCTGCTCTGGGCATCTAGAAATAACCATGGTTCTGTACCGCCTGCGATTCCCTCCTGTCCTTTCCCTCTGCCTGGACCAGGGTCAGAGAGACCACTCCTTTCACCAGTGATATCTCCTCCAGGAGGCTTTTCTTGAAACCCAGCGCTCACCCAAGGACCCTCCTTCCCTTCTGTCTCCCCAGCACCCAGGGAGTGGAGAGCACAGGGCCATCCCTTCACCACACCACCCAGCCCTTTGGGAGCAGAAGTTTCAGCGTCCGTGTTTCCTACCCACAGATCTAAGATGGGCCTGGCACACAGTAAGTGCCCAATAAATGCTTGTTTGATGATAAACGGTGGTCAGTGTTCTATTCCCTGGCTGGTTCTATCAGGTTGGGGGCCATAAAATAATGAATCAGAAGTTACATAAGGGCAAGTGCTATGACTTTTGCTCCTTGTTCTGTCTAGGGCCTGGCCCTCAAGAAGGAGATTGTTTCTGAATCGATAAATGAGTGAATAAACAAGCGATTGAAGAATATGACACAGACCTATGACAACGTAAAAACAAACCACCACATCCAACAACAACAAAAACCTCATAGCCATGTGCTTTCATAAATCTCATAAAGTGTAGAACCTGCTACAAAGAGTGTCCTCCTCCCAGGAAGTTCCGTGGGCCTGAAACACAAATTAGAAACCCGAGGCCCCAACCCCCACCCGGTCCAGTAGTCTGCCAGGACCCTGCTGTGCCCCATGAAAGTGTCTCCCGGAACACTTCAGTCCCAGAGCAGTTAAGTAATCACTTTCCATAAAACATTGATCAACACTGCTCCTGGCCAGTAATCACAAATACTCAGCAATTTACCCAACACACATGAGTCATGACTAAAATATTTTACTGAACAAAGACAGCTAACTTGTATAAAGTGATGTCTCGATCTATGTCTATATCATGCAAATATCATTATTCTGTCCTTTGTCTTTTTTTCAACAGTCCCCTCTTCTCCCTGAGAGGACATGAGACTTATTAGCAACTGAACAGGAACAATTTCTGCCTGTGGCTCAGGTACCCCAGTCTCCTACTCCTTCCCGATGACACACCCACATCCAGGTTTAACCAATCACTCTGCACCTGGTTTGCGGTCTGCTACTCCTCAATTGCCTGCTCACAACAAACTCACTCAAAAGCAAAATACAAAGGTCAAAAAGGCGCCGGGGGTTTCAGGTTTCCTCTTCTCAGTGGGAGCAGGCCCTCAAAACTACCGACTACAAAAACTAGATGACCAAAGGCTGTACTGTGCCTCCCACTTTAACAAAACAGCAGAACCTTCCTTCTTCCAGAAAGACTTTCCACTTTTGCAGGATCACCGTTTAACACTCACTGCAACAAGCAAACAGTTTCTCTCAAAAACATCAGTCATTTCCTCCAAATTCCCACAGTAAAGCCACTAACCTTTGAAACTTTCAAGGGTTTACAAAACGCTAAAGTTACAACACAAACAATCTCTCTCCCATCCAATCACAAAACCCTGGAAAGACCAGAATGCTGGACTGGGGAATCTCGGGGTGTATTTCTGTGCCTCTCCACGAAACCCAGTTTCCTCTTGAGGAGAAGGAGAAAATCGCATCGGATCAGTGTTTCCCAAAGTATGATTGGCAAGACGCCCTGTTAACAAGACAGAGCTGACTTTAGGTGCACAGAGATGAACATTTTAGCCATCAATTTTTTATGGCAAGGGATAATTGGTTTTCCATTAACAGTGGAAATATCAAATTTCTTTAAAAATAACAGCATTTTGGGACTTCCCTGGTGGTCCAGTGGTTAAGAATCTGTCTTACAATGCAGGGGACACAGGTTCAATCCCTGGTCTGGGAAGATGCCACATGCTGTGTAGCAACTAAGCCTGTGCCACAACTAGAGAATCAATGGACCACAAGAAAGATCCTACATGATGCAACTAAGGTCCTGTTGCGTCTGGACCTGACACAGCCATATAAATAAATGTTTTTTAAAAAAAAAAAAAAATAACAGCATTTTTTATTATTCTTAGAGTATTTTCTTAAGTGAGTCACTTTTGGGGGGGGGGGGGACACATTGTTTTGTAAATAACAATTCAGGTGGTTCTAAGAGCTGTGGAAAAAATAACTGATCTAGAGACCTGGTGAGCGCCCAATGAGAGGTGTAAACCCCAGCATAGGGCAGAAAGTGCTGAAGCCGCGGGAGGTTTGTTGCAAGAAGGGGATCCTTGGCACCCGGTCCCGCGGGAACCGGAGGCCAGTCCTGGCTCCCAGAGAAGGCGGCCTGGAACGGACCGCGGAGGGGACGCTTCCAGCTCTGGGCAAAGGAGAGTTGGGGGAAGCGGGGGTCCCGGGCTCGAAGGGCATACCATGGGGGGTCTCGGACCAGAGGGGCGTGGCGGGGATGAGGGTCTCGGGCTGGGGGAGCGCAGTGGCCGGGGGTTAGGACAGGTGTCCCGGGCCGGGAAGTGCGAAGCACGGACCGGGGTCTGGGACCAGAGAAGCGCGGCGGCGGGACGAGACTAGAGGAACCCCACGGGCGGGAACTCGAGGGAGGGGTTCCCGGCGACCCAGACGGGCTGGCGGGGGCCGACGGGCCGCGGGACCCGGGGGCCGTAGACGCCCCCACGCGGAGAGGGCCGAGGCCGGCGACCCCCACGGCCCCCACACCCGGGCGCTGATGGAATCCGGGCCGCCCTCGTCGCGCCTCGGCCCCGCCTCGGAGCAGCCGCCGGCCCTACCTGTCTTCGCTGGCCGTGATCACTCCGTCCTCCTTGGGGATGAGCAGCGCGGCCGTGACGGTGTCCTGGTGCCCCTCGATCTTGCTCAGCAGCACCGGGCGGCTGCTCTGCGGCCTGGAGTGGATCTCGGCCGCCATGTTCGAGCGGCGGCGGCGGTCTCCGCGACGGGCGGCCCATCAGCTGACTGCGGGCGGGCGGGGACCAGTTGGGTTTCGCTCCGGCTCCCTCGGCCGCGTGGGTGCCGCGCCGCCGTAAGCTCCCGAGTCCTTCCGCCGTCTACCGTATTGGCTGAGGAAGCCGCGCAGCTAAAAATTACGTGGCTAGGAGAGAGGCCTGTAAAGGGGTCGCCTGAGAAGTGGGGGAGGTTACAAAGTTCGAAAAGGAAACTCGTGGGTCCAGGAATGGATTGAGCAGTTGGCGGTGAAAAGGAATTGTCCCTTAAAATAGAACCTATCGAAAATAACAATACTATACTGTATCCATTCTAAGAAGCCTTTGTTTGGACCACACTTCCATTCCAGACATGTTAAAGTGCGAAAAATGAATGCAATTTAGAATCTTTGAAAGGCACTCACTGAGTGGTGACTGTATACCAAGCACGATCCTAAAATCTTTATTGAGTTCAATCAGTTCAGTCACTCAGTCGTGTACGACTCTTTGCGACCCCATGGACTGCAGCACGCCAGCCTTCCCTGTCCATCACCAACTCCCGGAGATTGCTCAAACTCATGTCCATTGAGTCGGTGATGCCATCCAACTATCTCATCTTCTGTCGTCCCCTTCTCCTCTTGCCTTCAATGTTTCCCAACATCAGGGTCTTTTCCAACGAGGCAGCTCTTCGCATCAGGTGGCCAAAGTATTGGAGCTTCAACTTCAGCATCAGTCTTTCCAATGAATAGTCAGGACTGATTTCATTTAGGATTGACTGGTTTGATCTTGCAGTTCAAGGGACTCTCAAGAGTCTCCTCCAATACCACAGTTTAAAAGCATTAATTCTTTGACCTCAGCTTTCTTTATAGTCCAACTCTCACATCCATACATGACTACTGGAAAACCATAACTTTTTGACATGGGTTATCTTCATCCAGATAACAATTTAAGAGGTGAAGAGGTAAGTGCGCTCCCAGTCTCACTTTGAAAATGAGAAAACTGAACCATGGAGAAGTCGAATCACTTGTTTAAGGTCACAAAGCTATGAGAAAGAGAAAAGCAGCCCTTGACTTCTAGGAGTTGGCCTGGTACTGTCAGCCAGACTTGGGTGTTGCTGGGAGCTGGCTGGATGCTCACAGCTAGTATCTGTGGAGCATAAATGTGCGCATAAATGTTGCTGAACTGAATTTGGATCTATTAGCCCAAAGCACAGCAAAGCTACTGACACCACACTGTAGTGAAGGAAAGTCAGTATTTATTTGCAGGGTGGCTTCCCTGATGGCTCAAACAGAAAAGAATCTCCCTGCAACACAGGAGACCCAGGTTTGATCTCTGGGTAGAGAAGATTCCCCTCAAAAAGGGAATGGCTACCCACTCCAGTATTCTTGCCTGGAGAATTCCATGGATAGAGGAGGCTGGTGGGCTACAGTATGTGGGGTCGTAAAAGAAAGAAAAAAAAAAAAAAAGACCAAGCAACTGAGTAAGAGAAGCAAGGAGAACAGGCAGCTCATGCTCAAAAGAGCCAACTCCCAGAATGGCTTTCAGGGAAGGTTTTAAAGGCAACATTTGGGTAAGGGCTGCAACTCATGACTTTCTTCTGGTTGCTTGGTGGTGATGGGTTATGTTTAGAAATTTTAATCGTCAACCTTCTGGTTCTGACTGGTCTAGGGTAAGCGTGCTTTTGGTCAGCGTATAGTCACCATTCTCCACCTGGGTGGCGGGGGGGCGGGGGGGGGTCTTAGTTTCTGCAAAACAACTCAAAGATATGTATCAGATTGCTAGACTCTCCCTTGAGGAGGAGCGAGGACTGTTATCGCTGAACTATTGTTTAAGCTATTATTACTTTTCTTGCTAGCTGCTTTTCCTTTGTTTCTGTGTTCCCTCAGTCCCCTAATTAGTAATTACTCTTTGGAAATCAGGAAAGGTCAGTGACTAGAGCATTTTTCTATAAGCAAAAAACTGTGGCCCCCCATTTTCTTTAATACTTCTCTCTCCAACTATATTAGTAGATCATTTATTACAGTATTTCTCTCAGTTAATGAAATACTGCAAAAATAACAGTTCCTTGTGCTTTCTTCAATTTATTTGAATGATATTCCATGAATTTTCAGTATTTCACATGTAGTGTAACACAAAGCTCAATTACAATCCCCTCTCACCTCTTCTGTGAGAACTTGCTTCACCCAGAAATACATCAGCTTGTTTTGCCATATGCATCAAATCCCTCTTTTCTTCTCTCCCTGCCCATAGGGAACCCTTTTACAAATAGGAATGAACCATTCAGATTCTTTCTCTTGATTGGTTAAGCTAAGAGATTCGAACTGAGTTGTATGACTTTTCAAAGAAAAATGAGAGCTGGACAGGTTAATAACATTCTATTTAGGAACTATTTAGGAACTATTCCCCTAAAAACAGGGGAAAAGAGACCCCAGCAGAGAATTGGGCTCAGTTTCCAATACAACACGGACAAGTGGTGATTTTTGAACTGTGGTATTGGAGAAGACTCTTGAGAGTCCCTTGGACTGCAAGGAGATCCAACCAGTCCATCCTAAAGGAAATCAGTCCTGAATATATATTGGAAGGACTGATGCTGAAGCTGAAACTCCAGTACTTTGACCACCTGATGCGAAGAAATGACTCATTGGAAAAGACCCTGATGCTGAGAAAGATTGAAGGCGGGAGGAAAAGGAAACAACAGAGGATGAGATGGCTGGATGGCATCACCGACTGGATGGACATGACTTTGAGCACTCTCCAGGAGTTGGTGATGGACGGGGAAACCTGGTGTGCTGCAGTCCAAGGGGTCCCAAAGAGTTGGATACAACTGAGAGACTAAACTGAACTGAAGTGGGGATTTAAAGCCAAGGACTAGGGTAGAGGTCAGTGGCTGGAAAAGTACTAGGAGGAAACATCAGGCGTACTAAGGGATTCTGGCTCAACTAAGTTGACAGAATTCTTACAAAAGGCAGGCCAGGGTGATCAGACATAACTGGAGGATAGTAAGGTTTATGAATTTGATAAGATACCAAGGATTGTCAGACATCAGGTGAGGGGAGCCTCTCTAAACTGACTTAGCTTTCTTGTTGAAACTGTGATGCAGGCCTGTCAAGGGGGCAGACTGGAGCCTGAGGTGGAAGCCTTGTTGAGAAGAGGGCTTAGAGAAGCCAGACTGAAGTTTGGTCAAGGAGAATCTTTGCCAGATCCTAACACTGAAGATTCTTGAGCTAAGTCGTAGCATGCTTTGGGATGGTTTTGGTCACCACCTCCTGTATGTTGTTATGAACCAGTTTTCAGGGAGGTGAATGTGAGTGAGATGTGTCCAGGAAGAAAGGAAGGAAGAAGATTGATTACAATGGAGGCTGACTACAATAACCTAGGAGAGGAGTAGGCTAGCCATCAGATAGCTCCTGTGGAAATAAACTGAAAGAAGACTTGCCACATGGACAAAAGAGGGTATTTGTGGAAACAGGAACAACTGAAGACATAGGAGTCCAAGCTGGGTGACTATGGGGGATGCCATTAACAGGTAGAGAGATCACAGCAAGAGGTGCTCTTTCAACATCTACGTGTTTTGTGGGCAGTTCAAAATTTGAGGATTCAGACAGTCTTTTTTGGTGACTTAATATTAAGTTTAAAAAATAGATTAATAGTTTGGTAAGAAAGCAATATTCATTGGAAGGACTGATGCTGACACTGAAGCTTCAAGACTTTGGCCACCTTATGTGAAGAACCGACTCATTGGAAAAGACCCTGATGCTGGAAAAGATCGAAGGCAGCAGGAGAAGGGGACGACAGAGGATGAGATGGTGGGACGGCAAAGAGCCAGATACGACTGAGCCACTGGACTGAACTGAGAGAAAACAAAACAAAACCAAACCCAACGTTTGCGCATGCCCGCTAAAACACCCCCACTGGCCTCCACCCACAGGGCGCTGGCTCAGCCCCCGCCTCTCCCGCGTCTCCCGGTTTCCGGGGGAACTGTGTGACCACGACACTGCTCCGGCTTTCCTCCTTCCGCCCTTCATTGCTTTCTCCGGTGCAATGGCTTCCGGCCTGACGAGGTTGCTGCTGCGAGGTCCCCGTTGCCTCTTGACAACGGCCGGCCCCACTCTCGCCCCGCCGGTTCGGGGAGTGAAGAAGGGATTCCGCGCCGCTTTGCGGTTTCAGAAGGAGTTAGAGCGGTGGCGCCTGCTCCGGTGCCCGCCGCCGCCAGTGCGCCGGTAGGAGTCAACCGGGGAAGAGGTTAGGGGTGGCGGTCGTGGAGCCGGGGCGCGCTCACCCACGGATTCGACCGGGTGGCGGTTAGGGCTGCTCATCGCTCGTTTGCTCCTGGCTTGACCCTAGTTGTGCGATAGAGACACCCGCGGGTCGTGGACGCGTGGCGGAGGCCAAGGGAATGCATTTCTGCTGAGGAGTTGGGCGCGTGGCTGCCCCCGACGCTCTTGGGACTCCCATTTGGAGTCCTGTAGACTGAGACTTGTGAGAAATAAGGCCGGCTGGAGGGTAACCTTTACCCGGGCTTGTGTGTCTTAGCCCCTGCGTTGTATTGCGGCCTCAGAATTCCTTGGGTCCGGACAAGAGGGAGGAAAGCACACAACAGCATTGCGCTATAGGGCAAGAAAGAAAGAAAAAAAAGTACACAGTCACAAGTCCGCTGTCCAGAGGAAAGCAAACAGTTTGGCTTTAGGTTTTTGCCATAATTAATCTTGTTCTGCTACTGGAAAGTCTGGTAGGAAGACCCTCAGATCTTTCTATAACTCCAGAAAAGAGCCCCCTATACATGAGGTTTTGCATCTTTTTAATAATAATGTTTCTTTGACGTGTAGTCGTGGCCGTACAAATAAATGCACCTCACTCTTTAATGGCTCCGTTTGATGGGTGTTTGAGTTACTGTTGCTATTACAACCGATGTAACACCGAATAACTTTAAAGTTACTGCTCCTTTGGAAATTTAGTATGAAAATTGATAGCTACTTTAATATTGCCCTCCCCCCCAAAAAAGCCGATCTAGTTTATACACGTGGTAGGAATATATATGTTCGTAGTCCTATATTTTTTCAACACAGCATATTAAGTTTTTTCCTAAAAATAATAAAAGAGTGTTCCTTGTTAATCTACATTTGGTTATAGTGAAGTTAGTCGTTTTAGGCTTTTATAGTTGTTAAAACTTTATATATTATATAGATTATATATATTTAAATGACTTACAACCCAGATCTTTATGTTTTGCAGCCCTTTTTTACTTGAGAGTTTTATTTTTGGTTTATTGTCTTTAGTTTTAAAAAGACCTTTTAGTCGTTCTTGAGAATGATTGTGAAGTTTTAACCTACTTAAAATATTGATGCTAGATTTTATTGCTAATTTTCAATGAATGCTTTCAAATCTTAAAATACAAGATAAATATAATGTATTTAGTGTTTATGACTTGAACATGTGAAATTGTAATTTGTATCTCATGTGTAAGTATAAAGCATAGTTCTGTGGTTATAACAGTAGAACCTAAAAGTGAGGATAAGGTTTTAGTCTCTGTTGATGAACTGCTTTGATGTGGCAATTGTCTCAGAGGGACAATTGATCCAGCAAAGGGCCACAAGTAATCATCTCACATAAGTTTCAATTTTTAGAAAATCAGATTCTGGAGTTAAAATGAAGCTCAATCTTTTAAAATTTTCTTTGTATGATTAAAGAAAATTGCATCACAATGAGAAATGTTTGCATCACAGTAACATCTTGTTCTCTTTACTGTGTCTTACTGTCTTCTATTTTACATTTTCAGTTCGGAGAAACCAAACTGGGATTACCATGCTGAAATACAAGCATTTGGCCCTCGGTTACAGGAAACGTTTTCGTTAGATCTTCTCAAAACTGCATTTGTTAATAGCTGCTATATTAAAAGCGAGGAGGCCAAACGCCAAAAACTCGGAATAGAGAAGGAAGCTGTTCTTCTGAACCTCAAAGATAATCAAGAACTCTCTGAACAAGGGACATCTTTTTCACAGACATGCCTGACACAGTTTTTTGAGGATGCGTTCCCAGACTTGCCCACGGAAGGCACTAAAAGTCTGGTTGACTATCTCACCAGTGAGGACGTGGTGTGTCACGTGGCCAGAAACTTAGCGGTGGAGCAGCTGACGCTGAGCGCCGACTTCCCTGTCCCCCCAGCTGTGTTACGGCAGACTTTTTTTGCTGTAATTGGAGCCTTGCTACAGAGCAGCGGACCCGAGAGGACTGCACTCTTCATCAGGGTAGGTGATTGTTAGTTGCACATGCTAGAACATGCTTGAGGTAGAAAGAAAAATTTTTTGTACTTTACTTCTTTGTGCTATGACCTTGGCAGGTTACATGTGAATTTTTCTCCTGATCCAAACTGAGAAAGACCTAAAGCTTTTTATCAGTTCAGTTCAGTCACTCAGACATGTCCGACTCTTTGAGACTCCATGGACTGCAGCATGCCAGGCCTCCCTGTCCATCATCAACTCCCAGAGTTTACTCAAACTTGTGTCCATTGAGTTGGTGATGCTATCCAGCCATCTCATCCTCTGTCATCCCCTTCTCCTCCTGCCTTCAGTCTTTCCCATCATCAGAGTCTTTTCCAAGGAGTCAGTTCTTTGCATCAGGTGGCCAAAGTATTGGAGTTTCAGCTTCAGCATTCAGTCCTTCTAATGAACAACCAGGACTGGTCTCTCCTTTAGGATGGACTGGTTGGATCTCCTTGCAGTCCAAGGGACCCTCAAGAGTCTTCTCCAACACCACAGTTCAAAAACATCAATTCTTTTGCCCTCAGCTTTCTTTATAGTCCAGCTCTCACATCCATACATTACTATTGGAAAAACCATAGCCTTGACTAGACGGACCTTTGTAGCCAAAGTCTTGTCTCTTTTTAATATGCTGTCTAGGTTCTTCATAACTTTTCTTCCAAGGAGCAAGCATCTTTTAATTTCATGGCTGCAGTCACCATTGGCAGTGATTTTGGAGCCAAAAAAAATTGTCACTGTTTCCACTGTCTCCCCATCTATTTGCCATGAAGTGATGGGACCAGATGCTATGATCCTAGATTTCTGAATGTTGAGCCTCAGACCAGCTTTTTCACTCACCTTTTCATCAAGAGGCTCTTTAGTTCCTCTTCGATTTCTGGCATTAGAGTGGTGTCATCGGCATATCTGAGATTATTGATACTTCTCCCTGCAATCTTGATTCTAGCTTGTAGTTCATCCAGCCCGGCATTTCACATGATATACTCTGCATGTAAATTAAATAAGCAGGGTGACGATATACAGCCTTGACGTACTCCTTTTCCTATTTGGAATCAGTTTCTTGTTCCATGTCCAGTTTTAACTGTTGCTTCCTGACCACAGATTTCTCAAGAGGCAGGTTAGGTGGTCTGGTATTCCCGTCTCTTTAAGAATTTTTGAGTTTGTTGTGATCCACACAGTCAAAGGCTTTCGCATAGTCAATAAAACAGAAGGAGATGTTTTTCTGGAACTCTCTTGCTTCTTTAATGATCCAACAGATGTTGGCAATGTGATCTCTGGTTCCTCTGCCTTTTCTAAAAAAAAGCTTTTTATGATAGTATCATTATTATTCCAGTTGTCTCTTATTATTGAGGACAACATCAGAGGTGAATTAAATATTAAATTTAATGTTCACCTCATGGCAGGACTGCAAGCCATGTTTTTAGCTTTACATCCTAAGGGACAAGGGTAATGCCTGCACAATAGACACTCAGGTGTTTAGTGAGTGAAAGAGACCAAAGGACATGGCTGGAAGGTGTAGTGTGGCTTGAGAGCTCCTTGCTTAAGTACCAACTGTTTTTCTGCTCTTCTGAGTGATACAGTCTTGGATTTCTGAGTCCCTGTTATGGGCTTTGCTGGTGGCTCAGATGGTAAAGAATCCCCTTGCCATGCGAGAGACCCAGGTTTGATCCCTGGATCAGCATGACTACCCACTCCAGTATTCTTGACTGGAAAATCCCATGGATAGAGGAGCCTGGCGGGATACAGTCCATGGGGCTACAAAGAGTCAGACACAACTGAGCAAGTAAGACTTGCATTATGTACACCTACTTCCTTGTTAGCCCGTAGCTTGCCTAATTAAAATACTTAATGGTGTGATTTAACTCCACTGTCTTTTTAGAAGTTGTCAATTGAGAGAAGTTTTATTCTTTGCTTTAGGATGAAAACGTGAGTTTTTGGTCTTTTCTTACATAATGGATAGTCCAGGCAATCACTTTAAGTCACAAAAAGAGTCTTGATTCAGGCCTTTGAAATCAGGTGTTTTAAACCAGTATCCCTTACATTTGGAATCTATGTATTTAGTTTTGACACTAAGTTGATCTGATCGTTTTGATCAAGAAGGATACTCGCATTAACCAGCTCTCAGACTTCATTCATAGGTAAGGTCTCCCTTCCAACTTCCCAGCCAGGACTTATCTGTCTGTCTGTCTTACGGAAGCAGGTATGTTAACTGACACCTCTGGAGATGGAGCTGAGGGAAATATAGGAAAGGAAAGCAGAAGGTGTTTACCTGACTTGACGGCTAAAAGCCGGTTTAGTGCTTCCTGAGTCTGCTCACTGTTTAAAACAGACACTAGTGAGCATTTTGTTCCCAGCTGGAACCTTACAACCATGTACCTTCATGTGCAGTCAGCTTCCAGTTTTCTGGATAGGTTTCCTTTCAAAATGACATCCCTGCTGTGAATTCCACCTCAGGTCTTAAGGATTTTTTATACCCGACATCAGGTGCGGACTTCGGCCCCATTACTGCAGCTAACTTCTGCCAGACTGTTGCCTTAAGCAGGAGTATGTGTTGACTGCCAGTTGACGGAATGTCCATTGCCTCGTATTCAGAGGCCAGGGGACCCTTTGAAGCCCTCTGGGCTTGAGGTCAGAAGGAAAGCCTCACCTGCCCCCTCTTTCCCCTGCAATTGAATATTTTTTCCTAAAGAAATTCTAACAAAATCCTCCTTTGACCTCCATTCTCTCCCGATCACTATAGCTTATGTAGAGTCTTAGAACTGTCTAAACAGTTTTTGGTCACCATTTTGAAATTTTCACAGTGTAGTCATGAGGCCATTTTGGAAATACTTGTTTACCATATTTGAGTGCCTTTGTTGACAGTTCCAATTATAGATCCTCATAGAGATAGATAATTCAAATATTTATTTCTCAGTCAAGAGCTGTGACATCTCCCATAGTAGAACTGTGTTGGTGGTATAGTGGTGAGCACACCCACTCTCCATAGTAGAACTGACTGGTTTGAATGGTCTTATTTCATTCATTTGCTCACCTAATAGTTATTGTTTCCTATGTGCCAGGCACTGTGCCAAGCACTGGAACCAGAGTTTAATAGGCTTCGATCTTTGCTCACAGCTCATAGGCAGAGAGAGTGGAATGTGGAAAGTGCCCTCAGGTATTGTAAGGTATAGCGGGAGCTCAGAAGAGGCGACCGCTAATTCCAGCAGGGTTAGGGAAGTTTTACAGAAGTTACATTTGCCCCAAGAAGGTCATTCCAGGAAGAAACCTTGAGGAGCATATTCCCTTTGCTGTACAACATATCCTTATACTTTACTTATTTCATGTTGAGTTGTCCAAAAAGTTTCTTTAGGTTATTCTGTCACATCTTATGGAAAACCCAAATGGACTTTTTTGGTCAACGCAATACATAGTAACTCATACCTCTTAATCGAGTTAAATTTTGAAATTTCTGTTAAAAGTAAACTTTGAATTATGGTCCTTATTTTCCTTATACTAATTTAAATGTATAAATTATGTTTTTACATGCAGGACTTCTTAATTACTCAAATGACGGGAAAAGAACTCTTTGAGATTTGGAAGATAATAAATCCCATGGGGCTACTGGTACAAGAACTGAAGAAAAGGAATATTTCACTTCCTGAATCTAGACTCACTAGGCAGTCTGGAAGCACCACAGCTTTGCCTGTGTATTTTGTTGGCTTATACTGGTTAGTAAAATTTTAATCTTCCTAATATTGATCAGAAGTCTTAAAAACTGACTTTTCACAATTCTTTAATAAACCTGGAATTGCATTAAAAGATTTTTTGAAAACCTCATTCCCTTGGTGATCTAGTCACTACTTCCTTTCCCACTGGTCATCCTTAGGGGAAGGTAGATAATCTGTGGTTTGCTAATAGTAGCTTTTGTTAACCAACCATTCAGTATAGAAATCTCATGGAGTATCCTGCTAATCTAAATATTTCTTTAGAAAAAATTTGACTTGTAATAGAGATTTAACCCCAGTCCACACTCGTAACCCTTCAACTGAGCCTAGAACTGAAAAAGAAACTGAATGTTGTCCATCAAAATAAGTCAGCCCATGCTGAGAACTTTTAGGTATCTTAGTAACAGTTGACCTGCCTCAGGTTGATTCCAGGTGGATAGAAGTGTTAAGTGTAAAGTGTGAATATTTATAATGACTTTTAAAATTTAGGTAAATATTTTTCTGATTTTATATGATGTAGGGCTTTGTAGGTATAAAAGCAGTGGAAGACATTGCAAAGGAGAAAATTGATGGTGACTTGTAAGATGTTTCATCTTTAGTTTTAATTGAAGTGCAAAGCAAAAATGAGATGCTCTTGCTTATCAGATTGGCAAGCCTTAAACGCATCCTTCATCAGCAGTTGATACACTGCTGGTAGAAAGAAAAGAAAAGGCCCAATATTTCTGATAGTTTTGGTGAATATTGCTGCCAAAATTAGACCAGGGAAAACTGATCTGTGTGCTTTGTTTTATGATGCACCATGTAATTTCAGGCTATTGTTGCATTTTTTTCCTAGTGATAAAAAGCTGATTGCAGAAGGCCCTGGGGAGACAGTACTGGTTGCAGAAGAAGAAGCTGCTCGAGTGGCACTTAGGAAACTTTATGGGTTCACTGAGAATCGCCGGCCCTGGGACTACTGTAGACCCAAAGAGCCTGTGAGAGCAGAAAAGACCATCGCTGCCAGCTAGCCAGCCAGAGACACGCAGCCTGAAGCTCGTGAGCAAAACAGCGAGACGAACAAACATCAAAAGATGATCCAAGCTGGACATTTTTTAAATTGTAAAGAAATGTGTCTTATTCTTCATACTGAGTTCCTAAAATTGAACAAGTATTTATCAGGTCACTTCTTTTATTTTCTTTTTAGTCATTTTTGTTCTGTCAAAAATCTTTTGATCTTTTGGTATTTTCCTGATAAATTTTAACTCAAATTCTTGATCTTATTATTGTATTTAACTTGTACAGTTAGGTATATTTTATTCCCTTCTGACTTTGAGGTATCATAATTTGAATGTATGTTTTACATGAAGTTTGCTGGAATGCCACTTTAAAAAGTTATTCTTCTTGTATTTCATTGTAGCTTAATTTGATATACCCAGATTAGTGAACTCTGCCTCTCTAATATAGTTTTAGCTAAAATAGTTATAACTTTTAACCTTTAGAAATGTAAGGTGCTGATTATAACAATTAGGCATTTACGATAACTTAGGTGGTGACTACTGAGCCTGTGTTCCTAGAGCCTGTGGTCCATGGTAAGAGA
The DNA here is from genome assembly GCF_963930625.1 of Muntiacus reevesi. Classification (NCBI taxonomy): domain Eukaryota; kingdom Metazoa; phylum Chordata; class Mammalia; order Artiodactyla; family Cervidae; genus Muntiacus; species Muntiacus reevesi. The sequence continues at coordinate 124,835,821 of NC_089251.1, read as the reverse complement.
AGCCTAGGTTTAAAATTCTGTATGCAAGTTAATTTCATAGCTATTTAATTTCTATAAAATGAATGCCAGGGGTGTACATTTTTTGCTTTTAAAATAAAATATGAAAATCAAGAGCATATTAAAACATTGAAGTTAATGGGAAAATAAAGTATGTATTTATTTATCAATTTAGTATTCTATGGGAGAAGGCAATGGTAACCCACTCCAGTACTCTTGCCTGGAAAATCCCATGGATGAGGAGCCTGGTAGGCTGCAGTCCATGGGGTCACTAAGAATTGGACACGACTGAACGCCTTCACTTTCACTTTTCACTTTCATGCATTGCAGAAGGAAATGGCAACCCACTCCAGTGTTCTTGCCTGGAGAATCCTAGGGACGGGGGAGCCTGGTGGGCTGCCGTCTATGGGGCTGCACAGAGTCGGACATGACTGAAGCGACTTAGCAGCAGCAGCAGTATTCCATAATCATAGCGACCATGTCCCAAGCATGGCTGTTAAATATCTTATTGTAACACATTTAATTCAGTAGAAGACACATCTTAAGAGTGTGTCTTTCTGGTTCTTTAATCCTTTGTGTTCAATTCAATCCTACTGCAAACTCCCTTTATTTCTTTTCAACTTTTTGGCAACAGTAATAATTTTCAGTTTCAGTCTGCCAGCAGTCACTCCCCAGAAGTTAACAAGAAAAGTGGGAGTTGAGAATAGAAAAGAGGTAATATGTTTAAACTGGTAACACTTTTTGCCATGAGATCTTTTTGTAAAGGAAGAGGAAGAGTTTGAAACTCCTAACCAGTCTCGGGCAAGCAGTTTCAAAGTGGACTTAACATCATCTAGGAGGACTTAGTGGAGAAGGAAACAGCAACCCACTCCAGTATTCTTGCTTGGGAAATCCCATGGATGGAGGAGCCCAGTGGACTTGAGCGGTCACAAAGGGTTGGATACGACTTGGCAACTAAACAAGGTGAAAAAAGAGGACTTATAGCTATGACAGCTAATGCAGAGACTGCTTTTGAGAGAGTAACTCCAACTCCTAATAATTCAGCACACGGATAGAGGACCAAACCCAATAGTGAAATGCTACCCTTACATGTATCATCCACAAGTAGACACATAAGCATCTCATTGATAACACAGGAAAGAGATACTATATAAAAAGTTTCTGGGAAGCAAAAGATGGTATGTATCCTCCGACCACTTCTCATCCAGCATGTGCTAGAGCAATGTTCTAATCCTATTTTAGTTGAACATTTTTTTCCAAAAGTCTTTGGAGAACTCAGTTGCAAACTGAATAATCCTTTCCTTCTCTGTCAGTTCTACTGATAGATATCTCCTGCTCAGGGCAGTTTGCAAGACCATAATCTACAAGTTTGGAGGGGAATTATCTTCACCCTTAGGTTTTTCAAGCTTCTAATCCTTGAATGCTTTTAGGGTTACACATGGAACAAGTCTAGCTCTCTAGTTCATAAAAACTACTTTCTAGTGTAGTGTTGGTTGCTCAGTCATGTCCAACTTTGTGACCCCGTGGACTGTAGCCTGCCAGGCTCCTCTGTCCATGGAATTCTCCAGGCAAGAATACTGGGAGTGGGTAGCCAATCGCTTCTTGAGGGGATTTTCCTGACCCAGGGATTGAACCTGGGTCTCCATTGCAGGCAGATTCTTTACCATCTGAAACACCAGAGAAGCCGGTACCTGTAAAAAGCACCAATTAAAATACCATGAACTAGAATGTAGAAGACAATTTATATACTCTTGCACTTTAATGGACCAACTTGAACGACTACTTAATTTGCTATATGAGAGTAAGTATTAGAGAAGTTTGATGTGTGGGCAAGAGGAGCATGTGGGTACGAGGGTATTGCCTAAAGGACTGTACCCAAGAGCATTCAGTGACCATTCCAGGACCCCTTTTTGACTGATGTCTAGTCCATGTTGAGAAGACAGTCGTTAACGACTGTGGGAAGTTGGTCGGATATAAGAGCACTGACTCAACCTTCGTACCGGAGAAAGATGTTAAAGTCATTTACTTTGAAATTCTGACACTCCCATCCTCCAGCTTCCTCAGCCCCCCAAAAGTTCCTTATCCAAAAATGTAATATTGATGTCTAAAGACTCAATTATCTAAGCATTATTCTTTTTTACTGTAGTTCATATTATGTTATTATATGCATATATAAAATAGGGCATATTATTCTCAAAAGTGTTTTATGTGGTTTTAAGGAAGTGAAATATTAGTAAAAACTATCCCTGCAACTAGACATTATAGAAAGTGAAATAAATCAGAAAAAAATAGCATAGTATTACTTATATGTGGAATTCAAAATACGGAACAAATGAATGTAATTATGAAACAGACTCAGATAAAGAGAACTAGCTTGTGGTTGCCAGTGGGGATGGGAGAGGAATGGACTGGAACTTCTATATTACATATTGAATCGATAAACAAGAATATTAAGCAAAAAAAATACCACCCCCCCCCAAACTATTATCCTAGTTAGGAATGAAAGAAAGGCTATTTTTTTTAGTGTTCAGCGTGTTAGGGATTCTGGCCACAAGATGGTGCTCTAACCCTACTTCTCAGTGAAGTATGAGTGGCATGCAAAGTAACATTAGGGGGAACACTTTTCTCCCCAAACAGGAAAGATTGATTACATGGAATTATAGCGAAATATGACTTCTAGACCTCTTACAACTCTCTTCTGCGACCTTGCCTTTTCTCCCCTCAGGATGTAAGGTTAGGAATTTCACGTATGAGCAATTCACTTCTGATGAATGAGCCAATGCTTGGACCTCGTTCTATCTTCACTAGAAAGAGTGAAAATTTAAGGGTTGTCATAGATAATATGTAGAAAGGACCTTTTTTTTTTTCTTTTTTTGGCCCCTTGTTATTCTTTCCTCCTCTTTTTTATGATGGAAGAAAATGCACGGCAGAGGCAAGGGACACTGTCCATCTTGACACTTAATAAAACCAGATGTGGCCATCCTCATGGGGGTGGGGGTAGGGTGGGGTCCAGCTCACAGCGTTCCCCAGCTGCAGGCAGCCCGTTGAGGACATCGGTCAGGCAGCATGCTGCACACCTCTGCATCTTTAAGCCCACCTTTTCTCTTCCCTTCAGCAGATCCCCGCGTCTTCTCTCGGTGAAGCCCTCTAGCATGGTCGCTTGACCCTAGAGCCATGCTTCACAGCTTCTGTTGCTTCTCAGAGCATTTGAAAGCCACAGTTCTTTCTGGGATACCAAGGCTGATTGCTATACTGAATTGAATCTTGCAAACTGAGGACAATTTTTCCAAGAAAACAATGCATGCAGTCAAAAATCACAACCACAAGCACACAGGCTTCTGAAAGGAGCAAGCTTTCTTGGCATTAGTAGTGTCTGTGCTTCCCACTCGGTGTTCATTGGCTCTTGTTCAATTACCTGGCTGCCTGTTAGTTCTCACTAACAACCAAAGAGTAAGGGTTTTAAGAAAATTTTTTGAGATGGAGAAAATTGAATACATTAGTTTATTTCCCTTCAGTTGAGGAGGAACCCATTATTTGATTATTCAGAGAACACCTTTTTAACCGATCTGTTGTGTGGTAAAATTGCACAGTGAACATGTGACTTTATTTTAATGAGTTTTGCAGAAGAGAAATGACATTGTCAGCTGGAGAAGGACATTTTCAGTCAGACGAGGAAGGTCTATCTGACTTTCTGGTGATACTTTCTTTACATAAACTATTGGTATCAGCGTCTCCACAGCAAAACATGTCAGTAAGAAAGATTTATCAGCAGATGATACAGTTAATGAGGCAAATGCAGTCAAAACTCAGCACAACCCTCAGACTAACAACAACGAAATCACCATTAGATCAGGCTCCTGACAATCTGCCACTCAGGTTTTGATCCTGGGATTGCTTTTCGTCTAAGTGGGACAAGCACAAAGGCCTACCTGTCTTCTCTTTACCTTCTGCAGCTGGGATTATAAACTTTACTTAAAGTTTTTTGTTATTTTTTATTAAACTTTTTTTCTAATGTGGACCATTTTAAAGTCTTTATTGAACTTGTTAATAATTATGTTTTGATGTTTTGGCCACAAGGCATATGGGGTCTTACTTAGTTCCTCAATCAGGGATTGAACCCATACCACCTGCATTAGAAGGCAAAGTCTTAATCATTGGACCACCAGGGAAGACCCAGGATTACAAACTTTGGATGAAAGAGGTACAGCATTAAGGAGTTTAAAAATTTATTTACATTTTGCTGCCTCATATACAATAATCTGCAAGCAACGATGTACCTGGCATTGTGTAGAGTAGTGGTTTCTCGTTTAGCGAATTCCTCCTTTAAATCACAACTGCGTCCTTTTTTCTTCAGGATTTCAGTGAGTGTCAGAGGTGCAGGTTGGGGGAATCTTGAAAGAAACGGAGCTTAGCCAGCGGTGTGGTCCACTCTTTGGTCACCCAAAGTGGACTCTTGGTAGGACACGGTGTCTTTCTGCATCACAGGAGGTCAAGGACACAGCAGTCGGCCATCAGCTTACAAAAAACCTCACCTCTCCCAGGGAGTCACCACCAATCACATCTACTCGGCCTGTCACCAGCAAACTCCATCCTTCCTCCTTCAGTTTTTTAGGTCCCTTAGTGCAGAGCTCAGGTGTCCTTCTGTTTTTAATTTTCGGAAAAACAAAGAGCCACAGGGACAAAAGCCACGCCTTTGTGTCTTTTTGTAAAGTTCTCTTACGACTGGCATTCTTTACAAGTCATCTGTCATCATTTCCTTTTCAGGACAAGACAGCGCTTTCAACTTAACTTGGGTCGGTGCCCACTCTTTTTTCCACTGTGTCTCAGGTGAATTGAAATCCCCATCTCATTAAGTGTCCAAGGAGTGAGTTTCCTGGTTGTTGATCTCCGCTTTTCCGTAAGTTTACCATTTTGTGACCTCAGGGAAATCTCAGCCAGTCTCCTGTCCAACCTCAATGTGACATCTAATCCACATAAGAATTGTTTGCTCAAATATCTACATAGCAAATAAAGATTCTGATACCCAATTCCAGCTTGTCCGGGGGTTTTCTCCACACCAGCTGCGTGTCCTACAATTCAACTCAATTTCAACACTGCCTACCTGGAGAGAGCATCAGGTTCCATAGATTAAGGGCTCAGAAGACTGCTTCCACTTGACATGCCAGTTGGAAGCTCAGGTTGTTACCTGTGCCGCTGACCCACTGGCTATAAATCAGAGGTTTCCATGACCCTTCCTTGGGTTCACTAAATTTGCTAGAGCAGCTCACAGAATGCAGAGGAGTATTTCATTTACTAGATTACTGGTTTCTTATAAGAGGACATAACTCAGGGACAGCCAGATGGAAGAGATCAATAGGGCAAGGGCTGAGGGAAGGGCAGGGTAAGGAGTTTTCAAGGAGCATGCTGTCCTCCCTGTATCTCAACTGTTGAGTTCACCAATCCAAGAGCTCTGCAAACCATCATCTTGGGTTTTCACAGAGACTTCATTTCATAGCCTGCAGCTGTTGAGTTGCTAAGTCGGGTCTGACTCTTGTTGACCCCATGAACTGTAGCCCACCAGGCTCCTCTGTCCAGGGGATTTCCCAGGCAAGAATGTTGGAGTGGGCTGCCATTTCCTTTTCCAGGGGATCTTCCTGATCCAGGGATTGAACTCGCATCTCCTGCATTGGCAGACAGATTCTTTACCACTGAGCCACCTGGCTTCATAAGCATGATTGGTGAAATCATTGGCCATCAGTGACTGATAGAACCGCTAGCCAGCCCCTCAATCACAAAGGCTGGGGTGTGGGGCCCCCGAATCCCATGGTTGGTATTCCTGGTGACCAGTCCCCATCCTTGGGAGCTGCAAGTTACCTTAACATATTAACATAACAAAAGACACCTTTATTGTGCTCCTCACTTAAGACATTCCAAGAGTTTGGGGAGTTCTGTGCCAGAAGCCGGGATGAGGAACAAATACTGTATATATATATTTTTTTATTATAAATCACAGCACCACAGCAAATATAATCTTTTACCCCAGGTCTGTCATATTTGTGGCAATCTCCATATTTTAAATTTATTCCAGTTTCCTTCAAAGTGTTCATAAATGTTATCATTTTGAAGGCAAGGCCTTCAGACCCACTAAGTGTATCAAAAGATAAAAGTTGAATTTTAGAAAAATAATTTGATGAACGTTCCCCTTAAATCCAGGAATTATAAACAAGGTTTACGAGTCAGCTCCCTGGGCTGGGACGATCCCCTGGAGAAGGGCATGGCAACCCACTCCAGTATTCTTGCCTGGAGAATCCCATGGACAGAGGCGCCTGGAGGGCCTGTAGCCCATGGGGTCACAAGAATCAGACATGACTGAGCGACTAAGCACAAACAGGAGTCAGCCAGGATCAAAACTGGGTATTGACTGATGAATATAAAAAAAGTTAATAGAAACTGCAGTAGAAACTGGAGGCCAGAAGGGGGAGCTCTCACACCTGTGAAAGATGAACCCAGCAAGGAAAAGACACTTTTTGTACCAGGCAAAGACTCAGCCCGTGGGAAGCCATGAACCGTTTTCTGTCACAGCTCTCAACTTTCTGCTCCCTATATAAGCATTTCCTTCTCTTGCCATGGGGGTAGATAGTTCTCCTCTCACTATAGTTGCATATCCCAAATCGTAATTCTCTGCTTATCCCGAATAAACCCATCTTTGCTGAAGAAATACCTGGCATTCTACATGCTTTAGGCCAACAGGAGGAAGGGCCAAAGAGGAGTTAAGTTGAGCAGATCAAATGAAAGAGAGAGGATATACAGATATATATGGGCTTCCCCCATGGCTCAGAGGGTAAAGAATCCGCCCATAGGGCAGGAAACATGGATTCGAAGCCTGGGTCAGGAAGATCCCCTGGAGGAGAAAAATGGCAACCCATTCCAGTATTCTTGCCTGAAAAAAATCCCATGGACAGAGGAGCCTGGTGGGCTACAGTTCACAGGCTCGCAAAGAGTCAGAGAAAACAGAAACGAAATACATACTCATAGATACATATAGCCTGAGACCCCTGGTGTTATGAACCTTCCATGTTCAAAACTTCCATGTTCCAAGTTTTATATATCATAAATTTGAAACATTAAAATCTTTTGAAGAGGCATTCAGAAATGAGACCAGATACTGCCAAATTTAACATGCCCAGTAAAATCTGACTAATTTACTGGGGAGCAGACTGCCTGTATCACATAACAGGGCCACTACATTGACAAGACAAACTCTTCTGGTCCTTTCTGAAATGAGAAGTGCAGAGTCGAGTCTTAGTGCTGCAGGCACTTTTATATCTTCCTGGACTAAGGAGCACTTGGTCCTACCTCCTTATCTTAAATATGCACTTGCAATAGTTAAAGACTTTTCTAGGCTAAGATTCTCTCACCCTTCTAAAATCAAGCCACTTAGGGAATGGACAGTATTTATCTTTGTACTGCCTGGTACTTGGTACCCAGCAGGAATACGAATGAATGAGTGAAGTGATAATTCTCAAATTACTACTAACATTATACCTTTTTAAAACTATTCAAAATAACTGGATGGGATCAGAAAATTGAACACCAGTAAAACTAAAAGGCTTTAGTAACTATATTAGCATGTTTGCTAGAATACAAGTGGTCTCATGTAACCATTCAAATTAATTCTTTGGCATTTACACTTAAATCAGGAAAACAATTGTCCCCTTGCTCCCTTCTCTCTTGGTTAATAATCAAGGTGGTGGTTGTTCAGTTGCTGAGTCACATCTGATTCTTTACGACCCCAGGGACCGTAGCTAGAGAATACTAGGGAAGTTTGCCATTTCCTTCTCCAGGGGATCTACCCAAACCAAGGGATCAAACCCACGTCTCCTGCTTGGCAGGTGGATTCTTTACCTCTGAACCACCTGGAAGCCCTAACAATCAAGGTATCCACATTTAAAAAGTTGCAAACAGCAAGACTCAGTCTATCTGACAAATAATTGTAAACGACAAACTGGTGAAGAGTTGAACATGAGGTTTTAACGTACAAGGAGAGCGATAGAGCTAATGGGTTTTTTAAAAAGTAGTTTTTGATCACTACTATTCTTACAAACTATTTTTACTTAGAATACAAACTATTCTTATTTAGATAAGGGTACCCAAATCTCTAGAAAATTAATAAAACAGATAAAATAAAAATGGTAAACTTAGAATTGTGATGAGTTCTCCAAAAACACAAAAGACAAAAAAAATCCCACAAAAAAAGCCTGCTTTGAAAAACAAGCATTCTAGCCTATCATCAAAAATGAAACCACCACTGTTCACCGGGTAACTTCTTTCTGCTCTTGCTACCAAACCCCTCCCTACCTTTGCTGGGAAACCTCAGCCCTGGCCTGAGGAACCCTATCTGAAATTAGAGACAGGATTTCTCTGTGACAGAAGTTCCCCTGAACTGATGCTTTTGAACTGTGGTGTTGGAGAAGACTCTTCAGAGTCCCTTGAACTGCAAGATGAAACCAGTCAATCCTAAAGGAAATCAGTCCTGAATATTCATTGGAAGGACTGATGCTGAAGCTAAAGTTTAAATACTTTGGCCATCTGATGTGAAGAACCGACTCCTCATAAAAGACCCTGATGCTGGGAAAGATGGAAGGCAGGAGAAGGGGATGACAGAGGATGAGATGGTTGGATGGCATCACCAACTCAATGGACATGAGTTTGAGCAAGCTGCAGGAGCTGGTGATGGACAGGGAGGCCTGGCATGCTGCAGTCCATGGGGTCGCAAAGAGTCAGACACGACTGAGTGACTAAACTGTGGGTGCTGTGCTAAGTCACTCAGTTGCATCCGACTCTTTGCAACCCCATGGACCATAGCCTGCCAGGCTCTTCTGTCCATAGAATTCTTCAATCAAGAATACTGGAGTGGGTTGCTATGCCCTCCTCCAGGGGATCTTCTCGACCCAGGGATTGAACCCAGGTCTCTTGTTTCTTCTGCGCTGGAACGGAGATTTGGGGAGGTGCTGGTGTCAGGGGTATTTTTTTGCTGTTTGCCTAAGTGCAAAGGTTTATTAGAAGAGGTTCCTGCTGCTGCTGCTGCTAAGTCGCTTCAGTCGTGTCCGACTCTGTGCAACCCCATAGACGGCAGCCCACCAGGCTCCGCCATCCCTGGGATTCTGCAGGCAAGAACACTGGAGTGGGTTGCCATTTCCTTCTCCAATGCATGAAAGTGAAAAGTGAAAGGGAAGTGGCTCAGTCGTGTCCGACTCTTAGCGACCCCATGGACTGCAGCCTACCAGGCTCCTCCGTCCATGGGATTTTCCAGGCAAGAGTACTGGAGTGGGGTGCCATTGCCTTCTCTGAGAAGAGGCTGAGGTATTTTTAAAAGGCTGTTTCTTTTGTTGTATTTTCAAATAGCAGAGAAATAGCTTTTTCTTCTTCTTCTTCTTTTTTTTTACTACTCATAACACTTTATTTTTACTTTGTACAAAATACAAAAATGCAAATCCAAAGAGTACAGACCAGTAGTGACAGGCACACTGCACAACAGCAAACCTTGTCTAGCAAGACGTTAGTTTTTTAAACTTTATTTTAGTGGATACATGCATTATATAAAATAACAACAACAACAAAAACACACAAAGAGGCTAAAGATTTCACTATTTCTACCCCCAAAGTAATGCAAGATTACTTTCAAGACTTTGGATGAGACCAAAAAAATTTTTAAAAGGCCAATAATATTTTTTTCATATAAAAGTAAAAGCTACCATAAAATGTCCTTTTTTCCCCTCCCCCATCACACTGACTAAATTTTTCTGAAAAGCCACACATATAAACAAAACAAAACAAAAATCCTGAACTGGACAGTAAATACTCAAGAGGGTTGTTAACCTAGGTAACCGCTCAGTAGTTTAAAGAATCTTTTAGACATTTTGAAGCCTTTCTATTCATTTCTTAGTACAGTGTTCCACCATCCTGCCCTTTTCCCCCTTAAGACTTCCCAGAACAGAAATGCTGCATCATTGAGTCTCTGAACCTAAGAACTAGTTTTGAAAAAGAAAGTCATGTACAAAAATATTTAACAGAACTAGGAAAGATGTATGAAAGGAGTCTTTTCTTCAAAGCAAAGTAGTCTTTGCTTTGCATGGTTCCTTCCATATATTCTTCAAGGTTTGTTTATCTGCCCCATGAATAAGACAGCACCTAGAGAATTAAAAGATAAGATAAGATAAGATGGAACGTAAGATAAGATGGAAGATAAGATGGAAGGTATATCTAAGGGGAGGTTTCTGGGCTGTCCTTAACCCCGCTGCTCTTAAGCAATGCTATCCAATGGAACTTTCTGCAGTGATGGGAGTGGTCTGCATCTTCATTGTCCAATATGGTAGCCACTGGTCACGTGTGGCTATGGAGCCTTTGAAATGTGGTTTAAGAAACTGAATTTTAAATTACATTTCAATTGTTGTTGTTTAGTCACCAAGTCATGTCCGACTCTTTTGCAACCGCATGGACTGCAGCCTGCCAGGCTCCTCTGTCCATGGGATTTCCCAGGCAAGAATACTGGAGTGGGTTGCCACTTCCTTCTCCAGGGGATCTTCCCAACCCAGGGATCGAACCCAAGTCTCCTGCATTGGCAGGTGGATTCTTTACCACTGAGCCACCTGGGAAGCCCTTCATTTTAATTAAAGTTAAAAAGCCAAGTCTCACGTGTGGCTAGAGGCTCCTGTTTGGACTGTTTGGCTCAGGAGCACACTAATTATAATGATTAAGATACAGTGAGATAAAAGGATAGGAGGCAGCTTAGGTTATTGATCAAAAGCAGAGTAAAAGCTAGAATATGTTAGTTTCTACTCTGCACCAACATAAAGACAACCTCTTCACAAAGACAGTCTTAATTATTCTTCATAACTGTACTAAGAGTTAGGAATTACTGTTATTCTAATTTTAAAGATGAAGCTAAAAGACAGAGCCAACTTTGAACCCATGATTCACGGAGCTAAGATTGACTGAACTAACAATTCTCAGGTCATAACAGCAGGGTGTCCTCACAAAGGTTGAAGACATGTAGCTTCCTGAAAAATTTACCTAATTTCATTTTTTATAGTATTTGGCTCCCTGCACCTCTCAAGATGAGGCTTTGAATTTAACATCAGTGGAGCAGGGGATAGTAGCAGTGGATAAAGAGTAGACATTTAAAACTGTACAAATGTTACCTCGCTCATTTTACCAGAGTTTGCTGTATCACTGTCTCTCCAAAATCAGGATCTTTGTTGATGGCATCAGTGTCGCAAGTCATGATGACAGGTTTTAACCGGAACTAACTGTTAACAATACTGTGTGAACTCTTGACAGCCCTCTTAGAGAATCCACGAATGTGAGCAGATAAATACGGTTGGTCATTTGATTCATCAATAGGCCTTCTAATGTGGCTATTTTATTTATTTGGAACTCTAAACCTAACTGTCATAGTATATAAGACTAAAAGGTTTTGTAAATGGAGTGTCCTTAGAAGTAGGTGAAGAGTAGAAATTAAAAAATTATCACTAAAAAAAAAAAAAAAAAAAAAAGTCAGCAGATGTCAAAAAGCCCCAAAGGACTGCAGAGCTCTTCAGGTATTAAAAAAAAAAATACAAAAAACAAAGAGACAAAACCTAAAATGCTGTGTTTGAGAGATGCCATCACACTGTGTAAAAACAGTCTGATTCTCCTTTCTCTGCAAAGGACTGTTACATGACTCAAAGCATTGGCACTTGTTGACACATGGGAGAAGGATTCAAAGCTGCACTGATGGAGTGAACAATGGGAGAGGACAATCACTCACCTGTAGGATTATGTCGGATGAAAAACAGAAAAGGTCTGTCTACTATAAACCAGGGAGGCGATGACCTTGCAATCAGAATCGCAGCTGCGGGAAGAAAAGGAAAACCCACTGTACACCCAGCATGAGGCCGCAAAGGCATTCAAGGCAGGACATCATTCCTGTCCCAGAGGCTGGCCATGAAACAACAGGTCCTGTGGTCATCACTGACAGTACAGCCCCCATGGGCCAGGCCCTTTCCAATCCGCCTCATTTAGTTCACACAAGCCCATCTCCTTTAAAAAACACGCTTACTCCAGGTAGCGCCCTTATGAGGATGAACTGAAACATACTCCAGCTCTTAGAACAATGTGTGTGTGCGTGCTCAGGCGCTCAGTTGTGTCTGACTCTGCACCCCATGGACTGCAGCCCGCCAGGCTCCTCTGTCCATGGGATTTCCCAGGCAAGAATACTGGAGTGGGTTGCCATTTCCTCTTCCAGGGCATCTTCCAGACCCAGGGATCGAGCCTGTGTCTCTTGCATCTCCTGCATAGGCGGGTGGATTCTTTAACAGTGTTTGCCACTTAATAAGCACCCAACACATATTCACTGTTACTATTAACTGCATTTCATTCATACCATCTACCTAACTAAGGCCTGGCCCCTGGTCCTCTGGCCTATCCAAATCCTTTCCCGGTACCAAGGACCAGCTCACTTATCCATTTTGTCTGTGCCTTCTCCTTTGGGCTCATCATCTAGACCTTCTTCACACTGACAGTGTAGACTGCTCATCTGGGGCCCACCACCTGACACTGCTGTTCAGATCACCTGGTGTGGACACTGGAAGCAGACGTATCTACGCTTATGGTCCTAGATACGCTTCCTCTGCCCTGTAGGCCTAGAGGAAGGGCGGATGCCTGGCATAAGTGCCCCATGCTTGCTGCAATGGCCTAGTCTTCTTCCTCAAGCCCCTGGGAAGCTTTAATGACTTGGGCTTGACGTTGTAAGGGAAACAGCTACAGCTATGCTTGGACAAGCCGCTCAACCTAGGGTTATTACAAATCAAATCAAAAGTCAGCAAGAGATATGGACTGAACTGTATCCCTCAAAATCTGTCTGCTGAATCCCTAGCCCCAAGTGTGACTGTGTTTGCAGACAGGGCCTTTAGGGAAGTCTTTAAGTTTATTTCATTTTCAAATTTTTAAATTTGATTTTGGCTGTGCTGGGTCTTCGCTGCTGCATGGGTTTTTCTCTAGTTGCAGCACGCAGGCTTCTCGTTGTGGTGGTCTCTCTTTTTGTGGAGCACGGGCTCCAGGGCACAGGGGCCTCAGTGGGTTCGGCTCCCTGGGCTCCAGGGGACAGGCTCAGTAGTTGTGGCACATGGCCTTAGTGGCTCCATGACACATGGGATCTTCCCGGATCAGGGATCAAATCTGTGTCTCCTGCACCGGCAGGCAGATCCTTTACTACTAGAGCCACGAGGGAAGCCCCAGGAAAGCTTTCAGTTTAAATGAGGCCTCGAATCCAACAGGACTGGTGTCCTTATAGGAAGAGAGGGAGAGGCCAGGGCTGTGAACACACAGGAAAGGCCGTGGGGGGCACAGCAAGCGGGTGGCCGCCTGCAAGCCAAGGAGACAGCCCTCGGGAGACACCAACCTTGACAACACCTTGATGCTGGACTTCTGCCTCCAGAAACGAGAAGTACATTTCTGTTGCTTAAGCCGCCTACTCTGGGGTAGCTTGCCATGGCAGTCCTGGCAGACTAACACAGCAAGGCTGGCTTCAAGGGCATGTGACCTGGGCAGTCACAAGACCCCACACTCACAGTGGCCCTACACTTGGTCTACTGCTTTGTGGATGCTGACTTGAAAAAAAAATTTTTTTTTAACATTATTTACTTATTTGACTGTACTGGGTCATAGTTGTGGCATGCAGGATCTTTAGTTGTGGCATGTAGGATCTTTAGTTGTGGCATGTGGGGTCTAGTTCCCTGATGACGGATCAAACCCAGGCCCCCTGCACTGGGAGCACAGTCTCAGCCACTGGACCACCAGGGAAGTCCTTGAAATTCTTAGTAAGTTTTGAACAAAAGGCTCCATGTTTTTATTTAGCACAGGGCCCTGCAACTTACATAGGCGGTCCTGATAGTACTAATTGGCAACACTGCTCAATAACTTTGGCAAAATTCAGATGTCATTTTCTAGCTCTTTGTTTTAAATGCTATTTTAAGGAAATAAAAATTAAATGTTTATTCTAGAAAGGCAATAAAGGGTCTATTTTGAGTACAAGTGGTACATTTTAATGACCAGAAATATTTGACCCAGTTACAAGGAAAGCTAAGACAGTCACTTTATGAGTTCACAGAGTTTGGCCAGATCTATTCATCCAATCTCATGTGGATAATTAGGGGGTACAAAAACCAACCTAAGACTGTTCTATTTTCTCCTTCATTATATGAGTCATTGAGAAGAAAGCAAATGGGGAAGTTCTAATTATCAAGGAAGGCTGTGGAGCAATCCTGCCAGAATTCAACAGTTGCTTGCTAATTCTTCACTTGGTCCTGGATAGACTCAATTGGCTATTTTCCTATTAGTGGTTGCTAGTATTTTGTGTTTCAATATGAAGATGGGGCTTTTCTGCCAATAAGAAGCCACAATATGCTTGATCTGTCTGACAGTGGGGGCAGGGGGTGTCAGTTAACCACCATCCGTAGGTCAAGTCTGAGGGGTCCTGTTTTTATGAAGAAAGATGTTTTAGAACACAGCCATGCCCATTGGCTTGTATCGTCAGTCTATTCTGCTTTCACACTGCAAAGGCAGAGCTGAGAAGTGGAGAGGGAGCCTATACAATTTTATCATAGTTTATGATAAAATCATAAACTATGTCCCATCCAGCTCTTGACAGAAAAGGTCTGCTGACTCCTGTCCTGGAGGAATTTCTACTGAAGTACTTTCCGTCATGTAACAGACCCTGAGCTTCATGGATGCGGGTTTTCCCAAATTCACCACTGTCTCCCAAGGGTCAGCCCGCAGCGCCTGGCTAGAAATCGGCTCAGGACACAGTAGTTGGGTTGATAAAGGGACCGGGTGTGCTTGCTCCCAGCCCGAGACCCAGGGCTTACTCACTTGTTGCTGCTGAAGCTTTGGTTCCATCTTCACTGACTTCGATTTTTGCTTTTTGCAAGATGTGAGAAACATGAAGGTTTTCTGACCCTGTTTCCAGAAAATAAAACAGAAACAGCATTTGCTTGATATGTAGGCCGCTGGGTTGGGTGAGAGAAGTAATCTTGAAGCCAGGACAAGTTTCAGTCCTTAAAAGGTGTTAGGAGAGGGTGGGACGGATCGAGACAGTAGCATGGAAACATATACATTACCATATGTAAAACAGATAGCCAGTATGACACGCGGGGAGCTCAAACCATGACAACCTAGACAGATGGCATGGGGTGGGAGGGGTTTCCAGAGGGAGGGACATATGTATACCTGTGGCTGATGCATGTTGATGGATGACAGAAACCAAGACAATATTGTAAAGCAATTATCCTTCAATTAAAAATAAATAAATTAAAACAAAAAAGTGTCAGAAGAAGTGACTTCTGACAGTCCCATGATGGAAGGGTGTAGGGTGACTGTCACTGTGGTGAATTTCAGTCTCTGCTAAGTGAACTGTGACGTCACTTCACAGCAGGGAGTCCAGGACCCCCCCCCCAAGTGTGTTAATGCCTCTGTCGGTTCAACTCTGATCACTGCAGAATTTTATTAAAAAAAAATAAAAAGAGGGGCGCTTTAATAAGGTAATCTAGTTTTCTGGAAGAAGCAAGCCAACAGTATTACTTTTCAATTACAGAATCTCAGATCCAGAAAAAACACGGCACCTAAACACGAGGAACCTGTGGTCCAGAGTGTTAAGAAACTGTCTCCCAGTTCCATGGCTCATTGGTGGCAGAGTAAGAGCCGTCTTTTCCTAACAGAAGTCCCTCACTTCAGGGCAGAGTAGCGACCGAGGAGGAAGAGCCAGGCTCAGAACTGCAGCCAGGCCCCTGGGACCTTCTACTGAACACCCTTTCCTTCTCAGCAGATCTCACCATTCCAGCAACACCCACTGGGGTCAGCATCTGAGGGGGATGCAAACAGAAGTTACTGCTGACCCTGATAGGACACAGGTCTGGTGCGAAGGGAGAAAAGTGCTTTGTGGGTCGTCTGCTTTGAAATCGTCTGCACTGGTGCTCGGCTCTCATGTGACTGATTGTGAATGAGAGACGCGTTTTCAGGGCCCTCATCACCTGCACACGGCTAAACAGAACGTCTCAGGAGACTTTCTGGCAGCTGCTCCTCCCTCGGAACACCTGTGAACACCCTATCACAGGTATCCAGTATTTAAGTTACAACGCGTGATCCTAAAGGGGAAAGTGCAGGGTAAATCAGCACTTCCCAGGCTTCACTGGGATGAGGAACCTTGTTCAGGCGAAGATGCTGAGTCAGTAGGTCTGAGTCAGCCCCACGATCGTGAATTTCAGACAAGGAGATGCTAATGCAGCTGGATAAGGGGAGAGAGTTTGGTTAACATGGGATGAGAGTCTCAGAATCTCTATGGAGCTGCAGTTTTACCAGGGGAGTCGCATTAGTCCCCACGACAGGTACCCACGTGTTCACTAACAGGCAACTGAGGTTGGTACTGAACTATTCTCTTATCACTCAAAGGGAAAAGTACGAAATGGAGCACAAATAATGTTTAAGCCTTGTCTGTGGAAGAAGCTGGCTGTGCTATCAATTAAAAAAGACAAAGGACCATCCATTGAGATATGACTCCTGGGAAAAAAATTACATGTAACTGGCAAATGAAGGGATATCATACCAGCTGTGCCCTAGATGGTTTGGCAAAGGCAATTAATCAGCCTCCTTTGAATTTATATTTCAGATTAATGGGATTGAGATGCCAAAATCCTATTTGCACATACTGGCATCTGCAGTGGTTTGGTGGAAGTTAGGCCATTTGAGAGCTCAAACATTCTTGATCTTGAAAATTTGAAAATACAGGGGAAAACTGTGCATTTGGAAAAAGAAGGGACTAATATCTAATTAGGAGCCAAATTTTTAGGTAATGGAAACAATATATGCAATGTTTCTTTAAATGCATGCAGTCACGTAGGTTTCCCATGAAATGTACATAGGAAATGCCTCATGCTGATCGAAGTGTGAAGGCTCAGTAGCAACACTTGGCGAGGCATCCAATGAAACCCTGAAGGGTTTTACAGCAACACATTCCTAATGTTGACCTTTTCTTTCTGAATAAATCAGAAACTTGGTTTATAACATACTGTTCAAGTCTAAGAGCAAGTTTTAAATTGAACATACTCGTTATTTTTGCAAAATTCGCCTTTGATGGATCAAACATATCGGTGATGCCAAGGACTTTCAGCGGCTCCTTCAAATCTGTTTGAGCTACAGCTGTGAACCTAGCACAAAAGCAGAAAACAGAGGGAAAATCATTATAAATGATACAAAAGGATATAATCCATGCCAGTGGAAAAAAATGTTTATAGACATGTTTGTAAATGTATACTCTAAACAGTCATATCTTATATTTTAACCCCAAGATTTAAGTACCAGGTAAGTAGAGAACAACCCATCTCTCAAACATATACATGGCAAAACAGAACAGTAACAGCACGTAGTGGGGTCCTCGTGGGTAACACGCTCCCCATTCCAGCCCAAGGAAGAGCTATGGAAGTACTTTCTCTTATGCTGAATGGGGAGATGCAGGGTTGCAATGGGAAAGAATCTCTGTATTCTCTTACAAGTTAATTGCTAAAGGGATGTTGCCCTTAAGCTTAAATTATACCTACTGGCCCATCTCTGGGAACCCTGCCTCCCAGGTAATCCGCATTAAGCTAACAGACCTTTGTTTAGCTCATAGGAAATAGGCCAGGCCCACCTGTGAATGATTGCAGGGAGGAAGAAATTGACACATCCCCTCTGGAGACTGACGGAAACCAGGAAATGTTCCACTTTACTCCCTCCCCTTTCAGTATAAAGGAAGCCTGAATTCTAGTTCAGGCAAGATGGTTCTCTGGGACACTGGTCCACCATCTTCACAGTCTGCTGGCTCTCTGAATAACGTCGCTATTCCTTGCCCCAGCAACTCATCCCTCTCTCTCTTCCCTTTCTTTTAGAACATTTATTTATTTGGCTGCTCTAGGTCTTAGCCGCGGCACTCGGATCTTTGATCTTTGTTGCAGCATGTGGGATCTTTAGTTGTGGAATGTGGGACCTAGTTCCCTGACCGGGGATTGAACCCAGGCCCCTTGCTTTGGGAGCAGGAAGTCTTAGCTACTGGACCACCAGGGAAGTCCCAGCAACTCATCTCTTTATTGGTTGCTCGATGAGCAGTAGACTTGGTAACAGGGTATTGACAAGTGTTCAGTATTCCATAGTCTATCCCCGTATCCAACCACAGAACCACCATCGTTATCGGGATTGTGGATGGTCAAAGGGAGGAGATACATTCCTGCTAGTTAAGTGTTTGCATTCTGGAAGCATTTTACCATTAAAACAGGGGCAAGCATTAGGAATGACGTTCCTTTGCGTATGATATGGATTTGTTGGATACTTGGACTATCTGGCGTTACAGCTATATATGTAAATGTCAGTTATTAAATCTGTCATCAGAAGATGTGTTTACCAGATTTTATCACATCCTGTGGGAGAGCAGCAAGGGTAAGTGAGCAGACTCATCACAGATGGGCTATAATGGTAATTTACCATTACAATGATAATTTATGTACATCACCAGCCTATTCATTTACGGCAAGCACTGCGTTATGTGAAGGCTTATTTTACAACAAAAACTCTTGGGAGGACTATTATAATACTTATGATGAATATATGCCTCTGATTGCTTAACTCAGTGACTAGAGAGTTAAAAGCTATCAGAACTGGAAGGTATGAGTGTGTGTGTGCTAAATCGTATCCAACTCTTTGCGACCCCATGGATGTAGCCCGCCAGGTTCCTCTGTCCATGGGATTTCTCAGGCAAGAATACTGGAGTAGGTTGCCATTTCCTATGCCAGGGGGTTTTCCTGACCCAGAGATCAAACCCGCACTGGCAGGCGAATTCTTGACCACTGAGCCACCAGAGAAGCCCCTTTGAACAGTGAGCTATATGAAAACCCCTTGTAGTGGCACCTCAGGTTGTGGTCTGGTGGAGGGCCTGGTGACCAGGCTGTTCTCTCTCCGTCCCCATCGTCATTATCCTGCCACAGAAGAGGCACGCGGATTGAAAACCAACTTCTACAAAAGCATAGCTTTGTATTCCCGCCATGCAATTTCTGCACAATAAAGTGGGTCTGGTGTTGCATCAGCCTTCAATGTCCGGTACGTGACACAGTCACTCCCAGGGCTCGAGGGCTGCCGCTGTTTCCTCTTCTAGGGACGGGGCTACTTACTTGGGCAGGATGACCTGCACACGCTTGGGCACCATGGTGCTCACCCAGCTGTCGATGGTCTTGGTGCTGATGTGAGGGACGATGGCGGAGAGTGGGACAGAGCTCTCTGTCGGCAGCGTGATCAGCATGCTGATGCTTTCGCCGTGGTAAGGCAGCTCGATGAAGTTGTACCATAAGCCACTGGGGGTGCTTGTCGACCCTAAAGAAATCAGAGGCAGGTTCAGGGCACCCTTGGTGACTTCCAGGAGGGGCACAAGTGGTTGCTGATGGCCTGGGTAGCTTTTATTTATTTCATTGTGCTGACTTTGGGGCACATACTTTTATTGATCTCCATTTTTTATATGCCCATTTCCCAAACATGTTTATTCACCTTTAGAATCTTTCAGATCCTCGGGGTTGACCACATACTGTGTGAGTTAGTTGCCGAGTCACATCCAACTCTTTGTGATGCCATGGACTATAGCCCACCAGGCTCCTCTGTCCATGGGATTATCCTAGGCAAGGATACTGCAGTGGGTTTCCATTTCCATCTCCAGGGAATCTTCCTCACCCCCCTCCTCCCCCCCAGGCATCAAACCTGCATCTCTTACATCTCCTGCATTGGCAGGTGGGTTTTTTACTCCAGGGGAGCCCCCACCACACACCAGGCATCAACAAGCACTTCATTTTCAAAGGATGGCCATTCATGCATCCATTCTCCTTTTAACAGTAAGAAGATGACTGATATTCAGGCCCCATATGTATTTTTTTAAAAGATGAGAAACAGCTCATTTTCAAAATCAAGATAACATTCAGGCGAGTGTGTCAGGTGGTTTGGTCCTAACTGCTTCGCCTTTTATTTCATTTTTTGTATTATAAGATCTCTAGAAGACAAATAAATGCCCAGCCACGTTCGTCTACACATTACTCACTGCTTTCCCCCTTCATTTTCTGTTTTTATGAAAGCTTCCAAAAACAGCTTTCTTAGAAAGTCAAAGATAAGGGCAATTATTTCTTCCTTCCCTGGTAAAGAATTCTTTAGTCTAGACATGTCTAGAATGCCTTTGGCCACACTAAATCTAAGTAGAATTAAACCAGATCACAAGGCATGTAGAATACAGTGCTTTGTAAGAAGCTGACCTTTATCAGATGGATGAAGGGGTGAATGTGAGCTGCCTAAGCATGATTCTTTTGGTGGAGCCTCCGTGTGTGTGAAGAAAAGTTGGGGGTGGGTAGCTTCCCCTGTTTAGAGTCCGCTCTGTGCCAGGCCCACACCAACCACGCCGAAACATTTAGGATCTACAGCACCCCACAAAGCAGATTTAAGCAGTCCTACTTTACAGCTGTGAAAGTGAAAGTGTTAGGCACCCAGTCGTGTCTGACTTTGCAACCCGGTGGACTGCAACCAGCCAGGCTCCTCTGCCCATGGGATTCTCCAGGTAAGAATACTGGAGCGGGCTGCCATTCCCTTCTCCAGGGGATCTTCCCAACTAAGGGATCGAACCTGGGTCTCCTGCGTTGCAGGCGGATTCTTTACTGTCTGAGTCACCAGGGAAGAATTTTACAGCCAGGGAGGCTACAATTAGAGACACTAACTAACCTGTCAAGAAGAGACAAGAGGCTGAGAAATGGAGCAGAGCTCCTATTGACTCAGTACATCTAAACCCAAAGGTGCTCCTCCTTCACTCCCCAACCCCCTACTCACGCTTCATCCATTCCGGTAACTTCCATGAGGGCTTTCTGGTAGTTTATGGTACCCGTGCTTACCAACAAAGACCCAAGAATGATTTAAACAAGCACTTCTCACAAAGTCGTCTAGAGAACACACAGCCTGCAAGCCACGTGGTAGACAAAACGAATTCCACATCCCAGGAAGCACCGGATTCTTCTTGCACATTCATAATACACAACAGTCCGAGAAAGGCTCTGAGAGGTCCCGAAGAAAACTGTTTAACTCTAGTTATTCCCAGGTTTCCCAAATTAATTTGATCTTAGAATCCTTTTATCCCACGTGAAGGGGCTTCCCCAGTGGCTTGGTGGTAAAGATTCTGCCTGCCAATGCAGGAGAAAATTTCTGGGTTCAATTCCTGGGTCTGGAAGACTCTGGAGAATGAAATGGCTGCCCACTCCAGTATCCTTGCCTGGAGAACCCCATGGACAGAAGAGCCTGGTGGGCTACAGTCCATGGGGTCACGAAGAGTTGGATACGACTTAGTGACTACATAACAACAATAATTCCGAGAAGCATTCAAAACATTTAGCAACTGAGCAGTACAACTGAGGATCACCCATCAGAGTGAGACACAAGTGCAGTCATGGTGGGTGATGGGGAGAAGCCCAGGGCGCGGGTGTGGGGCCCAGAGGGGCCGTGAGCATCCAAGGAAAAGAGCCTTCCCCAGGGCATGCCTGAGCATCCCAAGAAACCTTCACATGAGCCATGCAGTGGGAGAGCTGTTAGAGTTAACTACGTGAATGGAAAACCAGCATTTCTGGATCATGTGGAATTCTGAAATGTTTTCTTGAACACTTCCAACTTTAGAAGACCTCGGTGATCCGGGTGAGGTTCCTTAACCTCTGTATGCCTCCTGGTTTGGAGAACAGAGAGATCAGGAATATAAAAAGTGTGAAAAAACATATAAGGTCCTACTGTAATAGCACAGGGCACTCTGCTCAATATTAAGTGGCAGCCTGGAGGGGGGACTGGAGGGAGAGCGGATGCATGTGTCTGTGTGGCTGAGTCCCTCCGCTGTCCACCTGAAACCATCACAACATTGTTAATCAGCTATACTCTAATAAACAATAAAAAACTTTAAAAGTGTGTAGCCCACAAGATTATTGTGAGGATGAAGTGAGAAGCCATATACAAGGTACTCAGCGGGGTTTCCCTGGTGGCTTAGTGGTAAAGAACCCACCTGCCAACGCAGGAGACGTGGGTCTGATCTCTGGCTCGGGAAGATCCCCTGGAGGAGGAAATGGCAACTCACTCAAGTATCCTTGCCTGGGAAAAATCCCACGGACAGAGGAACCTGGCGGGGTATACAGTCCACGGGGTCGCAGAGTTGGACACAATTTAGCAACTAACAACAAGGTTACCCGCAGGGCCCAGCCACAGTGGGTGCCCAGTGAACGCGGGCCCCCTCTTCCATCATTCAGAGGACAAAACATTTAAGAATGAGAGAAAAGAGAAAGTGAGTTTCTCTCATGATCTTCACTTGACTGTTCTTTGGGGATGATCTTTGCTAATCACTGCATCTGAGACAAGGAACTTCAGCAAGCCCTTTCTCCAGATAGGGATTGGGAGGGAGGTCCCAGGTAGATTTCTTATATGAACCACCAGGAATATGACAAAATGGTGAAGCTCTTAGAATACATGACTCTACAGGAGGACACAACAGGATCTCCTTGAGGAAGAAACATGCAAGCAATTCGTGGGTCACCTAATGTTTCCTCTTCCCATCATACGCCTCTGCCTGTGGGGCTGCCCAGGACACACGTGGACCTCTCTCTCACCCAGGTTCTGTTTCAGACAGCCTGAGAATCCAAGATGAGATGCTGTGTCTTTCCCCTGCATCATAAAATGGTCTCAGCAGAAACTGAAAATGATGGGAAAGAGAGAGAAAAAAAAAAAACCCACTTCCTAATAAACCTTTTAATTTTCAAAGAAAACATTAGGTTCCTATGCTGGTAGAGCTCACTTCTGAAAACTATGAAATGTGGGAAGTTGCTAATAAAGAACTGCTCCGTGGCATGAAATAAGGACCTGGAGGCATTCATTAACCACTTCTAGAAGTGTTTACTGTTCTGGTGAGAATCAGGGTGGTGAAAAATGAACTTATGAGCTGGAGTGTGTTCCAGGTGGGGCGAGAGCTGCTACTTCTACCAGGGAATCCAGCCTCGAGGGGACACATCGTTAACTGATCAGTAAGATGAATAACAGCTAATCAATTTGCATCTAGTCGCTCACATCTGCCTGATGGTCCATTTCTCCCTGGCCCCACTTCTCATCACAGGAGCAGATGACAAATGTCAGCTGGGATGACTTCATACACAGCCCCCTTCCACGCTTATCTTTACTTGTGGAAGTGAAAGTGAAAGTGTTAGTTGCTCAGTCATGTCCGACTCTTTTCGACCCCAGGGACTGTAGCCCACCATCCTCCTTTGTTCACAGAAATCTCCAGGAAATAACCCTGGAGTGGGTAGCCATTCCCTTCTTGGATCTTCCCAACCCAGGGATCAAACCCAGGTCTCCTGCACTTTATCGTCTGAGCCACCAGGATAAAAAAAACACTTTTTCTCCACCCAATCATGGAAATAGCATGGTTTTACAGAGGGCAAAGGTTAAAGACACAATTATCTGGAGTCAGAGGACCTGGATTCAAACCCTGGCTCCAACACAGTAGTTCTGGGATTTGGGCAAGTTCCTGAACTCCAAGTCTTAGTTTTTCTATCTGTAAAATGGGATAATAGTATCCACCTTACAGAGCTGTTGTGAAAACTGAATGAGATATCTCATGCCTGGGGCTCAGCCCAGTGGCTGCACAGAGCAAAAAGCCTTCATCTATGGGTATGGGCAGCTTTGTAAGATACTTTACTTCCTGAGTGTCAGAATCGATCCCTCGGGAGAAACCACACCTGCTTCAGTGGGGCACAGCTCCTGGGTGGAATGAACCAAGCGAGGAAGTGGCATCTGGGGATTTTGTGTCAAAGCAGGGAGCCTATTGCCATCCCAGACCTCTTTCTGCCCCAGGCCCTCCATCCTTTAACATCTGGGAAGCAGACTGAGTGTTCTCCAATGAGGAGAATTCCTGGAGTATATAGAGATGTGAATGGATCAGCCCCATTCATTCTAAAGAGAAGGGAAAAGGTGAAAGAGGGAAACTCAGTTTTTTCTCTTAGATGAATGAAAGTGAAAATGTTAGTTGCTCGGTCGTGTCTGACTCTTTGTGATGCCATGGACTGTAGCCCGCCAGGCTCCTCTGTCCATGGGATTCTCCAGGTAAGAATACTGGAGCAGGTTGTCAATTCCTTCTCTAGGGCATCTTTCCAACCCAGGGATCAAACCCGCATCTCCTGTATTCCCTACATTGCAGGCAGATTTTTTACTGATGAGCCACTAGAGAAGCCCTCTTAGATGAATGGTGATCCATAAAATCTTTTAATGAGCAGGCAAAGAATCAAACATTGAAAATACAGAGAAGATTTAGAACTTTCTGTAGGGGGTGCTTTGGGGATGGTCTGGTTTTTCTGGAAACCCCTGTAAAGTCCTCTGATTCCTACTTTAAGGCCTATAATGGAGGAGATAACCAGGGTTCTTAAGTGCTAAGAACCCTTCTCAGCCTGTAAAAAAGGAGAGAGAATATTTTAAATATTCAGTATCAGGAAAGCCTTGTAGACAAAAGTCCGTCTAATTACTTCTACTACAAGCAACTTTGTGGACTTCAGAGTTCTTGAGGAACTGTTGAGGCTATTCTCAAGTAGAAATCGAAATATATATTTGAGAAAAAGCAGCACACGTTGATCCACTGTACACAGTAGTATACCGTCAGGCTGCAATGGAAAGGGAGTCTGGGGAGAGTTGATGGAGAAGCAGATGTGGTTGAGTACTGGTGCCATTTGGAGGGCGAAGGAACAATGCGGGGAGAACCAGATGGCGAGGGCAATAGTGTGTCTACCTGCGGGACTAGAACTTGGTAGACAACTCAGCGGAGATGTAATATGGACACACAGGTGTCAGCTGTAAGCTCAGAGGAGAGTGGAAGCTGGAAACATACTGTATATTCACAGAACACATGCGCACATATACATATACGTGTATGTCTGGATTCTTCTGTGGTCTTTTTCAAAACAAGCGAGTCTCTTAAGTCTAAATTCATAGCAATAAAAATAAAAAAATCTGTTAAAAACTTTGACTCAGCAATTCCTATCCAAGGAAATTACCTTTATTGATTTATTCATTTGGCCATGCTGCGTGGTTTGCGGGATCTTAGTTCTCTGACCCAGGGCCCTGGCAGTGGAAGCACAGCATCCTAACCACTGAACCAACAGGGAATTCCCAAGGAGATTATCTCCAGCAGTTCCAACACAAACATCTAAAGATTCATGTCCAAGAATGCTCATTCTAGTGTTGTTACAGGAAAAAAGTAAATGGCCATTCAGAGGATACTATGGTATGCGGAATGCTATGTAGCTGATAAAAGGATCAAGTAGATCCAAAGAAGTGACATAAAGTTTTCTAAGTGAGATTGTCTAATAAAACAGATTACAGAATAGAAATTATAGTGTAATCCCATGTATGCAAAAAGTTGCACAGACATATTTTATATATACACAGAAAAGGTCTCAAATGATACACCAAGCACTTAATAGGAGTTTTTATACTGGAAAGGGGATTATAGGAGAATATTTTCTTTCTGCCTTATATACTGTTATGTTTGAAGATTTTGCAATGAGTGTGAAATATACTTCTACTAATTTTAAGGCTTTTTTTTTTTAATGGAAAAGTTTCTGCCCTCAAAGCGCTTACAGTTTATGTAACTTAAGTCAGAAGGGTTTTCCCCTCCTATTTCCATCCTCTCCCTTACTGTTTTACTAAGTGAATCCTCTCAGAGACCTTGACATATTGGGTGAAAAGTCAGGAAGGCTGATAAATGGGTAAATGGAACAGCAATGTTCCAGCAAAGTGACCAAGGATGGCTCAGCTAGGCTGAGGCCCATGAGAGGCTAGGCAGCGGGCACCAGAGGCCGTGTAAGTGACCAGCTGCCAGGACTGCCTGCCTCCCAGCCCGGGCTGGTCATGTGGGTCAGACAGTGATGAGACAGGCAGAAAATGGGTGACCTGCTGGGCGGCCTACTGTCACGAAAACAAATGCCTGCCTGCAGCCACCATGGACTGCTGGGCTTTCTTCACAAGACAAACTGGCCCCCTCTTTCCATGAAACACTGCCTTGCCTGCCAAAGGGGGAAACCTGGGACCAGACAATGCCACTGGACTCCGCTGCATGGTCTTGGGTTCCAACCCGAGGTGCAGAAAGTTGGGCAGGAAGGACGGCCCCGGGCCACTTGCAGTGTTGACTTGGGAGGGAACGGGACCAATGGGATTTTCATGGTCTGCTTTGAAATCAGTACAGGTGAGTCAGGGTCCAACGGCAAACAGGCAGGGCACCAAACCGGGGCAATTAAAGTGGAGTTTCATGGAGGGACCACTTATAAAGCAAGGGCAGAATACAGAGGAGTCATAGGATGGTTCCCTGGGTCACAAACGTAAGCGCCGTTACCAGCCTTAGGCGGGGAGGGCCGAGGGAAGGGGGTGGTGGCCGAGAGACTAGGGGCCCTCGGGCGGGTCCTGACAGTGGGGGACCCTGCATGGAGGGATGAGGCGCCCCGGTGATGCAGGGAGAGCGCTGGGGTGCCAATGCCTGACTCCACCACCGGCTGGGTCACCCCATCAGCCAACCAACAGGAAGCCCAGGGGCGAGGAAACCCACTGATGCGGCCTCCTGGGGGCTCAGAAGGGAGGCGAGAAGCGAGAACATGCATCAGAGAAGGCGGGGAAGAGACCCTCCACACCATGGACCATAAGAGTGTATTTGTCTCACTTTCTGTAAAGCGCACACATACTCTTATTAATTGAGAAGCCCCCTGGAGATACAACTCCCAGGAAACACCCGATATGTTGAAGAAATTCCTACAAATACAAACATTTTCATCTTCATGGGAATGTCTACAGAAGCCTTGCATTTCAATCCTTCCTGACTTATTCGTTATTTTTCAGCAATAGAAATATACAGTGAGGCCCTCTCCAATTTGGTTTATTAGAATGTACAAAGACTGATCTAAAACAAAATAGCTTTTCTTCGGATGGAAGCTAGAGGCAATGCTAGTGTTCCAATGACGTAGGCAACGTAACCTGAAAGTGATTTATAGACAAAATGAGTCTTCTATTTTTAAAATTTTATTTATTTGCCTTTTTTTTTTTTTTTTTTTTGGCCATGCTGTGTGGCTTGTGGGATCTTAGTTCCCTGACCAAGGATTGAACCCATGAGAGTGTGGAGACCTAACCACTGGACCGCCAGGAAATTCCCAAGAGACGTTTATTCTCCTCGGTTTCTTCTCAAGACACCTTTCTGTAGGACTTTTAAATACATATTATCTTTAAAAAAAAATGTATTGAGTAAGTGACAAAACACCACCTGGAAGCTTAATAAATGACAAGGGGGAAGAAAAGTGACTTTGGTTATTGCATCCCTCCCATGAGTCATTCCTTAATTTAAAGAATTAGGCAGCTAGAGATATGAAGAGAAGAGCTTGATCTAATATATACTGTATATGCAAATGGAGTGCTTGGGACCCACATGTCCACACAAAGGTTAACTTATAAATGAAAAGGAAGTGTAACTGGACCATGAGTATTTCAATGAAAGCAGGTTTATAAAATAATCACCAGCCTTAGTTCTCTGTGGTAATGAGGCAGAAATGGGTCATTTTTTCCCCCCTGACTATAAAACTGACATATGCTCATTTAAAAAATTTTCAAACTCAAGGAAAAAATAATCACTTGAAATACTACCACTTAACATTTTACTGAACATCCTCCAAGACATGACTGTGTGAATATATAGAAAGTATTTTACATAAATGAGATGAAACAGCATCTGCTGCTCTGTAACTTGTTTTCTGAAATCAACCACATATTATATAACTTTCTACTTACATAAATCTAATTGTCATGTGTGTTCCACTACATGTACCTATATAGCTTCTATTTGTTGCCAGTGTGTGATTATCTTCAGATTATAAATTCCTTGGTGTGAAACCATTGGGGCACAGCTTCTAGAAAGTCAGTCAGACCACAGCCTCCCCCCCCACAGCACCCACGGGCATCCATGTGCCCCACACCAGAGCCATGACTGGGCTGGCCTTGTCAGTCTCTGCAATTTTTGCTAATCTCATCAGTGGAAAAGAAATCTAATTTTTACTTTCATTTTTAATTTTGGTAATGTAAGATTGCTAATGATGAGTTGACAATGCATGAATATGTTTACTGTCCATTTATACTTCTTATGTCCTAAATTGCCCTTTTATCTTTAAATTTCAACCTAAAAGTGATGCATGTGTTACATATACTTCATGTTGCTGTTTAGTCACTAAATGGTATCCCACACTTTCACGACCCCATGGACTGTAGCCCATCAGGTCCCTCTGTTCATGGGATTTCCAGGCAAGAATACTGGAGTGGGTTGCCATTTCCTTCTCCAGAGGTTCTTCCTGACCCAGGGATCAAACCCACGTCTCCTGCAGTGGCAGGCGGATTCTTTACCACTGAGCCACCAGGAAAGTCCATACTAATACATAACCTTTGTAAATAATGCCAAGACTTACCATGAGCTTTTAAAAAAATCCTGCCCTCTGCTCCCCTATCCTTTTGAAAAACTAAAAAGGCAGACTGCTCCTGAACTTATTGACAGCATGCGAGGCCCTTTCCTCGGCTGGCACATTTGAGAACACAGCCTCACCCAGCGTGCACTCACCGCAGCGGAACACAGACAGCTGGGCCAGCATGGGCACTTGGTAGGATTTCCCGTCAGCTGCCACAAACGTGCGCTTCTTGGTGTTCTCAGGCAGAAACCGTGATCTCCACAAACCCTTAAAATACACCGCGTTGACCAGGACCAGTCTGGTGAGGGCGCCGTTGAGAAGATCTGGGGACAGCAGATTGTCGATCATACCTGCGCAGGCAGAGAACAGACACGGGGGACGCTTGGGACCGGCCATCCATCAGAGCAAAAGGCAGCTGAGGGATCAGGGGGAATGAAAAAATCTAACAAGCGTTAAGATTCAAGGATTTTTAAAAGACCTTTCACAATACCCTCTTGTCCTTCCAATTGTTTTCCTCACTAAAAATTAAAAGCTGAAAACAAATTAAAAATCAGTGAACCCAGAAAAGACTTCAGAAACCCTCTATTTAGAACAAACTTTTCATCAAGAAATTCTTTTAAAATTGTAGGATATAAGAGCAACATATTAAAAATCTGTATCTGTTTCTGTATACTCACAATGACCAATTAAAAAATAAAATGAAAACAAATCCACTTATAATAGCATCAAAAATTATCAAAGGAATATATCTGATAAAAGCACAAGACAAAAACACTGAAAAAAATTATTTTATAACTAATTCCCTATAAGCCCCCTGTTTTAAGAACATTTTACTTATCCACATAAACTATACTCATTAATTCATTTCTGTGTTTGATAATAACGACCTGTATGGCTGCCAGTGAGGGCTTTTGGTCGGCACAAGATAAACTGTTGTCATGTTGATTTGTTTTAACTCCCGGGTTGATTTAATCCCAGTTAAAAATAAAGGAACACTTCAGCCTATGCGATGTTATCAAAGCTAAAAGCTTAAGTTCTCTTAAGATTTTAGAAATGTGGAGCATTAGTTTGGAATCCCTAGTTATTACAAAGCTCTAAAATCGGTATCTATATTGATGGGTCAGGGATCCGTCTAGGCTCATATTACAGAGATTAAAAAGAACCAGGGTCTGTCTGTAGGGAAGAACTATTTGTTAAGGAAGAGCTCTTCACAAGACATTGGAATGGTCCAGCTTGTTTGTGTCGGAGTGAAGCAGCAGATATCGCTGTTGTGGTTTCAGGATGCTCCTGTGAATGCATGAAGATCCCCCTCAAGTACTATCTCTGCTTGAAGCTTTGGATTTTCATTTAGGTTCCTCTTGCTTGGCTTTTAAAGATTCAACTGTGTGTGGGTGTGGGTGTGCACCTGTGTATGTGTGTGTATCTGTCTCTGTGAGTGTGTACAGGTTTAAGAGAGATCACTAATACCAAAAGTATTAAAAATGAGTTCACTGTAGCTTTTAATCCAAAAAGTACCCAATATAAATGCCTAGTTACAATACATTAAACGGTGGGAATAAAACCAACAGCTTCTGAAGAAGCAAGACTATCTAATTCAGCAGAGAGCTTTAAGTCCTTTTAAATGAAGCTCAAAGACTCAGATGGACAATAAACAGATGTTTATGTGCGTCATGGTAAAGGAGAACACCAGGATGGATACCCTGACCCGCAGATTCTCAGTCAGTATCATCACTGCTCTTTACTTACACCGGGGGGCGCCAACGCCCCCTTATAGCAGGATCAGCAGGAACACAAGTGCTATAAATAGCCATCTTTCAATGCAAGGGGCCTCTGTGAACACTGGATCCTGTGCGAAGGAAGTGAGAACTCTGTGCTCCAGAGAGTCGGATTCCCAATAGCTGTGTCTTGCCTTCACTGGGACCATTATCCAGTTCAACTGCTACATACCTTTGAGACACAGCTGAATGGTCCCCTCTTCTTTATCTCTTCTCTGACCCTCCTCCCATCTCCCAGGAGTTTCCATAAAACCCAAGGTGCGGCACTGTCATTACACTGCAGCGTTTTATTCTAGCCAAATGTAACATCTGTCTCCCTCAACTAAACTGTGAGCTGCACAAGAGCAAGAACCCCGTCATTCATTATTGAAAAATCACACCTAAGATTCTACGTTCGCTCTTCTGCTGGTGCACACCAAGAGTCTGAAGCAATCTCTTCTGCCCCTTTTCCTGAGACAAATAAAGCCTCTTACTGCCACTAGGTTTAGGCTGGCTCAGTGGTAAAGAATCTGCCTGCCAATGCAGGAGACACAGGTTCAATCGCTGGGTCCGGGAGATCCCCTGGAGAAGGAAATGGCAACTCACTCCACTATTCTTGCCTAGCAAATCCCAGGGACAGAGTAGGCTGGGGGGCTACAGTCCATGGGGTCACAAAAGGGTCAGATACAACTTAGCAACTAAACAAGAACACTGCTACTGGTAGAACTAAGATATAATAAGGGAACACAAAGAAATAAGAAGAAAAAACTGCATGTTTAGAGGCAAGGAGGGACCTCCCATCAATAATTGTCATGAACATGCATCCATCATCTATTCACCCACCCATCTATCCATGCATTCATTTCTTTGATGCCTGCCTACCATGTGCCAGGAACTCTTTTAGGTAAGAAACCAAAACAAAAATAAACCCTGTCCCTCAAAAAGCTATAGATTAGAGCGAGGTGGAGGCTTACGTAAGTGACTTGGAAATACAATTGTAATAAATATCCTGCAGTGAAAGTGTGGATACTTAAGGATGTGAAGGCAAGTAAGAGGGGAATTCCATCTGGTCGGTGAGATCAGGGAGGGGTGGGCTCCTTGAGGAAGGATTACTTGAGTCCACAACTGTAAAAATAGCTCACATTCACCAAACATTATTTCCAAAGTGTCAAGCACTCTGTTAAATGCCTTATGAGTATTATTCATATTCCCATAACAGCCTTAATGTTATTATAAGAATTCTAATAGGTACCACTGTCTTTTTTTTCTTCAGTTCTTTTTTTGCTGCACCAAGAGGCTGGCAGGATCTTAGTTCCCGCACTGGGGATCAAAGCCATGCCCTCAGCAGTGAAAGCACTGAGTCCCATCACTGGATGTCAGGAAAGTCCCAGATCCACTATTATATTATCTCCTCATTTTACAGAGGAGGATGCTGAGGCAGAGGGAGGTTAAGTAACCAGGCTGATGTTACACGGCCAGTAGGTGGCAGAACTGATACTTAAACTAGCTATGCCATTCATGAGATGGTGTGAAATCAACAGGCCAGGGGCTACTGGAGAGAGAAAGCATTCCAGGAAGCAGGATGCACGGGGGTGTCTGTGATTGGAGACAGGATGGCTGAGAAACTGGGAGGGGGTCCGCATGGTTGGGTCCGAGGCCACAGAAAGGGGGTCCCAGTCAAGCCATCACCATATCCCTGGCACACTGGGAAGGCTCCCCCACCCTCTGCAGGGCAG
Source organism: Muntiacus reevesi (assembly GCF_963930625.1). Taxonomy (NCBI): domain Eukaryota; kingdom Metazoa; phylum Chordata; class Mammalia; order Artiodactyla; family Cervidae; genus Muntiacus; species Muntiacus reevesi. The sequence continues at coordinate 124,803,772 of NC_089251.1, read as the reverse complement.
GATTTGTTATCTCCACGTGGTGGTCTTCCACATGTGGACTGATTTACCTCCAGGGTCTCTCTGAGACCTCGCATGTAGCCACGTGCCTCTGAGTGGGGCCATCTGCAAACCTGTAGGAGTGTTTCTGGCTGAGTGGACGGTGACCAGAGATGCTTCCTGTCTTGTAATGTCCAGAACAGCCCCACATAATGAACCATCCTGCTTCCTGCATAACTTTCCAACGCTCCGCTGCAGAGTCATGATCCTGAGAAATCTGCTCAAGGTCATCTGAGCCCAGAGCCTCACTTTTCTTGTTATAAACACAAAGTATTTTTTTTAATAATTTATTTTTAATTGGAGGATAACTGCTTTAGAGTATTGTGTTGGTTTCTGCCATATATTTTGCGTACTGTTGATGGACACTGAATTTGCCAGGAAAGTGATGACCACGCAAACCAAGAGGAGCCGGTACTTGTTTTGGTCGGAAATTTACAAAGAGTTTTGCAGTGTTTTAGGAAAAAACTGCATCAGTGATGGTAACACAGCCTGTGGTTTTTCTGTCACCAGTAGGGCGGGCCTGACTCAGTCTGCTTTTGTGGCTGTCAATTCACAGTGAGAATGTCAATTCCCATGTCAATTCTTATTCTAAGATTCTGATGCATATTCAGGGGTGGCTGTACCCAAGGGTTTACCTATTGAACTACATCCATAAACTACTTTTGTTTTTTCCTAGTATTATAGCTTGGCATTATATTAATTTTTCAAAATTTATGTATGTGTGCATAGGTTATAGGAGCTATGCATTTCACTTCAAGAGAGTATGAAAATCTTTTTTTGACAGCGGGAGTCAGGCCTGCAGGGTAGAAGAGCACTTTTCTAGCCTTACTGCTTTCCTTTCCCCAGATGCTGTGAGCAATGCATTGAGTCAGCGTGTGTTCAAAGCGGCCTGAAACTGTCTGGAGGCATCCTGAGGGACTTACTGCTCCCAGGACACAGTACAGAAGACTAGGTGGGATCTGACGTCACATCACACAGCCACTCGGCATCTGAGTGCCGTCAGCAGCGTCCTGCTCAGTTCTCAGTCCTGCAGGCTCAGAAAACACACTTATCCCCTCCCACTCACTGGTCTCCTGACCATTTCGTGGTTTCAGGAAGGGAGCCTAGGCTGCACCGTGCAGGGTCCTGTTGAGAAGGGATGGCACGGGTTTACCAACACCACCCTGGCTCTCCTCCACCCTCCGGAGCATCTTTCCTAGCCCCTCATGTGGTTTGCAAATATTTGCCTTGACAAGTCAGGAGGGAGACTGGGGGAGAACATGCTTTAGTGCAGAAGGTGAGGCTCCTGCCTCCGAGCTTCTGCTTTAGCAGACTGGGGTTCCAGGGATCAGAATTCTAAACACATGCCATTCTGATGCTGGAACCATGCTTTGAGAGATGTGACGGGAAGAGACAGAGTTTCTCCAGGTTTCCTCTTTGGGTTTATTCTCCATTTTGAGTCTCTTTTGCTTCCACTCTGAGGACCTTAACTCCCCCCACTTTGTGAAAGACAGTCTCCAAATCTCTGTTTCTAGCCTTAAACTTTCTCTGTTGTTCTGTACCTATCCCACCTCCTGAATGTTTCCACCTGAAACTGCACTTCACAAATGAATAGGCTAAAAACACTGATCTTAGACATTTCTTCAGTTTCACGGGGGAAGGGACGCACATCCACAGATGACCATCACGGGGACATGCTCTGTCTAATGAAGGGCAGGGTCATGCAAGCAGATGCCAACCGCGACCCACCAACACACCTACTCCCTGCGACGACAGAGGCGAGAGGGGAGGGAGGGGAGGAGAGAGGCAACACAGGGGCAAGGGGCCGAGAGGTCCAAACTATTATGTAGAAAATACGCTACAAGGATGTATTGTACGGCACGGGGCATATAGCTAATATTCTGTAATAACCGTACATGGAGTGTAACCTCTAAAACTCGTGAATCGCTACACTGAACACCCATACCTTATGTAATACTGTACATCAACTATATTTCAATAAAGAGAGACAGGAATGTGTGGGGAGGGCTCAATCCCAAATCTTAAAGGCTGAGAAGCACATTCTGGGTAAGGGGGATGCAAATATAGAAGCAGGAAGAAATGAGCAAAAAAATAATCTGCAGAACAGACAAGGGCCTGGGGGCAGGGACCTGGATATGAGATGTATTGAGGAAGAAAGAGAATCCTCGGAGTTGTATTCTGCCCTGGTCCCTGAGCCACAGGGAGACAAGTCCCCGGGGGGGGGTGGGGGTGGTACAAGCTGTGCCCACAGCAGGAAAAGGGAAGGAAGAAGAAAGATTGAGCCTCGGGGCTGCTAAGAGGGAGAGGATGGTGCAGTCAGTGGGGTCCAGGGCTTTCACCACGGGAGAGCCGCTGGACTCACTGACCCCAGGTAGGGTCTCAGAGCCTGACTCACGCCTTCGTCCACAAAGCAGAAAACCACCCCCACTCGTCCCCGGGACCCAAGGCCACTCACCCTGTGTCTCGTTCCTGACCCACGCGTTGATGGATGCACAGGCGGAGGCCGGGTCCTCGAAGTCCGCATTGCGGACCTCACACTGGAACACGTCCTTGTTCCTCGTGACGAAGGGCACCTCCATCTTAGAGTCGTTCTTCACAAACACGGCGTTGGCCACCGTCACAATGTCTTTATTCTTCTTGGAGACGATGGCCTTGTTGATCTTCTTTAACATCTTACCGACTCCTAAAGCAGAAAGGAGAAAATGCAGCGATGTTTCCGTAAGAATTCAAGACTTTCTTTTTTTTTTAAATATCGTCTATAATACGAAAAATAAGGACAGTATAATAAAAAGATAAGTATGAGGAGCAAGAGACTAAATCATCTGATTTTTCAGTGGCCTCCTGTTAAGAAAAGAGGGGAGGGTGGAAAATGACATATAACCGTTAACAACCCCTCAAGATCAACTGCAGGTTTCCCAGATGGCTCAGTGGTAAAGAATCTGCCTGCCAATGCCGGAGATGCAAGTTCGATCCCTGAGTTGGGAAGATCTTCTGGAGAAGGAAATGGCAAGCGACTCCAGTATTCTCGCCTGGGAAATCCCATGGACAGAGGGGTCTGGCGGGCTACAGTCAGTCCATGGATCGCAAAGCATCAGACATGACTGAGCACACGGACACACGAGATCAACTGTACATCTTGCCCCAGAACAGGCATCTCGCTGGGCTTCTCTGCACCTTTCCCGTGGAGGGCTCGCTCTCCTGGAAGATGTTCCTGGCAGCAGGGAGACTGCAACCCTCGTCAGTTATGTACCCATGCGGGATCAGCCCAAGGACTCTCCCTAATCCGTCTCTCTTTCTTCTGAAGCGCTATTTCCTTTCCTGACAAAGATTTAACAGTTCAATTTCTTGTCTCTATTTTGGAAAAAAAAAAAAAAGGTGTCAAGAAAGCATCAGAAAGACTATGAAAAACTGCCATGCACCACCATCCAAGAACAATGCGATTTTTACTTGATACCAAGCTCACAAATAAGGGGACTCATTTTATGGCGACATAAGCTTTACTTGTGACTTCCCTGGTGGCTCAGACGGTAAAGCGTCTGCCTACAATGTGGGAGACCCGGGTTCAATCTCTGGGCCGGGAAGATCTCCTGGAGAAGGAAATGGCAACCCACTCCAGTATTCTTGCCTGGAAAATCCCATGGACAGAGGAGCCTGGTAGGCTACACTCCATGGGGGTCACAAAGAGCCAGATACGACTGAGCGACTTCACTTTTCAGTAAGCTTTATTTTACATGAGTGACTTGTACGCGCTCCATTTGGTTTCAGGGCATGGAGAAGAGGGAAAGAAATTATAGAGGATGAAATTCGAGCTCGACTTACAGATCTGTCTAACTCACTTGGGGTCCTTTCAAAATGACACTGTCCTAAAACAACCAGCAGAGTCACCTTGACGGTCACTCTGGAAGAGGGCAGGTGAGAGCCCCACAGTCTGGCCCTTTGGAGGCCTCTGGGGACCCCATCCCTCATGGGTTCTGAGGGGCGGGTCCAGCAGGACGGGCAGGCCCCCTGTATGATGAAGGGACCAGCCGACGTCAGGGCCCAATCCTGGCACCCGTTCCTTTCAGCTGCACGGCCTCCTCCACAGGCCCCGGCCCCCTCCTCCCCTGCCCCGGGCTATCTCACCGCCCTCCGCAGCCAGCGTACCACGATCCTGAGTTCCCAGAGGCTGAGCCCACACCAAGGCCTGACAGCCCACCCAGGCTCCCCAGGATGAGTCTGTCGTGTGAACTGAGTGAGCGACTTTGGGTCGGGGGAGGTTGCCCACCGACCAACGTTGTCAACATTTTAGAAATACTACCTGACATGGATGTGGCTCGGCGGGAAAACAAACAAGAATCTAGTTGCTCTTTTGAAATGGTGTTGGCCGGCAGAGCCTGGCCGGCCCTGGGATAGGCCAGGAACCCTATGGGTGGTTCACTCTGAAGTTATAAATCACCAAGAGTTCTGTGGGCTTCCAACGAGGGCAGCACAGTGTGTTCCAAGCATTTAGTCCTCCTGCGCTTCCAACAGGTGAATGAACTGCAAACTCAAGCGGAGGTTTCATGCTGTGCAAACAAGACTACGGGCCAGCATAAGGGGGTAGGGATGGGTAGGCCTCTGGGGCCACCGGCCCCAGAGGAGGCTGCTTGGAGAAGAATCTAGCTGGGGTGCAGAGGGAGGCACGCAAGCTCCCAAACCCCCATCTCTCTGCTCCCAGGGTCAACAGGGGCAAGATTCCTAGAACCTGATGGCCAGTGGGAGAGGAAGAATGTGGGTGTGAAAGCACACTCACTTCCCAATAAAGCAACCACGAACCAGACGTGAGAAAGGACTTGTTCAAGGTCACAGCGCCTGCTGGTGCCAAAGACCAGCGCTGCCCCCCGTACCCCACGCCCTGGGGAGGTGGTGGACGGGGACTCGGGTGAGAAAACCTGAGCTAAGGCTGAGTGGCAATGCTTGGAGATGTAAGCTCCTAAGTTTAGGCAGGTAATTCAAACAGGGTTTTCTTTCAAGAAAATGAAATCATTCCTATTGGGCCTTACTTGAAAAAGAAATCAAGCTTCTTATTTTGCAATAGTGATAGAGTCACAGGAAGTTGCAAAACCATATATTTTTCCCTGTATATTTCTACCTTTCACCCGAATTTCCCAATGAAAGTATCTTGCGTGACGGCAGGATACAGATCCACAACCAGAAAACTGCCGCTGGCCCAGTCCCCCGTGCACTTGTTTTACATGCATGCAAGTGTGTGTGCAGCTCTTTGCAATTTCATCCCCCACGGAGACTCATGTGTCCACCACCAGTGAATACGCAGATGGATTCCCTAGCACAAGGCTCCTCCTGCTGCCCGCCAAGGTCACAGCCAGCCACCTCCCCAAGCTTATGGATTTAAAAGCATATTCACAGCCTCAATGCATTCTGAGTCCTGTACACCATGGCAGTGGGGCGGACAGGAAGTTTGTTTGAGATGAGAAAACGGGAGCATCGAGAGATAAGTGCCTGCCTGCAGCCCCACAGTGGCAGAGCAAAGCCCAGAGTCCAGTTCTCCGCACTGCCACTGGCCCTTAGAGGAGGCTGGCCCTCAGGCCCGGGGGCACTAGCGAGATCCCTCCCGGCTGAGCAAGGGGCCCTCCTGCCGGGGACGCCTGCACAGGCAGGCCCCGGCACACGCACCGTTCACGCCGTATCTCATCACCGTGGTGAGCTGCTTCTTGGTCCTGCCATCGGCTCCCAGCTGTAGCATCCCCAGGACGGACGCGATCCCGTGCGGAGAAATGATGATGTTGTCATGAGGCTGGGACTTGACGATCTGATTGAAAACCTGGATGCCCGTGTCGGAGCCGAGTTCCTCCAGAGACAGAGGGTTGAACTGGGAGCCCACAGAAGGCAGCGTCACGGAGGCCACCAGGAAGAAGGGGAAATGCCAATTCATGGTTCCTTCCGGCAAGGACAACCTGGAAGAGGAGACGGAAAAAATATTTACGTTCTACACTGAACAAACATTTCTGGAGGAACTACTTTGTACTCAGGCTTCCCTGGTGGCTCAGTGGTAAAGAATCTGCCCGCCAATGCAGGAGACACAAGTTTGATCCCTGGGTGGGCAAGATCCCCTGGAGAAGGAAAAGGCAACCCTCTCTAATATTCTTGCCTGGAAAACCCCATAAACAGAGGAGCCTGGCAGGCTACAGTTAAGGGCTCGCAAAAAGAGTCGGACACGACTTAGCGACTTAACAACAAAACAGCTCTGTACCCAGGTGGCTGTGATTTACTAAATTCAGTGTAACTGCAGATCTTTAATATAGTCAAGGTAGAACAGCATAGATGAAACTGTTTTCCCTTATATTTTGTGAGGGGGATGGGGAGTGAGAGGAAGGAAACTTCCAGCTGCTGGTCCCAAGACTGCAGCAAACATGACTCTAATCGCTGTTTCTTTTTTGTAACCACCCTTCATCCCATCAGACTGATATTTACTGAGCACCTGCAATGTGCCAGGCCCTTGTCTCAGTGCTGAGCACAGACTGTAAAGAAAATGGCCATGAGCCCTGCCCTCCTGGGGCTTATCTTCCAGAGGGCAGACAGAAAACCAGGAGGCAATAGAGTCACTTCAGAGAGGGATCAGGGTCACAACAGTATCAACGGTGGGTTTTCAATCAGATCGTAAAGTCCCAGGAAGCAGTAGGGGTGGGGCAGCACGGGCCTGGATGGGCAGGGAGGTCACTTCTGCAAAGGGACACACATGCCAAGGCCGGAGGAACCAGAAGAAGTGCAGATCAGGGGAAAGGATGCGCCGGGCAGAGGGGCAGAGGGGGAGCAGAGGTGGGTTGTCAGAGATCGATGTGGCTGCAATATAAGGGATGTGCGGAGGAGGGGTCGGGGAGGGGGGTGAGGAAGAAAAAGGGGCCAGATTCTGAAGGGGTTGTCAAGCCCCATCTGGCTCTTGCATTTCATTCTACAGGTCGTGAGAACCACTAGAGGGTTTGAAGCAGGGAGTGAATCTCTTAGGTTGCTGCAATCATCTTATTAACTGCACGTACACGATTTGTACCATAAGCATATGATTTTCTTAACTAAAGAATGCTTAATGAAACTAAATTTAAGTGAAAATAAATGTAAACCTGCAAGAGGGCAGAACAATCTGCAAATTCGTCCACTGTGAAGATGGCATTGTTTACAGATATTCTCAATTGTGGTGATTCCTCTGAAATACTCTTTCTTCCTTGATTACTGCTTACTGAACTTTCTTTGGCTGAGACAAGTAAGAAGCAGGAAATTTACATGTTTATGGAAAAGCCAATACTCTCGTTAAATAAGAACTTGGCATCGGCAGCTGGTAAAACCAAGGCAGAACTCAAGACGTGGCTAACTTGGCTCCTCCCTAGATCTGAGCTCCTGATGGGCACGAGTTTCTCCAGGAAACAACTGGTCCTCCTGTTACAGGCTTCCCTGGTGCCTCAGATGGTAAAGAATCTGCCTGCAATGCGGGAGACCAGGGTTTGATCCCTGGGTCGGGAAGGAAGATCCCCTGGAGAAGGAAATGGCGACTCCAGCATTATTGCCTGGAGAATCCCATGGACGCTATGTGTATTTGCATGGGGAAGGCAGGGGGTGTGTCTTCAGAGAATAAGACAGAGGGGAGCCTTCCAGCAGAGGCAACCTGGAGTGAGGGGAAAACAGTGTCCACGTGCTCCAGGAAAGGAGCGGGAACCAGGACAGCATCAGGCAAACACGGCCATGTGTGTTCCCTTAGTTGTTGTTTAGTCACCAAGTCGTGTCTGACTCTCTACAACCCCGTGGACTGTAGCCCACCAGGCTCCTCTGTCCATGGGATTATTTAGGCAAGAATCCTGGAGTGGGTTGCCATTCCCTTACCCAGGGGATCTTCCCGACTCAGGATTGAATCCGCGTCTCCCGCGCTGGCGGGTGGATTCCTTACCCCTGAGCCCCCTGGGAAGCACCGTGTTCTCTTGCCTTCCTCTCTATTCACTTTTCCTGCTCCCCACCCCAGGAGATGTTCAATAAATGCTTGTGGGATTAAACTTGATGCCTTATATATATTCTATTTTTGTTCATTATTTTTTCACTGCATCAAAATAATGTCTATTGAGCATGACTAGAAAATGATCCCTTTTAAAAAAATTTATTTATGTATTTCTGGCTGCACACAGGTTTCCTCTGGTTGTGGAGCATGGGCTCTAGGTTCGCAGGCTTAAGCAGCTGTGATGCACAGGATTTAGCTGCCCCATAGCACGTGGGATCTTCCCGGACCAGGGATCGAACCCCTGTCCGCTGCATTGGCAGGTGGATTCCTAACCACTGGACCACCAAGGAGTTCTTAAGAAAATGATTCTGTTCAGTCCTGAGCCTCACTCACTCTTAGCTTCAAACGTTTCCCAACAGACTGAAATGCACTGGAGTGGGAAGAGGCACCCACTACTTCCGCACCTGCTCTCCACCAAACACGCAGGACTCTGAGGTGAACCACTAAGGCCATTGTTCAAAGGTGATGGTGCAAGATTCTTTATATTGGGAAACAAGCACGTTACAAAAAATTCAGAATATTCAGAGCTCGTCCAGAGCTTAATTGTAGAATGAGTGTGTAAATGCAGACTGTCTAAATTCAAAACATGTAAGTGACCTACATACACTCCCACTCAGGGCTTTCCTGTGGCCAGAGTGGCCTAGTCTGACTTTGGCACCTTGGACCAGCTCTAATATTACAACAATTCTCTGAGTTTCTTTTGGCCTGGTTGACAGTGCAGAGCTCTCCAATTCTGACTATGGAAGCTTTACTCAATGCATCTAAAAATTAGACATTAGACACTGTGTCCACACCTTCTCCCTCCCCCACCCCTTTTTTTTTCCTGGAAATAAATGTCCTCTTTAACCTTTAAGATACTACAAAGCCAGCATAAATATAAAGCAGTCAGTATCATCTTTGTTACAAATGGCCAAATCCGGCGACTGGTACAAATTTCATCAATCTGAACTGTTGACTCTTGCATTTTGGTGGACTCTGGCAGCTGCCTTCACTATGCCATAATCCATACTCCCCAAGCCTCCCAACAAAATTCTCCTGGATTAGCAAATATTTGAATCTGCATTCTGAGAAAGGACATCAAACTGGTTTAGCCTCTGCTAGCTTAAAGTTGATTTACCCAAACACTACAGATTTATGTAGAAGATTGTAAAACTGGTCGAAAGGATTGGTAAGAAAAAGCTACGTTCCAAGGTCTTGGAATCAGCAAAGACTGTCTCCCAAATAAATAGCCACCTTATTTAGCAGAATTTTGCTTGGTTGTGAATTTTAGCTAAAAGAACAGTTTCATTATAAAGTGGGGGAAGTCTGCCAGGGGTGTTTTTCTTGGTTCCTTGGATTGGGAAGTATTTGAGAGATGTCTGTGTGTAGTTTCATAACAGTACACTGGGACAGGGTCAGGGGCTGTGCAGAACTTGGAATCAGAGCTGTTTGTGATTGATGTTCTGGGCATAACTTCTTCTTGGCCTCAGTTTCATAGGCTAAATGCTCAGTTGTCTAAACTTACCTGGCTTGTGCGCATGTCTAAGATTAAGCTTTTACTTCTTCCCAAAGTTCCGTAGTCAGGACAGTGGGTATTAATCCAAACATTACTATTGGCTGATAACATTCCTGATAATGAATACATATTCGTGTTCAAACAGTCTTTTACATGAAATAACTGTTAGAGTTATCAGGCTTTGAAATGCTTACTCTCTAGAAGGAAGAGATTCTCATTATGGGAGGAACATAATAACATCCTATTTTTTTTAAGAGAAATTACACTTTAAACGTTCAGGTAAGAGAAGTCATAAAGATGTGGCCCAAATGTATTACACAGCATCAATATGGACGATCCTAAGTCTATCTAAATGGTTCAATTTCTTGAATAATCTTTTCATAGTAGTGAAAAGTTTCTACTTTAAGCCATTCTTGTAGGGAAATCACAAACCTATAAATAAAGTCACTATTACAGGTGAAAATGAAAGTCTCTCACTCGTGCCCAACTCTTTGCAATAGTCCATGGAATTCTCCAGGCCAGAATACTGGAGTGGGTAGCCTTTCCCTTCTCCAAGTGATCTTCCCAACCCAGGGATCAAACCCAGGTCTCCCACATTGCAGGCAGATTTTTTTACCAGCTGAGCCACAAGGGAAGCCTATTATTACAGGTATATCCTTCCAAATGTGGGCTTCTGTTTCCCCATGAACTTCTAGTTTCTCTTACTTCAAATCTTTCCTTTCCAGAGTGAGGAATGTTTTTGAGCTTTAAGTGAGATTTAGTGTTGCAAATTTGGCTTCCCAAATGGCACTAGTGGTAAAGAACCTGCCTGCCAATGCGGGAGACACAAGAGACGCAGGTTTGATCCCTAGGTCATGAAGATCCCTTATAGTCCCCGATGGGACTAGCCACTCCCTTCTCTTAATTCCCACAGCATTTTCTATCTGCACCTCTCATTTTGTTTTTCAAGTATTTTTTTCCCCTCCCAACTAGCCTGGAAGTTCACAGAAAGCAGGGCCAGAGCACTTTAGAATCCCCATACCCTCAGGTTCTTGTTTAGGCCCCTGCCATTTCGAGGAGGGAAGCTAAATCTGAGGTCTAATCCAGCTATGTGAGGGTTTGGTCTGGAAAACAAGATGCTCTAGAAATATTTCAGGCCAGCAGTCCCTGACATTTTTGGCACCAGGGACCAGTTTCATGGAAGACAGTTTTTCCATGGACCGAAGACGGGAGTGGGGGGGATGGTTTTAGGGTGACCTGCATAAGGAACACACAGCCTAGCTCTCTCGCATGCACAGTTCACAGTAGGGTTAGTGCTCCCATGAGAATCTAATGCCGACGCTGCTCTGACACGAGGCGGAGCTTGGGATGTAACTCGAGTGATGGGGAGTGGCTGTAAATACAGATGAAGTTTTGCTCACCTCCTGCTGTGTGGCCTGGTTCCTAACAGGCCACAGGCAAGTACTGGGACCCCTGTTTTAAGCATCTAAAGGTTAGAAGATGTCACACACAATCTAGATGTAGAGTTCTTCTCAGGAAAAAGGAAAATGGATGGGCATCCCAGAAGACAGGGCCCTCATTCCCACGGCAGACAGCCTGCACAGCAACCAGCCCTGGGGCTGGCGCCTGCGTTTCTGCATCCCTGGTTCCCTCTGCACCCCACCGCCTCACCCCGCCAGTTGCCGTCGCTCACATTACCTCCCTTCTGGAAAGGCCTTGTGGCCAAATTCCTGCAACTGCTCATCAGTTAAACAACGGGGGACCAGTAGAGCTGGTCACAAAAGATGAAGCTTATTTTCAATCTTATAAATTCTTTCTCTCTTTTTTTAACAAAACAAAACATCTTTTACATATAACACATGAGCAAATGATAAGTAATATACTTGTCAGCTCAAATGATAAATAATGTGATATCTGTCGAGTCTATTTAAAATAACAAATAAGATGTCTATAAACAGTTTTGGGGGGAAAACACTGGAAACACTCTTTTGGTGCCAACTCTTAGCCAGATGATTCCCATCTGTTTTAAGAGGACACAGGAGTGTCTAATAAAAAAATGCTCCAGACCTTCTTATTCTCTAAAATATGTTTAAAGTGATGTATCTGGTAAAATGTATATTTTTTAAAAATCTTTCTGTCATAAAAGATTTCAAGAATATGCAAAAATAAATCCTCAATATCTAACATCCAGATAAAATAACTGTTAACTCATAGCTTATTTTCTTTTAAAAGCAAAGATTATTTTGGAAGCAAAGGCTAGACAGTATATAACTCAAAGTATTTTCAATATACACTCTAAAACTAAGGACTACATACACATATTATCCCCCTCAAAAATTAACATCTCTTTATTATGTTAAATAATCAGTGTTCAAATTTTCCTGATTGTCTTCCATTTTTGCAGTTTATTTAAATCAGGATCTACATAAGCTCCATACCTGGCAACTGGTTGACATGTCTCTTGTCTTTTTAAAAATCTTTCCCTAGTTACTTATTTTTCCTGGGAAGTCTTTCTTTGAAGAGACCAATTTGCTTGTTCCATCGTTTCCCAGTCTAGATTTTGCTAACTGCATTCACGTGATGCTGTTTAACAAGCTCCTCTGTCTTCCTTACTTTCTGTAAACCCATACTTAGATCTAGGACATTGGTCTGCAGACTCCTGGGTCAGATCTGGCCACACTTTGCTGCTTTCTGTCCGGTTGCATTTGAGTTCCTACCAGCAAGTTGAACAGACAGCTGCTCAGCTGGACCACAAAGCCAAGAAGCATTTACTACCTGGCCCTTCACAGGAAGTTTGCCAACTTCTGCTCCAGACGTTGATCAGATTTAAATCTCTTTTTTTGCAAAAATATTTCACAGACGTTTTGTACAGGGGGCTGGAATCAGGAGACAGAGGCTGTCTCTTTTTTGTGATGTTAGCACTTACTCATGATCATTCCCTAAGTGCCTTGTTTTACTACGGCTTGCCAAATGGTGCTGTTGTAACTCTTTCTTTATTAGTTGGAATATTTCTATAAAAAGAAATTTCCCATAACCAACTATTTGGTTATCTTGAGGTTCAGTTTGTATAGCAAAGAAATAATCCCTTCCTTATATCATTCTCCAAATAATGACTTGGTTACTCAGAATTCTTAATGCTAACCAGAGGGGGTGTCCTTGTTTGTGTGCTTAGTATAATTATGAATGCATGTTTTCCAACATATTTTAAGGATTCTGATTGACTGAGATGCTATTACTTTTATTGATGCTCAGAACAAGCCTCTTCAGGCTGGCCCCTGAACCTTTTATATGACCCTGCAGTCTCAATAGCTTCCTTGTTTCTGGTTTGGCAAGATGTTCTAGGCTTGTTTGACATACTTCCTGTCCCAGTTGGAATGAGATACTTCTCTAGGGAACTCTGGTTCCTTTTAGTGGGAGACAGTATTTAGAGACCACAATCTGAGTATCCTGATCAAATAAACCCTAAATTAACTGTGGGGATACTGGGCAACAACAATGTGGAAAAATACAAAATCCATTTACATCCCTTTCTGGACTACAGCCAAATATTAAAATTCAAATTATGAAAGACAGATTGTTTACATGTGAACTGGTTTGCTTCCCAGGGCTATACAGCCCTTATAGTCCTGGATGCTGAAAAGATGAGGGTATGAGTTGGGCATTAAAAGTTGGACTAGGATAATTAAAACAGATCACCCTCATGTGGAGATGGTAAGTCCCCTGGATCAACCCCATCCTGAGTGAGACCCTAACAATGCAAGCTCCTAGAATGAACAACTGGCCCACATCATGACAAGGAGAGTCCCCCAGTTTATCGAGGGCAGAGGGGAGGTATGACAATCAGCAGGTCCCTCCCTTGATAAACGCTGACATATTCTCAAGTATTAGGAAACTGGAAATGGTTAATATCCTTTTGATTTCAGTGCTTCTAGGATCCTGGTTCTTGGAAACTAAGACCCTTCATTAATTTGCCTCTGGATTAACCAATTCTTCTAGCAGGGGGCTACAGGAGGTAGAGAAAAAGAACAGCTGCTGCTGCTAAGTCACTTCAGTTGTGTCCAACTCTGTGAGACCCCATAGATGGCAGCCCACCAGGCTCCCCCATCCCTGGGATTCTCCAGGCAAGAACACTGGAGTGGGTTGCCATTTCCTTCTCCAATGCATGAAAGTGAAAAGTGAAAGTGAAGTCGCTCAGTCATGTCAAACTCATAGCGACCCCATGGACTGCAGCCTGCCAGGCTCCTCTGTCCATGAGATTTTCTAAGCAAGAGTACTGGAGTGGGTTGTCATCGCCTTCTCCAAAAGAACAGCACATCAGATTATATTAGAATCCTGACATCTCCCAACAGCTTTCTTGATAGAGCTTCCCAAAGAAGTAAATGTGAAGGAAAGGCGTTGGGCTGCCAGACTGTGACCTCTAAGAGGCCTGAAGTAGGACTGTGCTGCCTAGCCGTCAGGCCAATACTTCTCACCAATGCTTTGCCGACAGGCAATAGCCTAACTGGTAAGGGTACCTGGCAAGAGGCAGCCTGGAGAACTTGAGGAGCTGCCCTATGGAGGTGAATGAAGTCCGTGTCTGCAAAGTGATTGTAGCTGTTAATGCAGAAGTAACTGTGGTTAAGTCTGGTCCTATGATGGAGAGAGGGGGACTCCAGGCCCTCAAACCTCTACAAACATTACTGATATATGTCCACCAGAATCTGTCCTTGTTTCCAAATATCTACCACATTCTCTTAAGATAGAAAATTAGATAAACAAGCAAAACTAAAGGGCACCTTGATATCCTTCTTGGGAAGCGTATGGAGTGCTATCTGAATGAGTTAGCATTCTTAAGACTTAAGAGAACAAACAGGAAATGCCAACTGATAAAAGTGACAGCAGATCAGTGGCTTTAAAATGCCTCCTTTCAGGTTACTGGAGAGAGGCTGAGAGAGACCTCTTTGGATTTTTTCTTAAATTTTTTAAGACTTCAAAGCAGATGCTTGATCTGTGACACTAATTCCTTTTGCCAAAAAGGAACCTAAAAATACCCAGGAAAGAAATGTTCAGATACGGAAATGTATGGCAACAGTGTCTAAAAGGTTCCTTCAACCAAGAGACACATATTGCAAGTACGCTCTAACTGACATCCAAGTGCCTTTCATCCACACACCATTCATTCCGAAATCTCTTTTGGGGTGAAAGGGGAAGGCTAGGAGAACGAAGGTAATTGGGGTTTTGTCAGTTGTCCATCTCTTTTTTTATGGTTCTTTTTTTAAAAATTGAGAATTGTCCAGCTTTTAAAATACAAGCTAATGGGACGTTTATTTTCTTTTCCTCTAAGTGTCAGGGGAAATTTATCTAAGTTTCAAAGCCCAGTTTTACCATCCACTAACAAAGAGATCCAAGGCAAGCCACAATCATTATCAACTTCAGCTTTCTCGTTTACTGTATTAGAAATCGAATTTCAAGGGTGGTCATGGGAATTCCGTCTGCACAACAGAAAGGCAGACAGGACCGAGCACAGTGCCTGGCTCAGAGGAGCAGGCTCAGTAAATGCTGTCTCGTCCCCCTCAATGCTCAAACAGTCTCTGATTTTTATTTCAATAGCTATTAAGAAAGTCTCAAGGATCGAGCTAAAAAAACAGGTCAAACAATACTTACACCTTAATAGAGCCCTGTCTGTATCTTTACAACCTCTTTAGACAATTTACGGAGAAGGAGATGGCAACCCACTCCAGTGTTCTTACCTGGAGAATCCCATGGACAGAGGAGCCTGGCGGGCTACAGTCCATGGGGTTGCAAGAGTCAGACACGACTGAGTGACTAAACCACCACCAGACTATTTACAACACAGAGCAACACAGCGCTGGCATGTTCCCACATCTTTATAAGAGAAAAAAGGGGTTTTATAAGGTGGGAGTGGAGATAGGTAGGGCTTCCCAAGCAGCGCAGTGGTAAAGAACCCACCTGCTGATGCAGGAGACGCGGGTTTGATCCCTGTGTCAGAAAGATCTCCTGCAAGAGGAAATGGCAACCCACTCCAGTATTCTTGCCTGGGAACTCCCATGGACAGAGGAGCCTGGTAGGCTACATCCACGGGGTCACAAAGACTTTCACAAGACTGAGCAACTGGGAATAGGAGGCAGGTGAGTATGTTCCAAAAAACCTTTAATGGTTGTGTGATATGTTTTTTTTAGGCTGCTGACTGGGGCCATGAAATGTTTTACATGTGATGTCAAGTCCTATAGACTTCCTTATTGACAAATCTTTAAGACACAACAGTTTATATGGACGACTTTCTAATCAATAGCCTAAAATACTAGAGTGATACGGACTGGTGGTTCTCAATCTTTAGAACAAGGCAGCACATTCTTGAGACCTAAGAAAAGTATTACAGATGCTTCATGGCCAATTATATTTTTAGTATTGGGGAAGAGACACAATAAGATACTACCATGAATTCATAAACACTATTAAAATGCAAATTCTTTCTATCTATACATAGTAGCATCTTGATACATTTTAAGACAATCATGTTTTGAGATATTATTTATTCAGTCTATGCTGAAAGTTAGACCAGGAACATGACTTTTCTGATCCCTGAGAATAACTCTGTTGTCTACAGGTCTTCAATTCGTAGGTGAGAAATCAATGCTCTCTAGACTGTTGCTTTAAAAAAAAAAAAGAAAAAGAGTGAACAGTAGGTGCTGAAAGTGTAAATTGATAAAATTCTTTCTGAAAAACAATTCTTGGTATGAAAATTCTTAAAAGTATGTATACCTACTGGAACAGCAAGAGCTCTTCAATCTTAAGGTAACAATAATAATTATAAAAGATTTGAGCCTAAAAAGGTTCACTGTGGAGTTGTTTCTCATAGCAAAATCACCGCAATATTCTTTGCAATAGATAATTGCAACAGCAATGATCATTGCAATCTAAATTTCCAAGGGAGAGACACCGTGGGTGACCTCCTAGCAGCTCTGTGCCCTTCTCCTCCAGCTCCTGTGGGCTTTGAAGCAAACTGCATGTACCCGTTATTTTCAGAGGCTTGCTACTGCGAATTGGAGCCCACAATCTTAGTGGGTTGTAAGTGGCTGGGAGGTTACATACACCATTCTGCCCAGAAAAATTAAATAAACTTCCCAGCTCATACAGATCATACAAGGTGAAGAGATGTCTGAAAACTGACACATTTAGCCAGTCTATCATGCTGACTCTTGGGATGCAGTTGAAAGGGTCAGCTGAGGGAAAAGTAAAGAAACACTGCCTTCTTTCTACATCTCTGTCCTGTGCTTAAATCATCAAATACTCAGAGTAAACAAGTGACCACAGCTCTACACAGCACAGAAACTGAACTGAATGCTTGTTCCTCCAGGGCCCTGGTTCCAGCCGGGAGCGGGTGTGAGACCGCCCCCCTCCCCCCGCCCCAAGGGACATTTGGCCACCTCCAGAGATGTCTGGGTTTGCCATCCGTGGGAGGGGGTCCTACTGGCTTTCCACGGGTTGAGGCCAGGGACGCTGCCTGAGCCGGCTCCCCGCTGCAGAGTCATCCAGCCCCTAACGTTAGTTGTGCCGAGGATAAGCAGGCTGTTCCAAAGCATGAAAAAGCACACGTGTGCACTCTTCCCCCGTGTGTCACGACTGACCTTCCTTACCTTAGAATCGAGGCTTCAGTCTGATCACAGGCTTGTTTCCTGTCAAAGCGACAAATGTCACAGTGACTCTCCCTGGAACTTTGGGCCTGAGGCTTCTCTACCTAGGGGAGGAAGGCATCCTGCCCGTCCCTTTTGGGAATCCCAGACGGGAAGCTTTGTGTTACCATTAGATAAAGCTGTGGCCTGTCAGCCGCCTTATCAAATCGGGCTCTTCTACAAGCCTGTGAAGTTCTGCGGCTGGAGCGGGGGGTGGTGCCCGTGTCACCCCGAGCCCCCTGCAAGGAGCAGCAAGGAAGGCGTTAACAGCGGGCCCAGGTGTCCCTGCCCCGCGGGAGGACCAGCCCGAGCCTCCCTCTGCTGCGGCTCACCCCCATGTCCCTCCCATGAGGCGGGAGTAGCCAGTCATTACCCCCACCAGCCTGCCCCCTCCCCACTGCCTGCTCCTCCACGCCCCGTAGTCCTTTCTCAGCCCCCCGCTCCCCCAGTGGCTCAATGGTAAAGAATCCATCTGCCAATGCAGGAGATGCAAGAGACGAGGGTTCGAAACCTGGAGAAGGAAATGGCAACCCACTCCAGTATTCTTGCTGGGAAAATTCCACGGACGAAGGGGCCTGGCAGGCTATATAGTCCATGGGGTCACAAAGGGTTGGATGTGACTGAGCACGCACACAAAGCCAAGCCCGCTCTATCATTCAGGCTCACAGAACCAAAACTGCCAGGTACAGAGAAAAGCCTGGAACGCTCACACATACCCTACATTTATACTTACAGCTGACTGCGCTTACTCCTTGGCATGTTTCGGAACTAATTATATTCAGTTACATGCTTAGCTAAGCAAAACTGAGCCCAAACCTCTATTTTCCTCCCTTTTCTCGTGGAAAGGGAGCAGAGGCTAGGAAGAGAGAGAAGGAGACTCAGCTGATGAATGCTGAATTGCGTCTCCAGGCAAGCCCTGCACCAAATTACCCGCAAAATGCCACCGGCAGGAGGTTCCCATTCCGCCCGCAGAGATGTCCTCTTTTTCTCAGAAAGAGCGTTCAGAGGTAGTGGGAGGCCTCCCTGCCCTGGGGATGATGGAGGTACCTTTTCTAGGCTCTGAGGGCCCATGCTCTGGCAGCGTTAACAGAGGATGTGGGCTTTAATCGGGCAGGAAGTCAAGACTCCTGCATCCTTACTCCAGGCAGCAGGGGAAGGGGGTGAGGAAACTGTACTCAGCCAAGAAGAGAGGAACTCTAGATTTAGAAGGCTCAAATTCGCAACAAAACCCGCTTGGTTCTTTTGAAATCAGGTGGTCTTTCTGAGAATGCCACATAAAGAACTGTTTAATGAGGCGGTACCGTTCATCCATTTGTCAGTTTCACAAATATTAACGAAGCATTGGTGTGCCAGGAAGAGGACTGGGGGGAGAACCTGATCAGAACGGGCTCGGCGCATACCCTCCGGAACAGAATCTAGTACCGAGGTTCTCCACCAGGGTGGTCTGTCCCCCAGGGAACATCTGGAAACAGCTGGAGGTCTTTGGTCATGACAACTGGGCATAGCGGAGAGGGTGCTATGGGCATCTAGCGGGCAGGGGCCACGGTGGTGCTCAACACCCTCCAAGGTGCAGGACAGCCCTGCACAAGGACCTGTCCCCTCCATAACGTCAAGAGGGTCGAGGTTGAGAAACCTTGGTCTAGAGGGAAACAGACTTCAATGAGACCATCATGCATCCTGGCTGGATATTTACATTCATACTGACATATCTGCTTTGCAAGTATGTACAGCAAGTACAATGTACAACAGAGGACCCGAGACACCCCTGGGGAGAAGGAGGGGCAGGCAGGGTTTGGGGAGATGCTCTGAGGAAGGGCCAGCCTTGCAGGATGAGCTCGAAAGGACGAAGGGGGCGGGGCTGGGGGCAGGGGAGAGTGCTCCAGACAGAGGATCTCATGTGCAAAAAAGTCTTGTAACACAAGGTACTGTGGATGGTTCTGGAAATAGAGATTTTGAATTTTTTTTTTTTTTTAACACCATCATCCTACAGTCCTTGTAGGACCAGGTCTACCCTGGGGCCATAACCTTGAGGAATAACTCATCATGACACATACTTGAGTTTAAACTAGACAGAAGCTGGAAGAACAACGCTTCCCACTCCAATATCCATCCTGTCCCCCTGCCTTCTTTTCCAAAATCAGACACTGCATGTTAGAAGAGGCAGGAATCAAAACCCTATTTTGTCTTAGATTCGAAGCTAAAACTATGACTCCCATAACAAAAAACTGATGAATTAGACCTGGTGGCTCATTGGTAAAGAATTTGCCTGCAATGCAGGGACCCAGGTTTGATCCCTGGGTCAGGAAGATCCCCTGGAGAAGGGAATAGCTACCCACTCTAGTATTCTTGCCTGGAGAATCCCATGGACAGAGGAGACTGGCAGGGTCCAGTTCATGGGGTCACAAAGAGTAGGACATGACTGAGCAACTAACACTGTCACTTTTCACTTCCATAAAAAATAAAAATATCTGCTCTAAACAAACTTACAGTTGCCAGAGGGAAGGGTGGGGGGAAGACAGTAGGGGAGTTGGGGATGGACATGTACACACTGCTGTATTTTAAACGGATAACCAAGAAGAACCTACTGTATAGCACAGGGACTCAGCTCCATGTCATATGGCAGCCTGGATGGGAGGGGAGTTTGGAGGAGAATGGTCACATGAATATGTATAGTTGAGTCCCTTTGGTATTCACCTGAAACTATCATAGCATTGTTAATCGACTATGCCCCAATGCAAAATAAAAAGCTAAAAAAATATTTGCTCTACCGAGGACTCGGCAAGGACGATGAAAAGACAGTCTACGGATTAGGAGAAAATATTTGCAAACATCCTATCTAACAAAGGTCTAGAATGGTATCTAGAACACACAAACAACTCTCATAACATGAAAGTAAAAAAACATCAAACAATTCAATCTGAAAATGGGCCAAAGAAACAGACTGACAATTCCTTGAAGAGAACATACAGAAGGCAAATAAGCCCATGAAAAGATATTCAACATCGTGAGCCATTAGGGAAACACAAATTAAAACACCACGATAGGCTGGTACTACACACCTATCAGAACGGCTAAAATAAAAACTAGTGATGATACCAAATGCTGGAGAAGATGCAGAGAGCCTGGATCACTCACACACTGCTGGTGGGAATGTAAAGGGGTACAGCCACTCGGGACAACAGCTCGGCAGTTTCTTGTATGTGTTGAACCATACGATCCAGCTATCTTAGACATTATTTAAGAGAAATGGAAACTCATCGCCACACAAACACCTGCAGCAATGCTGCAGCAGCTTTATCTGTAACAGCTTCAGACTGGAAACAACCAGATGTCCTTCAACAAGTGACCGGTTAAATAAACCATGGCACGTCCTACATGGAACGCAGCACAAAGCAGGGACAAGCCATGGATACACACTGCAACTGGGATGGGTCTCAAGGGAATCACGCTGAGTGAAAACAGGTAATTCTAAAAGGTTACACACAGGAATTCCCTGGCGGTCCGGTGGTTAGGATTCAGTGCTTTCACTGCTGGGGCCCAGGTTCAATCCCTGGTCGGGAAACTAAGATCCCCTACAAATCACATGGCATAGCCAAAACAACAAGCCCAAAGGTTGCATACTGAATGATTCCATTGATAAAACAGTTTTAAAATGACAAAATTACAGAGATGGAGAACATACCAGTGGTACCCAGGACTCAGGGGTCTGAGAGGGAGGTGGGTGGATGTGACTATAAGAGGCTGACATGAGGGGTCCTGGTGATGAAACTGTTCTGTGTCTCGACCATGGCAGTGACACAAATCTACAATATGATAAAACTGCATAGAGTCAGCACACACACACACAAGTACACGTGAAACTGGATGAAATCTGAACAAGGCGGATGGATTGTATAATACAATGTTAATGTCTTAGTTGCAGTACTGCAGCTGTAATATATACTGGGTACTACAGTTGTGCAAGGGCTTTCCACTCGGTGCAGAGGTAAAGTATCTGCCTGCGGATGCAGGAGATGCAAGAGACGCAGGTTTGATCCCTGGGCCGGGAAGATCCCCTGGCGTGTGAAATGACAACACACTCCAGTATTCTTGCCTGGAAAATTCCATGGACAGAGGAGCCTGGCAAGCTACAGTTCACGGGGTCGCAAGAAGTTGAATATAACTAAGCGACTAAACACACACACACACACACACACACACACACACACACAGTTGTGCAAGATGATATGTTTGTAGGAAGTAGGTGAAGGGTTACCAGCGATTTCCCTCTACTGTTTTTTTGTTATGGCATATCAATCTGCAACTATCTTAAAATGAAAAATTAAAAATAAAAAGCATTATTTTAAAATTTTAGTCAGCAAATGCACTTTAAGACAGACCTTTTCATTATTTACTTTCTTTTTCCAATACTGCAAGCACACTAAAAATGTCAATATTCTAAAAAAAAAAAAAAAATGTCAAAACTATGTGTCTGAATAATTCTGCCTTTTCATAAGTCTTTGAGAGAGCACCAATTCTTAGCTTTCTTGGCCGCTCTAAGCTCCGGAGACAACCACTCAAATTCAAACTGGGTCCCCCACCAATTCACTGCCTGATTTCTGACAAGCACTATGCTTCCCCTGCCTACTGCTCAGGGCACGTAACAATAGTCCCTGCTGATGTGCGGATGAGGAATAAAAACGGGTGACACAGCTCAGGCTCTTTGGACAGTTCCTGAACACCAAGGGCTCGACCAAGCTGCCTCTGTCACCATTCACGGGGGGTCAAGGAGTCCTTGGATCTCTGTCCTCAGTCTCTGAACATCGACTCTTCAGCCCATCCGAACAGTTCTTCCTCAACTGCAACATTTCCCCAAGTTCCAATCTCTGAAAATCAAAGGGAATTTTTAAAGCTGCCTTTTCTGTTTTATTCATGGTCTTTTTGCAACTGTGGGCCATTTCCTTCATTTCTTTGGGCTTCAAGGATCTACCGTATGACTTTATCAGAGTTTCACATGTGGGCACAGATCCTCATGGAAGGGACCTGAGAGCAGCCCTGCCCTCCCGGGGTAGCAGCTGGGCCCCGTGAAGCCTCCTCGAACAGCCCTGGTGATGGTGTCAGGGCAGCTCCAGAAATTTTTTTTTAGGAAAATGTATCTGATAGCACTGGGTGACCTAGGATATGGCTATCAGGCTCCAGTGACTTCCTGGTGCTCCTTCTGAGACTGCCAGGCTCAGGTATAAGGCGACATGCTTCCTACCAGCTGAAAATGAAATAGGGCAGGACCAGACTGATGCAATTCAGAAAAGTTTCAGCGTGGCAAAGCCAGAAGAGCCCTGTCTCGGAAGCATGGATGGTGAGCCGAGTCTCATTACTGTTTTATTTGCTTAGGTGGAGGGGAAGTCTAATACAGAAAATGCTTGATGATTGCCGAAGCAAGCCATTTAGAAATCATTCTGAGCTGCACTGGAAAACCTATTATGATGGTAACTGGAGAGAAGAAGTAATCTGGGAGAAATATGTTAGATTTTAGCTCACAGGGCAGACTCTAAAACCCAATGTTTCTTCTGAAAAGAAGCACGGGGTAGACAGATATAGAGAAGTCCCCTTACCCGTTTTCACAGAAATTCTACGATGGGAAGAAAAAGGAGCCCTCCTCTCTAAACTTGCGGTTCCTCCCTGAACTACCTACATCCCAGTAATGGCGGCTCCCCATCCATCCAGGAGTCTAAGCAGGAAGTCTGGGAGCCACCCTGCATCCTCTCCCTGACCCCATTTAACCATCAACAAGCTCTATCCTTCTACTTCTGAGACGCTTCCTGAATGGTCTATGTTCTCCATGTCCTTTGTGCTCAGCAAGCCGCCGACATTCCTGGAAGAGGACAATCAGTCTCCCACATCCAACTCAGGTCTGCACTGTCCAGTGACCTTGCTGATAGGGAAGGCTGACCTTGACCCTTGGCACCAAGACCTGCATCAAACACGTCTTCCTTGAACTCTTACCCTCCCACAGCCTCCAACCTGGCCAGCCTGCTCTGATCTGGCTTCCTCTGCAGGTACGCTCTCCCCCTGGCAGTATGCAAAGCCTGCCAGGCTCTTTCCAGCCTCAGGCTCCTGTAATCCTGCTCTGACTACCACACTTTGGCCTCTTCTTCTCTTTGTGCCTGGGGGGTGGGGGAAAAGAGTACTTTTTCTGTCCTGTTCACACTTCCCCAGCATCCAGTGCTGCCCAGGCCACAGCACAGTGCTCTCTTGGTAACCAGGCCGTCGATGAAGAAGCCAGGCCTTTGGTCATCACCTGAATTCACCTCATGTAATAATACTGATCTGGGGCTTCCCTGGTGGCTAAGAGGTAAAGAATCCACCCTATAATGCAGGAGACATGAGTTAGATCCCTGGATGGGGAAGATCCCTTGGAGGAAGAAATGGCAATCAACCCCAGTGTTCTCACCTGGGAAATCCCATGGACAGAGGAGCGTGGCAGGCTACAAAGAGTATGGTCAAAAAGAGTCAGATACGATTTAGTGACTAAACCACAACCAACATCGATTACAGAAGCCACCATCTTACAAGCACTGACAGGTTCGTTCAGATTTTTCCATTAGATGTTATGGAAAAATCCAAATGAATCTTTTGACCAACCAATATTTAGGGAGTCATTTCTTTTAAAAAAAAAAAAAAAAAAAAAAATTCTCGAGCAGGGCTTCACAGCTTTGGCACCACTGACGTTCCAAGTTGGATAGCTCTGTGTTGCAGGGGATGCTCTGTCTATCGTACGGTGTTGAGTTGTCTCCCTGGCTTCTCCTATCAGATGCCTGTGGCACCACGCACGTGGCTGACAACCAAATGTCTGCAGACACTGGCAAACATTCCTGGGAGAGAGGGGCCTCACCCCCGGCTGAGAGCTATTGATCCTGAGAAAAGTTAAACACTGGTGGTTAAGACTTCAATTCTGCCCACAGAATGCCTAACTGACCCATGTTTTGATTGAATTGCAGGAGCAAGAATGCATTTTTTCTAAGATCTAAATATGTTTTTTGCATTTTTTATTTTGGCTCCTGGGTCGGGAAGATCTGCTGGAGAAGAGACAGGCTACCCACTCCAGTATTCTTGGCCTTCCCTTGTGGCTCAGCTGGTAAAGAATCCGCCAATAATGTGAGAGACCTGGGTTTGATCCCTGGGTTGGGAAGATCCCCTAGGGAAGGGAACGGCTACCCACTCCAGTACTCTGGCCTGGAGAATCCCACTGAACTGTACATTCATGGAGTCGCAAAGGGTCGGACACAACTTTTACTTTGCACTTTCATAGCCCATTAACAGTGTTGTGATAGTTTCAGATGAACAGTGAAGGGACTTAGCTACACGTAAACAGGTATCCAAAGGATGCATTTTTCAGGGGGCTTGCCATGTGGCATAGGAGATCTCAGTTCCCTGACCAGGGATAGAACCCACACACCCCTGCAGCAGAAGTGCTCAGTTCTAACAACTGGTCTGTTTCAGGGAAGTTCAAGAATGCATTTTAATACAATGTTTCCTAACTGGCACTTACATGTTTTCAGTTCAGTGCGAATATGCGTTTCAAGCCTCTAGTGACATTTATGAACAACTCTTGAGGGGCTGGTGGGTCCATCCTGAGAGACTGAAGCTAGCTTCGCTAGGTGACGAGCTGAAGTGAAACAGGAAGCAAAGTGTGGCGGGGGTGGAGGGACGGAACAGTTAGTCCAAGAACTGGGGGTAGGATGAGGCTTCCCATGTTTGATCTAACCTTCCATCTGTGTCTGGTGCGTGAAAACAGGAGTGCACGACAAGAGGGCACCTTAATGCTTTGGCTCCTTGCTGAGTGCCCTCCTGCAGGCAGCCTTAAGTGCTCTTTCTTTCCACGCTGTGGCAGAGCCCAGGAATGAAATGGGAAGGATGGAATCTCGACATTGCTCTCACCCTGTCGACCACATGCCCCTCAGACTAACATAAGGCTATTGAGCTTGCAGGAATTCAAAATGACTTCCTACTTTTACCTGCCACACTGCAATAATATTTTCAATTATTGGTTAAACTGCAAATACCCCCACGAGTCATTTAAATAAATCTCACATGTATGAAATAGCCAATTGTGTTCTCAGAGCAATTCCCAGCTGTAAAAATAGACCCACACTGAATGTACTTTTTTCTGCAGCTAATTGAAAATACTGCACGTAGAATGCATGAGCGAAAGCCCCCAGGAGGAATTTCAATTTGCGTTCCCTGTTTTAGAATGTACAATCAAACGTTGTCTTAAAGTGCTCTGCACATTTGAGTCAATACTGCTCGCCTGAAGCCCCAACGCTCCTAAATTTTCACACCAGGAATTGATGACCTGAGGTTTTTAATGCTCCAAGTGGCTTTTTAAACAATGGCTTTAAGAGGGCTGTGTTTTCCAAGAATACAAATACTCCTGGTCTTGATGCATTCAGACCTCTGCGGCCCAGAGAGGTTTCCCAGGTGGTGCTAGTGGTAAAGTACCCACCTGTCAATGCAGGAGACACAAGAGACGCTGGTTTGATCTCTGGGTCGGGAAGATCCCCTGCAAGACAGCATGGCAACCCACTACCTGCAGAATCCCGTGGACAGAGGAGCCTGCCGGGTTACAGCCCACAGGGTCACAAACAGTCAGACATGAGTTAAATGATTTAGCACACACAAGGCCCAGAGAAAATCCCCCAGGAGGCAGCAGTGAGTATTTAAACAAAATCCCAAAGGAATATTTAAGAAGATGACCACTCTATATTTACACCATCTTCCCTGGTGGCTCAATCTATAAAGAAACCGCCTACAATGCAGGCTATCTAAGTTCAATCCCTGGTTCAGGGAGATCCCCTGGAGAAGGGAATGGCAACACACTCCAGTATTCTTGCCTAGAGAATCCCAGGGACAGAGGATCCTGGTGGGCTTCAGCCTATGGGGTCACAAAGAGTCGGACACAACTGAGCAACTGACGCACCACTCTGTATTTATACGTTGTCTGTCGCGACACCCTGGCAAGAACCATCCAACCAGCAAAGTTATGCAAAGATTAGAAACCATCTGAAGTGACGCGAAGTATAATTTCAAATTTGGCTTCAATCATCCAACACTGAGGTTCCTCCTTTAGCCTGACTCCGTTTTTCTCGCTGAGGCCCCTGCTGGTGTTTTCTGAAGGAATCGGGCGAGGGACGGGGGAGCAGGGGAGGGGAGGTGTTCTAACTTGGTGTCCACTTGGACATGGTGGTGGAATAAGACTATTGAGCCCTAGGCCTGCCTGTGTGGGGTAAATCCCATCCCTGCTCTGTGACTCCGCTCTCCCATCAAATCAGTGATACCTGCCCCTGCCCTGATCCTGCAGAATCCACATACAAGACACCATCCTGAGAGGTGACCTGGCCACTCTTCGGTCCCACAGAACTGTTCCTCGTGGGACAGGCCTTTACACAAAGCTGAGGGAGAACAGGGATTTCTGGAATTGAAAATCAATGACTTACAACACTGTGTTAGTTTTCAGTTTCAGGTGTATAGAACTGTAAATCAATTATACTCCAATAAAATTTTTAAAAAGTATCAGTACCAGATACACAGAAAAAAAAATCACTGACTTAATGAAAGTTCTCCTCACCCATCTCTAATCTCTGCTATAAGATACTGCAGTGAGAGATCATTAGGGATGGAGGAGGCTGAGTTTCTTTTTGTCATGAAGTCACAGTTGTCTTTTGGGCTCCAAACTCACTGTGGATGGTGACTGCAGTCATGATGTTAAAAGATGCTTGCTCCTTGGAAGAAAAGCTATAGCAAAGCTGCTGCTACTGCTGCTAAGTCGCTTCAGTCGTGTCCGACTTTGTGTGACCCCATAGACGGCAGCCCACCAGGCTCCCCTGTCCCTGGGATTCTCCAGGCAAGAACACTGGAGTGGGTTTCCATTTCCTTCTCCAATGCATGAAAGTGAAAAGTGAAAGTGAAGGCGCTCAGTGGTATCTGACTCTTAGTGACCCCATGGACTGCAGCCTACCAGGCTCCTCCATCCATGAGATTTTCCAACCCACTGGAGTGGGTTGCCACTGCCTTCTCTAATGGCAAAGCTAGACAGCATATTAGAAAGCAGAGACATAACTTTGCCGTATAGGTCCATATGATCAAAGCTATGGTTTTTCCAGCAGCCATGTAGAGATGTGAG
Source organism: Muntiacus reevesi (assembly GCF_963930625.1). Taxonomy (NCBI): domain Eukaryota; kingdom Metazoa; phylum Chordata; class Mammalia; order Artiodactyla; family Cervidae; genus Muntiacus; species Muntiacus reevesi. The sequence goes on along the minus strand of NC_089251.1, from coordinate 124,776,413 downwards.
AGTTGGACCATAAAGAGGGCTGAGCACCAAAGAATTCATGCTTTCAAACTGTGCTGTTGGAGAAGACTCCCGAGAGTCCCTTGGACAGCAAGGAGATCAAACTAATCAATCTTAAAGGAAATCAACCCTGAATACTCACTGGAAGGACTGAGGCTGAAGCTGAAGCTCCATTCCTTTGACCACCTGATGCGAAGAACTACTCTTTAGAAAAGGCCCTGATGCTGGGGGAAAGACTGAAGGCAGGAGGAGAAGGGGATGACAGAGGATGAGATGGTTGGATGGCATCACCGACTCAATGGACGTAAGTTTGAGCGAATTCAGGGAGATGGTGAAAGACAGGGAAGCCTGGCGTGCTGCAGTCCATGGGGTCTCAGAGTCAGATGTGACTGAGCGACTGAACAACGAAGAATGTCTCTCCAGCTTCTCAGGACAGGTTATGTTCACCAACAGGGCAGCCAGCGAGTCACTGCGCACAGGAGAGGGGAGAGCTAATTTATGAAGCTCTTCCTGTGTGCACAGCCCAGTGGATGCATCATCCTACTGAATCTCACATGAGCCTTTTGGGTTTGAGCGGAAGTAACAAGAGATGCAGAGGGGCTGAGTCATCTGCCTCACATCACACAGCGAGAAAGAGGCCAGAGACGACATGGACATGCCCACCACCACGTGACGGACGTTGCCAGAGGCTTCTCCAGGAGAAAGGGCAGAGGTGGTCCCGTCACTTGCCTCCCCCTGTCCACTCCCACCCACCCCTCGGGGGTACTCTTTGACCCCCGAGTCAGAGCTCAGGGTTGGCGCTGATCCCTTCCCCCAGCTTCGCCTCGCCTTCTGCTCCTGGATGCTGAGCAGTGTTCTGAGCACATCTGCCAACCCTCCGCCACGCTGCTGCAAGAGGCGCCCCTTCTTCCAGGATGAAAGCCTCTGGTTTTTTTTTACGTTCTAAGTACCATCTGTGCTTGAATACATGATGTCTCCCAAACAGGACAGTTCCCTCGTCCAGCAGAGAATTCCAACACCTCCACCCCAGCGCCCCCGTCCCACAAGTTCTGGTCAACATGGCTAAGTATGTGAAATCACATATATTATGATCTAGAAATAGAACCTTTCCATTTCCACCTTCCGTGAAGCAATTTAATTCAGAGTTTTCCCCAGACATCTTCTCCATGCCTGTCATCGCTTTTTGAGTCTAACCATTTCCCTCAGCACCTTATCTACTTTCCTTCCGAGCTGCCTGTGATACTGTACTTTTCAAATCTGTGTGTGACACTTTATGAAAAAAGTCTATCCTAAGCCATAAGAAGCCCCCCACAGATCATCAGAACAGTGGCCCTCACAGGCAAAACTATATCCGTGATCCCCACAGCATATTACTGGCTGTGTTACATTTTAAAGTGACCCTTTGTGGCTTAGATAAAATTTGACCTGACAGAGTAGCTAACCTTCTCAGCAAACCCATTTCCTCTTCTTCTGAAGACAGGGTGATAGCTTGTACTGTAGGTGGGAGTGACTATAAGACTGAAATGCAGTCAATGAAATGGGAGTAGAAATGTTGCCCGCAGGCCTGGCCCATCCAGACCTGCCATGTGCAATCTGCCGTGACCTTTCTGGTTCCACCAGCTTGATGCCAATCAGCATCATGCCCTTGGAACCGACCTGTTAAACGAAGTGGAACCACGTGATGGAAAGAGGCTGCGTCGCTGAATCACCAGGTTGGAAAACAACACACCAATCTGGGGCTTTATGCAAGCAGAAAATAACGTTCCATCATGTCTGAGCCATGGCACATGTTTGGGTTTATTTGTTACAGCAACTAACATGACCATAACTAACATGACACATTCAACATTTGGTGATTGTGAAACCATGACCTCAGGAATAATAACTAAGCCTGTATTCAATTTCTCTGCCTTTTTAAAAAAATGCCTTTTCATCATGCAATCTCTCTAAGCACTCACACTAAGTATTGATAAAGGTGATTTCAGGCTTATGTGCTTTCTGCCTGTGTTCTCATGAGTCTCATCCATCTGGGGCTTTTGGTAAGCTCTGACCAACAAACATATCAAGATCTTTGCAAAGTGGAAGATTCTGTAAGGACTGTAATAGAGAGCAAACCTCTCTTTGTCTGAGGGACAATTTCAGAAAAATTTTCACTTCACATTCACAGAGTTTTTGAACTAGGACACTCTTTTTCACAGACAAAATTCCCCCATTTTAGTGCCTTTGGGGGCTTCCCAGATGATGCTGATGGTAAAGAACCCGGCTGTCAATGTAGGAGATGTAAGAGACGTGGGTTTAATCCCTGGATTGGGACGATCCCCTGGAAGATGGCAAGGCAACCCACTCCAGTATTCTTGCCTAGAGAATTCCATGGACAGAGGAGCCTGGAGGGCCACAGTCCACAGGGTTGCAAAGAGTCGGATACAACTGAAGTGACTTAGCATGCATGCAATGGTTTTTAGTGACTCATTAAGACATCTCCAAGGTACTAGTTTGGCATACCTGACCCAGAAAAGAGCAGGCCTTGCTGCAATTTGGGACACTTCAGTGTCTTGAAGTCCAGAGTATTTACTGAAAGTGAAAGTTACATGCAAGTAACATTTTACACTTTCCAAAGTCATATGTTAAAACTGTCATATTTTTTAGGAGATCTGATCTCTCTGCCATGGAGAAGTTATCTCCATATATTTAGCCATAGATAGCCCATGAGAGACTAAATGGCCAACTTTTATTATGGATACAAATCAGTTAATAGCAGTTCTACACAATTTAGGGCAAAATGGATTCTGTGGAGAGTAACCTGAAAGAAGAAGAAAGGGCCACATTACCCAAGAGGGCCGTCTGCACGTTTGTGCTTGTCAGCCACAAGTCAACACGTCACACTGGGCACACTCTTACCTCTACATATACAGACACACGCAGATGAACACACATGCGTTGTAGCGACTGACATTTAAGCAACTCCTCTGAGTAAAAGGCTTTAGCATCAGCATGGCTGAGCCTCCCAAGCTCCTGGAAAGTGGGTATCACAGCGCTCAATTCAAGGGGAAGGAAACTGAGACCTGGACACAGTCCATTTCTTGCCCAGCTTCCTGACCCTCAGGGAGCCTCCGAGTTCCTCACTCACAGAACATCCTAGGGCTGGTCAGGTGACCTAACTTGTAATATTTCCTATTTCCCTGTCTGTAAAACAGGAACAGTTCAATCTCTCTCTGCAATGAAGCTGCATCCTTATCATCTCCATTCTTTAGCTTTGGAACTGGAGCTCAGGACTGATGGCGGGGAGTGGGGGTGGAGGACGCAGAGAATATTTTGCAGACATAAAACTACTAAGCATAGAACAAGACACTTAATCCAGGTTCATTTGACTTCCCAAATCACCCTCATCCAGCCATGGTCTGTGGGTTCGACCACCATTGTTTAGCCTTGGTTGTTCCCTGAAAACACTGTTTCAGAATCAAAAATCTCTACTGAGACACCCAGATCTGGAGTGAACATCCCATGGGCAGGAATCTCAGAAGGGTGCTTCACACACTTGAACCTCAGTGTTCTCATCTGTGAAGTACGACTAATTTCCACCTTACTTAATTTCCATCTGTTTAGATTCAACAAGATCATGTATAAAAGGTGTCCCACAGCACTTGACACCCTGATGACCCACTGATCTTTCACTTCATTCCCCGTTTCAAGCATCTTCTGGGTTCCTCTGTGTCAGGTACTGTGGAAGGAGACCAGAGGAATAAAAGAGACTACAAAATCCTGAAGATTTCCTAGTGGGGCGGAGAAGACACACACAAATAACTAGAACACACGATAGAGAGTATCAGAAAAGCACATTTTTGCCAAAGTATATATAAAAAATATACTTATCCTTCTTAAAGAAATTTTAGACTACTAAGTGATATACATGCATGAAACAACTCTGTTTTCAGTAACTGCTGAATCAATTCACATTAGTATGACTAGCACTGGTCATGATTAATGACCTAGCTGCACAAGAAGAGGTTCACTATGAATACTTCGGCATCTCTGGCCAATCTTCTAAGTTGCTACTTTAATTAACATGTCTTTAAGAAATGAACACAGGTTTGGCAAGACACGATATGAGTCTATCACTAAAGTAACTTCAAAGAGAAAACTTTTCTTTTTAGAAAGAAAACTCTATAATTAAGTCATCACCCAGAATCTTCTTGGCATTTCCCAACTCACTGTCCAAGCAACAATTCAGGTTTGGGCATACACTGGGTGTTATAAAAAGTCCCACATGTATATTTGCCAGTAAAATTCTTAAATCATACTAATGGCAGTTGAAAATACATTTCCTATCTAGGAATGTTGGCAATGGTTAATCCAACATTCACAGAACTCTTTTGTATAATGAAGACATCAAATCATAATTAGATGACCATGTGCTTAAAATGGTTATTTCTGGATATATGGATATCACTGGATACAATAAAATGACTTTTTCACAGTCAGACAAACAAGAACAAAAGGGGAAGACTTTGGATACTACATCTGCAGAAACCTAAATATTAAAGATTACTTTTATCTAATATTACTTTTCCTATTGTGCAATTTATTCATTCTTCATAACTACAATAAGAAGAAAAACAGCACCCAGTCTGACAAGGCTAGCCTGCAATGTGCACCTAGAAAGACCTAATGGTAATACTGCTGCTTACGCTTCCTCAAAGGTGGACTAAAAGGGAGTTTATTTCATGCACCAGCTATCCTTTGCTCTGTGGCCAATACCGGAGGAGCTGGAAGCCTGTGGAAAAGACAGATGACCAGCTGATCACTGGGAATACTGTTTACAAGAATTTTACAGAAAAGGGGTCTGGAAACTAAGTATGCAAACACAGACAGCAAGTTCCTCATTCATGAGGTCAAAGTCACAATGAAAACACAGGTCCCAGGAGTGAAACGTTCACATGGGCTACTGTGACAAATAGAACCCCACCTCCATCTCGTGTCCTGGAAGTCAGCTCCAATCGAGGCTCTGTGCTCAGCACCTAAAGCATCCTCTCCAGTGCATCCTCACAACACTTAGGATGTGATTACCTTCATGCCCAGTTCACAGATGAAGAAACTGAGGCTTGGAGAAGTCTAGTAAATTGGCTACAGCCCCCGGACCTCCAGCTAGTATCCGATATAATCTAGATACAGATGAAAGCCCATTCATCTCTACATGTTCCATACTCTTAATTACTACACTATACAAAGGAGGAGGAGGAGAAGGATGGGGAGAACATATACCACAAGATATGACAAACTCTGAAATAAAGTTAAATATAAAGAAAACCATAAAAACAAGTTAAATCTCAATGTTTTAACCTAAGTCTACACAGTTGTGGAGTAGACATCCTTTAAAAATATGTCACCTTTGTCCTTTATCCAGCTTAAACATATGTTATTCTCTTGGACTCTGGGTATATGTACTCTACCTTTTCAATCCAAAGGTCAGTATTAATTTTAGAGTGTGAGTCCCAGGAAAAAAACAAGTCTCTAAGAAACAACTGGGTCCAGGAGCCCAAAGGCATGAAAACATTACTTCAAAGCTAACACAAAAGTATTAGCCTCTTTCCGTCTCTGTTTTGGTTGTCTTATTGAAGGACATTATACAGCAAGGAAAGAAGATAGTCTCTTGAAAGGAGGCCCGTGGTTTGACACGGGTTTCTTTTTGAGAGGTTATAAATATTGATGAGTCATAAATCTTTGGCGGTTCATAGTGTGAGCTCAGAGCTCACACGTTTACAGACCTGGGTTCAGGCTCTGGCATTGACACAGACAGGCTGTATGAGTAACCACGGACACCTGGGCGGCTATACACTCTTCTACACAACTGTCTGAATGGGAATGATATTAGTATCTGTCCTACAAGTAGCCATGAGGCTGGAGGAGACGACGCTGAACCTCTGTCAAACCTCTGCATACAAATACTAACCAGCACACCTCTCTCACTCCTCCTCCTTCCTCTGACTGCAGGTTTTGACCATGTGACTCAGAACCTAGCCAATCACAGGCTCTCATTCCCCTGACCACAGCCATTGGTCCAGGGAAAGGCACATGACCCAACCTGAGCCAATCAGATGCCTCCCTGGGATTTTTTTCTGACCTAAATAGCTAGGAAGCTCATCTTTCCTCTTTGATCCTGAGGCTGTAGGGAAGTCAGCCTGAAGGTGCCTGCAGTCGTGGTTCAGAGACAAGACATGGTGGGAAAGAAAAGAGGTTCAAGGACGTGAGTCTCTAGTTCTGGTCCCCTCCAGGGCCAAAGCACCCTCGCCCTGGCTCCGGGTCAGCAACGTAAGCCAGTAGCTCCCCCCAGGCTCTCCGTGTTTTTGAGTCAGTTATTTTGATTACACTTGATCATACTTCTGCACTTGTAACCAAAAGCTCAGACAGTAATTAAAGTGCATATAATCTAATCAGTGACCAAATCCTCAATAAAAATAATTTTCTCCTAAGTGGATTCATTGGTTAAAAAAAAAAAGACCAAAAAACAAATTTTTTTTAGTAGAAAAAGCAAACACTGCCATTATTTATACAGTATTTCCTCAAAAGAAAGAAACATCTATTTTCATTTTCAGTCACCTTGTTCGTTTTCCAGTGGGGTTCATATTCAGTGTTAAACTTTCTCACCTGCCCACATTCACTTTCAAGATTTGGCCCATAAAAACTGGGGCCAAAAACAAATAGTTATTTTTTTCGATAGCTGTATTAGTTGGCACTAAATGCAGAGGGTATGTGGGGGGTGGGTCACGGGGCGGGGACAAAGGACTGATGCTATTTTTATCATACTCATAGAAATTCCCCAGGTTACTGGACTCTGCTGTAAGGTGGGGGAGGGTATTACAAAAACAAAACAAATTATATTCACCAAGGTTTGCAGTCATTGTAAAAAATCCTTTCTGCTTTTTCATAGGATTTATTTCTGTTTTACATTAAAATGTCTCCATATTATCATTCTCCCAAGAATGAACTGATAAAAATAGAAAGGCACAGTGGGCTCCAATTTTCCAATTATCTTCTGAGGCAAAGGGCAAAGTCTGAGGTCAGACTGAGGCAGGAGCATGGGGTGTTCCTGGTATCATCTTGAATTAGGGCATCCACCCCAACCTTTGAAGGAATTCAGGGAGGAAATGGGGATGAAATGTTTGTCCAAATGCATGAATGGAATTACAAATAGAAGACTGCTGAGGCTCAGTGGCCATCCCCATGCACAAAAAAGAGGCACAGAAGGAACGCCAACTTCTCTGGACTGGGCTGACATCCAGACCTGGAAATCTAACAGCAGTATAAAGGGAGAATCATTTACTGTGTAAATTGACTTGGCCTGTTGGGTGAAAGGTAGCATTTCTCAAAAGAGAAATAAAACTGTCCTAGTCTTTCAGTGTTCTTAAACAAATTGTGAACTTAGAGATAAGAAATAACCTAAAGGTGTAGTTTATTGCATCTGACTCCATTTCATACCTAAGGGTGTTTTTTTAAACCCAATATTGATTTTTAGATTAGACATACAATCTACTCATGAGGAAAGATGGTTCTGCAAAGAGAAGGAGGACACATTTATGAATGGAGACAGAGGTTTACAAAGAAGATCCCAGTATACAGGACTCAGTGTATCACACATTTTTATAAATGCCTCCAAGTAGGAATACAAACCAAATACATCTTCCTGTTGGGCCTCAATGCTATTTCTGAGCCCTAAAGAGCCAAACTGAATGATTTATTTGGTTTAAAAGAAAAAATGAAAAAGAAGAATTTCATGCAGATAAACATATAACTGCATTGCAGAAAAAATTTCATCTAGGCCTGATATTTATGAGAAACCTGGGTCAGAAAGGAAAATAAGCCAAGAAGTTAAACTGTTTTTTTTAAAATAAGACGTTTGAGATCATTATTTCAACACACCTATTGTATAGGTAAGGAAATTAAGATCCAAATGGTCAACTATATAAATCTTTTATGGCACAGTGCATACCCTCTCGCAACCCAGGCTTCCTTCCACTAAACTTAGCTTAAGACATTAGCCAAAAAACTGCCCTGGCAAGAACTGAAAGAAAAAAAAAAATCTTAACAACAAAAAATGGGTCAGAAAGAAGGCATGCTGTCACCGTCATCGAAAAGGTTAGTGGAAATAAGCTAGAAGGTCTTCTACCTTGTGGGCTTCCCTGGTGGCTCAGTGGTTAAAAATCTGCCTGCTAATGCAGAAGACATGGGTTCAATCCCTGGTCTGGGAAGATCCCCTGGAGAAGCAAATGGCAACTCACTATAATATTCTTGCCTGGAGAAACCCATGGACAGAGGAGCCTGGTGGGCTATGGTCCATGGGATCGCAAAGAGCCGGACACGACTCACAAACTGAACAACAATTCTACCTTCTACAAATTATGAAATACGAAGTATAGCCAGTGGACTTCAAGGAAGACAGAACGAAGCCAAAAAGGGTTCAAATGGGGATAAATGAAGTAAACACAGACACAGAAGCCCTTCTGTGTTAGACTTCTGCTTTTTTCTCAGTAATGTTCTGTCTTAGAAGACATGGTTGATCAAACATTTTTTTTTATGTTAGGATATAGATTGATTAAGTGCAGAAGTACCAGCACCAGGGGTAGAGGTCTAGAGGCAGAGCTCCCCTTTAAGCCCAGAAGACAAGCACTGTTTCATAAAATGTGCAGCAAACTTATGAAAGATATGAAAATGGTTTAGTTCAACATCCATTAAATGCCTTTGGGTCATGCACCATTGCTGGTGAAATGTAGCCAGAACTGAAGCACAACCTCACACCACTTGGGAATCTGGTGGATAGAGCATGTTGCTATGACACAGTAACCACCATCAGAAAGGCATCCATTGGGTAGTGTACATGTGTGTGCACACCACATGTGCACCAGGGAGGACTGGCGGATACTACTGGTCTTCAGCAAAGACTTTTTGGAACAGGTGACATGAGACGTGAGTCCTGAAAAAGTGGAAGTTGGCCAGACAACAAACGCAAAAGATGGAGAAAGAGAATTCCAGGGAGAGGTCCAGTAGGAGCCAAGGTAAGAAGGCAAGGGCAGCATCATGGTGTGGTAAGTCTGTAGGAAGTTCAGTTTTGCAAGAAAATAAAGTTGTGGTGTTGGAGAAGACTTGAGAGTCCCTTGGAGAGCAAGGTGATCAATCCAATTGATCCTGAAAGACATCAACTCTGAATATTCATTGCCAGGACTGATACTGAAGTTGAAGCTCTAGTACTTTGGCCACAGATTGAGGGCAGGAGGAGAAGGGGGTGACAGAGGATGAGATGGTTGGATGGCACCACCGACTCAATGGACATGAGTTTGAGCAAGCTCTGGGAGATAGTGAAGGTCAGGGAAGCCTGGTGTGCTGTAGTTCATGGGGTCGCAAAGAGTTGGACACGACTTAGCAACTGAAAAACAATGAAGCAGGGAGGTGGGAAGGGACTGAAGAAAGCTTGGCCTTTGTCAGGTCATTACAAATGGCCAGCAGCCTGGGGAGCTGCTGGAGAGAAGGGCACTGGGGCAAGTTGCCTGGCTGAGTGCTGAGGACTTGTGGGATAGGACTGCCCAAAGGTAGTTAAGTGATCTTGGGAACACAGTGCATGACTCTGGGCACCACGTGAGATGAGCTCCGCTGTGTTCCAAGGGCTGAGGTCTTCTGGCTTTGGGACATTGGATTCAGCCTGCCCTGTCTTCTCCTGTGGTAATGGGGCAGGAGGAGGGTGGTGAGGTCTGTGGAAATGGTTTATAATCAGCAGAGACTGCATTTCAGTACAGGTGAGCCAACACCAGAATTATGTATCTGCAACCCTCCTTGGAGAGGCTCAAAAGTATTTTGAGAAACTCTGGTACAGCACCTTTAAATGTGAACAGAAAGATCACCTCTTCAATCTGAGATACTTACCTTGGGACAGAACACAGCTACTCCTTCAGAATAGGGCTTTGTCCCCAAGAGGGAGCCGCTGAGTTTTCTCGGGAGGGACACAAACGGATTCTGACTTGAGGGGCCCACGGTAAGCAGGCCACGTGGACAATGGTTTGAAAGGCATACAAAACGAGTGTGAAAGACCAGGCAGGAGACGGTGCAGTCAGTCACTCAGGACTGCCCGTGGTCATCCCCCAGCCTGTGGTTGCCAGCTCAGAAGACCATGGGCGCTGGGAAGCTGCTGTAAGGGTCGGACCATGGGTCCAGGGGGAGTGGAAAGCAAGCAGTCTCCAGTCTACCCGGGCCCTGGGAGCTCCATGCCAGCCACGTGCTGCTACATAGCAATGCAGGCCTCCTGTTCCAGGGCCCCTGGTTTTTAAGAGTAGCTGTAAATCCAAGTGATAACTCAACCTTTCTAAAGATTAACTCAATTTCTGTAGACCTGTGTTCAGGTCAACGATATGTCTGCCAGCTAGAAATGGCGCACTGGCCATCACTGTACCACTTCTGGACAGCAAAGCAGAACCAGGCCACGGTGACTGGAGCTGAGGTTTAAGGGATTTCACAGCACCAGCACTAGGACTTGGTGACTGTCTGGATGTGGGGGGCTGGTGGCTGCTGGAGGAGTCTGGCGACCCTGGGAGGTCCCTGCTTTAGCCCCCTGGTGAATGGTGGCGCCATCACATAAGACAGGGGACAGGTTTTTGCTAAGGATGAAACAGGTATGGGGTGGATGATTAAAAACTAAAATCGCTTTTGGACTTATTGTGGGTTTTCTACCTCAAGAGCATGGATCAGCCCACTAGATTGGAGGGAACTAGCTAAAGATACAATCTGGGACTTTGAACTGGTGAAAGTGGAAGCCATGGTAAAATGGTAACTCAAACACTCCTCATAGAGCTCAATATGGGTGAGACCTGAGCCCCAGGAAACCCCAGGAGGTAGTGGAGTTGCCAGGGAGGCAGAAGGCAAACCAAGAGGAGATGGCAACTAGGGAAGAAGAAAAGTATCCAAGAGAAAAGAGGAAAGATCCATACCCAGTCCTGCAGAAAGGTCTACAGGACATCCTCAGATCCTTCAGGAATTGTGGTGTCTAGATGGGGAAAAAATGGAAAACAGTGACAGACTTTATTTGCTTGGGCTCCAAAAGTCACTGCAGATGGAGACTGCAGCCATGAAATTAAAAGACCCTTGGTCCTTGGAAGAAAAGCTACGACAAACCTAGACAGCATATTGAAAAGCAGAGACATCACTTTGCCGACAAGGGTCCATATAGTCAAAGTTATGATTTTTTCAGCAGTCATGTATGGTTGGACCATAAAGTAGGCTGAGTGCCAAAGAATTGACACGTTTGGGCTGTGGTGTTGGAGAAGACTCTTGAGAGTCCCCTGCACATCAAGGAGATCAAGCCAGTCAATCCTAAAGGAAATCAACCCTGAATATTCATTGGAAGGACTGATGCTGAAGCTGAAGTTCTAATACTTTGGCCACCTGATGTGGAAGAGCCGACTCATTGGAAAAGACCCTGATGCTGGGAAAGATTGAGGGCAGGAAGAGAAGGGGGTGACAGTGACAGAGGATGAGATGATTGGATGGCATCCTCAACTCAATGGACATGAGTTTGAGCAAACTCTGGGAGATGGTAAAGGACAGGGAAGCCTGGCGTGCCGCAGTCCATGGGGTCGCGAAGAGTTGGACACAACTGAGCGACTGAACAGTAACTCCTACTGTGGGGAGACTGGCCAGGTTGCAGAGTTGAGAAGAAAGGGGAGCCTGAGGAAGGGTTAACTCACTTAAGAAGACCTGCCTACACAGGTGGTCACTGTAGCCGAGTTGGGGATGCAGGGACAAGGGAGGTTATGATGCTTTTAAAATACCGTTAACGTGTACATCCGTGGCTGATTCATGTCAATGTATGGAAAAGCCACCACTATACTGTAAAGTAATTAGCCTCCAATTAAAATAAATAAATTAATTTTTTTTAAAAAAAGAGTTCATAGGGAGTCATGAGGCACTGTCATGTGTCTCTGTCTCTCTGGTCTTAAGTCCCTGCCCATCCCCCGATTTTTCTTCTATTATTCTACCTTATTCCAACTCTATCAGAGCATAGTTATATTTGCTTTCTGTCTGTCTGCTTCCACAAGAAAGACTGTTTCAGAAGAGCAGGGACCTGCTATCTTTACTATGCATCAGGGTCTAACAAAGTGCCTGGACACAACAGGTGCTTAAGATTTCTTGGATGTGGGTAACTGTGGAAAAGTCTGTGGGGAGGAAATGGGGTAGGACATGCAGAGACATCAATCCAGTGACTCCTGTTTTCCCAGCAGAATGGGCCAAAGGGGAAGAAGGGTAGGGAAGAGATCTCCTATGGTCAAGAAGGGTTGTGATGGGAGGACCAATCTGCAACCCGGAAGGAAGGAGCCTGCGGTGCAGAGACACTGAGATGCTGATTTCAGAAGCTGAGCAACTCTGGGTGAGGGCAAGACCCGGATGTAGAGGACCCAGTAGCCAGAGTGGGTGGAGATCCCTGGAGTCGAGCTGGTCAAAGAAGCAGGCATGGGAGCATCTTCTACGTGAACTGTGGGACTAGGGGAGGAGAGAAAGCCCACGGGACAAAGTCATCCATGCTGTGGGAGAGGGACTGGTTGGCAGAGGACGGCCACAGAGACGGGTGGCTGGGGCCTGACTGGGTCCCCACCTCATTTTCAACTCTGCCACCTCAAACAATCTCTGACTAGTATTTGGTTACTGACGTGTGGAACTGAAAATTACTGTCCTTTAGAGACTGACTCATTTCTGTCCTTTTAAAATTACACTAATAAGTGAAGTTCACGGGAGACGAAATTTTCTGCATAGATTCATTTTTTAAAGAATAAAAAAAAAAGAAAGATGACATCTTGCTGACCTTCTAATTGCCCTGCACTGTACAATATTTTTGAACCACATTTCAAGCAAGAATCAAAACTCAGAGTTGAAAGAAACCTTACATGATTTCAACTAACACCTTCATTTGCATGCCTGAAGAAAATTTTCGCTGAAATATTGCAAACAGCCCATAATTACTGATTTAGATATGCAGACAGCATTGAAGGTATCTTCAATTTCTGAAGTGTGCTTTAGATATACAAATTAGCAACGCTTACATTTTTCCCAGTTATCACTGTTCAACTTTCGATATAAAGTCTCCAAAGTATAAAATTATCACGTAGATTGCTCCTGAACAGTTCAGAGGGGTAATCTGCTTCCTGGCTTGAAAGAGGAAGTCAAATCTTCAAACACCTTTTTATGTTGATGCTAAATATAAGAATATAAATATAAAAATGCTCCCTGAAAAGTAGTCAAAGCAAGACACAGCAGCGTTAGAGATTTCTCAAGAGAGACATAGGCGAAGACTATTTTTCGTTCATTAAAACAGTAAAACCTTTGAGAGCATCTTCCATGATACCTGAAGGTGGAGTGCTGTCTTATGTAATAGAAGCCTTCCCTCCGCACTCAGTTTGTAGGCAAATTAAACACCCAGTTCCCCCAGAATTTCTGAGTACTTTCACCTTACCTGTAGGCACTAATCTGTATTGCAAGTCCCATTGCGACAGGCGATTTAAAAAAAAAAAAAAAAGCAAAGATCTGCTCCACAGGGTTAAATCCGAGGCAGGAAACCAAAGGCTCTCCCCCAAACCACCCGTTACCCCCACTCTGCTCAGGCAGCGGTAACAAGTAGGAGTCCGTAGGAGTCCCCCGTAAGAGGAGGTGCACCAGTAAAGTACGGGGTAGGGGACGCCCGCGAGTACCTGTGTACCCCAAGTTCAGGGTCAGGGGCGCCCGACAGGACGGACGGCAGCAGCCACGGCGGCCCCAGAACTCCCGGTCGCGGGCACACCTGGACGCCACCGCGCGCGCGGCCCCTCGGCTCCCCGCCCGGGTCCCACCCCGGCTCCCCGCGGGGCCGGGCGCGCACGCCGCCGTGGCCGAGGCAGCCCGGTCGGGCGAGACTGAGAAAGTTCCTCCGCCCGACGCCAGCGCCCCCGGGCCCCGCTCGCCCCGCAGCCTCCCGGCCGGGCGCAAGGTCACGGCGCGCAGCCTGCGGCGCGCGGAGCTCCAGGACCGTCCCCGGCGCGCGGGCAACCCCGGCCGCTCCCCTCCCGCCCCTCGGGCGCCCGGGATCGGCCGCGGGCGCGCAGCCCCGTACTCACCGCCCCTCGCTCGGGATCCCCAGGTGGCGGCCGTGGGGCGCGGCGCGGCCGGAGCCGGGTGTTGGCGGGGCGGGGGGAGTCGGGGGAGGAAGAGCGGCGAGGAGTGAGGCGGCGGCGCCTGCTCAAGCCGCGCAGCCTGGCAACCCTACAGCGCGAGCCGCCGGCCACGGCGGCGGGGGCTTTATCGGCGGCCCGCGCGGCCCCCGCCCCTTCCTGCCGCCCCCGCCCCCGGCCCGCCCCGCCCCGCCTTCCCGCCGCCTTCTTTGTGTGCCGGCGGCCGCCGCGTCTCCGCGCCCGCACTCCGGGGCGCCCCCGCTCCCGCCGCCGTCCCGCCGAGACCGCCCCCCGCGGGTTCCCGGCTCGGGGCTGCGCCGGAAAGCGCCGGGAGACGCGCCGACCCCGAGGTGCGGCGCCAGCCAGGGCCGTGCTGCACGTGGGTCGCCGGGCTCGGCGGGGGGTGTGGGAGGCGGGGAGGGACCCGAGGACTCGCGGCGCGTCCCTGGGACGCCGGGCGGGTCGTCTGGGCTTGTTCTCCCACCCCCCACCCCCCAGCCCGCCCCGGGAGAGACGGGGTGGGACGCCCCGTGAGAGTGCCTACCGTTCCGGGTGATGGGGTGAACGGTGCCAGGTCGCGGCTGGGGAGGGACAGATCGCCGGGTGCCCCAGAGCCGACTTCTCCCGGCCTCGGGGACAGAGGAGCGGCCGCTGGTCGCCCTAGGCAATAGGCAGACGAGGGAATCCAGAAAACTGGATTCCTGCTTGTGGTGACAGCGTAAGGTACCCGCAGAGCCCAGGGCATCCGGCCCTTCCCAACCGGTTACTGCCGCCGATGGGACCTTGTGCGCCGCAGAGGCACAGACCCCAGAGGCTGGCGACAAATCACTGTCCCGCTTCCAGCTGTGTTACCCAGATCTCCCGTATTCAGCCCTCCTTTGCGTCAGCTTAGGTTCGTGGGTACCCAACTTTAATGACATATAATTTATGTCGCCCTTAAACAGTGCGGAATCCTCATCACCAGGCCCACGGCCTCAGCTGTGAGGAAAAAAAAAAATGTAAATCTGAAACACATCCTTGAACTAAGCTTGCACGTACTGATGAGAGCAACTTGGACTCTTAGAAGGATTTTCACAGCCTCTCATAGAGGGAAACTATCTATGGGAGGTTTGGTCCTGAAACAAAAAGGAAACAGTTCACAAAGAGAAAACGCCTTTCACTGCTTTACTCTCATGTCTATCTAGTATTTATATTCAGTTATATGCAGGATACAGATCCTTTTTCCTTGTTGTTCCCTCTGCCTGAAATGCTTTTTTTTCTCCCCATGGTCTTCCTCATGACTACTTCCTTTTACCTCGGGTTGCAACTCAAATGTCACCCTCTCTAGAAAACCTTTCCTGGTCACTTAAGCTAAAGCCACTTCCTTCTTTCTCCAACCCATTACATTCTTAATAACTCTCATCATGATTTTTTTTTTCACCTGTTTCTTGGCTAGTTTTTTCCCCTGTCTTTCTCTTTAGAATATATACTCCCAGAAAGCAGGGAAGAGAAACCAGTTGAAAGTGGTTTCTAACTCACCTAGTTCTTAGTGCCTGGAGCCAGTACTCCATCAAAGTAGTTGCTCAATAACTATGTTTTGACTAGTGGGTGGGCAATGCCAAGTAACTATTAACAAGGTTAGGTATTGCTCCAGGGACAGGGTTATCGCTTGGTCTCATCTGGCAGGGTGAGCTGGAGCTGGAAACAATGAGATGTAGGTGGAAGAGGCTAGAGGAGAGAGCCCAGAGGTGGAGAAACTGGAATTAATATCTTCCAGATAGGAGTCATCCAGGGGACCAGAGGAGAAACAAATGAGAACCAAGATGTAGTTGAAGCCAGCTTATAAAAAGTCTGCCTGATCCCCCCCCCCCCATTCAATTTCTATCTCTATCACTTTTGAAAACATTTTATTTATTTTTGGCTGCACTGGGTCTTTGTTGTTGTTCGTGGGCTTTCCCCACTTGTGGCGAGTGGGGGCTACGTCCCAGTTTCGATGCACCGGCTTCTCATTGC
Source organism: Muntiacus reevesi (assembly GCF_963930625.1). Taxonomy (NCBI): domain Eukaryota; kingdom Metazoa; phylum Chordata; class Mammalia; order Artiodactyla; family Cervidae; genus Muntiacus; species Muntiacus reevesi. Next base: position 124,760,250 of record NC_089251.1, on the reverse strand, counting down.
GGTGGCTTCTCTTGTTGCAGAGCACAGGCTCAAGGGCTTGCAGGCTTCAGTAGTTGCAGCTCGAGGGGTCAGTATTTGTGGCATACTGGCTTAGTTGTTCCCGTGGCGTGTGGAATCTTCCTGGACCAGGGATCGAACCCGTGTCCCCTGCGTTGGCAGGTGGATTCTTACCTGCTTACTCCATCATGCTTTTTAAATTGAACACTTTTATTGAGATAATTGTGAGTTCATATCACAGCTGTAGGAAATAACAGAAAGGTTCCTTGTATGGTTTGTCCTGTTTGCTCCAAGGGTAGCATTTTGTGAAACTACTGTGTAACATCACAATCAGGATATTAACATGGATAGATTGATTCATGCCTCAAACACTTTGGTAACTACTTTCAATTTCAAATTTTCAGTAAAATTACTCTGATTTTTGAAAGAAATGAAAAAATATTATTTTAAAGGATTTCAGTTTCTTGTTTTAATGGAATCAACATTTTTTTAAGGTGAAAAATGTTTTATTTTCCCAATTAGAACATAGTGAGGGTTCAGATTCTTCATCTATAAAAGACAGTCCGAAAACTCTGGAACTTGTTTCTGACCATTCACTTCCCTGCTCTACCCAGTACTGTCGAAGGAACGTTTTGAGCAATACTGTACATGACTTGTCAATTCTGAAATCAGACAGGATGCAGTGTTAACTAATATGCTGAACTATGCCTAGCCACTAATGGGCCTTTCTCTCTCCTTGGATGTTGGATGAGACTGCCAATGAGTGCCTTCCAGAGGGAAGTGATTCAAGACAAAGACCCATTCTGCCAGTGCGATATGCTGGGAATATCAACTATGCTTGCTACAGCATGTGCATGGAGGCTGCTGGCCAGTCTCCCCAATGCCAGCAAGAGGACATAGGTACAATCTCCCAAGATTTCCATGACACTCAAGTGACCAGGCACGTTGACACCCATCATTAGAAGCTGCCCCAAAAAAGTTGTGTTGTTCCTACCTCACTTGGTGCCCATGAGCAGCAGTTCCTCTGGCGTTTGACCCTCACTGAAATGGATTTTTCATTGGTGTGCATTTTAAATCAGCATTTCCCTCCTGTCTCTACCTCTGTTTTATTTGAAAAATTCAAATCGTTTAACGCTCCTACCCACTTCTTTTTTTACGACTTCACATTCATAGCAGGATTTCATTTTGTCCTTCAATTGTGTGGCTTGCCTTAATCCTCTGATAGAGCTTCAAATTGTTTATTCCTTAAAAAAAAAAAAATTTTTTTTTTCAAGTGACCTGGGGTTTAGCCAGCTCCAGCCAGTCTCTGAGTTTGGCTTTGTGTCCATAAGCCACAGTTGGGAGAAATGCAAGAAAATGCCCAAACAGAATAAAACAAATGATCTATTTAGTCTCGTTTCCTCTCTTGGAAGAGGTCCAGCTTTGAGTGCTTTGGAAGAAGATGAAAATCACCCCCCCCCCCCCCCACCGCGCCCCACCTCCACCATTCTCTCAAACACCCAAACAGTATGACCTTGTATTTAAATAAAAACTACCCTTAGCTCCCAGTGGTTGATGGTGTTTTGTCTGGAAGAACTACTGATGTTTCTATAATAAGATAATAATGGTTGCTCCTCTCCTATCTAACCCCTATTTAAAATACATTTCATCACAAATCGACTTGTTACACAACTTCACAGATGCAAATGCTGTTTCGTAAGATGGTTTTAACCAGAGGCAAGGAGATTGGTTACAACAGTTCTCTTAGACAATTAGTTTCTGGGGCTGTTGCATTGGTCTGATTTTTTTTTTTTTTTAGCTTTTAATAAGCAATTGTCTTTTTATTTCCCTTTCAAGTTGGCTTTCAAATAAATCCAGTGTCCTCTTGCTGTAACTTCTGAAACAATTCACACTTTCCCATTGTCATCATTACTTTTCCCCAAGAGCTTCAGAGAAAAGACATTGCTAGGTGCTGTGTTGAGGATGACTTGCTACTTATATTTGAGCAAAGAAAATGGAACACCTACGGTGCTGAGGGTCATTGTGATGCTCACCCATTAAAACAAGAGCCTAACTCTTCTTCCTTTTATCACTGAACATGGATGCCACGTCTCTTCTTTTATACTCTCTCTGCTCTCTCTTCATACCTGCATCACTGTGTCTCCCTCACCCATCCCTCCACCGCCCTTCTCTCTCAAAAGTTACCAGTAACTTCCAACGCCAACCCTGGTGGTTTTCCATCATTCGTTATCACACTTGTTCTCTTGGCACCATTGAACTCTGGTGTTTTGTCCATTTTTGAAATGCCTTTGCCTTTTCTCTCTCTTCCAGTTCCTCAGCTAGCCTTTATCTTTGGCTCATCAAATCGTCCTCCTTCCACATGTGGGTGCCATATACTTGTCTGCCCTCAGCTGTCTCCTCTCCTTCAAATATTCTGTCAGTGGCAGGACCATTGACTGATTTGTGGCCACCCCCATCTACTCCCTGTCTTTTGATTGCCCTTTGGAGAATTACCTCTCCTGCTTTATGCATCACCTTGTTGGCAGTGGATTACAAGGTGTCTTTACTTCTTCTAGCCAAGAGATGGCCATATGACCAAGCTCAATGGATCCCTTCCCAGGACCCTGAATACTGAAAGGAGTGGGGAAAGTAGTTGGAACTGACTCATCCTAGCTTGCTAAGATTGTTTATGAGTTCTTCCCATCTGGATCTCCAGAACTGCCTTGGTCCCTGACTCTTCTGATTAGAAGTCCTCACTGGACTCTTCTTTAGTTAGATTTGGTTTGTGTTGCTTGTAACCAAGAATTCTTAACAGAGACATTCTAGATGCATGTAACTTTGCTTAGTTCTGGATGATTTCCAAGCCTGTATCTACAGATGGCCTTGACCCCTTTTCAAGTTCCTACTTACATTATCTTCAAATACCTGGCAGATACTTCTAACTCATATCCCACCATCACCTCCCACCTAACATGTCTAAAGCCAATTTATTATCTCCCTGCCAAACCGTCTCTTCCTCCTAAACTCTATAAGGCAGCAGTCCACAACCTTTTGGACTACAGGAAACAGTTTCATTGAATACAATTTTTTTCCACAGATAGGGGATAAGAGGGCTGGTTTCAGAATGATTCAAGCACATTACATTTATTGTGCACTTTATTTCTATTATTATTACATCAGCTCCACCTCAGATCATCAGGCATTGATTGGATCTGAGAGGTTGGGGACCCCTGCAATAAGGGTTTTAAAGGGATGACTACCATCTCAGTCACAGAAATGAGAAAGATGGAAATGAATTCTGACAACACCTCTTCCCTTTATTTATCCTATATCCAGCCATTGCCTGGATGGGATTAATAGCGTCTTCCTGACATCTCTCTTATTTATCCCTTGCCCTTTTTTTTTTCAGATTAGTTCAGACTCCTTTCACTTCATACCTGGACCACTCCAATATATCCTAAACTTTCTGCTTACAGATTCTATCCACCTCTGCCTGCTTAATTTTTCTAAAGCACTGCTTCAATTATGCCACTTCGTTGCTTAAAATAGTTTTATGCTTATCACTAAGGTCCAAATTCTTTGGCTTGGGCCATCTTTTGTAGAGGTTGGCGTCATAAGTTCTGGAGTTAGAGTGCCTGGGTTCAAATACCAGTCTCATCAAAACATTTTTTTTTCAAGTAACTTAACCTCTGAGCCTCAAGTAATAGTATAACCTACACCAGAGTTATGTGAGAACCAGCTGGTCCATGAAAAGGGTTTAGCTGAATGTAGATAGTAACTGCTCAGTAAAAAATCATTACATTGGAACCCCACCACACTCTAACTCTAACCTACTTTGCTAACCTTATCCTCTTATTTTCTCTAATATGTTCATAAAGGCTTTACCAACGAGAATTACTCATCTTAAATTTATATTATAGTTTTCTACTATTATGCCTTTGTTTGAACCATTCTATCTACCCCAAATACCTTTTCTCTCCACCTGTATCAATTTCTAGCCTTGTATTATGAACTATCCTACTCTTAATGCCGTAAAGTAGCCATTTTGTTAGTTCACAATTTTATGGGTTGGCTGGGCAGACTTCAGCTAGGATGGGTCATCTCTGACTCACCCAGTGTTGTTGGACATGCGCAGCTGCAGGATTCAAAATAGTGCCACTAACATGTATGGACCCTAAACAGGCTTGACTGGAACTCCATCTTCTCTCTCCTCCACTTTGTTCATCTTTATGGGCCTTTCCCCTCCTTTCATATTTCAAACTGAGAGGCTTCTTTCTACGTTGATTTTCCAGCAATACGCAGACTTCTTTACATGATAGCACAAGACTCTCAGAGGGTGAAACCAGAACTTGCAAGATCTCTTAAAGGCTAGTCTTGGATTTAGTACAATGTCACTTCTATTGCGAGGCTTCCCTGGTAGCTCAGCTGATAAAGAATCTGCCTGCAATGCAGGAGACCCCAATTTGATTCCTGGGTTGGGAAGATCCTCTGGAGAAGGGATAGGCTACCCACTCCAGTATTCTGGCCTTTAGAATTCCATGGAATGTATAGTTCATGGGGTCACAAAGAGTCAGACATGACTGAGCGACTTTCACATACATACACTTCTGTTGCATTCAGTCACTTCTGTGACATTCAAAGCAGAACTATCTCAAAGAAGGAGGAGTAGTAGACTCTGCCTCTTGATGAGAGAGACAATAGTCACCTGGGGCTGCCATAATAATATATCACAGACTTGAACAGCAGACATTTATTCTCACACAGAGATCTTAGAAGTCCAAGATCAAGGTACTCTTAGGGTTGGTTTCTGGTGAGACCTATCTTCCTATCTTGCAAATGGCTGCCTTCTCACTGTGTCCTCACTGTAGTCTTTTTGTGTGTGTGGAGAGAGAGCAAGAGAGAGATCTTTGTTGTTGTTTCCTTTTATAAGGACACCATTCGTATTGGAGAAGAGCCTCACGCTTTTTTTCCTCACAGATATGCAGAAAATACCACTGCAATGGCAGAAAGCAAAGAGGAACTAAAGAGCCTCTTGATGAAGGTGAGAGAAGAGAGTGAAAAATCTGCCTTAAAACTCCCTGGTCCCATCACTTCATGGCAAATAGATGGGGGGAAAATGAAAACTGGCAGATTTTCTTTTTATTGGGCTCCAAAATCACTGCAATAGTGACTGCAGCCATGAAATTAAAAGCACTTGCTCCTTGGAAGAACAGCTATGATAAACCTATATGGCATATTAAAAAGCAGAGACATCAGTTTGTTGACAAAGGTCTGAATAGTCAAAGCTATGGTTTTTCCAGTCCAGATGTCAGCATTGAGCCATAAAGAATGCTGAGTGGTGAAGAATTGACTCTTTCCAACTGTGGTGCTGGAGAAGACTCAGATTCCCTTGGACAGCAAGGAGATCAAACCAGTAAAGGAAATCAACCCTGAGTATTCATTGGAAAGACTGGTGCTGAAGTTCCAATACTTTGGCCACCTGATGCAAACAGCTAATTCATTGGAAAAAAACCCTGATGCTGGGAAAGATTGAGGGCAGGAGAAAGGGGTGACATAAAATGGAATAGTTGGATGGCATCACTGACTCAATGGACATGAATTTGAGCAAATTCCAAGAGACAGTGAAGGACAGGGAGGCCTGGTATGCTGTAGGCAGTAGGGTTGCAGAGTCAAATGTGACTTAGCAACTGAAAAACAATCCTAATTACTTCCTTGAAAGGCTTTTCTTCAAATTAGCCCCACACTGGTTGGGGCTTCAACATATGAATTTTGGAGAGACACAATTTAGTATAAAACAAGAGAAGTGGAAAAATCACTTTGCAAAGGACCCGCAGAATGGGAGGAATCAATTTTGGACTTAATTCACCATCTTTCTCTGCCACTGAATTAATAAATTTCAAGCTTCACAATTTCCCCCTCTCAGCCTAGCTGATGTTGAGATCTCCTCACTCAGCACTCTTGCAGCTCTAAGTACGGGTTGTTTATGTCTCATGACCACATCCTGTCTTGGATATAAGCTTTTGGTTTAGGCTCTGACTTCAAGGCAATCACCATTTTTTTCATATCTTTAAGTTTTCATGCAGTGCCTTGCACAGAGAAGGTCATAGTAAATGTTTGTTAAATGAGTATTAAGCATAACTGATTTTACCAGTTTAAAAAGTGACGGCCACTCACAGATAACATGAGTTTTGGCACCTGGGCAGTTAATATGCTTCACTGCTTCTTCCGTGTTCTCTTCTAGCTCTCTATACCATTGCCTGGGGGTGGAACTAGAAGACCAGGCACCAGGAACCAGAAGGCCTAGGTTACTGTCCCATTTTGCCTCCTCTTAATTGTGTTTGTGAGCAAGTAATATGATTTCTCTGAGCCTCAGTTTGAAAGAAGAATAGCAGTGCCTTTTTAGGTTTATCGTGAGAGGGAATATGATATTTAGCGGTAAGCATTTTTTGAAATCCAAAGAACTTCACAGATATTCTTACTTGTATTACTCTGGTCTGGTTGGGCTGCCATAACAAAATACCATAGGCTGAGTGGTTTAAGGAACAGAAATTTATTTTCTCTCAGTTCTGAAGGCTGAAATTCCAAGATCAGGGTGCCAGCAAGGTCAGTTTCTGATGAGACTCTCCCCCTTTGGTTCTGGGTGCCTGCTTTTCAATGTGTGCTCACATGACCCCCTCTTTGTGCCTATGAAGGGAGAGAGAAAAAGAGAACTCTGTGTCTCCTCTTGTAAGGAAACTAAGCGTATTGGATCAGGGCCCCACCCTCATGGCCTCATTTAACCTTAGTTTCTTCCATAAAGACCCTGTTTCTAAATTCTGTCACACTGCAGAATAGGGCTACGACAGATAAATTTTGAGGGCCAAGCATTCATTCATAACATTACTGTTGTTTGGGGCATCTCAGGTGGCGCTTAGAAGTAAAGAACCCACCTGCCAATGCAGGAGACATAAGAGATGTGAATTCAATCTCTGGGTCAGGAAGATCCCCTGGAGGAGGAAATGGCAACCCACTCCAGTATCCTTGCCTGGGAAATCCCATGGACAGAGGAGCCTAGTGGGCTATAGTCCAAAGGGATGCAAAGAGTCAGACATGACTGAAGCAACTTAGCATGCACGCACTGTTGTTTTTTCTGGGAGAACACAAATGTTCAGCCCACAACATTATTGTTGTTAATTTTGAAACACACAATTGATTGTTTTGGTTTTTCTTTTAACATTTATTTATTTGAGTGCTCCAGGTTTTAATTGCAGCATGTGGAATTTAGTTCCCTGATCAGAGATCGAACCTGGACCTCTTTCTCTGGAGAACAAAGGCTACTGGGCCACTAAGGAAGTCCCACAATTGATCTTCACTGGTCTATTTTGGTTCTTTGTTGATTCTGCTCTATGCCAACTCTTCTGGTGTGCCTTCCGTAGTGCCTGGCACACCATAGAAATCAATAGATAATAGCATTTATTATTGTTTTTCCAGTCCCTATGGACAGATGTTTGGGGGGAAAGTGAAGGCAAGTGTTCTGAGATTTCCAGTTCTAAACAGAAGGAATGACTTTTTCTAGGTTCCCAACCTCGCCAGGTTAGAAAGCTGTCTTCAAATGTTCAGGAAGACCCCTGAGTTATCAAAGGTGACTCAGATTGCAGAGTGAGAATAACCAGGGTTTAAAATCTCAAGAATGGCTTCTGAGTGAAAAAGAAAAAAAAATTTTTTTAATCACAGTGTGCTTAATAATCTCTGTAGCCAGTCACAGGGCAGGAGCTGAAATGCATTGCCTCTTGCCTCCCTGTAGGGCAGTTCTTGCTGTCCCAAGCTCCCAGCATCTCTGTTGTGGAGGAGGTCCTTGTGTTCTACCCTCTTCAGCTTCTGCCTTATCACCTCTCCTTACACACCATTTTAGATTTAATGCAGATAATCATGTCCCATCCTTATGAGACCTTGAGAAAAGACTGGTTCTTATTGAAGAAAAAGTCAGTTATTATCATACCAGACATAAAGATCCATTGTCATTTTTAAAGTAATAATTCCATAAGGGACCACTGAAGAAGCCTCTGTAGTCTTTCCAAACTATGCTTTGTGCATTTCTACCCTGAAGGATCTAGGAACCAATGACTGAACCTCAAGGGAACCTGTAAGTGTGATCTTTGACTAACTGCATCTTTTAACACACACTGTTGATGCCTGTGTCATCTTAGCATTGAACATTTCTTCAAAGACTCCTAGAGTGAAGAAGGAAACTTACTGATCAACAGGCCAGCATTTCTTAAACTATGATCCAAAGCAAGATCATCTTTGAGATTCTTATTAAAGTTGCACCTGGGAATCCATCTCAAGATCTATTCGTTCAGCAGCCATCTCAATATGAATTTTTTTTAACAAGCCTGTCATAGATATCATTTATACTAATCTAAACAATGATGTAGTCCAAGCCTTTATTTCTTTAAAAAAAATGCTTAATTGAAGTATAGTTGATTTACCATGTTGTGTTAGTTTCAGAGGTACAGTAGTACAATGATTCAGTTATACATGTTTATATCTATTCTTTGTTAGATTCTTTTCCCTTATAGGTTATTACAAAATATTGAGTAGAGTTCCCTGTGCTATACAGTAGATTCTTGTTGTCTACATATGTGTGTGTGTGTCTGTGTGAGTTGCAACCTTCTGACTCCCCTCACCCCTTTGTGACCATAAGTTTTCTGTGTCTGTGGGTTTGTATTACCAAAAGTTTTACTTTAGTTTTAGGTTTGAAGGATTTGTTAACAAAATAAACCACTCTTTACTCACAAATAAACAATTCCAATTTTTTATAGAAGATTATTTGACTTAATCTCAATATACAGTCATTAAAAGGAAAGAAATAGAAACAACAGAGAGAAGTAACAGCATATACATCACCAAATTGGGCCGACCTACATCCAGAATTGAACAGTGCTGGGAAGCCCCTCGCTAACAGCAATCTGGAATCCTGAATAAGAAAGTGTCCTGGGAGGTGCATCCACTCCATGGGTGAGAATTTGAATTGCAGTTTGGGGGGCTCCCCCTTATACTCTCAGGCCACAAACTGATATCATTAGTTTGCATGCAAAAATGCAGCTCTGGTTTACATCTGCAATGCTGTTTGTTTCACCTTGTGAATCACAAAATTTCTAGGCCCTGGGCTTGGGAGGAGGGGTCCTGGCCAGACCCTCAGGGGTTTAAGAAATTATAGGGCCCACTCTCTTTCTCATCTAAAGTGCTGCCTGATCTGCTGTGCTTGCAGGCAGTCACCGAATCCTGGCAGTGTCCAGGCAGGTCAGAAGCAGGTCAGAGGCCTGCTCGCCTGCTTCTGAATTCTGAACAAGATTTTCTCCATTTTAATTTAACAGGGTCTATTTCTGTTTTGTAAATAAGTTCATTTGCTTCACTGTCTTTTAGACTTCACACATAAGCGATATCGTATATTACTTTTCTTTCTCTGCTTGGTCAAACCCTTACTTCTGAAGACATAGTCCTTAGACTGGTGGTATCAGCATCATTGAGTAGCTTGTGAGAGATGCAGAATCTCAGGCCTTATCCCAGGCCTACTGAATCAGAACAAGATCCCCACTAGAGCCATATGAACGTTCAAATTTAAGAAGATTGCTCAAACTCACTTATATATAAGGCAGCTGGGATCCAAGATCCCCGTTGACTTGCCCAAGGTCACATGGGGAAACCATGGGGTCATATGGGTACCTGGATAGGAACCTAAGCCTGCAGTCAGGAGGACCCCTGCTCAAATCCAGGCACCCCTATTTTCTAGCCTGTAATTTTAGGTAAGTCCCTGAACATAGCACTCAACTTCCCATTACTCATTGTTAATGAGGTTTCATAGGCCTGTTGAATAGGTAAAATGAAAAGCATGTTAAGAGCACCTGAAAATTTCTCAGTAAACAGCGCTGATGATCATTACTCTCACTTGGATTTCCTGATTCTGTGCTGCCTCCTGGGCACCCCATGTTGCTGGCAGGAAATGGGAAAAATAGTGCTTTGGATAAATTTGGTCTTTTTGAGTCTATTCTATCTAATTTACATTCTGGGGTTTGAAAGAATGAGGACAAGGGTGGGGGCCCTCAGAAGGAAAGTAAACACAACATGATACAGCTGAAGATTTCTCAGATCCTGCTTTCCAACTCCTCCTAGCTTGGCCCTTCCCTCGTGTCCAGCAGAGCCAACCACCTCCCTGGAGAAATGATCAGGTGGGTGAGGTGTTTGCACATTTCCACTGCCTTCAGGGGCTTCTCCCTTTCTTCACCCTCCTCTGAACCCCAGCATTCTCACACAGGCTCCCTACAGCCTTCCTAAAGGGGGCTCCTCCTCTTCCCATCTCCTGGAAAGCTCAATACACTTAGGGTCTTACCCCAACACATCAAAAGTCACCTTCTCTGTGCCTCATTCCAGAGGATGGGTCAAGCAAGGTGATAAAGCAAATATAACACTTGCTTCATGCTAATATTAAATTGCTTCAGTTGTATCCGACTCTTTGCAACCCTATGGAATGTAGTCTGCTAGGCTTCTTTGTTGATGGGATTCGCCAGGCAAGAATACTGGAGTGGGTTGCCATGCCTTCCTTCAGGGGATCTTCTGAACCTAGGGATCGAACCTGCGTCTCTTATGTCTCCTGCATTGGCAGGCAGGTTCTTTACCACAAGCGCCACTGGGGAAGATTCACTTCCTTTCAAATAATATTTGCATTTTGATAAGCTCTTTTCTTGTCTTAAACACTAAATAGTAAGCAATGTATTATCAAGTTGTTAGAGCATTTATATGATGCTGTAGGCTCATATTATCTTCTCTACAGAGTCCTAGAATCAGTCATTTCTTGAAGGAGCCCTGATTCCTTTTATTGGGGAGCAGCATTTGGAAACAAATATCTGGGCACCATGTGTGTTTGTTGCTGCTGAGGCATGGGGCATTGCCAGAGTCCCTGTGCTAAAGTTTTAGTGCATAAGTTATATCCATATATATGATACCCAATGGCTCTGAGAGTGTCCCACCTCTTGTTCACTGTACATCTCCTGCTTGACCAGCTTCACCTACACTCTATTTACCTAACTGACCTTTCCTCTTAGTCGTAGAGCTCAGTCACTGAATGCTAATATACTTGCCCTCGGCCCCAGCTGGTGATTGTTCTAAACTTTAGATCACAACCATCTCTACTAGGATAGTTTATCACAGGGCCATCTCCTTCTGTTGGTTTCCCTAACATCAATTCTCTGTATAAACAGTAACCTCCCTCTCCCCCTTCCCACTCTGTCTCCTCTCCCCACCAGTAAAGACTGCTGCTATGTCCTGCTTATTGTCTGCCACACAAGGTGGACTGTCACTTCAGGACCTTGCTTTCAAAGTCTAAGCTCCTCCCTGTCCATTAAACCATTGATGTCTCTGTAACTGATTCTGGAGTCTTTTTTCAGTCTTTCTTTTTTTTTTTTCTGGTTCCAACAAGCAAGATATCTTTTTTTTCCCCAATTATTTTTATCAGTTGGAGGCTAATTACTTTACAATATTGTAGTGGTTTTTGCCATACATTGACATGAATCAGCCATGGATTTACATGTGTTCCCCATCCTGAACCCCCCCCCACCTCCCCATCCCATCCCTCTGGGTCATCCCAGTGCACCAGCCCTGAGCACTTGTCTCATGCATCCAACCTGGACTGGCGATCTGTTTCACACTTGATAATATACATGTTTCTATGCTGTTCTCTCAGATCATCCCACCCTCGCCTTCTCCCATAGAGTCGAAAAGTCTGTTCTATATATCTGTGTCTCTTTTTCTGTCTTGCATATAGGGTTATCATTACTATCTTTCTAAATTCCATATATATGCATTAGTATACTGTATTGGTGTTTATCTTTCTGGCTTACTTCACTCTGTATAATGGGCTCCAGTTTTATCCATCTCATTAGAACTGATTCAAATGTATTCTTTTATGGCTGAGTAATATTCCATTGTGTATATGTACCACAGCTTTCTTATCCATTCGTCTGCTGATGAACAAAATAGAAAGCCCAGAGATAAATCCACGTACCTATGAACACCTTATCTTCAACAAAGGAGGCAAGAATATACAATGGAAAAAAGACAACCTCTTTAACAAGTGGTGCTGGGAAAACTGGTCAACCACTTAAAAAAGAATAAAACTAGAACACTTTCTAACACCATACACAAAAATAAACTCAATATGGATTAAAGATCTAAGTGTAAGACCCAAAACTATAAAACTTCTAGAGGAGAACATAGGCAAAACACTCTCTGACATAAATCACAGCAGGATCCTCTATGACCCACCTCCCAGAATATTGGAAATAAAAGCAAAAATAAACAAATGGGACTTAATGAAACTCAAAAGCTTTTGCACAACAAAGGAAACTATAAGCAAGGTGAAAAGACAGCCATCAGAATGGGAGAAAATAATAACAAATGAAGAAACAAAGGATTAATCTCAAAAATATACAAGCAACTCCTGAAGCTCAATTCCAGAAAAATAAATGGCCCAATCATAAAATGGGCCAAAGATCTAAACAGACATTTCTCCAAAGAAGACATACAGATGGCTAACAAACACATGAAAAGATGCTCAACATCACTCATTAACAGAGAAATGCAAATCAAAACCGCAATGAGGTACCATTACACGCCAGTCAGGATGGCTGCTATCCAAAAGTCTACAAGCAATAAATGCTGGAGAGGGTGTGGAGAAAAGGGAACCCTCTTACACTGTTGGTGGGAATGCAAGCTAGTACAGCCACTATGGAGAACAGTGTGGAGATTCCTTAAAAAACTGGAAATAGAACTTCCATATGACCCAGCAATCCCACTCCTGGGCATACACACCGAGGAAACCAGATCTGAAAGAGACACGTATACCCCAGTGTTCATCACAGCACTGTTTTTTCAATCTTGAGGCTGAGCAAATAAGGGCTTGCAGGCCTGTGGAGTACATCCTAACACATAGATGTGAAATAACCCACTCAGTGCCTCTTAAACCTATATCCTGGATGTTTACTCTGATTTACTCATGAGAAAAGGTTTTCATGTGTTCTAGAATACATATCTTTGTAACACTGAATGCTTCTGACTCTTATTCATGGGAAAATACACTCTGTACCACACTACAGCAAGACAATTAGCTCAATAGAAATTTTATCTGACACCTATTAATATATCAAGATATATATTCATATAATACATTCTGTATTCAGATCAAAATCTGGCAATAAGTCTGTAAAGTTACCAACCAATGTGTAGGAATAGTGGTTTGTCTGTGAATGCCACTCCCCTTTCTTGCTAGCAGAATCTGAATTTCATTCAGACATCTATGTCTCTGATACCTATCTTAGAAGTAAATCCTCTTTAATACTGGCCTGCAATAATTTTATTCTCTTTGCCAATGCTTGGTTTAGAGGTAGAAATGATCTGGAGGGAAGTCGGTTGGCAGGAAGCTTCTGAAAAAGGTTGTCTTGATGATAAAAAGTGGTTTGTACTGAAAGAGGGGATCACTTCTATTTGTTGCCCAGAACTACAGCAATCACGCTGTGACTACGGGAGGAACTAAGTTACATGCTAGGATGGAAGAGACAAAAGAAGGACTCTGAGTCTTTGATGATGTCACTGAGCTGCCGAATTAACCAACTCAGGAGATGCCCCGCCTAGGAACACCAAAGTCATATGAAATAATAAACAGCCCACATTGTCTTGAAAATTTTGAATTGTTATTTCTTTTACTTTCAGCCAAAAGCATCATCATGAATACACCCTCTTTAGAATATTTTAAAGCAATTAACTTTTGGGGGAATCCAAAGCCTTTTTCAGAATTCATGTATTCACTCACTCATTCATTTTAAATAAACATTTACTGAGAAATGGCAGCAAAAAAGAGATTGATTAATAATCACATACACATAAAATGAAAAACTGTGATAAGTAGTAAGAAAGGAAAGTATAAGAAACTATGTGAGGGAAAACTGGAAGGATATAATTTAGACTGAAAGGAGTGGTGTTAAGACTTCACTTGGCAAGTGATGTGTGTGAACAGAGGTCTGAAAGCAGGTATAGGAGGAGGAAGGTATAGGGATGGGGCACGGTGTATGCAAAGCGGCAGCATGATGCCCTGGAGGAAACTGAAGATCTATCGGATGAGGCTGAGAGGTTGCGGGAAGGAGTGGTACATCTCAGACTGAAGAGGTCTGCAGGCTCCAGATAACACAGGATAGGTCCTGGAGACCATAGCAATTTCTCTCTTTCTTCTAAGAGAAAAAAAGAAATAAAATTATGTGCTCTAAGCTGTGCTTCCCTACTGGCTCAGATGGTAAAGAATATGCCATGCCAGCAATGCAGGGAACCCAGGTTCAATCCCTGGGTCAGGAAGATCCCCCAGAGAAAGAAATGGCAAACCACTCTATTATTCTTGCCTGGAAAATTCCATGGACAGAGGAGTCTGGCAAGCTACAGTCCATGGGGTCGCAAAAAGCTGGATGTAACTGAGCGACTAAAACACACACACACACACACACACACACACACACAGAGTTGTGCAAGATGATACCTTTGTAGGATCTAGGTGAAGGGTTACAGGCGATTTCCCTCTAGTGCTTTTTGTTATGGTATATCAATCTGCAACATACAATCTGCCCAAGCTTGCAGGGCCGTGGCTTTCCCATGACCTCACCTTTAAAAAAAAAATTTTGGCTGCACCACACAGCTTGTGGGTGGGATCTTAGTTCCCTGATCAGGGATCAAACCAGCACTCCCTGATTGGAAGTGTGGAGTCTTAACCACTTGACTGCCAGAGAAGTCCCCAACCTCACCTTTTTCCTCCCACCTCTCTATGTACCATCTCTCCAAATATTCACCTTGAATCAGGATCACAAGAATCATGAGAAGTGCGCTGACAAAAGCAGAACACCCATGGAGAGCAGAGCAAAAGGGAAGAAATGAAGAAGCAAAAGCAAAATATTTCAGTGGATGAATGGGAGTGGAAGGATGGAACCCTCTAAGTCAACAGGCTGCCCCCATCAGCTCTGCATTTTAAAAGATTATTCTGTCCCTGGTTTGAGTCTGCTGGTTAAGGGTGGGCACGAGCATAGGTCAGGACGCTCCTGGGAAGAAACAGCAGAAGCGCTCATGGCTTGGACCACGGTGATGGAGGAAGAATACAGGTGCAGATATAGTCCAGGGAAGCAATGATAGGATGGAGAAAGGGTGGGTGGAGAGTAGTGTCTCATCAAAGCCATGGATCCCATTTTCAGGAAAATGAACATTCACAACATTTTATATAAATACAGTGACTCCTATTGCGGACTCCTGAAACTCTGCCTCAAGGGGCAGAGTTGCAGACTTTTGGAAAAAAAGTACTTCCTTCATCCCTACTTCTGATAGCAACTGAGCAACAGCCAGCTGATATTCTTTGTGAGGGTTGCCCCAGGTGGTTCAGTGTTGCCTGACCTGAGTAAAGCCACCGGCTTTAATAGCCCAATACCTGCAAGACCAGGGCGCTGCCTGTGAGGAGACTGGTCAAGAGGATGGCGCAGGAAGGGCTTTCATAACTTTTTTTCCCCCAAAGAACAATGAGTAAAGAAGCAGTGCAGTTTCAAAACGGGAAAAGCCAGTGGATATCTAGGGGAATTCTGGGCAGAGGTGAGAGGAGGCAGGTCCCCAATAACAGGATGGCCAGGACAGATGCCGAGAAGAGGGAGGGCGTACAAGAGGGAGCAAGGTCACGTCAGGTCCCGTGACGCCCAGCCCTGCCTTGTGGAGCCAGGCAGCTCCCAGCGGCCCTTGTCCTGGGGGCCTATGATAAGGAGCGCAGTGCCTGCCCCACATCACACAGGGCTGGTCCATCAAACCTGTCTTCTGTTTTGCAGCCTGGGTTAAGCGTAAGTCGCTCACTTGTGCCTGACTGACTCTTTGCAACCCCATGGACTGCAGTCCACCAGGCTCCTGTGTCCATGAGATTTCCAGGCAGGCAAGGATACTGAAATGGATTGCCATTTCCTTCTCCACTGCAGCCTATGCTATGATGATGTATTCCAACTTGGTCCCCAAGGATGTAGGGACTCCTTCGCAGGCCTGTGGGGGACGGGTAAGCAGACTCAGACTGGGCTAGAGCTGCAGGGACCGAAACAATTGGGAGTGACCCATTTAGGAGATCCTGCCCAAGGAGGGTAGCTAGCCATCTTAACTATCAGGTAAGATTGGGTTTAATCAGGCCTGGCATTAGCAGCCAGCTGGTCCAGTTTGAAGTCCAAGGGTACAGTAATAAGATCTCTGAGTAGTCATAGTAACCAGCATCAATGGTTAGTATTTTGAATCCAAGGGGGATACATTTGGGATGAAGCAGCGTTACCGACAAATGGCTATTGGGTTGAGAACAGGGTTCAGCTCATTGGACAAACAAGGTGGAAGGAAGGGGCTGAGCAGGTTTTTTGGATTCTAGTCCAGCAGGGAATGGATCAGGACCTGGCTGGATACAGTGAGGGGACACACACAGTGCTGGCTGTGAGCAGGGCTGGAGGGAGGACACAGGTTCTGGTTCCCGCTCTGATCTTTTAGGTGACTGTTTATCTAGGCTCCGGGTCAGACACAAGTGTGGCCCTGCTGGTTTGGCAGCTGGATATGTTGCCAGGCTTGTCTCTCATTGGCTCATGAGTACAGTTTGAATAACACCTACCAGGTAAAAGTCTCTGGTCTTCATCCTGGGCCTGCCTGAGACAATCAGACTTCAACACTGGCATACGGATTTTTGCTGAGATGTAACCCTAGAACTGCTCACCCCTCCATTCATTAGACTTTCCTCCCCGCAGGATTTCCCTTAGCCTGCCCGGTCCAGAAATTGTTCTCTTGGGGTGCTGGCCATTCACCACCCTCCTCCAGAATCCTCAGGCAGCTGCCCACCAGACTGGGCACTCCATCTCCACCTCCAGTGCAGGGGATCACCCTGGTATCTCCCAGCCATTTCTAGTCCGGGTCTTGGAGCCAGTTTTTCTGTTCTGAGTTCTGGCTCTGACACTTCCTATGAAGTAAAATCTTGAATAGATTTCTTCACCCTCTGAGCCCTAGTTTCTTCACCCATAGATGAGAAAAATAACCCTAGAGCAAGGGTGGATAAAAGGATTTCATGAGGCCACGCATGTGAAGCACTTGACCTAAAGCCTAGCACACGTAAATACTGCATGATACTACCATTATAGCACATGATTGGTTGGTCTGGTTGGTCTTAGAGCTGGTGCTGCCCACTGCCCTGGCCCTGGCTCCTTCTTATTTTGACTTCTGTCCTTTCTCCACCAGTCTAGAATGCTGCGATACTCTCAGGCCAAGGTGCCTTAATGTGCCTTAGGGAAGTTCTGCCATTGCATTCATGTGAGAGGATATTCACATGTATATTAATATACATGCATGTATTTTTACCATTTTATTTATTTATTTTTGGCTGTGCTGGGTCTTCACTTCTGCATGGACTTTTCTCTATCTGCAGGGAGAAAGGTCGACTCTCTAGTTGCCATGCGAGGACTTTTTATTGCAGTGGCTTTTCTTATGGAGCAGGGGCTCTAGGCTGCCTAAGCTCAGTAGTTATAGAGGATGGGTTCAGTTGCCCCAAGCCATGTGGGATCTTCCCAGACCGGGGACTGAACCCATGTTGTCTGCATGGGCAGGAGGATTCTTTACCACTAGGCCACCAGGGAAGTCCCACATGCGTGTATTGTAAAGGAAGGCTAGGGATCAAATTCCATCAGTTCAGTATGATTCTTTGTTTTTAAAAAATCACTTCCATCCTGAACAGAGAACAGATGTACCTCTACCACTTCTGAAAACATAGTGAAGGTGACACCTCTTCTTTCAGAAAAGCTTGTTAAGGGTTGAGTACGTAGGATTGATGGGAGATCATTTGATCCTTCAGCTTGGTTCACAGCAGGGCTGGAATTGGTTTAAGAATGGTAAACATACAAGAAGATATTTGTAGGAAGGGCAATGACATGTTATTCTCCACCATCGCTAATAATAACAGTATAAAAGTAAGTTAATTATAAGAGGCAAAAGTCATGGCATCTAGTCCCATCACTTCATGGCAAATCGATGGGGGGAAAATGGAAACAGTGGCAGGTTTTATTTTCTTGGTCTCCAAAATCACTGCAGATGGTGACTGTAACCATGAAATTAAGACACTTGCTCCTTGGAAGAAAAGTTATGGCAAACCTAGACAGCATATTAAAAACCAGAGACATCACTTTGCCGACAAAGGTCTGTACAGTCAAAGCTATGAGTTTTCCAGTAGTCATGTATCAATATGAGAATTAGACCACAAAGAAGGCTGAGTGCTGAAGAATTGATGCTTTTGAACTGTGGTGCCAGAGAAGACTCAGAGAGTCCCTTGGACAGCAAGGAGATCAAACCAGTCAATCCTAAAGAAAATCAACCCTGGCTGTTCTTTGGAAGGACTGATGTGGAAACTGAAGCTCCAATACTTTGGCCACCTGATACAAAGTGCTGACTCACTGGGAAAGACCCTGATGCTGCAAAAGATTGAGGGCAGGAGGAGAAGGGGTGACAGAAGATGAGATGGTTGAATGGCATCACCAACTAAATGGACATGAGTTTGAGCAAAGTCTGGGAAATAGTGAAGAGCAAAGAAGCCTGGTGTGCTACAGTCTATGGGGTCACAAAGTTCAGACTTAGCAGCTGAACAACAAGAACAACCAAAGTCAGTTTAGGTACAAAGAAGAGAGGACAGGAATAGTTCTAGCAGAATAAGCTTAGAAAATACAAAACTTGGAACTGTCCTTGAAGTCACTTTTAAGATACAAAGTGCAGTGATGCTACCATAGGCAAGCACTCAATGTGGATCCGTTTAGTCTATATGGTCTCTCAGGGTGGTAGTAATTATCATGGCATTTTTCCTCATAATGGATAAATTTCCTTCTCCTTCACCTTTTTTTTTTTTTTTTTTTTTAGATATTTGAAATACAACTTTACTCTGATTCTAAACAAAAAGGAATGGGAATGACAGTAACAAACAAGATTCCACCTCTCAATATTGTCATATGACTATAGCAGTCTCATATTTGAAACTCAAGGAGGAAACAGCTGTGTTCCAAACCACCTAAATATGCAGGTCCAAAAAATGAAGGTACTTTTTTTTCAACGGCCACATTCACTCCAAAGCCCATCCATCTCCTTCAGCGTCCAAAGATTAAGCACATGTTCTGCTTAGCTATATAATAAAGTGGCAAACACACCACACCACTGACATTGTAGGACAGTTGCCTATAAAACTAGACTTCTGACTCTGGGCCCCAGCTACACTTTCTCATAGGTCATCATCTTCATCCGGGAGAGCATTTGTCTGAGCCACCTCTGAATTATCCTTGTACTGTGCTGCCAAGGCTGGGTCCGTGACCACCTCTGGCGTGGCAAGAGTAGGCAGGCATGGTGACAGACTCCAACTTAGGATCTCCAATCAGTTTTCTAGCAAGCCAGAGGAAGGGCTTTTCAAAGCTGTAGTTACTTTTGGCAGAAATGTCATAGTACTGAAGATTCTTCTTTTGGTGGAAGACAATGGACTTTGCCTTAATCTTTCTGTCCTTAATATCCACTTTGTTGCCACGCAACACGATCGGGAATATCCACTTTGTTGCCACGCAACATGATCGGGATGTTCTCACACACTCATACCAGATATCTATGCCAGTTAGGCACATTCTTGTAAGTAACTCTTGATGTTGCATCAAACATTATAATGGCAAACTGAGTTTATATAATAGTCACCTCTCAGTTCACCAAATTTCTCCCGACAAGCTGGATCCCATACATTGAACTTAATCGGTCCTCTGCTGGTATGGAAAAAAGAGGATGGACCTCAACACCCAAGGTAGCTATATTCTTCTTCTCAGGTTTGCCAGTCAGCTGATGTTTCACGAATGTAGTTTTTCCAGTACCACCATCGTCAACCAATACAAGTGTGAACTAAACTTGAGGTTATCCTTGGGCAGCCATCATGATGTTACTTCCAGAAGCATATCCACACCCGTCCGACTGAGGCCTCATTCACTTTTTAAAACTGAAAAGTTTCATTATATTTTAATTGATGTATAGTTGCTGTATAATCTTATGTAAGTTACAGGTGTATGATATAATGATTCACCGTTTTAAAAGTTATACTCCATCTATGGTGGTAGTGGTTTAGTTGCTAGTCATCCAACTCTGCGACTCCACAGGCTATAGCCCTCCAGGCTCCTCTGTCTGTGAAATTTCCCAGGCAAGAGTACTGGAGTGTGTTATCATTTCCTTATTCAAGGGATGCTCTCAACCCACATCTCTTGCATCTCCTGCATTGGCAGGTGGATTCTTTACCCCTGAGCCATCTGGGAAACCCCATACTCCATTTATAATTATCACAAAATATTGACTATCTTCTCCAAGTTGTGCAATATATCTTTGTAGCTTCTTAAAAAAAATAAATTTAATATTTTATTGGAGGATGATTGCTTTACAATGCTGTGTTAATTTCTGCTGTACAACAATGTGGATCAGCTATATGTATTTGTATATTCCCTCCCTCTTGAGGCTCCCTTCCATCTCCCCCATCCCACCCCTCTAGGGCATCTCAGAGCACTGAGCTAGCTCCCTGTGCTTCCGACTAGCTGTCTATTTCACATGCAGGAGTGGACACTTGTCAATGCGACTCTCAATTTGTCCCACCCTCTCCTTCCCCCATGTGTCCCCAAGTCTACTCTCTATATCTGATATCTTTTCTTGTTCTGCAAATAGTTTCATCAATACCATTTTTCCAGATTCCCATATATATGCATTAATATACGATATTTGTCTTTCTCTTTCTGACTTACTTCACTCTGTATGACTGACAGATAATATTTAATCTGTATGATTGATGACATATTTATTTATTTGGCTGCACTGAGTGAGTCTTAGTTGCATAGCACACGGGATCTTTAGTTATAACAGGCAAAATGCTAGTTGGTGGCACGTGGGCTCTAGTTCCCTGACCAAAGATCGAACCCAGGACTTCTGAGTTGGGAACACAGAGTCTTATCCACTGGACCACCAGGGAAATCCTGCTTGTAGCTTGTTTTATACCTTATAGCTTGCATTTCTTAATGCTCTCCCCCTATATTGTCCCTCCCTTGCTTCTCCCGCTGGTACCCACCAGTTTGTTCTCTGTATCTGTGAGTTGGCTTCCTTTTTGTTATCTCCTTCACTTTTCATTGTTTATGTATGTTTTCACTTCCCCATATTCTCTACCCCCTTTTTCATTTTGCCTTTGTGACTATGTTGCTGTTGTTCAGTTTCTCAGTTGTGTCCAACCCTCTGCAATCCCGGACTGCAGCATGCCAGGCCTCCCTGTCCCTCACTGTCTCCTTCACTCATGTCCATTCAGTTAATGTTGCCATCCAGCCGTCTCATCCTCTGTCACCCGCTTCTCCTGCCTATGATCTTTCCGAGCATCAGGGTCTTTTCCAGTGAGTCGGCTCTTTGAATCACGTGACCAAAGTATTGGAGCTCCAGCTTCAGCATCAGTCATTTCAATGAATATTCAGGACTGATCTCCTTTAGGATGGACTGGTTGGATCTCCTTGCTGACCAAGGGACTCTCTGAGTCTTCTCCAACACCACAGTTCAAAAGCATCAATTCTTCAGCGCTCAGTCTTCTTTATGGTCCAACTCTCACATCCACGCATGACTACTGGAAAATCATAGCTTTGACTACATGGCCCATTGTTGGCAAAATGATGTCTCTGCTTTCTAGTACACTAAGTTCATCATAGTTTTTCTTCCAAGGAGCAAGCGTTATCTTTTAATTTCATGGCTGTATTCACCATCAGCAGTGATTTTGGAGCCCAAGAAATAAAGTCTGTCACCATTTCCATGTTTTCTATTTGTCATGAAAGTATGGAACAGGATATCATGACCTTCATTTTTTGAATGTTGAATGTTAAGCCAGCTTTTACACTCTCCTCTTTCACTTTCATTAAGAGGCTCTTTAGTTCCTCTTCACTTTCTGCCATTAGGGTGGTGTCATCTGCATATCTGAGGTTATTAATATTTCTCACAAGAATCTTGATTCCAGCTTGTGCTTCATCCAGCCCAGCATTTCACATGATATACTCTGCATTTAAGTTAAATAAGCAGGGGGACAATATATAGCTTTGATGTACTTCCTTCCCTATTTTGAACTAGTCTGTAGTTCCAAGTCAGGTTCTAACTGTTGCTTCTTGACTACATATAGGTTTCTCAGGAGGCAGGTGTCAACTACCAACTGGCATTTACCAAGAGCATTGTCAATGGCTAAACAACAAAGGCATTTGCCATCTGCCTCTACAGAGATTGAACCCCTTGCTGCAATAGGTGTAGACCTTCAACAACCCCTGAGGGAATTCAGCGTGCAGGGAGGCACTCTGTGCTCCAGGGAATCTGGTAGGACAGGTCTTTAGATAGTTGGATGTTTTTAAGAACAGATTTTATGATATTAATCTTTGCAGCTCCTCATATCTAAAAAAGCACTAAATCCCTCCATGGTGACATCAGGTCCTCATGACTAACAGAAACCTTCTGTAAAATGAGTGCTTGATGGCATTGAACTCCCCCTTCACCATAACCTTATATATTTACTTTCCCCCACTGCCGCTTTGGAGCAGTCTCTCAGAGCTATCAGAGATGCTGCCTCCTGAGCTGTCGTCCTCATCTTGCCCCAAATAAAACTTAACTCGCAACTCTCAAGTTGTACATCTTTTTTTAGTCGACAGTTACGGCAACCATGAAGGGACTCAGAGTGGACTTCCTTCCTTCCACTGAACTCTTCGAGGAACTGGAGCTTTGGTACCAGCAGCGGCCACTTGTGCCCATTCACCTCTTCGGAGAGTGCAGACGAATTTGGGTAAGACTCTCCAGGTTCTCGAATCTCCCATATTGGTTGAGATTCTGAGTTTTATTTGGTGGTGGAGCAGGTTACCTGCCTCCTCCCAATAGAAAAGATACTGGTGGGGGTGAGGGGTGGTGCCCAGGTGAAACATCTGGGGCACACCCACTCATGGTTTAGACAATGAGTGGGGCTTGGTTGAAAGATACCAAGAAATTCCCACCCAGTCAAAAGATGCTGGGTAGGAGGCTGGCTGACAGATGGCAGGGGAATTGCCCACTCAATGGAAAGGTACTGGGGAAGGGGGCTTGATTGGAAAAAAATCAAGAAATACCTGGGGCTTGGCTGAAAGATGCCAAGGTCGCTTTGTTGTAGGAGACTCAATGGGATTGGCTAAGTGGTTAAGTAAGAGGCTGATCTGACAATTTTCCTCAATCTGACTGCCATTATAGAATTTGTCAGGATAAAAGTGAGGAAAATAGTTGAGAGCTTTGCTCTGAAGGAAAGGGACAAGACTCCTCCTGGCAAGTTTCGGTTTTCTCAGGTGCCTGAGAAATTTACGGGAGTGGTGGAGGCCTAGTCCTCAAACCATGCAGTGGTCCCATAGGGAAATCCACTCATTAATTAATATACTTGCTCGTATTATGGCCATAAGAACTGGCCATTCAGCAACCTGAGCAGCCATGGTGGTCTCAGATTGCTGGAGGCAGAATCCAAGACAGGTAAGAAGAGCTGAAATGCCTCTAGGGAGACTCCAGGAGGAGTTAAGCTCACAAGCATCACATGGGCCCACTACACAAGTTTATGAGTGTTTTTTATACCTGACAAATTCAGCTTACAATGGGAAACAGAATCTCTCAAAAACAGAAACAAAGGGCTGTCAGAAAGCTAGCCTCTGATAACACCCTAGCCAGATTCGTGTACAATATGTACAGAGCTCATAACTCCCAAGTACCTAGTTAATTGGAGAAATTATACTAAAAGAGATGTCAACCTAAAATGGCCAAATTGGGGTTCTTTTGATATTCTAAAATTGATATTTTTGCACACACAATTAGAAAAGGCCGGCCGTGCTTTGACTGGTATCTAGAAGCTTCTAAAACAGGAAATGATAGAGTAAATTCTTTGCAGAAAATCAACAAGAAATTTCTTGAAACTATATCAAAACTAAAAAAAAAAAAAAAGGCTGTTAGCACTGATTTGCCAGGTCGCAGGTCTAGTCGAACTGGGAAGTCACATTTGGCATTTATGCCATTTGGCTTTTGATTTCTGGGCATCATTTTACCATCTTTTTGGGGCAATCTTGCCACTTGGCTTTTGATTTCTGGGCATCTCTTTGCCTTTTGTTTCATTTGGAGTGTGACTCCTGGCTGGTGAAGTTCTGGTTTGGTTTTGTTTTGTTGGTTTGGTTTGAGTGGACAGACATCTGAAACAAACTGCTCAAGCTAATATGGGAATTGCTCACTGTTAAGTTTCCACACTCCACCTGGGAGCCCTTTGGGAAAAAAGAAAAAATTTTTGATGGCTCAATCTATAGCTGTGATCCAAAGACAAGAAAAATGGTCTAAAAATATTAGATCTTTATTGACATAGGATAGGAAAATGGACCGAAGTTCCCTTATGTCTAGGACTTCCTCCTATAATCAACAGCCGGGGACTGATCAAACTAAGACAGCTACTTCCCCAGAGAGATAATCCCTGCTGGGACCAATCTGCCCTTGTTATCAGCCAAGTTGAGCACTATCTGTTCTAAATTTTGGCTTTAAAACAATGGTCACAAAAAAATACAATTTTTTACAAAGTGGTCACAATATTCTTTAGATTCCAGAGGAAGCTTGAAGAAAAAAATATCTCTTTAAGAATTCTAGCCCTAAAAAAAAAAAAAAATTCTTGCCCTGAGGAAGTAACTTCTATACCTTTAGACCAGAGCTCTCTGGATCACTCATCTAGACCATCTCTAATTCCTGAAATCAAAAGGAAAAGAAGGGGAACAAAGCCTTTCAAAATCTTATTCCAACTATTTTTTATTCATAACTAAGTTTGGAAAAGAAAGCTATAGGATCCCTTGTGTCTATTTGAATACATGTATGTCTGTGTGTGTCTTTGTTTTTTTTTTTTTTTTAATAATATTGTTGATTGCTGAGATCAGTTTGTAAATGAGCTCTAATCTAATTGGCCTTAAAAAAAAAAGTAAACACTTACAAATCAAATAATTCTAAATATAAGAGAAAGTAACCTAAAGAATTTCAGGTTCAAGTGAACTGGAAAATGTTCAGTATTAAATACCTGATATTAATGTTTGTTTGTTGATCTAAATAATGTAGACATGTCTAAGAGTAATTAACATTAAGCAGAATATTTCCATTGTACCTAGGTTTAATGTGTTAAATATTATTATATCTGTTACAAGTTTGTCAGCAAGGAAATTACCTCAAGTGAAGAAATTTCTAAAGCAATGTAAGTGAGATATGAGCCTTTAGACAGACTCTATTAAAAGTAATTATGCTCTTTAGGAATACGTGTATAAAATAGTCTCTCCAGATTGGAGTAACTTGAACTTCTAAGCGTTGTGCTAAACTAAGTGTTGGAAGTCAATTGAATAGCTATGTCATTTCCAAATAAAATAAGATTTTGAAACATTTACTACTAAACACTGATTTCCTCTTACAGAGAAACTAAAGAGTTTTAGGATTAAAAATAAATGATGTTTGGTGCCATCCTAAAATGTTCTCTCTAAGAAAATTAAGGTTTCAGAAATTATCACTGGTATTTATGCTCACCAATTTATAAAATGCTAATATGAAAGTCAGTTCTTGGTTGCTTAAGGGAAATAGGAAGTGTGTTTTCGGTAAAGAAGATATGGGAACTGGAATTGCATTTTATGAAGGGAAAAAGAAGTAAGCCTGACTTATAGGTGGCTTTTTAGGATGGGAGTACACATAATGGGTACAGAAAGTGATAAAGTTTGTGAAAAGTGAACCATGAGGAACGAGTTTTGTACATGGTTAGGTCTAAGTTTAAAATAAAGTTAATTAAGTTTACTTTTTAAGTAAAGTAAGCTGGTGCAAAAGCTTGAATTTAGCTCTTCTCTCTGTTAAGAGGACACCTTTTCTTCAGATACTGAACTGCCTTTGATAATAGATTTAAGTTTCTTTATCTCTTAAATGATCTGTTCTGAAATCTTTATTGTTACTTTGGTGAAATGAATAGCTATTGTTTCACAATGACCTATAAACCTATCTGACTGAGTGTTTTTAACTATTTTGATATTTGTTGACAAAATTTCCTAAATCATTCTAAAG
This sequence comes from Muntiacus reevesi, assembly GCF_963930625.1. Taxonomy (NCBI): domain Eukaryota; kingdom Metazoa; phylum Chordata; class Mammalia; order Artiodactyla; family Cervidae; genus Muntiacus; species Muntiacus reevesi. Next base: position 124,734,090 of record NC_089251.1, on the reverse strand, counting down.
AAGAAGATTTCTAGCTAATTTTGGGATGCTTCAGAGGGCCCCTGAAACATCCCAAAGAGAGATATTACACTAATTAGGTTCATTTTGTATACAGAATTACATGGAGCATATTGTCAAGTGAGTAATAAGTCTCAGGTTATATTGTATGATAAATGTTACTAATATAGATATCCTAGAAACTGTATGGAGTTCCTAATTTCTGATATGTTTGGGTAAAATGTTATCAGGTATAATTCTAATTACTATCTCAAAATATTGTCATAGCACTAACCAAGTTTTGCAAAAATGCTTCCTCTTCAAGAAGATTTATAAAAAGGACTTTTGGATAAATGCAGTTTCTGAACTGGGTAAGGATTCTAATGGAAAACATGATGACTTCACAAAGGTTAACAAAAGGTCTGAATGAACTGGTGAATATGTTTATAACTTTTATGGTTTCTATCTGAAAAATTACTGATTTGAATCTGTGTTTTCCAGGTGTAAGGAAAAAACAAATCTCTCCTCAAACAAATTATGACAGTAATTTGGTAAAATTATATTTTATAAACAAATTGAAGCATTTATCTTTTCTCTCTATCTGAACCCTCCAGAGACTGGAAGCCCTTAGTTGCCAGGAACTTTATCAGATAAGTTAGGACGGTTATCCCAATAACAAGTAAAGCATCTCAAGGAATTTTGGAGACCTTGAAAGGGAGAAATTTACTTAGATCTGTTAGGCAAAATCTGTGACAAGCCTTTGGCATGACTTTTCTAGCCCTGAAAGGTTTTATTTTAAAAGTTCAGTCTGAGACTGTAAAAGTCTCAGCAAAGCAAACAAGTTTATGATCAATTATGGTTATATAAATCATCAGGCCAAGTTTATTGAGACCAGACCTATATTACAAACAGGTTTTACCTTGGTTATATTTGGTAAAAACGATGATGATTTTAAGGAGAAAGAGATGTTTGAATGAATGTTAAATCCCAGGTTGTTCATGGATGTCTGTATCTACTAAGACTCATTTCCTGGATAGTTCTTTGTTGTTAGGGTATATTAATGTAAAATTTAATTGAATTATTAAAGGCCACCCTAAGTTATTTCTGAAGCTTACCTCAGTAATCTGTCTTTGGATGAAGATCAGATACCTCACACATGACCTGCAACCAAGACTGGAAGAAGACATAATTTAAGAAATTGTTTCCAACCTGGAAGGAAGGACCTTTCTATCAGGTACTCTTAACTAACTCATGCCCAGGGAAATTGAAGGGAAATTAACTCTTGGGTTAACTCCCACTTTCAAAGGCCCCTAAGCTGGACTGGTCCATAGAGAGGCCTGCTGACCTCAGACTCACCTTAAAACAATGCTCAAACAGAGGAAACTACACTACTCTAGGATGAGGTGAAGATGACATCAGTAGTAGGCAGCTTGCCCAAAATGCTGATCTGACTCGTATGGTCGTTTATGATGTTCTTGATTCCTTGGACCTATGCCTATCAATCAAATGTTTTCTATCATGGACATGAGTCTATGCTAGTTTAAAACTCCAACCAATTGTTTGGTTGTGGCCAATTACCTGTGTCTAGTACTTCTGGATTACCTTGGTGGATTTCTGTACTCTAGGCCTCTGATTAGATACCCCCTAGGAAATTTATTTTAAATGAGTGTTCAGTCCTATTCTGTTTTCGTGATACTACTAGATGGGATCCTCTCACCTGGCAAATTAATAATACCTGCTCTGATGCTGGCCATAGATTTAAGTTTTCTCTTAGGGTCATTCAAACTCAATCAGAGTGATGAGCTAAGTAGCAATAAAAAAATTAACCTCTCATCTATTAAAAGGAAAATTCCCACAATTATGGGGTGGATCTGCATGGTTAACACCAGGTTATGGTCATTTAAGTTTAAAAGCTCCTCTATGTTGGGAAGGGTCAAATCATACTAAAAATGATCAACCTGGTAATTATGAGACAAGACTGGGTGCTTTATGAGCTATGTCTATTATTACTCTTAGAGAGAGTGATTGGTATAGAACTCAGTGGATTTGTAGCACTAATTTATAGCCTTCACATCTACAGGGATAGATATGAAGGTGTAGCCTGGGATTCCCATAAATTTAAGGTCATACATGTTAACAAATTAGAGGTAATCCCAACCAATCTACCATTGGTATGATCGCAGCAGGTCAAAGATCTGTATTCTACTGGTATGACCATTTAGCAGCGTTGTGTGTGTGTGTGTGTGTGTGTGTGTGCACGCATGCCTTCAATGGGGTTAGAGGATGTAATTGACAATATCTAAGCTGAAACTCCAATACTTTGGCCACCTCATGCAAAGAGTTGACTCACTGGATAAGACCCTGATGCTGGGAGGGATTGGGGGCAGGAGGAGAAGGGGATGAGATGGCTGATGGCATCACCGACTCGATGGACATGAGTTTGAGTAAATTCTGGGAGCTGGTAATGGACAGGGAGGCCTGGCGTGCCGCAATTCATGGGGTCGCAAAGAGTCGGACACGACTGACCAACTGAACTGAACTGAACTGAAGCCTTAACAACTTTCAAAAGCTTTAAATGATAGTAATCGGGCTATTAGCCTATTGAATTCTGAGATCTCTATGATGAGAAAGGCAGTGCTACACAACTGCAAGGCCCTTGACACCTTACAGCATCTCAGGGAGATATCTGTGCTATAATTCAAACTGAATGTTGTATTTTCATACCTGATAAATCCTTTAATGTAACACATTTGAACCACAGGAAAAATCAGATTTCTGCTTTAAGTGACCCATTCTCTAGTCTCGATGATCTTTTTTTTTTTTTTTTTTTTAAACTGGTTTGATGTGGGAGGCTCATGGCTAAAATATTTGCTTTTAATTCCACTAATGTTATTAACTATGCCATTTGCATTTTGCTTGTTTCACAAGATTATTTCTTGTATTACCAAGTGTATGACAGAGCCTCCAACAAAAATGATGATAGACTTGAAGCAGTTGATCAAATGTATGGTTGATATATGGCCAATGATTGTAATAGTATAATTCTAAGTGTGAAAAAATGCAATGAGAGGGAATACTTTCCTGGACCATAACTAGAAGACAGGTGTCCAGAGATCTTTGACTATTAAGACCTAGGCAAGTAATAGCACATTGAGTGACTTATCAACCAAAACCTTCTTCGGAACTGGGAACAAGCCTTCCCAGGAACGTGGGACAAGATGGTTATGAAATGCCCCCCAAAGTATGGTTGGATTTATGACCACAACAGGCCATGTCAACTACAAAATGGCACTTACCAAGAGCATTGCCAGTGACTGAACAACAAAGGCATTTGCCATCTGCCTCTACAGAGACTGAACACCGTGCTGCTGTAGCTGTTGGCTTTCAACAACCCCTGACAGAGTTCAGGGTAGAGTGAGGCACTCTGTGCTCCAGGGAATCTGGTGGGACAGGTCTCGAGAAGCACCAGATCCCTTTATGGTGACATCATATCCTCACGACTAACAAAAACCTTTTGTAAAATGAATGCTTAATGGCATTGAACTCCCCCTTCACCAAAACCTTGTATATTGACTTTCCCCCACTGCCACTTTGGAGCAGTCTCTCAGAGCTATCTGAGATGCTGCCTCCTGGGCTGCAGTCCTCATTTTGCCCCAAATAAAACGTAACACAGAGCTCTCAAGTTGTACATCTTTTTTTAGTCAACACGGTTAAGGTGGTCTGGTATTCCCATTTCTTTAAGAATATTTCACAGTTTGTTGTGATACACACAGTCAAAGTCTTCAACAAAGTCAGTGAAGCAAAAGTAGATGTTTTTCTGGAATTCTCTTGCTTTTTCTATGATCCAACGGATGTTGGCAGTTTGATCTCTGGTTCCTCTGCCTTTTCTAAATCCAGCTTGAACATCTGGGAGTTCTCAGTACACATACTGTTGAAGCCTCACTTGGAGAATTTTGAGCATTACTTTGCTAGCGTGTGAGATGAGTGCAATTGTGCAGTAGTTTGAACATTCTTTGACATTGCCTTTCTTTGGGGGTTGGAACGAAAACTGACCTTTTCTAGTGCTGTGGCCACTGCTGAGTTTTCCAAATTTGCTAGCATATTGAGTGCATCACTTTCACAGCATCATCTTTTAGGATATGAAATAGCTCAGCTGGAATTCCATCATCTCCACTAACTTCTTCATAGTGATGCTTCCTAAGGTCAACTTGACTTCACACTCCAGAATGTCTGATTCTAGGTGAGTGATCACACTGTCATGGTTATCCAGGTTCTTAAGACCTTTTTGGTACAGTTCTTCTGCATATTCTTGCCACCTCTTCTTAACCTCTTCTGCTTCTGTTAGGTCCATACTGTTTCTGTCCTTTATTGTTGCTCATCTTTGCATAAAATGCTCCCTTGGTATCTCTAATTTTCATGAAGAGATCTCTAGTCCTTCCCATTCTATTGTTTTCCTCTATTTATTTGCATTGTTAACTTAGAAGTCTTTCTTATCTCTCCTTGCTATTTTTTGGAATTCTGCATTCAAACAGGTATATCTTTCCTTTTCTCCTTTGACTTTCGCTTCTCTTCTCTACTATTTGTAAGATCTCCTCACACAACCATTTTGCTCTCTGCATTTCTTTTCCTTGGGAATGGTTTTGATCACTGCCTGCTGTATAATGTTACGAACTTCCGTGCATAGTTCTTCAGGCACTCTGTCTATCAGATCTAATCTCTAGAATCTATTTGTCACTTCCACTGTATAATCATAAGGAATTTGATTTACCACTGAATGGCCTAGTGGTTTTCCCTACTTTCTTTAGTTTAAGTCTGAATTCTGCAATAAAGAGTTCATGATCTGAGCCACAGTCAGCTCCAGGTTTTGTTTTTGCTAACTGTATAGAGCTTCTCCATCTTTGTCTGCAAAGAATATAAGCAGTCTGATTTCAGTATTGACGATCTGGTGATGTCCATTTGTAGAGTTGTCTCTTGTGTTATTGGAAGAGGGTGTTTTTCTCTTGGCAAAATTGTTAGCCTTTGCCCTGCTTCATTTTGTACTCCAAGGCCAAACTTGCCTGTCACTCCAAGTATCTGTTGACTTCCTACTTTGGCATTCTAGTCCCTGTGATGAAAAGGACATCTTTTTTCGTGTTAGTTCTAGGAGGTCTTGTAGGTCTTCGTAGAACTGTTCAGCTTCTTGGGCATTAGTGGTTGGAGCATAGACTTGAATTACTGTGATATTGAATGGTTTACCATGGAAATGAACCAAGATCATTCTGTCGTTTTTGAGATTGCAACCAAGTACTGCAGTTCAGCCTCTTTTGTTGACTATGAGGGATATTTCATTTCTTCTAAGTGATTCTTGCCCGCAGTAGTAGATATAATGGTCATCTGAATTAATGACTATAGTAAGATCTTTTTTATGCCTAATTAAGTTGAAAGCTAATACCCTCTCTCCTTTCAAATTGCCCTTCACATATTTTACCTCCTACCTTCACTCCAGGCCTAGTCTATGAATTGTTTTTAATGGTATCTTAATCTTGATGGGCTTCCCTTGTAGCAAAGCTGGTAAAGAATATGCCTGCAATGCAGAAGACCTCAGTTTGCATCCTGGGTTGGGAAGATCCTCTGGAGGAGGGTTAGGCTACCCACTGCAGTATTCTTGGGCTTCCCTGGTGGCTCAGATGATAAAGAATCTGCCTGCAATGTAGGAGACCTGGGTTCAACCCCTGGGTTAGAAAGATCCCCTGGAGGAGGTCATGGCAACCCACTCCAATATTCTTGCCTGGAGAATCCCCATGGACAGAGGAGCCTGGTAGGCTACAGTCCATGGGGTCACAAAGAGTTGGACACAACTGAGTGGTAAGCACAACAGGTAAATCTGGATGTAGAGCTGAAGATGATAGAGAAATGGGAGGGAGATATTTACTTTAGGGTTTATCCAGCTTTCCAAAGTCTTTTGGGCGTAGTCGTCTATGTAGACTTCTGATGTTTGAGTTCTCAGCACCTGCTGTTTGTTCTTCAGATTATGGAGCCCTGACTTTGCTTTGGGGACCCACCTCCTTTCCTTCTATACACACCATTGGATGTACTCCTTTTGGATCTGAGGCAACCTAGCCCTCCCTTGGGTGAGATTAAATAGGTGTCACAAGTTAGGCCAAGTGTCTTCCTGGAAATGGAATCATAAAGAAAATTGGCACAAAAAGACTGAAAACAGCTGGAGGTTGTTCATCAAGACAATGACAATTTGAAGGGGTGACGTTTTTAAGAGATTCTGGCACCTCATACTTGAAGTTACTCCATTCCTTGTCTTTTCAGTAATCTGTGGGGGCTTTTTTTTGTTCATTTTAGCTTTTCTTTTGATTATGAGAGCCATCCCATATCCTTCTCAACAAGTTCCTTTTTGCTTAATTTAGTTACAATTGACTTCTGTGCTGTAAGCACAGAGCCCTCAAAGACACTCCAGTACACTGTTCTTTAATAGATTATTAAATATTACAAAACAATTCCCATATGTCCTTTTAAAAAACATCTTTTCTTGCTTTAAGGCACTAATAAAAATGTTGATTATTGGCATGGAGATAGTTGTAACATTTTGGGGAAGTCACCAGATGGTGACATTACATATTATTTCCTAATCCAATTTATCTTGAAATGTGTGTTTGTTAAATCTTGAGGAAATGCCTTATCATCATTATTATGTTATAGCTCTGCTTTAAAGAAAACAAGCTACAGAATATCCTGTGGGGATAGAATTTGGATGTGATGTAAGCAGTTCTTTGGCAGTATCTCAGAAGTATGTACTCCAACTTCAAAAAATTTATGTCTGAAGGCAAACAAATATCCTCAGAAGGGGAATATTTCCTAAGTGGATGAAGCCAATATGTAGATTTTATTACAGCTCTGTCAGGAAGCAATGATTTATACATTGCTGTTGCTCACACATAAACCTTTCACAGAATATGATAAATGCTTCTTTGATATGTAGGCACTACTCTCAGCAAAACCCTCAAGCAGTGGACTCTGACCACAAGCCATGCATATGATAGAAAAGACCTTTGGATTATAAAGAAAATTGCAGATTAAATTGTTATTCAATGTAATAAGTAGGGGCTAGAGAAGAGTTTTACATTTGTCATAGGAAGTCCATGGGTACTTTTTTTTTTTGACCAGAGTTATTTTGGCAGATCAGATCAAAAGAAGAAGGTGATGGTAACACTGAAGTCAGTGCTGCTGGCTACGAGAAACTCTCATTGGTAAATATCAGTTTCTACCAGAAGAGAACAAAAAAATTTTTTTAATTTATTCTTTTTTAATTGAAGGATAATTGCTTTACAGAATTTTGTTGTTTTCTGTCAAACCTCAACATGAATCAGCCATGAGTTCAGTTCAGTCGCTCAGTCGTGTCTGACTCTTTGCAACCCCTTGAATTGCAGCACGCCAGGCCTCCCTGTCCATCACCAACTCCCGGAGTTTACTCAAACTCGTGTCCATCGAGTCGGTGATGCCATCCAGCCATCTCATCCTCTGTCGTCCCCTTCTCCTCCTGCCCCCAATCCCTCCCAGCATCAGGGTATCAGGTGGCCAAAGTATTGGAGTTTCAGCTTCAGCATCAGTCCTTCCAATGAACACCCAGGAGAAACCCAAGAGAAACCCAAGTAAGACGGTAGGTATTGCGAGAGGGCATCAGAAGGCAGACACACTAAAACCATAATCACAGAAAACTAGCCAGTCTGATCGCAGGACCACAGTCGTGTCTAACTCAATGAAACGAAGCCATGCCGTGTGGGGCCACCCAAGACGGATGGGTCATGGTGGAGAGGTCTGACAGAATGTGGTCCACTGGAGAAGGGGATGGCAAACCACTTCAGTTCTTGCCTTGAGAACCCTGTGAACAGTACGAATCAGCCAGAGGTATACATACATCCCCTCCCTTTTGAAACTCCCTCCCATCTCCCTCCCCATCCCACCCCTCTAGGTTGATACAGAGCTCTGCTTGAGTTTCTTAGCCAGACAGCAAATCCCCGTTGGCTATCTGTTTTACATATGGTGATGTAAGTTCCCATGTAACTCTCCCCATATATCTCACCCTCTCCTCCCCTCTCCCCATGTCCATAAGTCTGTTCTCCATTGCTTCCCTGTAAGTAAATTCTTGAGTACTATCTTTCTGGATTCCATATATATGCAGAATGGCATATGTATAACAGAATGACATATGAATTTGAAATTTTTTATGAGGATTTTCTATTTCTCTTCTGTTCCTGGTTTTGATTTCTCTCTTTCACAAATGCTATCAGTTAGCTAGTACTGTGTAACAACCACTCCAAAAAGGAGCGGCTTAAAACAGCAAACATTACTTAGCTCATCAATTTGTGAGTTGGCTGGGTTGTTCTTCTGGTCTCGGCTGGACTTGCCCATTCATAGGTGATGGGTTCGTGGGCTGGCTGCTGGCTGGCTTTGCTGATATTGGCTATACTCTCACGTGTTTGGGAGGTGGAAATGGCAACCCACCCTAGTATTCTTGCCTGGAGAATCCCATGGACAGAGGAGCCTGGCTGGCTCCAGTCCCTGGGGTTGTAGAGAGTCAGATTTGACTGAGCAGCTAACGCTTTCGCTGTATGTTTGTCTAAGATGTTCTCAGATGGAACAAGCAGGCTCTCCTCTACTCATGTCCAGGCTGAGAGAGAGACAGAGGGAAATGGCAGGGGGGGGGGGTGGGGGTTGTTGCCGTGGCACGGGGTGGGGGCGGGGAGGGGTTAGAAAGAGAGAACAGGCAAGCAAGGTGTTTTTTTAACTCTAAACTCAGAATTGGCACATAGACCCTTCTGTGTCCAGAAGAGGAGATACAAAATCACATTGCAAAAGGGATGGATACAGAGAAGCATGAAAAATTGTGGCCATTTTTTATTTCTCACACTTAGGAATGTTGCAATACTGCTAGTCTGGTTGTCTGTATGTGTGTGTCTGTCGGTCTGTCTCTGTGTGTGGTGTCAAATGAGAAGAATGGATGGAAAGGGAGAGTGGACCAGAAAGGAGGGTGGAAGAGAAGAGAGTTCATGTGGGTTGAATGTCAGAAAGAATTTTGGGGATTTGGTAAATGAGAGGCTTCCAACAGCCTCAGTGTAGAAGAAAAATAGGTGTAAGAGGAAACAGGATTTGGATACGCATTCCCATGATTTAAGAACTTGATTTCTTGATATTCTATAAGAGATGCAGTAAAGAATGAAATTTCTATTATGTAATCTTTTTAGCTATTGAGCCATGCATTTTTAAAATGCAACTGTGTAAGGCGAAGCACTGTGGGGTCCCAGGACTCATTTGGATTAAGCATTTAGTCTTCTAAAGGAAGATCTTTTTTTAAAAAAAAAAAGCTCTACCAAACTTAAGGAAAAGTAAAACATTGACTCTCTGCCCCTCTCCCCCGCCCCTGTCCCCCGGGGGGACAATCAATCTCATCTTGATGTTTAATATTTCCTGAGCACTCTCAGGTTTAGCAAGTCAAAATTTTGAATGAATGTGGTGTTTTCTGAAGACTTTGTGATTTGAGATTTTTCAAATATCCGTGGGAATGTAAAGAAATAATGTATTGACTAATTTCTAGGAGCACGATGCTGCCAGTTTATTTGAACATTTGACAGCTCCTCTGAGCCCACACACTTTTCTTCACCCATTTCTATAATAATGGTGTTAGTGCTTGAGATCTGTAATACCTACAGAATGAATGGGAAATGCCCTGAAAGTTAGACTAACCTGTAATTCAAATCCTGACTAGCTACGTGAGCTTGGGCACATTTCTTACCTGACTAAGCTTTTCTAAACTTTTAACATGAGGATAGCAATCCTTTTGCATACATTTGTAGTAAGGATTAAAGATAATGTATAATCAGTGTTAAGCACATACATGTTTATTTTTGACTCGTTAAAAAGAGTCTATAAACCAGCCCTTATTGAACCAATGTCAAGATTATAGGATTTCCCAAATTTGGTCAAATAAGCTTGTTTAAAGTCCAGTATCATGAACCAACAAAGACCCCTTTTATTCTAGTTACTTATAAGAGAAAACCAAGGGTGTAGCTATGAACTTAGGTGTTGGTGTTAGGTTTTATATGCTATGCCACTGGGGCCATTTACAAATAAATCGATCATCAGGTATAGTTTTTATTTTCTGTATAATTATTCAAGATCTCAGTGTACTTACAATTTACTTGGTGAAAAAAATAGAAAACTTTAAAACACAGTGAGTATTTAATGAAATGCTTAAACTTGGAGCTTTCTGGCTTTCAAGGAGAAATCAATAAAGGCTTAAGAGGATCTTGAAAATGAGGCAAGTTTCAGGGTATAGACATGTCAAAGATAGCATCTGAAAGAATGCCTGGAGGATAATGTAGACCAGAAAGGCAGGTAAAAGTTAGAGATATGAGTGGGTGCAGGCTGATCTGGTGGGGAAAAGTAGATGATGGAAGGTTTTGAATGCCTTTGAAGACTCTTGTTGGGGCAGAGGCTATATTATCACTACAATTTCTGAACAAGTGGAAGACATCCTGAAGATTAATGCATGGCAGGGACCTCCAGATTCTTGAGGCAGAGCCTGGAATCAAGTGTTGGTTGGCAGGAAGTCAGGCATATAGCGACAGAACTCTGCCCAATGTAGTGGTGGTAGGGGCAGGAAGACGTCACGGAGACTCTTCACTATTGAAGTTTTGGAGGGCTTTGGAGTTTTGGGTTCTCCTGGGCCCCACTTAGTCAGCTGACCACCAGAGTGACCCCGGCTCAAATCCCTGCTTTGAGTAAAGATTCAGAAGGCAAATCTGTCCTGTTGGGTCCTGTCTGATGAACTCAGCATCCCTTTCCTAGTTGTCAAATTTGCAGCTCCCCAGGTACCTGCCTATTACATGTTTCCAGCAATGCCTAGTCCTTCAAGTGCTAGACAAATAGGAATCAGAACAGTGGGCCTCACCTGGCAGTTGATACAAGAGCTACAATTTTCTTTCTATCTGAACTCAAATAAAACAGAAGGCAATTCTCTCCCTATCCCCAGGCAAGGGACAAATAGGAAAGTGGAACATGGGATGAAATAACATGGGTCATTCTCTTAATAACTATCGTTCATTTTTGCCTTCCCTAGGTTGCTAATTATAGATAAATTGGTCCTCAGGCCACTTCAGGGAAAAGTGAAGGTCAAATGAATCCTCTAATTCAAGAGTCAGCTGGACTTCTAATGCTATACTTTTCTAACAACTAAAGGATGAGAACTTATATGTTTTAAACAAATGATTTCTACTCTGTCCATTCATCTAAGTATGGACACTTAGGTTACTTCCATATCTTAGCTATGGCAAATAATACTGCGGTTAACATTGGGGTACATATGCTTTCTTTCTTTCGTGGGTGTGCTGAGTCTTTTTTGCTGCACAGGGGCTTTCTCTAGTTGTGGCGAGCAGGGACTACTCTCTAACTGTGGTACTCGGGCTTCTCATTATGGTGGCTTCTCTGGTTCTGGAGCACAGGTTCTAGGGGGTGTGGGCTTCAGTAGTTGCAACTCCTAGGCTCTAGAACATGGGCTCAATAGTTACGGTGCATGGGCTTCGTTGATCCTCAGCATGTGGGATCTTTCCAGACCGGGAGTCAAACCCATGCCCCCTACGTTGCCAGGCAGATTCCTAACTACTGGATCACCAGGGAAGTCCTGCATATGTTCTCTTCAGGTAAACACCCAGAAGTGAAATTGCTGAGTCATGTGACAGTTCTATTTTTAACTTGCTGAGGAATCTCCATACTTTTTTCCATAGCGGCTACTCCAATTTGCATTCCCATCAATAGTGCATATGGGTCCCTTTTCACCATATCCTTGTCAACACTTGTTATTTGTAGACTTTTTGATGATAGCCATTCTGCAAGATTTGGGGTGATAACCTCATTGTGGTTTTGATTTGCATTTCCCTAATGATGAGTGAGCATTTTTTCATATGTCTGTTGGCCCTCTCTATGTGTTTGCAAAAATGTCTATCGGGTCCCTTGCCCGTTTTTTTAAACAGGGTTGTTTGTTTTTTGGTGTTGAGTTGTATGAGCTCTTTGTCTATTTTGGACATTAACACCTTAGGGGATATGCCTTTTGCTAATATGTTCTTCCATTCAGTAGGCTGCCTTTTCATTTTGGTGATAGCTTCATTTGCTATGCAAAACCTTTGTGTATATATACATATATAGTACACATTCACAAATGCACACATACACAGTGGAATATTAGTCAGCCATAAAATATGAAATCTTGCCATTTGGGACAACATGGGCAGATCTAGAGGGTATTTTGCTAAGTGAAATAAGTCAGACAGAGAAAGACAAGTATGATATGATCTCACTTATATGCAGTATCTAGGAAACAAAGCAAACAAAACAAAATGAAAACTGATTCATAGATACAGAGAACAAGTGGGTGGTCGCCAGAGGGGAGTGGGGTGGGGATTATTAATATTAAAGAGAATTAAGAGGTACCATCTCAATGGACATGAGTTTGAGTAAACTCCGGGAGCTGGTAATGGATAGAGAAACCTGGTGTGCTGCAGTCCAAGGAGTTGCTAAGAGTCAGACATGACTGGCTGAACTGAACTGAACTAAAGAGGTACAAACTTCCAGTTATAAAATAAATAAGCCACAGAGATGGAATAAACCACTTTAGGAGTATAGTCAATAATGTTGTAATAACTTTGCATGGGGGCAGATATCTGGTTACCAGACTTATTGTGGTGAACATTCTATGATGTATGCAAATATTGAATCATGACATAGTATGCCTGAAACTGGCATAATATTGTACATCAACTATATTTTAAAAAACACTTCCGTGTTTCCAAGTTGGATTTCAGCATGGAAGAAAGAAGGTAAAACATTCAACTGGAGAAACCTAAAAGGCAAGGTAAATTCCCTTCTTGTTTAAGGTGTTTTCTTATGGAGAGGGTCTGTCATGATGTGAGAAGGAGAGGATGAGAGAGAGTATTTTCTTGAAAGAACACAAATATTAAAATCTAACACTTAAATATTTACCTGCAAATCATATCTGGGCTTCCCTGGTAGCTCAGCTGGTAAAGAATCTACCTGCAATGCGGGAGACATGGGTTCAATCCCTGGGTTGGGAAGATTCCCTGGAGAAGGGCATGGCAACCCACTCCAGTATTCTTGCCAGGAGAATCCCCATGGACAGAGGAGCCTGGTGGGCTGCAGTCCATGGGGTTGCAAAAAGTTGGACACAACTGAGCAACTAAGCACAGCACACAGATCATCTCTAAAGAAATCAACAATTTAAAACACACTGTGGAGAATTCTTAAAGAAATGGGAATACCAGAACACCCTATCTGTCTCCTGAGAAACCTGTATGTGGGTCAAAAAGCAATAGTTAGAACATTACAGGGGACATCTGACTGGTTCAAAATTGCAAAAGAAGTGCGATAAGGCTGGATATTGTCACCCTGCTTATTTAACTTATATGAAAAGTACATCCTGCAAAATGCCAGGCTGGAAGACTCACAAGCTGGAATCAAGATTGCTAGAAGAAATACCAACAACCTCAGGTATGCAGATGATACCACTCTAATGGCACAAAGTAAAGAGGAACTAAAGAGCTTCTTGATGAGGGTGAAAGTAGAGACTGAAAAAGCTGGCTTAAAACTCAGCATTAGAAAAACTAAGATCATGGCATCCAGTCCCATCACTTCATGGCAAACAGAAGGGAAAAAAGTAGCAGCAGTGACAGATTTTCTTTTCTTGGGCTCCAAAATCACTGTGGATGGTGACTGCAGCCATGAAATTAAAAGACACTTGCTCCTTGCAAAAAAACCTTTGACAAACTTAGACAGCATATTAAAAAAACAGACATCATGTTGCCAACAAAGGTACATATAGTCAAAGCTCATATAAGGGTGTGAGAGATGGACCATAAAAAGTCTGAGCATTGAAGAACTGATGCTTTCAAACTGTGGTGCTGAAGAAGACTCTTGAGAGTCCCTCAGACAGCAATGAGATCAAATCTGTCAATCCTAAAGGAAATCAACTCTGAATATTCATTGGAAGAACTGTTGCTGAAGCTGAAACTCCAGGACTTTGGCCACCTGATGCTAAGAGCTGACTCACTGGAAAAGACCATAATGGTGGGAAAGATTGAATGCAAAAGGAGAAGAAGGCAGCAGAGGATGAGACGGTTGGAGAGTGTCACCAACTCAATGGACATGAACTTGAGCAAACTCTGTGTTATAGTTGAGGACAGGGAAGCCTGATGTGCTACAGTTCCATTGGGTCGTAAAGAGTTGGACACAATTAGAGACTGAACAACAATAATAAGCCATTGATATTTATTTATTCAACAGATAGTTGCTAAGGATCTATCCTGTGCCACACTCTGTCCCAGGAATGAAAAAAAAAAAAATGTCAGTAAATGAAACAAATCCCTATTCATGTGGGGTTGACATGGCAGGTAGAGAAGCTGGACAAAAGCCTTATAAAAATACACTCTGTCAGGTGGTCCTAAGTGTTCAGAAGAAGAGTAAGTCTGGGAATGGGAGTGGAGAGGGATGGAGTTGATGATGGTGACCTGCTCTTTTAGGCAGAGTGTCCAGGGCAGCCCTCTCTAATGGGATGCTATCTGAGGGAAGTGAGGAATGGGGCCATGTAGACTGGGCCCAGGGAAAGGGTGGTCTGTGTGGAAGAATCATCACATAGGATAGTCAGATAAAACACGGGACGTCCAGTTCAAGTTGAACTTCAGATAAAAAACCAAATTATTTTTAGTATAAGTATGTCCCCAATATTGCATGGGACATATTTATACTAAAAAAATTATTTGAAAATCAACTTGAGCTGGGCATGCTGTATTTTATTTGCTGAATCTGGAAAGGCTTGTTGGTCTTGAGGAAAGAGTATACTTGGTGTTTTCAAGGAACAACAAGAAGGCCCAAGATATGAGCAAGAGGAAGACTGATAGGAGATGAGGTCCTTTAGGTGGCAGGGGGCTGGGTCACAGGGAGTCTTTAAGCTACTGTACTGACTTTGACCTTGGCCTTTGAGTATGATAGGATAGCAGGAGGCTTTGAGCAGAGAAGTGTCATGATTTAGTCACTTTTTCCCCCAAATGCTTAATGAATTTCATTCTATACTCATTCAAACAAATTACTGAACATCTACTAGATTTCCTGAGCTAGGACAATGCTAGGATCCTGTCCCTACACTTAACAAAGTAGGCAAATAACCATATAGATGTTTGGATCAGCATAGGTGGCTCAGCCCAGAGTACCATTGGTGGATGAGTTACCTGGGCCAGAAAAGTCTGAAAAGCATTTTGGAGGAGGTTGGACTAAATGGCCCAGGAGGGATGGGTGGAAAGGATAATATTCTGCTCCCCCCCATCCCCCCATTTTAAGCCTGTTGATGTTGTCCTCTAAAATGTGAAAGGAGCTCCAGGGAGCCTTTTAGCTTCTGCACCTAATGTCCCCTAGAGACAGGGCTCCCCGATACATCATACAGAACAGCACATTCAGAAGCAAGCAAATCATAGGAGGAGCATCCATCCCCAAGTAACAGGTCAGAGGACCAGAACTCTGAACAGAGCCAAAATGGATCTTCACCACACTGACACACCATATGCACAAACCTTGTCTGGAGTGAGAATATGCACCTCAATAAACCATTTTATAGAAAAAAATCATTACTTTTCGCCATGGAGTCCTATCTCTGTTAGCACCCAGGGGAATTCCTGGTGCCCCAGAGAAGCTGAAAAATGTTTGTGGAATAAATATCCATCTTGTTCATCAGTTTGCAGAATGCATTTTGAAATGCTTCCAATAGAGTAATCAGCTTCTTCAATTAGCTCTAATTTAACTCTTTTTTTTTTTTTTTTCCAGACTGCCTAAGTGAGTACAGAAAAGATTTCATCTCCTTTGGCTTATCTGAAATGGCCAGAGAACCTCAGAGAAGAATAATGCTTGTGGTCTGGAGCCAGGGGACCAGCGCTGAGGATCTCCTGGTTCTCAAAGAGGGGTATGCCTCTGCCAGTCAGGGAAATGCAGTCAATGTAGATCCTCCACGGGAGAGCCTGGGTAGGACTGGAGGACTGATCTGCGTGCAAGCTTCTTTATTCTTCAGTAAAAAGCTATTTTAGGCTTCCCTGGTGGTCCTGTGGTTAAGCATCTGCCTTGCAATGCGAGGGACACTGGTTCGATCCTTGATCCAAGCAGATCCCACATGCCACAGGGCAACTAGGTCTGTGTACCACAACTACTGAGCCCACACACTGCAACTACGGAAGCCCAGGCACCTAGAGCCTGTGGGCTGCAACAGGAGAGGCCACGGTGATGAGAAGCCCGAGCAGGGCAACAAAGAGCATGCCCCGCTCACCCAACTAGAGAAAGGCCACGCGCAGCAATGGAGACTCACCACAACCAAAAAATAAATAAACCTTCAAAACAAAACCAAAAGGCTCTAGTAGGGCAATGGCTACTGCCCTTCTCTGAAGAATGCCAAACACCTTCAGAAACAAATTGACGGAGACTCCCTATTTTCATTTCCTAGGCCAGCTATGACAAATTGCCATAAACTGAGAGGCTTGAAACATCAGACAGAAATTGATTCTTTGCACGGTTCTGCAGTCCAGAAGACCAAAACTCAGGTGTCGGCAGGGCCGTGGCCCTCTGGTCTTTAGGGAAGAATCCTTTCCTGCATCTTCCATCTTCTGCTGGCTGCAGATGTTCCTTGACTGTGGCAGCATCACTCCCATCTCTGACCCCACGGTCACATTGCCTCCTCCTCCTCAGTTATAAGATTCTCTACCTTATAAGGACATTTACCATTGAATTTAGGGCCCACCTAGATCCGTATCTCAATATCCTTAACTGACTTATATCTGCAAAGACCCTTTCTCCAAGTAAGTTCACATTTACAGGTTCCAGGGGTTATGATGCAGTCATATCTTTTTGGGGGGGACACCATCCAACCCACTATGCGGCTTCTCTGGTGGCTCAGGGATAGAAAGTCTGTCTGTAATGCAGGAGACTCAGGAGACGCAGATTCAGTCTCTAAGTCTGGAAGATCCCCTAGAGGAGGGCGTGGCAATTCACTCCAGTATTCTTGCCTGGAGAATCCCCATGGACAGAGGAGCCTGGTGGGTTACAGTCCATGGGGTCATAAAGAGTTGGACACAACCGAAGCGACTAAGCACACATGCGTGCATGCATCCAACCCACTATACTCTCCCAAACACAAAACAGGGAGAGGATCAAGAGAAAATGATATTGTATGAATAAAGTGAGAATGTGTAAGAAGATTACTGTTATTGTATAATATGTGCAAACGCAGACAGCAGCAAGTGTTGTCATTGCCTCACCCGTAAACCCCAGCATCCACCATTCCCACACGCCTATGGCTTCTAACTGCAGACACCTCTCACACTCTGCCTAGGTAGTCCCTCTCTTTGCTGGATTGTGTTTGCTCCAGAGCAGGTGAGGCAAAACTAAAATTACCAAGGAATTAATGCTCCAGGGAAAGGATTCAGCAGATGGCAGAGATTAACTGGGGGCAAATGCCCCAGCTTCCTTACTTTTCTTTTTAAAAATCATTTATTTATTTATTTTTGTCTGTGTTGCATCTCTGTTGCTGCATAGCCTTTCTCTGGCTGCAGTGAGCAGGGGGCTTCTCTTATTGTGAAGCATGGGCTCTAGATGCTTGGGCTTCAGTACTTTCAGCATGCGGGCTAGATAGTCACTATGCGTGGGCTCTAGAGCATGGGCTCAGTAATTGTGATGCAAAGGTTTAGCTGCCCCTGCAGCATATGGGATCTCGAACTAGGGATCAAACTGGTGTCTCCTGCATTGGCAGGCGGATTCTTAACCACTGGTGATTCTTAACCACCAGGGAAGTCCTTCCTTACCCTTCTTGAGGAAAGCGAGTTCTACCCAGCCTTTCAGAGGTCCCTGGTGGGACTGAGTCCTAATTGCCTACATCATTAACTTTCTTGTTGACTTCCTTTTTTTCTCCATCTCACATCCTTTTCCCCCTGTGAGTGCTTCCTGGGATCACCTCCCCAGTAATCTACCCGAATTCAAATAACTAGACTCAGGGTCTGCTTCAGGAGGAACCCAGCAGAAGACACATTTAAGTATATGTGCTTTCATTTGAGAGCTTATTATGCCAAAGACTGTGCTAACAACTTTATCATATCTAATTTACTCAGCAGCGGCAGCCATTTGAATGCCACATTCTTATTATCATTTCACAGATGCACAAACAGAAAGTAAGCATCTTGCTTACAAGTTCACAGGTAGTAAGTAGTACATGGAAAGCTGGGATTGGGACTAGCTCTGTGGAACTTCAAAATCCACACCCTCCTTAAACCCTTTGTGATTCCTGATTTTTATATTCAAGCTCCTGTCTTAGGTTCCCCAGGAAACAAACTGTGAGTTGGAGGTTGGTCAGTAAAAAGTTCATTGGGGAGTGTCAGCCATATCAGTACTCATGGGAGATCGTGAGTTGGTCAGAGGAACACATTGGACTGTAACACACTATAAACAAGACTGAGTGCTAAAGAATGGATACTTTTGCACTGTGGTGCTGGAGAAGACTCTTGGGAGTCCCTTGGCCAGCAAGGAAATCAAACTAATCAATCCTAAAGGAAATCAACCCCGAATATTCACTGGAAGGACTGATGCTAAAGCTGAAGCTCCAATCCTTTGGCAACCTGATGCGAAGAGTCAACTCATTGGAAAAGACCCTGATTCTGGGAAAGACAGAGGATGGGAGGAGAAGGGGATGACAGAGGATGAGATGGTTGGATGGCATCACTGACTCAATGGACATGAGTTTGAGCAAACTCCGGGAGATAGTGAAGGAGGGAAGCTTGGCATGCTGCAGTCCATGAAGTTGCAAAGAGTCAGACACGACTTAGCAACTGAAGAACAACAACAGCAGTCACAAAGACCTCACCCTGTTTTACGGGGAGCTCAGAAACAGATGACCCTTCAGTGTCGTCCTGCCATGAGGCAAAGGGGGTGGTTATTTATATTCTCCTAAGATTGTCCAGTCACTGAACATGGGCTGCCAGTGAGAAGAAGGCATGGTTTTGTGTGAAGTGGCTCTACTTCACAGAGGACAGTTTCTGGAGGATGACTCATCTGAAAGTCCTCTGCTGTCAACATTGGCAGCAACAGGGGGCGAGGATATCAGAACCTTGAGAAGGAGGATCTGGGTGGTACCCTAGCATGTGCACGGCTGTTTACCCTCTACACTGCTTGGATCCACTGTTTGTCATATAATACATCCTGGGGATAACTCTCCTTGGATTCTATGGATCTATTTATCCAGAGATATTTACAAGAAAACCGTGAGTAGGATGAACTACGGGTCCCATCCCTTTAGCTCATCTCAGAGCTGCAACTAATTTGCCTATTCCAGATTTCTCTCACCCTCAGCTGTCACTCCTGCAGGTTCAGGTGGGTTCCTTGGTGGGATGACCCAGAACCCCCACCTTGAGAGATCTGAACATTGGTCAGTCCACCCTTCCCAGGCTGCAGCTGCTACGTTTACCCATTCACTATCAAAACTGGGCACGGGATTACCAAGAGAGGCTCAGCTGGGTCACCTGGGTATGAAATATAATCTTCCTCATCTCCTCTGAGTATCAGAATCAACTACTCCTGCCTGGGTAGAGGTAACTTGTTTTGCCTTCTTGTCTCTTGGCACAAGGAGAGTGAAGTGACTGGGTGCAGCCCAGTAGCTTAAAGTTTAACGGGAGCCTGGCTTTGCCCCTTGGTGTGTGTGTTTCCATCCTGGGAACTAGGACCTTTACATCCATAGGAAGCAGAGTTTTGAAGACCAAGGGCACTTCACTGGGCTTGATGGCTGATGGGACCACTCCTACTTCCGCCCATTGATTCTGGATACCTGTGTTCTGCCTTCTGTGGGCCAACATCATGCAACGGAGACTGATTTACAGTAAATGCTGAGTCCTGGCGGGGTGGAGGGGAGGGAAGGTAGCTCCCTTTCAGGGTATCTCCTTCAAGATGGTGCCTTAATTATACCTTATAAAGTCCATTCTATTGCTCTATCAGGCCAGCAGCTTCAGAGTGGTATAGTAAGTCATGGGACCAGTAGAGCCTGTGGTCATGTGATCCCTCAAACACCTCTGTGCTCTAAAGTGGGTTCTTTGATCCAACATGACGTAATGCAGGACCCATGTCAGTGGATCAGATGCTCACACAGTGTTGCTGGTTGAGGTCCTGTGGGAAGAAGAGGCCAACCCAGACTCCATGAAATGTGTTTATATGTCTGTCAGAGTCAACTACTGTCCCTTCTGTGTTGGAGAGTTCGAGGTAGTTCTCATCAAGAGATGGTGTCGTGTAAAGCATTTGAAACAAAGGCTTCAGTCCATCCTGCAGGGCGCTTGGGGGAAGGATGGCCCCTTAGGGTGGTCTTAATTTAAGGAGAGAGGGCTGACACTTTACACTCACTTCCCCACCAACCAGTCATTGCATGCTGGCGGTCCCCGGAAAGGTAAAGACTTCAGGACAGACAGCTGTTTTCAGCTGCCGCGGATTCCCAAAGAGCAACCCAGCTGAACGCCTTCATTTCCAACCGCCCCAGCAGCTGGGGAAGGAGCTGACAGCATAGCATCTACTAGAGCTCATTTATCTTCCATGAGTGAGGCTATGTTTGCCACTGTTTTTCTTCCCGGGAGAATAGATTGGCTCTGAATGGTCCTTTCTCAGAGCAGTTAGCAGATTGTTGGAGGTTTTTTAGAAGGAACTATTTCAGTGGAGTGTTGGGAGGAGGTAGGAATTCAGGCATAGAAGAAATAATTCTGAAAAAGGAAACTAAGCTAATGACTCTAAACATCTCTTGCAAGGAACTTTGTTGAGAAGAGGGAGTCTGTAGATCTGGGGAGAGTGAGTTAGAATATCTTCCTTCCCCAGTAAGTGCACTTCCAAAATAGATGTCTGGGGTTGTGGGGGAAGTTTGGACAAATTTTTTCTCTGTGATAAACTAATTGGTCCTCAGGGGAACCAAGTCTGTAGTCCCAGTTTCGTTACTTCCATTCCAGCTGAATCGGCTGGCTGGAGAGCAACCAGGCTTCAGGCAAGCCGCAGCAGTTAAATCCAGGATTATCGGGAGGTCAAGATATTGACTGAGTCAGACAGACGGGGTGGGTTTACATACGCATTATCTACAAAACATTTATATCATAGCGTGTGAGGTCTGATGCTAGGGAGTCTAGTGGGGTTTGGCCGAAACTTTGAGGAAGCAATCCTATTTATGCCCAAAAGGGAGAATAGATTTATTTTTTAAAAAGATGAACATAAATGGCTCTGGGATATTTTAACGGAACAAATTTGAAGAAGGCTGATAGATTCAGATGCAATCAGAAGTTTCCATGTTATCAAAAGAGCAAGTCCAATGCAATTGTACTTTCTGGGTATCATTTTTGCTACACATCTGCTTAGTGTATAAAATACTGAAAACCAAGCTCATTATGCAATAAATATAACTGTTGGCCTGTATCCGTCAGGCCTGCCAGCCTTGTAGTTGCCCAGCCTCAAGACAGAAGAAAGAGCCTGAGATAGCGACAGAGACACCAGTGATTTAACAGATGGGGGGCTTACACAGCTGATGCAAGGTCCTGGGGCAACAACGCTCCCACAGTGTGCAGTCGACAGAAGGCAGGACACAGGAGAAGGCTTCGTTACCCTGTGGGAGAGGAGGTTGCGTCTTATAGGGGAATTGACATCAGGGTAGTTCATGAGTTACCAGGGAAACCAGCAGCAGGGGGTCGAGTTAATGACCTTCGCAAGGGTGGATGGTTTCCTTTAACCAACCAGCAGGTGGCGCTCTTCTGGTCTGAGGGACAAGGAGCAAACATATTCACGGAAGTACCGTGTAGGTGAAGCAGGGACTGTTAAAGCAGGAATGTGCAGATAGCAAGACAACAGCCTTCGTGAGTGGCCTGACCATATAACACCTGATGAGAACAGGTGGGATTCTCATCTGCTCACGAATCGTCTGAATAATTTCCTGAGTCCTGTATTTGATTTTTTTCCCCCTTGCCAGAAAGCGTTGCTCTCAGTCTAATCAGGAAGAAGTCAAGCTGGTTTGAGCAGAGCTCCGAGTATGAAACGGAGCAAAGCTTCAGCTTCAGTCCTTCCAATGAATATTCAGGACAGATTTCCTTTAGAATTGACTGGTTTGATCTCCTTGCTGCCCAAGGGACTCTCAAGAATCTTCTCCCGCACCACAATTTGAAAGCATCAATTCTTGGGCTCTCAGCCTTCTTTATGTTCCAACTCTCATATCCATACATGACTACTGGAAAAGCTATAGCTTTGACTATATGGACATTTTGTGGGCAAAGCGATGTCTCTGCTTTTTAATACACTGTCTAGGTTTGTCACAGCTTTCTTTCCAAGAAGCAAGCGCCTTTTATTTCATGGTTACAGACACTGTCTGCAATGATTTTGGAGCCCAAGAAAATAAAGTCTGTCACTGTTTCCATTTTTCCCCATCTATTTGCCATTAAGTGATAGGACTGGATGCCATGATCTTGGTTCTTTTAAATGTTGAGTTTTAAGCCAGCTTTATTATATGGAATTGAATGAAGAGTTGAACCAGGTATGTGTAAGAGTCAGGCATGGTTCATCCTTGGACATCTTAAGCATGTCCTTTATCGGAGAATAGTCTGGATTGACCTCATGCTCAGCAACATTGAAACCACCTTTGTATGCTCAGAATCTTTTTCTTATGCCCCTCCAAACTCTTCTCATGGCTATCTCTTTTTCTTCCCTCAGAGATCTGAGCTTAAATGCCTATTATGTCTAAAGTTGGGAGCTATTATTTGATAGGCAGCTGCTGTATCTAAAGTAGATACTTCCCTGTTTTTCTCTTCCATCCTGTTAAGAAAAAATTTTAAGCACTTATAGCCTAATTTGTAATCATCTTGGAGCTTTCTAGGTGGAGCAGTGGTAAAGAATCCACCTGCCAGTGCAGAAGACACAAGAGACACAGGTTCGATCCCTGCATCAGGAAGGGCCCTGGAGGAGAAAGTGGCAACCACTGCAGTATTCTCGCCTAGAAAATTCTATGGACAAAGGAGCTTGGCAGTCTACAGCCCATGGGGTCACAAAGAGTCGGACATGACTGAACACACGCTTTGTAATCGTCTTATTTATGTGTTTGTCTATTTCACCCAGCTGGATGTAAGCTCCGTGAGGCCATGACCAACTGTGCATTATTTCATAGTCAAATCCCAGTGCCTGTGATCAGCCAATCACCTTGTGATCAGCCAATAAGCTCATGCTGATTGAATAAATAATAGCAAACAGGTTTAGTTTGAAAAGGATGTGAAGGCAAAACCAGGGCTTCCTTTTAGCGTCAAGGCATAGAGTTGGTCTTGGTCTGCTATTAACCAGCTCCCTAACTTTGGACACAGCTTTCAGTCTCTCTGGTCTTCACCTGTAAAGTGTTCAGCCTGACTCTGCAGTTATATGACTAGAACTGAGACAGACTGGAGACATTTTGGACTTCTACAAGTGTGCTAGTTTATACTGTAGCCTCACCTCAGTAGTTTCTCTTTCTAATTGATTTATGTACCTTATTTTTCATAAAGCAGTTTGTTCTGACCCAAGGTGTATCTACAGCCAAAACTGAAAAAAAATCCTTATTGGAAAAATACATCCATGTAATTAAATTCCAGGATTCATGATTTCCCAAACCACTTTACAGAGAGGATATGGCCCATCAGTGTAGAAATTTCCAATAAAAATTCAATCAAGCAGTAGGGTCCACCATTCAAAATGGTTACAAATAACATATAGGAAACTCAAAACTTTTGTGGTCTATTCAAAATATTTCACATGCTTGAAGCAATGGCCTTATTTACTAGGGCATCAACAACTTGTTCTTTCATGTTAAGAGCAAAGATATTGAGAAATCCCCTTGGCAGATTTGTTGGTGGGGACAAAGGCATACTATTACCACTATGTTTATTCTGACCACAGAAAAGTGGTCATCAGGGTTCAGAAACACATGACCCACACATGAGTTGCCAGTTGAGCCTCGGTTTCGGGTTCTTTTGTATGGGTCAAGTCACTTTCATTAGCACCACAAGTAGAAGGAAGTCGGATCTGATTCTCTTGGTTTCTGTGATATCAGCAAGTCTTTCTGGGGTCGAGATGATTTCTAGGACCTAGCTATTGATTTCATCACCCTTAAAACTCTAGTGGTGGCTTCCTTGGGGGCGGGGGAGGGTAATGTAAAGCAAGTCCCAGCATCTATAGTGGTTACTAGCATTATTTACATTTTCCTGAGTAAGCTGCATTTAGGTGACTTTGTGGCATAAATATTACTTAGAGCACCGAACTGCTGAGGTGGAGAAATAGGTAACAGGGTAGAGGTAGGCTCAGCTGCAAGGACTCAAATGACCATATCATCTGGGAATGGCTGGTCTGGAAATGAGATGCCCTAGATAACATCACTGACTCAATGGACACGAATTTGAGCAAACTCCAGGAGATAGCTGAAGGACAGGCAAGCCTGCCTGCTGCAGTCCATGTGGTTGAAGAGTCAGACACGACTTAGCAACTAAACAGCAACAACAAGGATACTGTGGCCAGGCTACTGTGTAGAGACTTCATCCATGGAAACATGGATGACCTAGTGCCTTTATTAATAGGGCACTTTGATAGAGTCTTTAGTTTGGATTCATACTCAGAGAGGGATTAAATGCATTGCTGTATTTTAAGAGGGATTAGTAAAAGCCTATAAACCAAGAGGGCATGTCCCAGAAGAAGCAGACTTTGTTTTTAGAAGTCTAAATTCCGTTGATATTGACTAGACAATTCTTTGAGCCAGTGGTAAAGGATGTATTTATTCAAACCTCAGATTCAAGTCTCCATAAGATCAAAGAAAAAAAAATGTTCCAACATGTAAGTAAACACACTTTGTACCCTTGTTAGGGCTTTCCTGATGGCTTAGACAGTAAAGAATCTGCCAGCAATGTGGGAGACTCGGGTTTGATCCCTGGGTCGGGAAGATCCCCTGGAGAAGGGAATACCTTGGTTAATCTGCTCCAGGAAAAAGTAGTTCCCTCCAGCTTTCCTCTTAGAACTCATCAAGATTAGGAAGTCTTTGCCGCATTCTCCTTTTTCCCATTCAACTGTACTTTTTGTTTTGCACACCAAATGGCATGTGGGATCTTAGTCCCCAGACCAGGGATTGAACTTGCACCCCCTGTGCTGGAAGCATGGAATCTTAACTACTAGACAGCCAGGGGAGTCCTTCTCCTTTTTCTTGTGTTTTTCCACTTTGCTCTCTCCTGTATCCCAAAGCCTTTCATGAAAATTTCTCAAGCGTGCTCGACTATTTGCCTTTTCCCTTCTTTACTTTTAGTCAAGAAAAATCTATTTTCTCTCAGCCCCAGAACCTTCTAAAAGTGTGAATTTTAAAGATTCCTTTCCCTTCATGAACACCTTATAGGAAATATGAATATAGATAGGAAATACAGGGTGTCCATTAAGGATAGAAACATAGATAATATTATGCTATTTCTTTATATACAGAGGGTCTCATAGAGAATATTTTACATATCTACCTTTTTCCCTAGACTCTATGGACACCCCATACATTGCCTAAGTCCCCCGGCTTCCAAGGCTGAAATCTGTGATGGGAGTTTGAGGCTTTGTTGTTGCTGCTCAGTCGCTAAGTCACGTCTGACTCTTTGTGATCCCATGGGCTGCAGCACGCCAGGCTGCTCTGTCTTCCGCTATCTCCCAGAGTTTGCTCAAATTCACATCCATTGAGCCGGTGATTCTATCTAACCCTCTCTTTCTCTGCTGCCACCTCCTTCTCTAACCTTCAATCTTTCCCAGCATCAGGGTCTTTTCCAGTGAGCCAGCTCTTCGTATCAGGTGGCTAAAGTATTGGAACTTCAGCTTCAGCATCAGTTCTATTAAAAAATTATTATGTTAAGCTGTTCTTAGTCACATACAACAGAGAGTAGGAGTTTATTTGCTCCTTCCTAACAGCAAGTTTTGCCAGGGCAGAGAGTGGGCAACATATAGTGAAATGGAAACTGGGAGATGGGAGGAATCATACAGGATGGTTAAGGCAGAGAGGCTCTGGTCCCCTCTGCCACTCCATCTCATCACCTTCTCAGTTTCTGCCAAAAAGAAATGGTCGGTGCCTAGTAGGTTAAATTCTCCCTACTTTTCTCAGCCTGGCTGATAACCAAGAAGTCCTAAATTACTTCTTTCTTCTGGCTAACTTTATTCAGTCATTTTTCTTTTTTGTTTTGTTTTTGACTTTTTATTTTACATTGAAGTATAGCCGATTAGCAATGTTGCGACAGTTCCAGGTGCTCAGCAGAGTGACTTAGCCATACAAATTCATGTATCCATTCTCCTCTAAACTCCCCTCCCATCCAGGCTGCCATATAACATTGAGCAGAGTTCCCTGTGAAACCTACAGAGTTCCCAGTAGGACCTTGTTGGTTATCCATCTTAAATATAGCAGCGTGTGCATGTTCATCCCAAATTTCCTAACAATCTCTTCCCCCACCCTTCCCCTTGATAAGAGTCATTTTTCATTCTCTACAATGTGCCAGGCAGTGTGCTAGTTGCTGGATGTGTGTTAGCAACTGATGCATGTCCCTGCTTTCACGGGTCTTACAATCTAGGACTAACAGGAAACAGGCAAAGAAATAAATAAACCTGTAATCAAGTGTGATTAGCCCCGTGAGGGAAGCAAATGAAACTCTGTGATCGAGAATAACAGACAAGTGACCTTTATTATATATCAGGCAAGAGAGCTTCTCTCTGGAGGTGAAAAGAAAAGGGAGAAGGGACATAGATGTGAACAGGAAGATGAATGTCCAGGGAAGGGAAATAGGAAGTGTGGAAACCATGACTCAGAGGGCAAGCTGGAATTTTAACAAGAATGTTCAACCATGAATCACTGACTCTACCTAAAATCTTCAGTAAATGTTTTCATGCATTGAGTATTCAGTCATAAGATGATTTATAGTTGTCATACCAGTTGACTAGTTTCTGGATTGGGGGATATCTGAGTAAGATAGAAGGATAGTATTTTTAAATATTTTTTTAACCTTATTTTAAGCAACCAAATACTAGAGGTGGGGGGATTGGGTTGAGAGGAAATTCTTGAAGTCTAAATGAAACATAGGAGCTTCCCAGTTGATGCTATTGGTAAAGAATATGTCTGCCAATGCAGGAGACTCAAGAGACACAGGTTTGATTCCTGAGTTGGGAAGATCCCCCCTGGAGTAAGAAATGGCAACACACTCCAGAATTTTCTTGCCTGGAAAATTCCATGGGCAGAGAAGCCTGGCAGGCTACAGTCCATGGGGCCACAAAGAGTCAGACATGACTGAGCCGGAGCAACAAGCACACAAATGAAGCAAATTTTTTCAATAGAAACATTTCTACAATGTTTCCTTTGAATTCTAGGCACTTTGTCTCACCAAACCTCCTTTCATTGTTGACACATTTTTGAGTGTCTGGGTCTCAAGTTTCCAATCCTCATGCATCTCAGAGAGGGGGATAGTTGGGGAAGAGGTTTTACAAATGTGGTACAAGATATCACAACTGCTAGGAGTCCTTAGCAGTGCCTTGTGTAGGAAGAGGAGGCTAGCTGAGCTGAGGTTCCCTTCAGCTCTCCAGTGCTATGGTTGTCAGGAGGCCAGTGTCTTTTGCATTAACCATCCCTTGTGTGTGTGCCTGTCAGACTCTCTTCTTTTGGAAAACTGTCCCTTCCACCATGATGGTGAGACATCAGCCATGTTTGTCTTGACCTAGGGTGGGCACGTGACCTAAGATTGGCCAATCAGAGTAGCTCTTTACTCTGGTCATGTTGATTGGTGTAGCCATGAGCACGTGACTCAAGCAAGTCCCACCAGAGCCCTTCCATGATATTTTTATATTGGGAATACTGGAAGATAGTCTCTTTCTTCCTCCAGAATCAGAAGATAGAAAGACAAGGTGTGCTTGGGGCCATGAATAGATGTCTTCAGGTCAGATGCAGAAAGGGCCTGAGACTAAACCCGAGCAGTGGTGAATGGGAAGATGAAGAGGGAGCGAGTTCAGGTGTCACAAACTGAGCCCCAGATCTCACTATCCTTGAAGCAAGATGCACATATCAGACTTCCCAGCCAACACATTGTCTTTTTGGCTGAAATGCTAGTTTGAGTTGCATCTCCATCTCTTGCAGTCAACACAACTTCGAATTTTTTTTTTCATTTTCACCAAATCTTGATAGAAAATTTAGATATAAATTCATGTATGTGTTCCACCCAGCCCCAAACATTGGCAGCTTCTCATGGAGTACAGTTAGGTAGCTTTCCTGGACTCCCTCAAATTTGTAACAGAAGACTTTTAATTCTTCAAGTACAGATTACCATCCAGAAAAAAAAAAAAAATCAAAGCATTTGTTTGCATCTGTGATAAGAACAAACAGTAATAAGAATAAGTTGCTTAATAGGAATTTAACTTTATTACAACCTTCTTACCAAACTGGAAGTATAACTTTCAGACAAAGCTCTGTCCTCATCCTTAACCAGAAAACCTATTTTTTCCCTTAGGTTGGGAAACAAGCAGAAATATTTGTTTCTCTTTCTTGGAATTAGAAAGAAAACTCATAAGCTGCCGAGGTTGGTGACCTGTATTTGTGACTTGCACAAACTGCTTCTACTTCTTTCTGAATGTTGAGAATAGTGGGGTTGTTGTCTGGTCATTTAAACCAATCCTGAAGATGAGTCATTAGATTTAAACCCCAGGAAGTGAAGACTCAGAGGGAGAGGAGTTGAGCCTGTGACCTCCTTTTCCATCCTTGCTCAGTGTAGTGAAGAAAGAAAATCTAACCTGTGGATAAACTGGAAACCCTGGAGGGGTCCTAACTTCAGACCCACTTCTATCATGTTTAAGAAACTAAATAATAAAGTCTGTTAGCCTCTCTCAGTTTCCTTACTCAAATGAGTAAGAGTTCTCATGATAATTCCATGAGAAATCTTGACCTGATGAAGCAGCCATCAGTAGACATTTTTAGTGATCTTAACACACAAAGGCTTGAAATGCCACTTAAGGAGCAAACGGCGGGTCTCTGGGGAAAAATAACCACCTAGCCTTGGAATCCCAGGTGTATTTCTGCCTAGTCAGGTGGCTCTGGGAAGTCCTAGAACGCTGTTTTATAGGATAGCATTCCTTTTCTTCATCCCCTTTAGCTACTTAGTGAACATGACCCAAATGTCATATCATAATGCTCTGGGGCAAATCAGAAACTATTCAAGCTGGAAAAAAACTTATTTACTTTCCAGATGAAGACAGAGTGACTCACAGGAGTTTTGAAACTTGCTCAAGGTCTCATAAAGGTCTTATAATTTTTAAGGGTGGCTCAGTCACTGGGGTTGATGCTGAAGTATTAAGCATTTGTCACAAATTCTGCCCAACAGAATGCATTGGCATTTTTTTTAAAGTATGAACCTTACAATACTGGTGAACAGAGGTTCTGGGCATAGATTTTGCTAGACAATTGAATTTAGGAAATAACATGTACTGTATCTTTTATTGGAACATACTGATGACACAGATTCTACAGTAAAAACTACATTTAACTACATTTATCTGAGGGTTTGGACTTTCTTTACCTAGGTGGCTCAGTGGTAAAGAATCCTCCTGCCAATGCAGGAGATGCAGGTTTGATCCCTGGGTCTGGAAGATCCCCTGGAGGAGGAGATAGCAACACATTCCAGTATTCTTGCCTAGGAAATCCCATGGAGAGAGGAGCCTGGTGGCCTACCGTCCATGGGATCACAAAAGAATTAGACACAACTAGCAACTAAATAAAAGCAACAAAAACCAGCTTATTAAATGACAAACCTAGATGGCATATTAAAAAGCAGAGACATGACTTGTCAACAAAATCTGTCTAGTCAAAGCTATGGTTTTTCCAGTAGTCATGTACGAATGTGAGAGTTGGACTCTAAAGAAAGCTGACCACTGAAGAATTGATGTTTTTGAACTGTGGTGTTGGAGAATACTCTTGAGAATCCCTTGAACATCAAGGAGATCCAACCAGTTCATCCTAAAGAAAATCAGTCTTGAATATTCATTGGAAGGACTGATGCTAAAGCCGAAGCTCCAATACTTTGGCCACCTGATTCGAAGAACTGACTTATTAGAAAAGACCCCAATGCTAGGAAAGACTGAAGGCAGGAGGAGAAGGGGACGACAGAGGATGAGATAGTTGAATGGCATCACCTATTTAATGGACATGAGTTTGAGCAGGCTCCAGGAGTTGGTGATGGACAGGGAAGCCTGGTGAGCTGCAGTCCGTGGGATCGTAAAGAGTCGGACACGACTGAGTGACTGAGCTGAACTCAACAACAATCAGAGAATTTGCCCAATATATTTGACCAAGAAACACTTGTTGTGTGGAACATCCACCAACTTGAGATCAAAAGCGGGAAAGATTGATGTTAGCTGTTTGGTGTCTGTTCTGCCACAAGAACTCAGTCTCCTGGGAACATTTTTCACTTTTTCCTGGGATTTATTGGGCCAGTTTAGATTTTATTAAAATGCTAAATTAAAAATTAAATATTCCACTGAAGGAAAAATTGAAGCATATTGTTTCTGGTATTTTTATAGCACATCTTAGGAAATACCAAAGTACCATAACCTAGTGAAAGTTAGCCTGTGGTTCTTGGAATCAAACAATCTGACAATTAACTATCTGAGTAAACTTGAATATGAATCCATGAGTCAGGATGAACAAACCAGCTCTGCATGGGTGCGCCTAACAGACGAGGAGTCATTAATAACCCTATGTGGATCTATTAGCCAACACTGCTGAACATCTTCCAGTGAAATTGCTACATCTCTCTAGAAATCATTTCAGATGCCTCAGGCAATGGCATAAGTGAATAAAAATGAAAAGGAGAGTGGTAGGAACCATGTTGAACTGGAGAGTACTTGATCACTTAAAAGCAAAAAAATAAAAATGTTTTTATCCTATGTCTTCCAAACAAAACTCACCTGGGGGCAGTATTAGTTACATGAGATATCAGTGTACAGCCCTTGTCTTGAACTGAGAGATGTGCATGTGTGCTTACTTGCTTAGTCGTGTCCAACTCTGTGACCCCATGGACTGTAGCCCCCCCAGGCCCCTCTGTCCATGGGATTCTCCAGGCAAGAATACTGGAGTGGGTTGCCACTGAACCAGAGATGGAACCCATGTCTCTTGCATTGCAGGCAGATTCTTTACTGCTGAGCCATTGGGGAGGCCCCGAAACTGAGAGACAAAATTTAAGTAATAGCAGCCAAAATGATCCTAGAAAACAGTAACGTTCTGCTATCTGGTAGGACTAGGGAACAGAGCAGATGGCTTATCAACATCATGATTTCTGATTCACGATTGCACGCCATGAGTTTTATCTTACCAACAACATGCAGATTTGCCATTTCCATGAAATTGGCAGAGGCGAAAATGTATTTAGCATCCAAACTTGACTGATTATTATTGATTCTCTTAATGATTCATTATTTCAACCCACTCCAGTATTCTTGCCTGGAGAATCCCACAGACAGAGGAGCGTGGCGGGTTATAGTCCACGGAGTCGTAAAAGAGTCAGACACAACTTAACAACTAACATTAATGATTCAGAAGACACTAAAAGTGCCTGGTGATGCTTTGAGCAGTAGTCTCATTGTATCAGGAAAATTCAGAGGGGGACACAAGGAGGGATTTCTCACTCGAAAATAAGAGCAAATGCTCCTAGGGAACTTGCTGCGATTAGGTTAGATCTTTAGAATTTGCTGGCCACAATTTAGAATAAGAGAAGATTGCTAAAAAGTGAATGAAAGGTTGAAAGTCAGTAATCACATGAAAACGTAGCAGGACATGGGCTTATCTAGTTTGTAAGAGTTGCCAAGAAGCGGCTACCTAAAGCAGGTTTTCAAGAGAGGAAAGGTAATTTCTTTTTGGAAGAGGTTTTTAAATTAGGATAAATAATCCTATCATCATTAATGGTGAGAGTACTTGCCTTCCTAGATGTAGAAAAAGCCATGACCTGTGCTGGTTGCATTCTG
Source organism: Muntiacus reevesi (assembly GCF_963930625.1). Taxonomy (NCBI): domain Eukaryota; kingdom Metazoa; phylum Chordata; class Mammalia; order Artiodactyla; family Cervidae; genus Muntiacus; species Muntiacus reevesi. The sequence goes on along the minus strand of NC_089251.1, from coordinate 124,702,014 downwards.
ATTCAAGAGCATTACCAAATCTTCCTCTAGGAATTTCTGAACACAGTAAAATCTCTTTGTTAATTCTCTAGGGGCAATGTTGTTTCTTCTCTAACCTCAGAAACATTCCCATAAAGCCTGTTACTGTGCCATACCAAGTGTAGGCACTTAATGTCGCCCAGGAAAAAAATGTGTTCACGGGAAGAACAGTAATACTGGCCAGCATTGACTGACTCTTTGCTATATAGGGGTAAGGCACCAAACTGGTGCTTTGTGTGTGTGTGTGTCTGTGTGTGTCTGTGTGTGTCTGTGTGTGTTCCTAGTTGCTCAGTCCTGTATGATTCTTTGGGATTCCATGGACTGTAGCCCTCCAGGCGCCTCTGTCCATGGGAATCCTCAGGTAAGAATTCTGGAGTGGGTTGCTATTTCCTTCTCCAGTGGATCTTCTCAATCCCAGGAGAGAACCCAGGTCTCCTGCATTGCAGGCAGAATCTTTACCATCTGAGCCACCAGAGGGACTCTACAAAATATCATTAATTCTTACGGTGACCCCTATTTCTCAGGTAAGGAGACTGAGCCTCAGAGAGGTTCATACCTCCTCTATGATGACATGACAAAGATACAAGTGACAGGGCCAGGATCATATGCTTTTTTTTTAATTGTAGTAAAAGTCACATAATATAAAACATGCTATTTTAACCATATTTAACTGAGCAGTTCAGTGGCACTAGGTACATTCATAGTTGTATGAATGTACAATGAAACTCTTACCATCATCCATCTCCTGAATTCTTCATCTTCCTAAACTAAAACTTTGTCTCCATTGAACACTAACTCCCCATTCCCCCTTCCCACCCTCTCTACCTCCCAGCCCCTGGTATCTACCAATGTACTTTCTGACAGTATGAATTTAACAAGTCTAGGCATTTCAAATAAGTGGAATGAAACAGTATTTGTCTGCCCCTAATGTGTATAGGGGCTTCCCTTGTGGCTCAGATGGTAAAGTGTCTGCCTGCAATGCGGGAGACCCAGGTTCAATCACTGGGTAGGGAAGATCCCCTGGAGAAGGAAATGGCAATCCACTCCAGTACTCTTGACTGGAAAATTCCATGGACGGAGGAGGCTGGTAGGCTACAGTCCATGGGGTCACAAAGAGTTGGACACGACTAAGCAACTTCACTAAGCCACTAAATGTGTATTGGAATGTGTTTTTAAGGTTAACTTAAAATATGTTCTACAAATAGATTGTACCTTCTACTTTGCTATATAGTAGGTTCTCATTGGTGGTGGTGGTGGTTTAGTCGCTAAGTTGTGTCTGAATCTTGAGACCCATTGACTGTAGGCTGCCAGGCTCCTCTGTCCATGGGATTCTCCAGGCATGTATACTGGAGTGGGTTGCCATTTCCTTTTCCAAGGTTCTCATTAGAACCTATTAATATTTGCAAAGCAGAAACAGAGATACGAACATAAAGAACAAATGTATGGGATACCAAGGGAGTGTGTGGGGAAAGGTTGGGAGATTGGGATCAATATACACATGCTGTTGTGTATAAAATACATAATTAATCAGAATTATATGCTTTTCAACATACTCGGTAATAAGATATGGATTTGCAGAAATAGACGTGTCTGGGGAACAAGCAGGATTTTGGGAGGGAGTTGCTGGAATCTATAGAAATTATTGTGATTTGGGAAGATATGAATCAAGGAGAGATTTGAAGATGAATGAAACAGGGCTTCAGAGAGAGGAGGAGCACTGCAAAATTACAAGGGCACAATGCCATTCATCTTATCTGAGCTTTAAAACCAAGTGATGCGCATATTTTGGCCATGTGATTGGGACCCAGCTGAGAACTTGGGTTAAGAGCACGTAGTGGGTTAAAGGAGAGTTGGACCATAAAGAAGGCTGAGTGTTGAAGAACTGACGCTTTTGAATTGTGGCACCAGAGAAAACTCTAGACAATCCCTTGGACTGCAAGGAGATCAAACCTGTCAATCCTAAAGGAAATCAACCCTGAATATTTGTTGGAAGGACTGAAGCTGAAGTTGAGGTTCCAATACTTTGGCCACCTGATGTAAAGAGTTGACCCATTGGAAAAGACCATGATGCTGAGAAAGATTGAAGGCAAAAAGAGAAGGGGGAGGCAGAGGAGGAGATGGTTGGTTAGAAACACTGACTCAATGAACATGAGTTTGAGCAAACTCTGAGAGATAGTGGAGGACAGAGGAGCCTGGTTTGCTACAGTCCATGTGGTTGCAGAGTTGGACATGATGACAATCGGCTGAATAGTGTCCTTCTAAAAAATATGTCCAAGTCTTAACTCCTGGAACTTCAGAATGTGATCTTATTTGGAATAAGGATCTTTGTAGATGTAATTAGAGTTCTCCAGTTAAGATCATTAAACCCAATGATGACTGTCTGTAACAGAAAAGAAGACAGAGATACAGAGCAGAAAGCCATGTGAAGATGAAGGCAGATATTGGAGTAATCTGTCCACAAGCCAAAAAATACCAAGGATTTTCAGAGCCACTAGAAGCTAGGAGAGAGGTACAGAATGGATTCCACCTCAGAACTTCCAGAAGGAACCTATCTTACTGATTTCAGACTTCTGGTCTCCAAACCGTAAATTATTTCTCTGTTTTAAGCACCAAGCTCATGGTAATTTGTACTGACAGCCCCAGGAAACAGTCACATTTGTTTCTGTCGATCTGCTTCCACAGAGTTCCACAGAGCTCTGGGGTCTCGCCAGGGTCAAAGTGTATCTTCTGAGAAATGGCTTCATGATGGAGAAATAGAGCTGAATGCTTTGGTTTGGAAGCTAGAAATGGGTCCCTTAATGTGACCTCTTGGGGCTTCCCAGAGAGCATAGTGGTAAATAATTCTCCTGCAAATACAGAAGATATAAGAGATGCAGTCTCGATCCCTGAGTCAAGAAGATTCCCTGGAGTAGGAAATGGCAACCCATTCTAGTATTCTTTCCTGGAAAATTCCATGGACAGGGGAGCCTGGGGGCTACAGTCCATGGGGTTGAGAAGAATCGGACATGACTGAGCACACACACAGATACACATACACACACACAATATGACCTCTTAAGTGGTCAATTTTATTTTCTTGCTGCAGAATTTTTCTAAACTGGCACTAAAAACAGATCATTAGTTTGAATTCTTCAACTCCTCATCTCGATTTCTCTTCAATTCTTTCTGTGGCCTGGCCTTAAACAATTTATTCCATATCAGTTTCCTGGTTGTAAACCAGGACTGCACCATCAGCTGCTTTACTCAACCACTGGCCAGAGAGACTGAGCAGTCTGAATTTAAGAAATGTCACAGACATGAGCAGTACTAAGCCCAAGGAACTGGTATCATCACTGTTTCCAAGTTCCCTTGTCCCAGAAGCTGTTGCAGCCTTAACCTTTGGTGTTGCAAGTTAGTGATGATCCCCCTTAAAGGGTTAATAATCTGGCATCAACATATTCCACCACAGATTCATGATGCAATGTCTCAGTGGGCACCATCAGTAAGCCTATCATGGAAACAACAGCCCAGAGCTCTTAGACGATGCTTTGAGATATACCGTTAGTGAAGGTTCAAAACACACATCACGAGTCTGTAATGAGCTAAACCACTTTTTCCCAGTGGACATATCTATCTAACCTATGCTACACTAACAGGTTCCTGTGGGTGAGAGGCACTCAGATACACCACAAAGATATGAACAGGTAAGAAACACATCCCCCATAATCAAGACTAGTCTGTGCAGTGTCCAGCATCACCTAGCGCCATCACACTATTTCATTTCCTGTTCCATTTTGCTGTCAGGGTTTAAATAAGGTGTTGTCCTGGCAGCATTTCATCTGTGCTACGTTTTGAAAACATTTGCCCTCTTTGCTGGTAAAGGCACGTAAATGTGATGCTTTCAGTAGGTGAAGCAACAATGCTCTTTCCACCTTCATCAATGCTAAAAATCCCTGCTTCCTGTTTCACTCAAAATTTTTGGCAGGTATTTCTCAATAGTTTTTTGTTGCAGCAGCACTTATAACAGACAAAGTTTTTCTCCATTGAGCATGTATTCTGGTGGGGAGAGCCAAATAACACACAAATAATAAATATATGTACAAGATCCAGGTGGTGATAAAGGGCTATAAAGAAGAACTAGGCAGGATAGGTGGTTAGAGGCTGTTGATAAGCACTTTCTTTCATTTGGACTGCCAAACAAATACCATAGGCTGAGTGGCTTACACAAAAGAAATTGATTCTCACAGTTCTGGAGGCTGGAAAGTCCAAGGGCAAGGCACTGGCTGATTCAGTTCCTGGTGAGGGCTCTCTTTCTGGCTGGCAGATGGCCACCTTTTTGGTGTGTCTTTACATGACAGAGAAAGAGGAAGTGCTTATAAGAACGCAAATCAGATTCAGTCTCCATTCTTATGACCTCACTTAATATTATTTCCTTTTCCAAATATAGTCACATCTGGGGTTATAGCTTCAACATGTGAATGTGGAGGGGACACAATTCAGTCATAGTGGTGGGATGATGCAAGCTGCTATTTTATGTAGGATGGCTGGGGCAGGCTCCCCTGACATTTGATCTGAGAGATAAAGAAGTGAGGCAAGGAAACTTGTGGATAACTGGAAAACGCTTTCCAGACAGACAAACAGCAAAGGCAATGTCTCTAAGATAAGAAAGTGCTTGAAAAAGAGCCAGGAGATCAGTGTGTCTGGAGTGCAATGAGCCAGAGAGAGAGTAAAAGAAGTTGGATTTAGAAGAGCTCAAGGGTTGGAGCAGGTTGTGTATTCCTTCGCAGACAGTGGTGGGACCCTGAGTGGTGGAGCGGTGTGATCTGACTTAAGTTTTAGGAAGACCTCTGTGCTGGCGGTGGTGGTTCTCAATGTATTTCTCTCTTGCTTCCTGTGTTAGTGACCCTCCAATGATGTCTCACAAGAATCCTTTCCCAACCTGTACATGTACATCTCTTCTCATTTCAAGAAGCGGAACTTATTTCCTCTCCTCTTGAATCTAAGCTCTTATAACTGACTCTGGTGATAATGCAGGGGATGTGACCTTATTGGACTACTGCCCCCAGACCTAAACAAAATGGGTCATTTCTGCTTCTAGCCTCTTGAAACCCAGCAACCATGCCAGAGGAGCCCAAGGCACATGGAGACACCACATGGAGGAGAACCATGAGGCTGTGGTCTACAGCCCCAGCTGAGACCCCTCCCAGACAGCAGTTGGCAGGGTCATGGGTCAGTGCCATCTTGGACGTTCCAGCCCAGCCAAGTTCCTTAATGTCTACAGCCCTAGCCAGTATCATATAGAGCTGAAGTGTCACTCATCAGAGCCAGTCAATTCACAGGATCATGAGATAACAGAATAGCTGTTGTTTTAAACTACACATTTTAGAGTGACTTGTTATGCAGCTAGAGATAACCAGAGCACCCCCTCTCTCATTTTTCCCTCCATCCCTCCATTCTTTTTTCCTTCCTTCTCTCCTCTTTCTTCTTCTTTCCTACTTTCTTCTTCTTTTCTCTCTTATCTTTCTTTCTTCTTCTTTCTTGTACACCATCTCTGTTCACTCTGTCCTCCTACATTCAGCCCACATAGAAGGGATACAGGCCAAGCTGTTATGTCTAAGGAAATATTTAATAAGTAAGGGAAATAATTAATTAGTCCATGAGAAGGATACCTACCTAAATGTCAGAGAATGGAAGGAAAAAGGTCTGGGAAAAAGGTAAACATTTAAGTAATGCTTTTTTTCTTTTTATTAAAAAAAAACTGAGATATAATTGACATATAACAACACTCACTTATTAGCCCACAGTGTTACAGATCAGAAAGCATGGTGTGTCTGGGATTTCTGAGGAGTCTCAAAGGGTGAAATTAATGCATCAGTCTGGTTGAGCTCTTATCTGTGGGCTCCAGGGAAGAATCCACTTCCAGGCTCATTCAGATTATTGACAGAACTCAGTTTCCTACAATTGTGGGACTAAGCTCCCCATTTCTCTGCTGGCTTTTCGGCCAAAGGCTGCTCTGTTTCCACAAACTGCCCACATTCCTTGCCTCATGACCTCCTCAATCTGCCAGTCAGCAAGTGTGCATGGAATCCTTTCCAACTCCCAATCTTTCACTTTCTTTTCTGTGATGAGCTGGAGAAACTCTCTGCCTTCAAAGAGCTCAGGTGATTAGGTCAGGCAGGGATGACAGAGGATGAGATGGTTGGATGGCATCACCAACTCAGTGGACATGCTTTGAGCAAACCCCAGGAGATGGTAAAAGGAGAGGGAAGTCTGGCGTGTGGCAGTCCATGGGGTTGTAAAGAGTCAGACATGACTTAGCAACTGAACTGAACTAGACGGAACCCAGATAATCTCCCTACCTCAAGGTCAATTATGGCATAAATGTAACCTAGTCATGAGAGTAAAATGGATCATATTCACAGTCCCAGGAACTTGGCAAAGGTACACAGGGCTTGGGGGAGAGGACTGTGAGGACTCTCTTATAATTGTGATGGTCAGTACCACATCTTTGTACGTATTAGAGTTTTGCAAGACTTGGTTCTGTATGGAGTAGAAAGGTCAGACAATGAAGCTACTTGACTGTGAGCTGACATGCACAGAGACTTGTTTTTCAACTGAGGGAGGAAAGAGGAGAGCTTTTGTTTTGTTTTGTCTATGTCAGTGAGTGTCCAAGAGTGGTGGAAGAGACAAAAAGAGCAATTCAGCTCACACTTCCCACTACCCGTGTGAATTGACTGTGAATCCTGGTCATAGCTCTGCATTCAGGAGATTAAGTGGTTTTTAAAAAAATCTTCTTTTAAATAAAAATTTGATTTTTAAGGAAATATCAATGACATTTTATAAATTCCAGCTAAGGATGAGAATTTTGGAATTAATTTCTCTTTTACCACCTTCTGGGAGATATTTTTATCATTTCCCTTCCTAGAAGTTGCCATGAAATGTCCACAAACTTATTTTGCTTTGTTGCTGATAATTTGCATCCCAAGAAACACATTTCTTTGTCTTTTTCATATGACTGTTTAAAAAGTCATTCTGATTATATTACTCAGCACTGCAGACTGCTGCTTTCTAGGTACCAGGAATCTTTTTGAAGACTTCAGTTGGTTTCTTTATTTTAAAGAATGTCCAGATATCAACAGAGGATAATTACCCCCAGGGTGGCTGTTCCAGAAGTAGGCACATTACCTAAAAGTAGACAGGAATAATTTTTACATTAGTGATAGCTAAGGGTCCAAGGTTTAATGATATGTTTATGTCAAATGTGCTTCTTGGTCATTCTAAGAACAACTTCACTGAGCATCACCTATCCCCTGACTTTATTATTAGGAGACATATTGCAATGTACTCTCACAGATAAGAGAATCGTGCCATTTGGGTGGGAGGCTGAGGATGGGGGTGTAGTCTTGCCCAATCCAGGCAAAATTCATATTGTGCGGAACACTGGCTTTCGTTATGCTTCTCAAAATAGCTAAACTTACTCCCACCTCAGAGTCTTTGCACAAGCAGCTCCATTTGCCCGAAATTATCTCTTCCCATATCTCCAAAGGGCTCAGTGATTTCCATTGTTTTGGTGGGTGCTCAGGTACCACCTTCTCCAAGAAGCTGTGCTTGACCTTCATATCTGTCTCCTTTTCTCATGTTACATGATTTCATTTTCTTCATAGCACTTGGGAAAGCATTGTTATATATATCCTTTGTAACCTGTTGTTGATGGAGACCTTTTATACTATTTTTAGATAGCTGACTTAGATTCAAAACTGAGGACAAATCATTTGTTACATACTCCTGAATTCTAAAAATTGGCATAAGAAATCAGGACTGGCCCTTCCCTTGGGTCTATCTAAACAGTTGCAAAAAATGACCCTATTAACCCCAACAAAAGGGTAGGGAGAGTTTCTAGAGAAAAAAAGCAGCAGGAAAGCAAGCAAAGGACCACTGGCTTTGTGTAAAGATGAGAGATTACTTCCTCCAGCTCTGCCACGACTCTGCCCAGCCAAGTGACCCTGGAATCTCCAAGAGATTTGTTTCTGGAGTTGGAGTTGGGAAGACCACATCTGCTCCATGGAAAGAAGTTGGCTGAACTATCAGGTGGGCAGGTTGACCCCAGTGCAGCTGTCTGAGTGCAGTGAGGGAGTTACTCTACAAGTTTAATAAAGATTCTGGGAAGCCTGGGGTCATCAGAAAACAAGGAGAGTTTGTTGTGACTGCTTCTCACCTAGAATTATGCGAAGGTAGGATGCTGAAGCTGAAGCTCAGATACTTTGGCCACCTGCTGCAAAGAGGTGACTCATTGGAAAAGATCCTGATGCTGGGAAAGATTGAAGGCAGGAGTAGAAGGGGGTGACAGAAGACGAGATGGTTGGAGGGCTTCACTGACTCGATAGACATGAATTTGCACAAACTCTGGGAAATAGTGAAGGATGGGTAAGCCTGGGGTGCTGCAGTCCATGGGATTGCATAGAGTTGGACACGACTGAGCAACTGAACAACAATAAAGGATGCTTAATGGAGCAGATGGGGTGCAAAGAGTGAGTTTGGACTGTGGTCTGGTGTACCTGGAAAACTAATATTTCCCATGGCTCTTAGAGGGCCTGGAAAAGGATCACAGGGTTCTTTTTGCTCTGGGTCAAAGAGCACGGAGGTTGCAGGAAAGAACAGAGTTGCACTCTTGACCAGGTGACAAGGGAAGTGATGCCCACTTAGAGATCATTGGAAGGGGCTCAGTGTCCCAAAGTACATGCCCAGAGTCCATGATGAGATTCCATCATTTACAGACTATTTGGTCTAACAGATGTTTTTCTAATGAAAATTTATAAAACCAGCTCAGTTAAAAGTAAGATATGATAGTGACAGAAGGCTTTAGCAATGCACCATCAGCTAGAAGCTTTGTTTGCCTAGGGCAAAATATCTGGTCAATGTCTGGCATTTCTTGATGGCCATTTCATTATTTGGAAAGAATTCTAGACATAGTAAGACACATGTCCAAGATATTACCAAAGCAGATATTTTTATAAATGTGAAGAAAAGATTTTAAACAAGAGTATGATTCAAGAGGGAAGGGCATTTCTAAAAGTGCATGATGCAGAAAAGGAAGTCTCTAAAAACACCCCAAATAGTCCCCCAGGGAGCTATCGAGGGAGTGCACATTTTAAAAGGTCATGTACAAAAAACTGAATGAGCCAGAGATAACCAGGAATGAAAGCAAGAAATGTGTTGTGAAAGCAAATGATTGGGCTCAAGGAGCACTTGTGAAAAGGGAAGGAAACTGAAGTCGTAAGATCTGTTCCCAGAACAGAATATGGGGGAAATGGCCCAGAACAATGTTTTGGCAAGATAGTGAATGTTAGCAGGTAAGAGAGATGTCAGAATTTCCTTGGCCCTGTAGGGGGCAGGGATGAGTTGGGATCATGATACATACACTATTGATACTATGTATAAAATAGATAACTAATAAGAATGTACTATATAGCAAAGGGAACTCTGCTCAGCGCTCTGTGGTGAACTAAATGGGAAGGAAATCCAAGAAAGAGGGATTATGTGTAACACGTTTTGCTGTGAGGTAGAAATCAACACAACATTGTAAAGCAACTATACACCATAAAAATAAATAAGATAAAATATACATCCCTAAAAAAAACGAATTTCCTTGCTCCTGACTTCTTTAACCAGGGCTAATGGGCATCAAACTGGGTAAGTATAGAAAAATCATCACTGAAAGAGACTTGGATTTTAAATAAAATCAAGTTACTGGATCAAGGAAAGAAAGTATTCAATTCTTGCCAAAGTTATGTATGGAGTTTATAAAAATTCTAATTAAAATCCCCATGGCTATATGTTCACCAAAGCATATGTTCAAGAATGATTATAGCTGCACAACTCATTACAACGAACATTTGGAAATGATCCAGCAGAATGTATAAATAAATTGTGGATTCCCACAATGGAATACTATACAGCAATGAGAATCAGCAGCTACAAATTACAATTTGGATGAATTTTGCAAACATAACGGCACCTGATGTGAAGAGCTGACTCATTGGAAAAGACCCTGATGCTCAGAAAAATTGAGGGCAGAAGGAAAAGCAGGTGACAGTGGATGAGATGGTTGGATAGAATCACCAATTCAATGAACATGAGTTTGAGTAAACTCCAGGAGTTAGTGAAAGACGGGGAAACCTCGTGTGTTGCAATCCATGGGGTCCCAAAGAATTGGACACAACTGAGCGACTGAGCAGCAACAACAATGGAGATAGATCAGGCAGGTTGAGGAAGTGTGGCTCAGCTGGTAAAGAATCTGCCTGCAGTGCAGGAGACTTGGGTTCAATCCCTGGGTTGGGAAGATCCCCTGGAGGAGGGAAAGGCTACCCACTCCAGTATTCTGGCCTGGAGAATTCCATGGACAGTATAGTCTGTGGGGTCACAAAGAGTCAGACACGACTGACTTTCACTTTCACTTGAGGAAGTATTAATTCTGTGAATATTTGAGTGTGTGCCTGTGATTTGTATACTTCTCTGTGTGAATGCTATACATTAATAAGATGTTTCATCTTCTGCAAGTAAAGAAACATTTCCATGAGCTTCTGTATTTCAGACCTACTCTTGCTTACCCCCTTTGCGGAGCTGCAGTCCAACTTCCCCTCAACACTCAGAACCAATCTCCCCAGACAACAGTAACTCTTTTCTTTGCCAGATGATTCAGAAGCATGAGGAACCCAAAGTGACCAGGTGACAGTCTTGATTTCCAGTTTAATGAAATCATTGTTGTGTCTACTGGTGGAAGCATTGCGCTCTTTGGAACGAACACCTCTAGGCCAGCAGAACATTAGGTCACAGAGACAGGAAGCAAAATTTTTGCTAGTGTATCACTAAGGGTAATGGTAACTGGTGCCACTCCCATCTGACCTCTTGATTCCTGGACTCTTAAACCCTGGTTATGGGAGAAACAGCACCATACACTGAATGTTGGTTCAGAGCATACACAGCCTTCTGGAGAACTAGGTGGCTTGGGATTGCCACCTCGCTAATGCTGTAACTGAAATCATCCTTTTGTTTCCTCACTTTGTCCAAAATTCAGAGCAACCAGCCAACCTCATTACATATTAGCTCACCCAAAATGTCTGAAAATATTTGAAAATGTTCAAATGTTTGAAAATACAAAAAGTTCTGTGTGATTGACTCTCCAGAGTCATGCCTATCCTTGCTTCTAATAAGTCCTTAGTTAGGACTTTCAGATGGTGATATTTTGCAGATCGTTCTTGCCAGATCACATCATAAATGATTAGCACTTAATTTACAACTTAAATAGAGTTGTACAACCACAAGGAATTAAATTCTGTGACAGTAAGAGAGCTAGGGAGATGTTTCCAATCCTCAGATAAGAATCACAGCCCTTCTGACACCTTGAAACCCACTCAGGTTTGTGAAATGCTGACCTGCAAAAACTGTAAGGTTGTGTTGTTTTAAGACACTCAGCTTTTGTTGTGTTTAGAGTGATGCTAAGCTTTGTTGTAGAGCTGTAGGAAATTAATACAGTAAGAACTGCTTGGAAAATTTTGGAAAAAAAGGAGTATTAAGAAAAGCTTTATTATTTGAGATTTTAAAATTCCCTTTAAAAGTTTGATCATCCAAACCATGTCATTCTTAGCAACAAAAGCTGATGAAGATCACCAGAAAAGAACAAGTAGTTCTGTAACCAATGGAGTATGTATGTATACAGATACAGTACCGAACATAAGAAAGTAGTTCTTAACATTGTTGGGAAAATTGACTAGATATGTGGGAGACAATGGAGTAGGAAATGGTAACACACTCCAGTATTCTTGCTTGGAAAATTCCATGGACAGAGGAGCCTGGCAGGCTACACAGTCCACAGGGTTGAAAGAATTGGACATGACTGAACAACTGAGACCCTCCCCTCTACCAGGGGGTAAAATTAAACTTATAATCTTACCTTATAGCTATGACAAGAATATTAAAGGGTTGAATCTAAGAAGTGAAAGTGTGAAAAAAAAAATAGAGCTGGAGAAAGATTTGCAAGTGTAAAATATGGTGCCATATACCATGTGCCCTAGTAAAATTCAAATTCCTAAATCTAGTAATTCTACTTCTAGGAAAGCATTCTCAGGAAACTCAGAAATGAGATAAAGATTTTTAAACAAGGATTTTTCTTTCAGCATTATTTATAATTCCAAAAAATCAAATAACAGAGGAATGTTTAAATAAATTATGATATTGCGTGTGTGCTCAGCCATATCCAACTCTTTGCAACCCCATGGACTATAGCCCACTAGGCTCCTCTGTCCACAGAATTTTCCAGGCAAGAATACTGGAGTTAGTTCCCATTTCCTTCTCCAGGGAAGTAAATTATAATATAGTGTTGATAATATAGTAGTATGTACACATACTACTTTAAAAAAAAAGTCTGAGTACAATAGGCAAAAATTTTTTACTGAAAGTATTTATTTGCTTACACTAAGATGTTAAATGGAAAAACTAGAAAAGAACTGTTAAATTACTTAAATATTCCATGTTTATATAGAAAATTCAGAAAATATATTAAAAAAGAAAAAAGTATAAACTACTATAATCTCATCATCCAGGGCCAACCACTGTTACCATTTTATTAAATATATTTTTTTAATGCATGTACCCATATTTAAATATAACTTATATAAAATGGTAATAATGCCTTATACAGTATTTTGTAACTTACTTTTCATTCAACAATATATACATATTTTATGAAAATAAATTTTAATATAAAAATTTGACTAGCTGCATAAATTTTCATTTTATGCAAGTGATGTATTTAATCATTTCCATATTGTCTTCTTTTTAAAATTTTTCTTTTGCTCTAACATTTAATGGTGTGAAGATCAATCTGATAACTAACTCATAGACTTAAAAAGTTACTTTAGGGTTTTTTTTAAAGCCAGGAAAATAGTAACAGTGTTATGATTTGTAGTTAATATGAAATTATAAACATATATGGGAAATGAGCTCTAAGATGATAATTTAGTAAGAAGGTTACTTTAGTTTTAATTTCTAAATGTATGAAAGCTGCTTTCAAAAATGTTATAGAAATAAATGTGTGTAGTTAAAAAATCAAAGATCCCAGAAGGGTTACTAAGCAGCTCTATGCAGAAGGGTGAAGCTTGTTTACTAAGTCAGAGTGAAAGAGTGGTGAACCAGTTCTTTTGCTTTGGAAACCCTAAAGTTAGAATGTAGAGAATATTTCTCTAGGATACCATCTTCCACATAACGGTCTTAGTTCTCTTGAATCTTCCATTCAATCAAGAAAAGAACTCCTTGTTGGAAGGGTAAATTAATGCCTCTCCTGGGCACCTGTTCCTGGGGTGATGGTTGGCTTAACCTGTTAGTCTATAGACTTCAGTTGTTTCCCTGTCATGACCCACCCTGACCCTCTGTTGTACTTTGAACCCCCAGATTCAAGCTTTCCTGTACTTCTTGAAATCAGGCAAATCATTACCCTTCTCAGATGCCCACCCATCTCTCTACTTGTTATTGACCACAAGTTCCTCCACTTGAATCATCCACAACTCCTGCATCTGCTTTCCATTTTTCTAGTAGTTTATTGAAATCTTAAATCTATTGATGGTCTTGCCTTTCTTTTCTTTGTTTTGAGAAGAAACACAAATACCTATTACAATGCTAACGGCATAGTAGCTGTTGTTGCTGTGGCTATTATTAATCCACTGCAATAAATTTAGTGCGGGCAGAGATGGGAAAGGAGACAGATGCACTGGTCTAATATACCACTGTGGAGTGGAAGCTACCTACTTGTTTTGTTTTTTAATCTAACTTTACTTTTAAACTTTTTATTGATGTATATAGTTGATTTACAGTGTTGTATTAGTTTCAAGTATAAAGCAAAGTGATTTAGTTACACACATATATGTATATACACATACATATATATTGAAGTGAAGTGAAGTGAAGTGAAGTTGCTCAGTGGTGTCTGACTCTTTGCGACCCCATGGACTGTAGCCTACCAGGCTCCTCCGTCTATGGGATTTTCCAGGGATGAGTGGGTTGTCATTTCCTTCTCCAGGGGATCTTCCCAACCCAGGGATCGAACCCGGGTCTCCCGCATTGTAGGCAGACGCTTTACCGTCTGAGCCACCAGGGAAGCCTACATATAAAAAAGTAATAATACTGTGGGAGAAGGTGAGGCGGGGATGTTTCAAAAGAACAGCATGTATATTATCTATGGTGAAACAGATCACTAGCCCGGGTGGGATGCATGAGACGAGTGCTCGGGTCTGGTGCACTGGGAGGACCCAGAGGAGTCGGTGGAGGGGGGGTGGGAGGGGTGATCGGGATGGGGAATACGTATAACTCTATGGCTGATTCGAGTTAATGTATGACAAAACCCACTGAAATGTTGTGAAGTAATTGGCCTCCAACTAATAAAATTAAAAAAAAAAAAAGAAAAAAGAAAAAAAAAATAATAATAATATATATATTATTTTTATTTATTTATTTTTATTTTTTAGGCCACACTATGTGGTGTGCAGGATCTTAGTTTCCTGACCAGGGATTGAACCCACGCCCTCTGCAGTAGAAGCACTGAGTCTTAACCACTGGACCTCCAGGGATGTCCCGATGTATTCTTTTCAAGATTCTTTTTCATTATACGTTATTACAAGATATTGGGTAGAGTTCCCTGTGTTATACAGGGGTCCTTGTTGGTTATATATTTAATACTTTCTATATCAAAAGTGAAAGTGAAAGTTGCTCAATCATGTCCGACTCTTTGCCACCCCATGGAGTATACAGTCCTTGGAATTCTCCAGGCCAGAATACTGGAGTGGGCAGCCTTTCCCTTCTCCAGGGGATCTTCCCAACCCAGGGATCGAACCCAGGTCTCCAACATTGCAGGCGGATTCTTTACCAGCTGAGCCATAGGGAAGTCCAAGAATACTGGAGTAGGTAGACTACCCCTTCCCCAGTGGATCTTCCAGACCCAGGAATTGAACCGAGGTCTCCTGCATTGCAGGAGGATTCTTTACCAACTGAACTACCAGGGAAGCCCCATTTTATATATAGTAGTGTGCATATTTTAACCTACTTGTTTTAAATGTGCTTGATTATCAGCTCTAGAATGTGTACTTAGCAAGTTAATATCAATTACTTCATTTGTACATTGAGTGTAGCAAAACATGCCCTATCTACTTCTTAGATGAGATCGAAGGAAATTATCTTATTCATGCCAAAGGACTCTTCAAAGCACAAAAGCTACACGTAGCCAGGGTTTCTTTTATTCCTTCAGTCTTCTTCCACTTGAAATATTGTTATTTCAGCTCATAATCTGGCTCATAAAAGGTTTCTCAAAGAATATAGACTCTCTTCTAAACCTATTTTATGCTAAACAAAACATAATATGAATTTTTAATGGTCAAGCAAATTTGTTTTAAAAGGTATTACTTTTTAGATCACCTTTTATGGTGCTATTTTCTTTTATTATTTCAAAATGTCGCTGGCCTTAGTGAAATATTATAATAGGCTAGAATATGCCAGGCTTTCTTTTTCTCCAATAAGAAAACCTATTAGCAGATAAAAGGAGAATAAAAGTACTTGTGAAATCTTTAATCCATGTGTTAATTGAAAAAGTAGTTCGATTTCCTTGTTGCTGTCAGGTCGTTAGGGTCATGTTGCAGCTCATTCTTCAGCCTCCAAAACACGAGGAAATGTGGACCGGCTCAAGCAACTTGACTCCTGGTGTCTTCACTCAGTGGAACTTTCCTATACTGCCTTGCCCTGTGCATTTTAGCTGACCTAAAGGCAAATGAAAAACAGCGAATATAGGGCTTCCCTTGTGACTCTGATGAGGAATCCACCTACTAATGCAAGAGGCAGATGTTTGAACCTGGGTTCAGAAAGATCCCATGTGCTGTGTAGCAACTATGCACCGCAAATATTAAACCTGTGCCCTAGGGCCCTTGAGCTGCAGCTACTGAAGCCCTGCACCTAGAGCCCGTCCTCTGCAGCAAGAGAAGCGTCCACAATGAGAAATCTGTGGATTGCAGCCAGAGAGTAGCCTCCGTCCCCCGAAACCAGAGAAAAGCCCATGCAGCAATGAGACCTTAAAAGACAAATAAAATTATTTTTTAAGTGGTTTAAAAAATAGTAAATATAACTAAGCTCTTATTCTTTCCCTGTGACTCAGTGGAGTTCACTTTTTGATGATTAATAACACTAAGACAACTTGCCTGTCGGCATGCACAGAATTCCCTGTCCAGTCATCAAGTAATCAAGCTGCATACACACAAGAGACTTTCATCACTATGCTAATACACAGTGTTGCTATTAGGCCAGAGATTAGAAGGAGTGCAGAATGCATCCATTGCTAGAAAATGAAGGATTCGGTTCCCATTTCCAGGCCCTCAAATTCTGCACTTGAACATCATGATTGCACCATAGACTGTTACTCTAGGATTCACCCAACTTGCTTTTTTATCAGTTCTGCCCTTCATTTCTGGTTGAGGGATGGGGAAACTGAAATATATTTTTAGAAGGTTTGTGATGCTCATAGATCATGTACCTGATGATCATAGCTCATATACGTGGTAGCAGCAAACACAAGAGTGAATGGAAACAAGGGAGGCTTCTGGAGGTTTAGACTCAGAACTGGCCCATTGTTCCTACTGCCACACTCAGTTCATCAAAGTAAGTCAACAGAGTAGCCCAAATTCAAGATGGAAAATAGGCTTCCCATCCTTATGGGAGGAACTGCAACACCACATCGCAAGACTGCAAGTGGTGTGGATACAGGGAAGAGCGGAGAATGTTAGCCACCTGTGCAAAGTTAAAAATCCACCTCAGGGAATATGTTTCAAAATGCAGATTCCTAGGCCCTCCCCCAGATATCATTGTCACTCTTAAGACCAAATGAGCTTATTCTGTTTAATACTACTCCCATTCAGGGCTCTCAGAAAACCTGGGGAACTTTCTAGTCTACTCTATTGATTAGGGAAGTTAAAATGGAGGAAGTCTTGTTCAGGTTTCAGAAGCGGGAGAGCTGACCTCTGACTTAGCTCTGACCTGCCTGGACACTGACCGGATTCCATGCCTGCCTGCAAGCACAGCAAGTCAGTAGCACTTTAGAGAAGAAAGCGAGTGAGTTTCGGAATCTCTTTAAGCCCCTGTAGGTCTGGCCAACCCCTGGAGTCTAAGAAGTCTTGTGAATCACAAGATGAAACAAACAGCATCGTAAAAATTAAAGGAAAACTAGAACTGCATTTTTGCATACAAACTGATGATGGTATCAGTTTGGGGCCTGGGATTATAAGTGTGAGCTCACAAAGCTACAATTTGAAGTCTCACCCTTGGAGTGGACACACCGCCTGGGACCCTTTCCCAGTTAGGACTCCAGATTGCTGCTAATGAGGGACTTCCCTGTGCTGTTCAAGCCTAGATGTAAGTCAGCTCAATTGGGTGATGTATACGCTGTTACTTCTATTGTTTCCATTTCTTTTTTTCCCCTAATGTGACTGTATATTGAAATCAAGTTAAATAATCTTCTATTAAAAATTGGAGTTATTTGTGAATGAGTGGTTTCTTTTGTTAACTAAATCCTTCAAACCTAAACAAAAATAAAACTTTTGGCAAAACACCATCTCATCAACCTCTTCCCTCTCTAAGACAAGAAAGCAGGCAAAGATTTCTCATAGTCTATTTTCTGCAAAATAAAATAAACCAGGCTTATCTTTTTCATTCCTTTTTAAAATACGGGATGCTTCAGGGAGAGATTATAGCTCCACAGTGTTTATATACCAATGTTGCTGGCCATTTGGTCAAATTCAGCCTTCAGAATATGGTGCTATTCACCCGATGACAAAGTATTTCCAAAGTCATTCCCTTAACAAACATTTAATGGGTATCTGTTATGTACCAGGTTCTATAAACATAAAGATATTAAATACAGCCTTTTTGTGTAAACATCAGTTTTATTAGTAGAAAGAAATTTATTGCCAGAAAACTTTCCAGGAGTGACTTGGAATTAGTGACATTAAGCAAATAACATATTTTATTATGTATCTACTTGAACTAAACATTGTCAAAAGTGTTCATCCTGGAAATTCAGGTAATGTTTGTACTATAATAGTACATATAAAAAAAAAGAATTTAATGTTCAGATTCATTATTAGCACTCTTAAAATTTGTTTTCCTATGAGCTTTTTCTTTGTTGGGGCATCTTGGTTGGAATTCAGTCTAATAAAGAGTGGAATAGATCTTAAAATTATCAAATTTCACAGTGTGACAACAGGTTGAAGAGGAAATTTTATTTTTTGGCAAGGGCATTGGTATAGATTAGACCATTTCAATGTTTAAACTTAATGAGCTGTATCAGTGGGTCTCTCGTATATTTCTGAGTCTATATTAATGACTCTTAAATAATGAGTTCTTTCTTCCCTCTGGGAAACTTTTTCCTGAGTGTCTGTTAAATGTGAAGGGCTTGGGACACATCAGTATACAAAACAGAGCTCCCTGCTTTTGTGGTTCTTAGCTCCAGTGTATTGAAATCCAAAGGATTTCCCCATCTTTAAAGGTTCTCAGTGCTGGTAACAGTACCTTATCCTTAAATGAAAAAATAAATTTGGGGGGAGGGGATGTACTGTGTTACAAGGAGCTGCTCACTTTATAGACTTCCTCCAGAAGGTTTTGATTTTGGATGATATCAATGGCACCTCCCCTGAAAAACAACCTATTTAAATTATGGAGTGCTGGAAAATAAAGATAGGAAATACTCTCCGAGGAGGCTGGTGACCTGAGAGTGTCTGGGGAGAAGCATGGGAATTTGGGTATTCATGGTTCCCAGAGAGTTCTGCAGAGCGGGAGGCTGAACAGGGAGGCACCCGGGCCAGACAGCCCCGCTCCAGCTGCGCGGCTCCGGCCAGGCCAGGGCCCACAGGAAGCCGAGGGCGTGGCTGGCCAGGGCTGAAGGAAAATTCCAGAGCCCAGAGGAGGGCCTGGGGGACATCACAGTGTCTTCAGCCTAGGCCTCTTTAAACAAACAACCACCAAAAACCTCTCTGAAAATAACAACAGAAGTCACTCCTACAGTGGGATTATTCAGAAACAAAATAAAACAAATAACATGGAAGGAGTTTATTTGATTAAAAAAGAACACCAACCAAAAAAGGGCTCCAGTCCTCAGGCCTTGTTACTAAAGGAGCCGTTAGTAAAAAGATATTGCAGAGGAAGCAGGAAAGAGGCGGTGGACCCAAGGGAGCTGCTGTTTGGGGAAAAAGCCAAGTTTGGATGAAGCAGAAGCTATGGAAGATGGTCTGGGAGGAGCTGGCCTCGAAATGATTGCCGCGGAGCAGAGCAGAGAAAGAAGGTTCTGAGAGGAATCTGAGAAGCTTGACTTAGTGTGTGGTTTGGGCCTGAGCTCAGTCCTGGCCAAGGAGCCAGTGAGGTTTAGGAGCTTGTCTCCCTGACAGCCACATCCATCCTTCCCCACGCCCTTCACAGGCACTGCCTCACGGAACAAGCCATGGCTCATTTCCACCAAACAGCTGCCCTAGTGTCTATAGCTTAGTTTTTCTGCTCCTTCAGGACCCTCGGAGTTTGAACCGCTCAATATATATTTGATATACATGTATATGGGCTTCCCCGGTGGCTCTGCAGAAAAGAATCAAGAATCCACCTGCAATTCAGAAACAGAACATACAGGTTCGATCCCTGGGTTGGGAAGATCCTCTAGAGGAGGGCAGGCAACCCACTGCAGTGTTCTTGCCTGGAGAATCGTGTGAACCAGAGGAACCTGGCAGGCTACAGTTCATAGGGTCGCAGAGAGCTGGACACAACTGAAGTGACTGAGCATGCACACACACATATGTGTATATATAGGTTTGCCAGGTGGCCTAGTGGTAAAGAATCCACCTACCAAATGCTGGAGAAACAAGAGACATGGGTTCGATCCCTGGGTTGGGAAGATTCCTTGAAATAGGAAATGGCAACTCACTACAGTATTTTTGCCTGGAGAATTCCATGGACAGAGGAGCCTGGCAGGCTACAGTTCATGGAGTTGCAAAGAGTCAGACACGAGTGAGTGACTTAGCACACACATATATGTATGTATGTGTATGTAAACATATATGTGTATGTACTAAGGAGCTTCAGTCATATCTGACTCTGAGACCCTATGGACTGTAGACTGCCAGGCTCTTCTGTCCATGGAATTCTCTAGGCAAGAATACTGGAGTAGGCTGCCATTTCCTTCTCCAGGGGATCTTCCCGACCCAGGGATCAAACCCCACATATCCTGTTTGGCAGATGGGTTCTTTAACAAATAGCACCACCTGGGAAGCCCATATATATGTATAGCCTTGCTTAATAGACATATAGCACATAGCTTATATGATATGAGATTCATTATTCATATCTCATTCATGAGATATGAAATTCATTATTTATACTATAGTATGGATAGTATAGTATACTATAGTAGGTGCAATGTACATGTACACAGGGTGAGAAAATGCTCTGAGGCCAGAACTGAACCAAGTAATCAACCAGAAGAGAGATCACAAAATTAGAAATATCCTAATGAAAAGAGCAGGTATCGGATACATAGCCCTATCCTGCCCCACACTTGGAAAATGAAAACCTGGAGGACTGCAGCGTGTGTTCATCTCCATTTTAAACCGGGTTGGTTTTTACCAGGCCATCCTACTAACCACCCCCTTGGTAATTAGAGTACATCTTAATTCATTTCCAGCAGGCTGCTTTCTGCTCTGCTGAAGGCTTCGTGTGGGGCCCTGAGTTGGCTGCAAAAAGGAAAGAGATGCCTGTTCAGACATGAAGGACCTCCACACAAAGGCATGGAAAGGTACAGGTGGTTCAGATATTTGAGAACTGATTCAAGCCCAGCCATGCGGTTCAGCGAACACTTCCATAAGGCTCTGTTCCTGGGGTTTTGGTTTGGATAAATTTTCTCAAATATGGCCTTTGTCCCAGGACTTACTTATGATATGAACTCAACTTTTGATATTTTGCAGATGGGTGATTTGACATAGGAATAAGTCTAAATACGGGAAGCACAGTTGTTTGTTCAATGTATAAAATAAAAAGCATTCTACATTTGAGAATTTAGTATCTTGGTTGTTTCCTGGCTACGGGCCAGCTTTTGTCTAGCCTTGTGAATCTACTCAAGTTCTGTCTGCAGCTTGCAGTAAAAGGTATCAAGATGAAAACCAGGGAGATTTCCTGCAGCAACTCAGGAGATTATCTCATAACCTCAGCCTCACTCTCCCCATTTTCTAATTTGTTCTTGAAACATGTACCTGCTGGTTCTTCCTGGAGAAAGAAATGGCAACCCACTCCAGTATTCTTGCCTGGAGAATTCCATGGACAGAGGAGCCTGGCAGTCTACAGTCCATAGAGTCACTCAGAGTCAGACATGACTGAAGCGCCTTAGCTTGCCCCCATGCTGGTTCACAAAACATTATGTGACTGCCTTTCTTGCAACCTCCTTCTGAAGAATGTGTCTTGGGGGGTTCAGTCTATAGTTTCTCCCTCCCTCTCTCCCTTGTCACCCTGACCACAATACACTGGTTCTCAGGTCTTCTTCATAACCAAACGGAACTGTAAGGAAATTCAATAATGAGGTAGCTTGGGCTGATGCTGCCTGACAGTCGAGTTCATAGTGAAAGCTTCCACATTGACTTAAGTACATCTTCTCTCTTGGGGCCAGTGAATGGGAAATTCATCAGGGAGCGAAGTAGGGAGAAAGAGGTACGCTTGTTCTAGGGGACAAGATGACCAAGGCCCTTAGAAGATAGTAGGCATTCAGTTTGTTAGAAGAAATTAAGCCATGATTTCTCAGAGGAAAGGGCTTCATTTATTCATCATTTATTTGTTCATTCATCAAAATAGCTGACACATATAATGCCTATTGATATTCTAGGCACTGTGAGATACACAACATGAGCTCATTCTCAAAGACTTGACGTCTACTCGGGCAATGAGATATAAAGTCAAATTCCAGTTTATGAAGAAAAAGAGTTGTGATTATTAGCTTTCCCAGAACTGTTTTATTTTTTTCTCCAACATCAGAGAGTTTTTCCTTTAAGTACAAAACTTCTTTTGAGGCCTCCCTGACTGTCTACTGAAAATTGTAGCCCACTCCTCTCCTTTCCCACCTCTCCTGACTTGTATCACCAATACCCTGTGTTTCTTCTGCTGGTCTTAGCACCTTTGAACGCAGTATATGTTTGCTTCCTTGCATAATTCTTTGGTTATTGCCTGTTTCTCTTGGCAAAAATTTAAGCTGCCCAAGGACAGAGATGTCTGCCTGTTTTGTTTACTGATAAAGTCCAAAGTATTGATCAGTGCCTGAAATGTGACAGGACCTCAGTAAAAATTTGAAAGATGTTAAGTGAGTGAGACTTGAAAAATCATGGATGAAAATATTTCCAAAATCTTTCTTACTCCCTGTCTTCTTAACTATAATATTCTGGATAGAATGTAAACTTTGGGGGCAGGAGGTAGGTGTTGTCATACTGAACTATTCTTTGCTGAGTTTTTATAGGAGACTAAGACTATTTTCTTTTATTCTAGGCCCTACAAGAATGCGGGTAGATGGACAATTTGAGTTCTGGTGTCAGCTTTCTCTTTGGTATCGGATGACCCGAGATCCTTTCTCACCACCATCCAGGGGAGTGTCTCACTGCTTCAAATTCTTGGGCTACTCAGCAGTGGACTTGGGTAAAACCAGAGAAGGAAGCCTGCTGTATTCATGTTGGAAAGAAGACAAGAATTACCTTTGAGACCTTATTTTCTAACCTCCAATCATAAGAGCCTTTTAATCTAAATTTCATATAGCTGATTTATGGATAGAGGAAATGGAGACCTCTCACCAAAACAGATCCAGGTTCACACAGCTGATCAGTGGGAGGGGTGAGACTTGACCACGGGTCTGCCTGGCTTCAGAGTCAGTACTCTTACCAGCATTTTGCTTCTGTGAAGATCTAGAAATGTGTTCCTGTAAGCAATGTGCTCAAAATTCCTTTCATGAGACTTTCACTGTGGCTCCTGGCTACCCATGGTACTTTGACTTCCTGATTCTCCTTTCTTCCTTCCTTCCTTTTTTTTTTTTAAACCTTCCTTATAAAGTTGAGGTTTCGAGTTCTAGTCAGAGTTCTAGTCAGAGATATTTCAGAACATATGCCAATGATTAGTATACCCTTGTTTCTGGAAGGTGTGAGTTGGGTGGGAGGGTATGGTGTCCTTTTGAAAACTGAATGCGGATTTGCAGATTAGTACTGGGTCTGGAGTAGCATGAAAGAGCAGGTATTTGGACAAATGGTTCCCTTCAGGATGGGGCAGCCACCTATGATAACGCTAGTGACAACAGCTTTGACCAAAAATCAATAAGGACCAGCCCTTAAATGCTTTTCCTGATTGAAAAGTAACACACTTTAGAGGTTTAAGAGAAAAAATTAATTACTAAAGCTCCCTACACAGTGAGTTAGAAGAATGAAAGAGAAAATGACCTAATGAGATCAGGGTACCAGTAACACCACTTTTATTATCAAAAATATAAACAAACTCTCCCTAAGTTTCCCTCTGAGGAGACCCCTCAGGTAAAACTGGTCCCAGTTTGACTTCTAGCACTGAGACCCATTCTCCATGGAAATCCTCCCACAGCCCTGGGAGGTCTAACAGTGACAAATAACTCTAAGGCCTGAAAGTAAACACACAGTCTGGTCAGAGAAAACAAACTCTCACTTACGCAGAGCCCAAGGGTTCAGATTTCCTCTCACCATTTCTACAGCAGGATCTTGCTCTTAATCATTATTCCTGGCTTCTGACCAAACTAAAGAGTTCAGCTGCTGCCTCTTCTGTGGCCAGAAGTGTCTTTGCATGAGTCTCACTCTCTTCTTTTATCTTTACTTCCTCTCCTCTTTCCCAACATCGCCCTTATTTTTCAGATCCTTTTGGCCCAGACTCTTGGTCTCCACTTCTGAGAGGCCGTTTTCTTCCTGACTTCCTGACTGTTGACCATCCTTTGGTGTCAGATGGTCCTTGAGGGTTGACCGTTGAATCCACTTTCCTTATCCTCAGGCAATGGAAAGAGGGGGTGTGACAGTAGCCGCATCAGGCAGTTTCAGTGACTTTCTTCTCTTTTTTAAAAAGTTTTGGCTGCGCTGTGTGGCATGCGGGATCTTAGTTTCCCAATCAGGGATGAAACACATGCTCTTTGCAGTGGAAGCACAGAGTCTTAACCACTGGACCGCCAGAGAAGTCCCTTCAGTGACTATCAGATTTAGTTCTTTGGCTGATAACATGGCGACATGAGGCTATCCTCAGGGCTCCAGGGTCTCTGGTATCATTCATTCGTTAAATCCCTCCTTTGTTCATGCTTTCAATCTCCCAACATACTGTTTCATGACCCTATGCCTTAGGGCTTAGAGAGAAATAAAGGCAGGACTTCCTGTCATATTCGAAATGCTTCACTTGCATGTTAAAATCTCTTCCCTTGTGTGCTGTGTCCAACTCTTTGTGACCCCAAGGACTATAGCCTGCCAGGCTCCTCTGTCCATGGGATTTTCCAGGCAGCAATAT
The DNA here is from genome assembly GCF_963930625.1 of Muntiacus reevesi. Lineage (NCBI taxonomy): Eukaryota > Metazoa > Chordata > Mammalia > Artiodactyla > Cervidae > Muntiacus > Muntiacus reevesi. The sequence goes on along the minus strand of NC_089251.1, from coordinate 124,677,423 downwards.
TGGGGTGGGTTGCTATGCCCTTCTCCAGGGTATCTTCCTCTCCCAGGTATCAAACTTAAATGTCTCTTATGTCTCCTGCATTGGCAAACTGGTTCTTTACCACTAGCACCACCTGGGAAGCTCCTCTCTTCAATTATTTAATTCTTATTTACTCTTTAGATTCCAACCCAGTTAACACCTCCTAAAAGAATCCGTCCCCAACCTATAACTGTCTGCACTCACAGAATCCTTTTTTCCTTCCTTAATAGCACTTACCACAGTTGATGCTTTTATTTTCATATGTGGTCATTTGATCATTGGTTTTCCCCACTAGACTGTAAGCTGAATGTTTGTTTTGCTGTCTAGAATATTCAATATATAGCAAACATAAAATAAATGATTGTGTAATGAAGGTAAATAGACCAGGAGATGATTACAATACCTTTAGTGTGATGGCAGCATAAACCTTGGTGTTCCTCTAATGCAGATGGGGTTTTGGGTGGATGTGATAAAGGGAAAACTACTGGAAATGACATTTGAACTGAGTCTTAGAGTGTGAGGAGGTGGCTCAACTAAGAACACAGTGGTGGGAACTTGTGGTGACAGACTTTCAGGTCGGGTGACTCTGTGAGCTGAACCTTGGATGTGGGACAGACTGTAGCTGGCCCGTTTGTGTAAAGGCAAAAGTCTCAGAGAGTCTGAGGTTCAGGGTGTAAGTTGCAGAATGGAAACATGCCAGCTGAGACTAGGCGCATAGATGAAGGACATGTGAGGAAGACATTGCATGCCAGGCTAAAGTGTCGTGACCTTATTCAGCAGGTGATGGGGCGGGGACCAAAGTGCTTTCCTTTTTTGCCTTTAAAGATTTTAATTTAACTGATAAATACAACCTAATAATGATGATCACCAAGTACTAAGGGTAAATTCAAGATACTGAGAAGAATCTAGTCTGGTCTGATAAGGGGTCAAAGGAAGGCTTCTTGGAGGAGGTGGGGCTCAACCTAAAACATGCTGCTGCTGCTGCTAAGTCACTTCAGTCGTGTCCGACTCTGTGAGAGCCCATAGACGGCAGCCAACCAGACTCCTCTGTCCCTGGGATTCTGCAGGCAAGAACACTGCAGTGGGTTGCCATTTCCTTCTTCAATGCATGAAAGTGAAAAGTGAAAGTGAAGTTGCTCAGTCGTGTCTGACTCTGTGCGACCCCATAGACGGCAGCCCACCAGGCTCCTCGGTCCATGGGATTTTCCAGGCAAGAGTACTGGAGTGGGGTGCCATTGCCTTCTCCACCTAGAACACGAATGTACGTTTAAAAAGGGAGGAGGAGGAAGAGGCAGTAAAGTGAGAACATTCTAAGGAAGGGGAATAAAAATGCTAAAGATGGGGGAAGGAGAGTGGTTAGTACCATTATACTAGTAGCTTTCATTCATTAAAGATCGAAGTGCTTTAGATGGAATAGAGGCGTGAACACACAGACTCCAAGCTCAGATGGGTACATAGACCCCACCGTACATCACGGGCTACTGGAGGTTGGTCAGGAAATTGCTAAACCTGCTAGTCCTGAAAGCAAGTTGCCAGGAGAAGTGGGGGTCCCAGAAAAGATGGGGGAAAAGGTGGCTTTAGAGCTCCATTGAGGTGAAGGAAGAAATCTGGTTAATGTTAATGAAAGGAAAATTTTGTTCCTATTTCAAAAGCCAGGATTTTAGAAACTCATCCTTCATTTTCTAGGGAGAAAGAAAACATTCTGGGGATTTGGATGGTACATAACAGCCAGGAGTTCAGGAAGCTAGGCATCATTACTCTTTCCTCATTTGTGGTAAACTTCAGTGATTATGCTTCATTTCAGGTCATGGTCAACGGGACCAGCCACTTTGTTATCTTACCACAATGCTTGTGTTTTAGGGAAATGCTCACCAAAGAAATTCTAAGAATATAATGCATGAGAAAAGGAAATTTTTGTCTTTCACTGGAAATAATTTATGACTCAATCATCATGATTTAATTAGGACTCCCTTGAAGTTCTCCTTTCTGGGATGTCCGAACACTTGGTTTTCATTCTTTTGAAGAATTCCCACTCTTTTACAAACCAACTTTTAATTATACCACTTGCCAAACCGCCTCTATTTTAACTCAGTATTTCCTCAAATCCTCCAACTTCTGAACCCAGGAAGCCTTACACTGTCCTGACTCACCAGCCTCGCTGATTTTTCCTTCACTCCTCTGTCCATTTTGTGGGAGGGAATATCAGACTGTGAAAATCTTCGTTCCAAACCAATTTAATTCTTAATGTTCCCAAATGTCTCACCAGCCAAGGCAACACCTGTCGGGGCAGAGCGGGAAGAGTGTGTCTCCAGGGTTGGAACAAGAGCCCTGTCCTTTGTGTGGGGCTCTCTAGATGGACTGACCTCCTGTGGCCAGTTTCAGGGTAAATTGTGAAATCAGTGATCTCTGGCTTTTTCTCTTAATTTGTCCCAGGTTTTATTTCCTTTCCACTGTAGCCTCATCTCTCATGAACCATACAGCCTCAGCCTAGAATGACTCTGGATTAAAATAAGTGTTGTGCTCAACTCCCAGCTAGAGTACAAACTGTATGGACATTGAGTGAGTTCTGGATGCTTCATTTATTCACAGAAGCAGAATTCCCATACTTACCCACCATGTTAGCTATGAAAATCAAATTTTATGATCCACTTACAGGGTTTTTCCAAACTATTGAGTGCCATGTAAATGTGAAGGATATTGTTACTAGTGATGCCCAAAGCCTGGAAAATGCTGGGCTGTTTCCTAATCTTTCTTCTATTTATTGTAAGTTATTTAGCCTGGACATAATCCCTCTTGGTCCTATGTGTTTGCCTCCAGTCTCCTTTCCAAAAAGATCCTATATATTTTCCCCTCAGGTTCACATTTTCTCCCTATAGCATTCTACATAAGTATTTGGATTCATTTATGAGTATCAAGGAACAAGTTAAAAAAAAAAGAAGACAGCTGTGATATACTCTGTCATATACTTATATATTTGATTTCATTTAGAACCAGTCAATACTAAAGCTGATTCACTGGAAAAGATGCTGATGCTGGGAAAGATTGAAGGCAGGAGGAGAAGGGAGTGATAGAGGATGAGATGGTTGAATGGCATCATCAACTCAATGGACATGAGTTTGAGCAAATTCTTGAGAGACAGTGAAGGACAGGGAAGCCTGGCATTCTATAGTCCATGGGGTTGCAGAGTCAGACATGAATTAGTGACTGAACAACAATAATACTTATGTATACTGTGGCAAACACATATATATTATGAAAAACAAACATATTAATGAACTAGTAAAAGGAAATGTACCGTATAGTTAGCTAGGTAAGAGTCCTCAGACCACAGATTCACACCTCTGCCTTCTCTCTTATTCCCTCTCACTGGGTCTGTGATTTAGGCCCGAATTTCCAAAGGTGTTATATAGGAACAAAGAGATCAAAGTGTGGGAACCGCTGGGTTAAAAGCAGCTAAATGAAGAAAAAAAAAAGCAGCTAAATGAGTTATTTTTATAGTGAGATTCATGTGCACTGGGAATATTTAAGAAGGGAATTTATGCATCTCTTTTCAAACTTGTTGGATCATAGAATACTTTATTTCAGAATGAAGCATCTGGATAGCTAATGTTTTATGGGATGCACCTTGGGAAAGTCTGCCTTTAGCAAATTTTGAAAAATGGGATAATGATAGTGATCATAGGAATTAAAAAAATTAATATGTACAGTAGGCCCTCATCAACCATCTACTTCATACACACACTTTGTTGTTGTTGTTGTTTAGTCACTAAGTCCTGTCCAACTCCTTGTGACCCGATGGACTGTAGCCCACCAGGCTCCTCTGTCCATGGGATTTCCCAGGCAAGAATACTGTGCGGTGGGCTGCCATTTCCTTCTCCAGGGGATCTTCCCAACCTAGGGATCGAACTTGAGTCTCCTGCATTTCATGCAGGTTCTTTACCACTGAGCCACCAGGGAAGCCACATATATTTATACCAGGTACCCAAAATAGTCAAATTCAGAGTCAGAAAGTACATGAGTAGATTCTGGGAAAGACTGAAGGCAGGAGGAGAAGGAGACGACAGAGAGTGAGATGGTTGGATGGCATCACCGACTCAATGGAGATAAGTTTGAGTAAACTCTAGGAGTTGGTGATGGACAGGAAGGCCTGGCGTACTGTGGTCCATGGGGTCACGAAGAGTTGAACACGACTCAGCGACTGAACTGAGATGCCAGGGGCGAGGTGATGGGGAGGTAGTAGAAAGTGGAGAAGGGGGTTGGGGAGTTGGTATTTAATGGGAACAGAATTTCAGTTTAGGAAGGTGAAAAATTCTGGTGATGGATGATGGTGAAAGTTTCAAAACAATGTACTTAGTGCTACTGAACTGTACAGCCAAATATGCTAAAATAGTATATTTTGTGTGATTTTTTAAAAAATAAAAATTTATATGACAATAAAAAAATTAAAAAAAAAACAAGTAATATGTGGACATGTAATCAAGGATTCTGGACTTGAAAGGCTTAAATAGCAACCTCTCACTGCTCTAATATGAAAGATATTTAGGGCTGATATTCAGAGGATGTCATGATGATGACAAATAGGAGCACAACCTCTGATGGGCTCTGAGCAGGTGGTGACTCCCTCTGCCTCCTGGCAAAAGGGATGTGCAAGCTTTTCCATGATTCAGGCATTCCCGGATCAGGCTGTGGGCGGCAGAGAAAGCACTGACAGGATTTCAGGGCAAAGAGTGCAGGTTAGCAAAAGTCTCACGACTCTCTGTGATCATGCTAAGGACTCTTGAGTAAGAAGGGGAGTTTGGAAGACAAAAACAAGGTGGAACCCTCAGGGAAGGAAACAGAGAATACCTATACAGAGGCCTGGCCTTAGCGACTCTGGCTAAACTGGATACCAGCCTTTTAGTGAAGAGGAACTAAAAGTCAATTTAAAAACCCATTGTCTTCCCTTCATGGTTTCTCATGTAGGCCTGTGTTTAAGACACTGGAACTTGTTCTTATTAGGGGTGTGGGATTGGTCATCCTCAATTGTTTTCAATGACTTGTCTCTCTGTCATAAATCTTACATTAAGCACACCCCAGGAGGAAGATTCAAGAAGAAGGGAACGTATGTGTACCTATGGCTGATTCATGTTGATGTATGGCAGAAACCAACATAATATTGTAAAACAATTATCCTTCAGTTAAGAATAAATAAATTTTTTTTAAAAAAAGGAACTCCTCCGGTATTCTCTCAAGGGCTTATCTGGTGAGGGTGGACCAGACAGTCAGGTTCTGGCATCCAGAGGGGGCAAAAATAGGTTAGCAGTGCCCTTTATAGAATATTGTCTTACCATTCATAGCATCGGTCACAGAAGGTATACAATGGATAGTACACACTGGGTGCTTAATGCATTCTCTCACTCATTCCTTAGTTTGTTCCATATTCACCGAGTCCACAATGTTCCTTGAAAATCCTTTCTTTTCAACAGGCACTTTGATAAGATCTGGGAACTCAAGGTGAACACAACAGACAGGGCCCTGATTCTCATGGGCCTGTGTTCCAATGCTAGAAAATACTTCAAAAAAAATAATACTTCTTTACTTAATCCAGAAGGAAGGATAGAAGGGAAATCCTCCATCCCATCCAGGCCCCCTTATTTCAATCAGTGTCGTGACCTGTGAAAGGCATAGCGCACTCCCCTGGTCCAAAGGAGAGACCCTAATTTAGGGTGTTCAGGCAGCCTGGGCCAGTGGAAAGCAGCTCCGTGTCAGGCATCTGAAAAGACAGGGCATTGCCAGGCACTCAATTCTTTGCATGTAAGAACTGTCTTGCCAGTAATTGGCCTGGGTGCTGTGAAAAATCACATTTATCTTTCATTCTCTTCACCAGAGTCATTACTCAAGAAGACAAGGACCTTTCTGCCCTGATTCAAGGTGGAAGCTTGATCCAGATCTTCCCAAGATGACCGGCCACTCCCAGGCAAGTGGGCATGTTGGACCTCAAGTCAGATTCCCACTGAAGAATGTTCTTGGCACACAATCTTTTCCCTCGATTCACTCTCCACCTTCTGGCTTTAAACACAAGAGACTATTTAAAATGAGATATTGTGGAAGACTCTACAGATTACTATTGTGTGAATAAAAGCCTAACTTCCCATTCTGAACTATAGTCTTTCCTGTGTTTCCAAGTAACCTTGATTATACTAAAAATGATGTCAAGTTTTTCATCAACTCTAATTCTGATTAGGAAAAGGACTGTTGTAAATGGATGAAGATTGATGCCAATAGTCAACTCAAAGTTCAAATAACACAGAAAAAAACACTGTTTTGACTTTCCTGGATGGGAGTGCAAGATGGATATAAGAGAAAAAAAAAAGACAAATGAAAAGAATAGTTGCAGGAAAAGGCATTCTGACAAATGGTGGACATTTCCCTTGAACTTGGTTTTCATTAAGATTCAATGATAAACACAGAGAGATTTTATAAAATTGTGAAAAGTTAAGGAATCTGGGAAAATAACGAGAGAGGGGTGGCTCAGATGGTAGAGTGCGCCTGCAATGCAGGAAAAGCAGGTTTCACTCCCTGGGCTGGGAAGAACCTCTAGAGGAAGGAATGGCTACGTGCTTCAGTGTTCTTGCTAGAGAATTCCATGAACAGATGAGACTGGCGGGTTACAGTCCATGGGGTCACACAAAGTTGGTCATAACTGAGTGACTAACACTTCGAGTCCACAAGGATGTATCTCAGTCTGAATGTGTTTTTTTCCTTAAGCTATTTTGATACTATTTGCTAGCTTATGATCAGTTTTCTTTTTATAAGTATGTGAAATGGTGCATCTGCACAAATGGCCTCAAAATTTTTCTGCCTGGTCCTGATGACCTTTCCTAGTTTTCATTCATTCATTCATTCACTCACTAAATAGGAGAATACCTCCTATGTCCAAAACACTGAGAATTTAAGAATTTCAGAGGCTACTTTCAGAGAGTTATAATCTACAGGGGGAAATGAAACACTGCTCAAACACAAGATACAATACAAAATATACAGGAAAAAAGTAATTGGAAAATAGAGGAAAGAGAAATCAGTTTTGGCTTCATATTCCCACTTCTTAAGCTTTAACCCAGCGTCTCAGCGAGCACAGCGTTTAAGGGCATGGCCTTGAATCAGATAGGTGGTCTCAGCTCACAACTCTGTCACTGACTGACCAGGTCACCCTGAGTGTAATATTACCCTCAGTAAGTTTCAGCTTTCACATATGTAAAATAGGAATATTAATAATGGTAATGTTAATAATCATTATATCCACTTTTTTCCTTCCAGAATTATTTATTTACTTATATTGAAATATAGTTGATTTACAATGTTACATTAGTTTCTTGTGTATAGCCAAATGATTCAGCTATCCATATATATATATTCTTTTCATATTCTTTTCCATTATGGTTTATTACAGGGTATTGAATATATCTCCCTGTGTTATACAGTAGGACCTTGTTGTTTATCCATTTTATATGCAGTCATTTGTATCCGCTAATCTCAAACTCTTAATTTATTCCTTCCACTCCCTTTCCTCTTTGTAACTATATTTGTTTTCTAGGTCTGTGAGTCAGTTTCTGTTTTATAAACAAGTTCATTTAGGGACTTCCTTAGTGGCTCAAATGATTAAGAATCTGTCTGCAATGAGAGAGACCCAGGTTCAATCCCTGGGTCAGGAAGATCCCCTGGAGAAGGGAATGATAACCTACTCCAGTATTCTTGCCTAGAGAATTCCATGAACAGAGGAGGCTGGTGGGCTATCATCCATGGAATCACAAAGAGTGGGACACAAGTGAGTGACTAAAAGGCATGTCATATTTTAGATTCCATATATAAGTGATATATTACAGTTTTTTCTTTGTTTGACTTATTTCACTTAGTATGATCATCTCTAGGTCCATCCATGTTGTTGCAAATGACATTATTTCATTCTTTTTTATGGTTGAGTAATATTTCATTGCATATGTGTACCAGTTCTTCTTTATCCATTCATCTGTCAGTGCACTTTTAGGATACTTCCATGTCTTAGCTCTTGTAAATAGCTCTGCTTTGAAAATTTGGGTGCATGTATCTTTTTGAATTAGGATTTTCTCTGGAATAACATCCACTTAAAATTTGAGGACAGAATAAGGTAGTAGCTATAAAGCACCTAGCAGAGAGAGTAGAACATAGCACATAGTGAATAAAATGAATTGAGTTTGACCTTTGTTCTAGATCCCACAAACAAGTGATACCATGCAGTATTTGCCTTTCCCTGACTCGTTTCTTTCACTTAGCATAATGCTTTCCAGGTTCATCCATGTTGGTTGTTGCAAATGGCAGAATTTCTGTCTTTTTAAATGCTGAAATATATCTCACATTTTCTTTATTCATATATCCATCAACACACATTGAGCTTGTTTCCATACCTTGGATATTGTGAATTATGCTGCAATGAACATGGGAGTACAGATTATCTTTTCATGATAGTGATTTTGTTTGCTTTGGATACATACCCAGAAGATTGCTGGATCATACGGTAGTTCTGTTTTTATCTTCTTGAGGAACCTCCATACTACCTTCTATAGTGGCTGCGCTCATTTACATTCCCACCTACACTGTACCAGAGTTCCATTTTCTCCACATTCTCGCCAGCATCTTGTTATCTCTTGTCTTTTCGATAACAAACATCCTAACAAGTGTGAGCCCAGTTCAGTCACTCAGTTGTGTCTGACTATTTGCAACCCCATGGACTGCAGCACATCAGGCTGCCCTGTCCATCACCAATTCCCAGATCTTGCTCAAACTCACGTCCATCGAGTCGGTGATGCCATCCAACCATCTCATCCTCTGTCGTCCCCTTCTCCTGTTTTCAATCTTTCCCAGCATCAGGGTCTTTTCTAATGAGTCAGTGCTTTGCATCAGGTGGCCAAAGTATTGGAACTTCAGCTTCAGTCCTTTCAGTGAATATTTAGGGCTAATTTCCTTGCGCATTGACTGATTTGATCTCCTTGCTGCCCAAGGGACTCTCTAGAGTTTTCTCCAACACCACAGCTCAAAAGCATCAATTCTTTGGTGCTCAGCTTTCTTTATGGTCCAACTCTCACATTCATACGTGACTACTGGAAAAACCATAGCTTTGACTAGATGGACCTTTGTTGGCAAAATAATGTCTCTGCTTTTTATTATGCTGTCTAGGTTCGTCATAGCTTTTCTTCCAAGGAGCAAGTGTCTTTTAATTTTATGGCTGCAGCAACCATCTGCTGTGATTTTGGAGTCCAAGAAAATAAAGTCTGTCACTGTTTCCATTGTTTCCCCATCTATTTGCCATGAAGTGATGTGACCGGATGCCATGATCTTAGTTTTCTGAATGTTGAGTTTTGAGCCAGCTTTTTCACTCTTCTCTTTCACTTTCATCAGAAGGTTCTTTTTTATCTCTTCACTTTCTGCCATAAGGGTGGTATCATCTGCATATCTGAGGTTACTGATATTTCTTCTGCCAATCTTGATTCCAGCTTGGGCTTCAACCAGCCTGGCATTTCACATGATATACTCTGCATTTAAGTTAGATAAGCAGGGGGACAATATACAGCCTTGACTTACTCCTTCCCCAATTTGGAACCAGTCTGTTGTTCTATGTCCAGTTCTAACTGTTGCTTCTTGACCTGCATATAGCTTTCTTAGGAGGCAGGTGAGGTCATCTGGTATTCCCATCTCTTTATGAATTTTCCAGTTAGTTGTGATCCACACAGTCAAAGGCTTTGGCATAGGAATAAGAAGATGCTTCCCTTAAGGAAGGCTCAAGACAGGAAGAAGTCCAGGTCCCAGAAGTAAGGTTGGACTGAGGGAGGATGAGGCCACCGGACTGGTGCAGAAGTGGTCTGGGGACAGAAGTCGTGAGAGTCGAGAATGGGTGTGGGATTTGGTGGCAGAAATGGAAGGCCTGGGGAAGGTGAGGTGGTAACTTATTGTGGTTTTGATTTGCACTTCCCTGATGATTAATGATGGTAAGCACTTTTTTCATGTACCTTTTGCCTATGTGTGTGTCTTCTGTGGCCTGTTCAGGTTCTGTGTCCATCTTTTTAACTAGGTTATTTGTGTGGGTTTTTTTTTTTTAGTTATATGAATTATTTGTTATTAGAGTTAATAGTTATATGAGCTATTGAGTTATATGAATTTTCTTCACACTTTAGATATTAACTCTTTATCAGATATGTCTTTCCTAGTGGCTCAGAGGTAAAGACACTGCATGCAATGCAGGAGACCTGGGTTTAATCCATGGGTCAGGAAGATCCCCTGGAGAAGGAAATGGCAACACACTACAGTACTCTTTTTTTTTTTTTAAGCTAATTTAATTTAATTGGAGGCTAATTACTTTATTGTAGTAGTTTTTGCCATACATTGACATGAATCAGCCATAGGTGTACATGTGTTCCCCATCCTGAACCCCCCTCCCACCTCCCTCCCCATCCCATCCCTCAGCATTGCCCCAGTGCCATGGCTTTGAGTGCCCTGTTTCATGCATCGAACTTGGACTGGTGATCTTATTTCACATATGGTAATATACCTGTTTCAATGCTGTTCTCTCAAATCATCCCACCGTCGTCTTCTCCCACAGAGTCCAAAAGTCTGTTCTTTAATTCTGTGTCTCTTTTGCTGTCTTGCATATAGGGTCATTGTTACCATCTTCCTAAATTCCATATATATGCGTTTGTATACTGTATTGGTGTTTTTCTTTCTGACTTACTTCACTCTGTATAACAGGCTCCAGTTTCATCCCCCTCATTAGAACTAATTCAAATGTATTCTTTTTAACAGCTGAATCATATTCCATTGTGTATATGTATCACAGCTTCCTTATCCATTCGTCTGCTGATGGACATCTAGGTTGCTTCCATGTCCTGGCTATTATAAACAGTGCTGCTTTGAACAATGGGGTGCACGTGTCTCTTTCAATTCTGGTTCCCTCCATGTGTATGCGCAGCAGTGGGATTGCTGGGTCCTATGGCAGTTGTATTTCCAGTTTTGTAAGGAATCTCCACACTGTTCTCCATAGTGGCTGTACTAGTTTGCATTCCCACCAACAGTGTAAGAGGGTTCCCTTTTCTCTGCACCCTCTCCAGCATTTATTGTTTGTAGATTTTCTGATAGCGCCTGTTCTGATAGCGCCTGTTCTTACCGGTGTGAGATGGTACCTCATTGTGGTTTTGATTTGCATTTCTCTGATAATGAGTGATGTTGAGCATCGTTTCATGTATCTGTTAGCCATCTGACTACAATAGTCTTGCCTGGAGAATTCCACGGACAGAGGACCCCGTTAGTCTATAGCACATGGGGTCCCACAAAGTCGGACCCAACTGAGCAACTAACACATACACTACATTATCAGATATGTAGTTTCCACACATTTTCTCCTATTTCATAGGATGTGTTTTCATTTTGTTGATGATTTCCTTTGCTCTGCAGAAGCTTTTTAGATTGAAGTAGTTCTTGGCCTTTCAAATGAGGATTAGAATATAACCACTCTAGAGGGTTATTGAAAAAATTTAAAGAGATAAAGTATATAAAATGTAAAAAAAAAAAAGCTTGATGCATTGTAGACATTTAAAGTCTGCCTGTGTTTGAAGAAAAGAATAACATTTTCTGCTTTTGCTTCATCATTGACCTACAGTGATTTTGCCATATAGGCCCGACTCGGAATATAATCGTATGACAGCCTTCACTGTCTTCTGAATAAATTAAGGCGGTTATACAATTAGTAGTGAGTAGTTATACAATTCTAGTAGCTAGAATATCAATAGGAAAACTATAAAACCTTAGTAAGTAAAGTCATTTCAATTATTGATGTTATCTCCCCACCCCCCATGATTTTTTGATAATGATCTTAAGTAGTAAATACGTGCTGTGAGTGTAGTGTTAGCTACTCAGGGATTATAAAATTTAATCTAATTTAGGGCTAATTTAGGAGAATTGAAATTGGACTTTGAGCTACATGTTGGAGTTGCTAAACAAACAATTTCATCTGGAATGGGTGAAAAAGATAATATGGAGCAGAGACTTCCACGGATAACCCTCAGTGACTCGACTATCTCATTCCTTACTGGAACGACTGGGGTCTTGTCTGCCCTGAACAGGTGAGGAGTTGCTTGGTGAGTGCGGTGGTTTACCTTGCTATTCTGAGTGGTCACAATCCAGCAACAGCAGCATCTCCCCAAATCTTGTTATAAACACAGCATCTGGCCCCCACCCCAAACTAAACAACAATTTGCATCTTAACAAGATCCCCATTTGCAAGATGTGCACATCAAAATTTGAAAAACAGTGGTCTAGAGAGTAAAGGAATAATAGAATTTGTAATGCCTTGGTTATATTACATGTTGTTGGCCTCCCTTCTGTACAAAGAGAAAATGGAGGTCTGAATTGTAAGATGAGAATGATGAGGTTCTACACCTAAATTGTCTTTTGAAGATGAACCAGTTTCTTGGCATTCAAAAGCAACAGGACTGCAGAAAGAAATATCATTGTTTAAACCATATACTATACGACAAACTGTAATCACTGGCTGATTGGAAAGACCACTCTAAGTCTCCTTGTTACTTTTCAGGTGACACTTAATGACCAGGAAACATACCTGCCTAGCCGAGTAGTCCACTGAGCATAGCTAATATGCCAGCCACTAAGACTGCAGTGAGTGAGGTTGCCCAGTGAATGGACCTCAGAGAAGCCTCTTGTGTTAAAATAGTGCCCATTCAAGGATTTTACACCACCTTAGGGAAGATTTGTTCTGGGCTCCAAGACTATAGAGCGTGCAAGGTTTCAGGAAAGTGTAATCTGCCTATTGTGGAACACATAACGTCTGGCATTAATGATGACACTTCCATCTAATGTGATGGTACTAGATTCTCTAATGACCAAAGAATTAGTTCTGGTTAAAGGCCCAGGTGGATTTCCCAGGTGGTGCTAGTGGTAAAAAATCCGCCTGCTGATGCAGACACAAGAGACCTGGCTTCGAACCCTACGTTGGAAAGATCCTCTGGAAAAGGAAATGGCGACCACTCCAGTATTCTTATCTGGAAAAATCCCATGGACAGAGGAGCCTGGCAGACTATAGTCCATGGGGTTGCAAAGAGTGTGACATGACTAAGCACTTGTCAGCAGCAGCAAAAAGTCCTGCTAGATAGCAAATAAAAATATAGAGCAGTTAATTTCACATAGCATTTAATAATTTTTAGTGTAGACTTATCTCATGGATTCCTTGGTTCCTTGGGTCTTGTATGTTATCTGGCAACCCTAGCCCTTTAGAGCTGGCACTAGATATTTACCTAGGATCTTTTGAAGATTGTATTCAAAGAAGAGTGTGTCACCACTATGACTTCCCCGAGGATATGCATTTCTGGCTAGAGGATTACACAGCTTATATTTTGGAACCAACCTCAGAGATCATCAGCTTTGTTTTTCTGGGTTTCACAAAGATTAAGTGACTTGCTCAGGGCAACAAGGCTGCTTATTTCTGGATCTACTTTTCTTCATGTGAGTTATCTTGAGTAATGTAACCTTGAACCTCAATGTACTAAATTTGACGTAGAAACTGTTCTTATAAATGATCTGAAAGTAATAGAGGGCGGGGTGGAGGAGGGATGACAAATAAACAAAGACCAGGAAGTGATAAAGCTAGGCATTAACTGTAGAGACAAAGGACCAAAATGCTTCAAATGTGAGTTACATTAAGGTTGACATGATAGTTATAACATGTACATTTTTTCCATTGAATTGAAGCTATGGAACATGGTTGGAATTTTGTTGACTGTTTTAAAATGCATCATATTAATCAAATTACTCCAAATGTGTTATTGACTCACTGCATTAAAGACACAAGAGATTTGTGATTAGAAAAAATATTGCTGAATCATAAAAACCTGTGTTACCCCGAAGTAAAGACTGTTATCTTGGGAAGTGCATAAGACAGAGAAAAACTTTATCTAAAATGAGACCCAAGATCCCAGGAGATAATTTACAAAAGCAATTTTTAATGTGTACAAGTCAGTTCAAGGAAAAGAAAATAACAGGGCTGCCTATTGAAATCTCAACACTTTTGAGCCCTCTTCTGGCCAGTAGTTGGTGACAGAAAATTCAAGACTAAATAACCTCCGGTGAATAACAAAGGTGTGAAAGCCATCATAAATGTATTGAGGCTTTAAAATAAAAATTAAAACAAAATTGTTTCACTGGATCAGATGAAAAATTACTGTAACTTGACTTTATTTTCTCCTCTCTCATCTCTGCTATATGTCTACATGAAGGGAAAACATATAATAATCATGACAGTCACTTCAAAGCAACAAGTAAACCTGTTTTTCTTCTGTGGTAGAAGGAGGGAATGAAATGCATTCCTTTCTAAACATCAAGAAAATTGGATTATGAATCCCAGAATAGCTTCATAAATATTTGTACTTTATTGGGCGTCATATTGTTAGTAGTCTCCCATCAAGGACCCCTACTGTGCCCCTTTTAAGATTAATTTTGGAGATTACGGATGCTAAAGAACAATTTACCCAGTGGAACCAAAACCAAAGCCAAAAACTTGTAATAAGTGAAGCCAAACTGCCTGGAAATACAGCATTGTGCTTCTGTTCCTCAAGCCATTCTAGGAATCACCAGCCTAGAAATCACACCAGAGGTAATTTTCAGTTCTTCTGGGTACGACCTCACATGGATATTTCTGGAACTACCCAACATTTAAAGAGAACTCCAAATAGACCATGGTGTGTCCTAGCACTAACCCCCATCCTGTGACCAGACCCAGAGGGTAGCACTTGGGTTGGGGGGGGAGTTCAGTGAAGACGATGTGCATTTCATTTAAGAAAAGTATTAAGAATACCCAGCTAAGTAAGGTTTATGTTAGAACATATTGCCACATTTTTTAAAGAGATTTTATGGTTCTGATTGGAAAACATTAAAACCTTAACAAAATGTTCTGAAGGTAGCAAGATTGTGGCAAAGCAACTCCACTGTAAGAGCCACAGTGATGAATATTTTAGGGGTTAAGTTCAAGGAATTACTGAATGCTTTGCTTATTGCCTTGAAAGAGAGCTGCTCCATGGAAGTAAATTCAGGTGGAGCATATGAGGCTTTGAGTAATTGCTTTGCAGCAGATCCTCCTAATAAAAAAAGTGGAAAACATCAGAAATTATCAGGAGCCTGTACAATTCTATAGAAAAAAAAAGAAAACAAGTCTTGTTCTTGACTCTAGTGGTGTTAACAATGCTTAAGAGACATATACTTTGCATTGAAGTATTACATTAAGGCTCTTGTAACCAGAATAAGTTTAAATAGAACAGATCTTCCTTTGAAAGATCACTTGCCAACAAGAGTCCATTGAAAATGAATGGTTAAAATTGTTGGGATACTGCGTCTTTCTAATAATTATCAATTTAAAAAAATAAAAGAGAAAAATTTCTAAAACCCAAGTATAAATTCAATTACAAATTTGATGCTGAAAGAACTTCACTGGAGGCGGTTGTGTTTTCCCCTCAATTTATTTATGCTACAGTGTCACCAGTTCCCATTGGGATTACAATGGTGGACAATCCATGACCTACTAAATCATGTAATAAGGCATAAATGCAAATGAGAGTGGATTTGAGCATGACTGTTATCTAGACTCTCAAAACTGAGTTATCAAAGGAAGAAAACCCTGTTGAATCCAAATATTTTTATTTTTACTTAAAAAAAATTTTTTTTACAATTTTTTTTTTTTTGGATGTGGACTGTTTTTTAAAGTCTTTATTGAATTTGTTACAATACTGTTTCTGTTTTACATTTTGGCCTTTTGACCATGAGGAATGTGGAATCTCAGTTCTGCCACCAGGAATTGAACCCACACACACCCCTTGCACTGGAAGATGAAGTCCC
The DNA here is from genome assembly GCF_963930625.1 of Muntiacus reevesi. Classification (NCBI taxonomy): domain Eukaryota; kingdom Metazoa; phylum Chordata; class Mammalia; order Artiodactyla; family Cervidae; genus Muntiacus; species Muntiacus reevesi. The sequence continues at coordinate 124,661,502 of NC_089251.1, read as the reverse complement.
AACCACTGACCTGCCAGGGAAGTCCCTCAGGTATTTTTTATAAAAATGCCCTGATCTAAAGCATTGATGTGCTTAGGTGTGTGTGTGTTTTGCTGGTAGAAGAATGTCAGTGGAAAGTGAGACGAAGGACAAGCAGGTGCATTCAAACAACCCTCATCATCTAAAATAGCTTTGTTTCCCATGGGAAGATGAGAACTTGTACATAAGTACAGAGCCTTTAAGATCTTGCAAGACACAATGACATGACTGTTAAAAAGCAATTGTGTAATAGACAAGTTACATAAATCTCCAGATGAGCACTTGGATTTCTCTTTTTATTTAATTTTTTCTGTAAAATACAGTACAAAGCCCAAGAAAGCCCCAAATTTTCCAGTTAGTTTCATTAAAAGCTGATTTTTTTTCCCACCAAAGTCATCTCAGGCCTGAGATGTCAAGTCTTTAACCATTAGCTTCACAAGACCCATAAGACTTCCTTTGTATTTGTAAACTACATTCTTTCTCTATATTAAAGAAACACAATTCTTTTTTTTTATGCAAATGGATGCCGTATTTCTGCTAAAGTGACAGGGACACAAATAGGGTAAAGTGACACAGCAGGTGGGAAAGGGGTAGATGATGCAAGATAGCAACCTAATTTGAAAAGATAGGTGTAGCCCCCTCCCCGTCCCCAAGTTAAGTTAGCTTCGGACCAGTGTATAGCAGGAAAGCAGATTTTGACCTTCAGAAGGGAGGTTTTAAAAGAAAAACACTCTGGGTGAAGGGCAGAGTTAGGGTCAGGTTAGGAGGAGGGGGGACATTTAGGGGCTGGGGTGATCTGGGCTCGGTGTGTGGCAGGCATGAGAAGGTCAAGTGGAAACGCAGGGCTAGAGGTACCAGGCACAGGTTTGCGTGTCCCTTCCAGCCCACGCCACGCTGTCCCCTGCCCTGACGGTCCTGCAGGGGGCCGGAGAACTTTCCCCAAGACCCACTGTGTTCCAGGCACTGGCATAGGTGTTTGTTCGGCCAAGTTGATAATTCTTGGAAAGTCCTCCTCTTGAAATCTGGCCGTTTTCTCCTTTAATCACCACTTTTCTTCTTTAATCATCACCTTGGAGAGGTTACTAACATGTTTTAAGAAATGTAAAGTCCCAGAGAGGATACATGTATGTGTATGGCCAGTCCCTTCGCTGTTCAACTGAAACTATCACAACACTCTCAATCAGCTATACCCCAACACAAAATAAAAAGGTGTTTTACTAAAAAGCTTCTGCACTACAAAGGAAACTATAAGTAAGGTGAAAAGACAGCCCTCAGATTGGGAGAAAATAATAGCAAATGAAGAAACAGACAAAGGATTAATCTCAAAAATATACAAGCAACTCCTGAAGCTCAATTCCAGAAAAATAAATGACCCAATCAAAAAATGGGCCAAAGAACTAAACAGACATTTCTCCAAAGAAGACATACAGATGGCTAACAAACACATGAAAAGATGCTCAACATCACTCATTATCAGAGAAATGCAAATCAAAACCACAATGAGGTACCATTACACGCCAGTCAGGATGGCTGCTATCCAAAAGTCTACAAGCAATAAATGCTGGAGAGGGTGCGGAGAAAAGGGAACCCTCTTACTCTGTTGGTGGGAATGCAAACTAGTACAGCCACTATGGAAAACAGTGTGGAGATTTCTTAAAAAACTGGAAATAGAACTGCCATCTGACCCAGCAATTCCACTTCTGGGCATACACACCGAGGAAACCAGATCTGAAAGAGACACGTGCACCCCAATGTTCATCGCAGCACTGTTTATAATAGCCGGGACATGGAAGCAGCCTAGATGCCCATCAGCAGATGAATGGATAAGGAAGCTGTGGTACATATACACCATGGAATATTACTCAGCCGTTAAAAAGAATTCATTTGAATCAGTTCTAATGAGATGGATGAAACTGGAGCCCATTATACAGAGTGAAGTAAGCCAGAAAGATAAAGAACATTACAGCATACTAACACATATATATGGGATTTAGAAAGATGGTAATGATAACCCAATATGCAAAACAGAAAAAGAGACACAGAAGTACAGAACAGACTTTTTTTTTTTTTTCACTTTATTTATTTATTTTTTTTTAATTTTTTTATTTTTCAGTGGGTTTTGTTATACATTGATGTGAATCAGCCATAGAGTTACACGAATTCCCCATCCCGGTCTCCCATCCCACCTCCCTCTCCACCCGATTCCTCTGGATCTTCCCAGCCCAACAGGCCCGAGCACTTGATATATGCTGTTCTTTCGAAACTTCCCACCCTCCCCTTCTCCCACAGAGTTCAAAAGTCTGTTCTGTACTTCTGCGTCTCTTCTTCTGCCCTGCATATAGGGCCATTGTTACCATCTTTCTAAATTCCGTATATATGTGTTAGTATACTGTAATGTTCTTTATCTTTCTGGCTCACCTCACTCTGTATAATGGGCTCCAGTTTCATCCATCTCATTAGAACTGATTCAAATGAATTCTTTTTAACGGCTGAGTAATATTCCATGGTGTATATGTACCATAGCTTCCTTATCCATTCATCTGCTGATGGGCATCTAGGTTGTTTCCATGTCCTGGCTATTATAAACAGTGCTGCGATGAACATTGGGGTGCACGTGTCTCTTTCAGATCTAGATTCCTCAGTGTGTATGCCCAGAAGTGGTATTGCTGGGTCATATGGCAGTTCTATTTCCAGTTTTTTAAGAAATCTCCACACTGTTTTCCATAGTGGCTGTACTAGTTTGCATTCCCACCAACAGTGTAAGAGGGTTCCCTTTTCTCCACACCCTCTCCAGCATTTATTGCTTGTAGACTTTTGGATAGCAGCCATCCTGACTGGCGTGTAATGGTACCTCATTGTGGTTTTGATTTGCATTTCTCTGATGATGAGTGATGTGGAGCATCTTTTCATGTGTTTGTTAGCCATCTGTATGTCTTCTTTGGAGAAATGTCTGTTTAGTTCTTTGGCCCATTTTTTGATTGGGTCCTTTATTTTTCTGGAATTGAGCTTCAGGAGTTGCTTGTATATTTTTGAGATTAATCCTTTGTCTGTTTCCTCATTTGCTATTATTTTCTCCCAATCTGAGGGCTGTCTTTTCACCTTACTTATAGTTTCCTTTGTTGTGCAAAAGCTTTTAAGTTTCATTAGGTCCCATTTGTTTATTTTTGCTTTTATTTCCAATATTCTGGGAGGTGGGTCATAGAAGATCTTGCTGTGATTTATGTCAGAGAGTGTTTTGCCTATGTTCTCCTCTAGGAGTTTTATAGTTTCTGGTCTTACGTTTAGATCTTTAATCCATTTTGAGTTTATTTTTGTGTATGGTGTTAGAAAGTGTTCTAGTTTCATTCTTTTACAAGTGGCTGACCAGTTTTCCCAGCACCACTTGTTAAAGAGATTGTCTTTTTTCCATTGTATATCCTTGCCTCCTTTGTCAAAGATAAGGTGTCCATAGGTTCGTGGATTTATCTCTGGGCTTTCTATTCTGTTCCATTGATCTATATTTCTGTCTTTGTGCCAGTACCATACTGTCTTGATGACTGTGGCTTTGTAGTAGAGTCTGAGGTCAGGCAGGTTGATTCCTCCAGTTCCATTCTTCTTTCTCAAGATTACTTTGGCTATTCGAGGTTTTTTGTATTTCCATACAAATTGTGAAATTATTTGCAGAACAGACTTTTGAACTCTGTGGGAGAAGGTGAGGGTGGGATGTTTCGAAAGAACAGCATGTATATTATCTATGGTGAAACAGATCACTAGCCCAGGTGAGATGCATGAGACGAGCGCTCGGGCCTGGTGTGCTGGGAGGACCCAGAGGAGTCGGGTGGAGAGGGAGGTGGGAGAGGGGATCGGGATGGGGAATACGTGTAACTCTATGGCTGATTCATGTCAATGTATGACAAAATCCACTGAAATGTTGTGAAGTAATTAGCCTCCAACTAATAAAATAAAATTTAAAAAAAAGAAATAATATGAACTTTCCAAAATTTTAAAAAAAAAAAGGTGTTTTTTGTTTTTTAAAGAAATGTCCCAGGTCAACATCTTCATCGTCACCCAGTTTACCCTCAAGTACCCATAGCATTGCAATCTGATGTGAGTTCAAGAGGTAGAAGCTGATTTCATCACAGACATAAGCCAAGTGCAGGCAGAGGGCACATTCCATGGAAAGTATGCTCTGCAAGGCTGCATGTAGTTGTGTTGTATTTGGCCCAAGCTTTCCTTTACTGATGTGCGTAATTGAGAGGTCCCCTGCTTGGGGATGAATCACATCCTGCTTTGGTAACATGGTAGTGAAGGAGTCTTTTGGGCCTAGAAAAGAGAACAACAGTCTTAGAGGCCCCTTGCTGAATCATCTAACTTAAGAGAAAACAAAACAGAATTTTAGTTCCACCCTGATGCTCCAGGCCGGTTGCATCTATCTGGGACTTATCAACTCCTGTCCAGAAACCTTCCACCCCCTACACCTGCCCAGAAGACCTATCACCCCCTGTCCAGGAACTTTGAACCCCCTACACCTGCCCAGAAGACTTATCACCCCCTACCCAACTACAAATGTCATCTCAACGAAAGAATACTCAAAATATCCCACCTGATTAACATTTCCCTTATCGCTTCCACAAACCTCCCTATAAGTATGAAGCCTCCCTGATCCCTCTCGGCGCTCAGCCTGGTCGTTAGGCTGACTGTCACCCCTCCTTGCCTGAATAAAGGTAACCTACTTCTGCTGAGGTCGTCTTTCCTTTTCTGCCTCACCCGAACTATACCCTACAGGTAGGATGTTTTCAAAAGCACATGGCCCATGAGAACTTGGTTTGGCCAGAAGTTCATTTACTCTTTATCAGAATATGCTTTTTTTATTTTGATCTTCAAAGAGTTACAAGAGGCTGTCTTAGAGCCTGTGGATTAGTGTCAGAGATATGAGGGAGAATGGGCATGTCGAGGTCTCCATGAAGTGTCAGTTGGAATTCTGGAAGGCCAATGGAAGTGGGTAGAAGAGAGAAGCGTTGACCACAGTCAGAATGAGCTGGAGTGGAGTGAAAAGGGCACCAAGAGGTGAATGAGGGGAAATTGAAAGGAGCCTTCCTTAAACCAGAGAGGTTTCAGAATGGAGGTGCAATAGGCAACATTTAACTATATCTTTAGGCTCGAAAGTTATAACTGTGATCCGACTTAAGACTCTGGGGTTTTTTGGTTTTGTTTTTTGTTTGTTTTGTTTAGTTTGGCCCCAAAATGCCTGAAATTTTAGTAATAAAAAACTCATGTTAAGAATTTAATTTTTTCTAAAGTTAGTTCCTTCTCTATTGATCTACAGAAAATGAAAATCCTAAAATATATATGACAGGGTATCACTAGCCTAATTTTTTGTACTTCTTTCTTATTCTGCTCAGTTCCATCAGAAGAATCTACCCTAAGCACTTACCTAGATTAGCTAGAATCTGGGTTTTACCTTCAACAGATAAAAAGAACATTGTTAAGACTCTGTTTTGAATCAGTGCATGTACTTCCCAAATTGCTGTTGAAATGACTTTTTCAGGACAAGAGAATGAGGCATTTGCATTCCCAAAATGTCAAGGAATTTATGCAGATACAGCAGAACAGGGCCCTGACTGAGCAAGCCTTGACAAACTGACTTTCGGAGCCCTTCTAGGTAGTAGGAGTGACTCTCCTTTCTGCAGAAGATCTCATGCATCCAACTGCAAGTGTCTAAAGTGGAAGAAGAGAAGGAGCTTCTGGTTTCAGGACTGGAGACACGGCCACAGTGTGCCTGTTGACCACACCTTTGGTGTGCAAAGCAAGCTGAGGAACCCTACGCGCAGGCTCTGACTCATAGGGACTCACCCAAGGGGAGAGTAAAATGTATTGCAAAATTGTAAGAGCAATGTGATATGTCAAGGAAAAACAACTAAACAGAATATAATATCCCCCAATCAACTGAAGGGTATATTAAAACTTAGAGAGTCAGTTTGGTGTAGTACTTACAGCATTTAGACTCTGGAGCTAGCCTGATTGAGTCTGATTGCTGGCTTGCCACTTAACTGTGTGATCACTAGACCCTCTGTGATCATGCTCTTCTCAGTAAAAAGAAGACAATAATAGCAACTCCTGGGGTGAGGATGAAAGGGGCTAATGAAAAGCACTTAGCATAGTTTTTGGAATACAGTTATTATTCAATAATGGTTTGTTATCATTATTACATGGGAAAAGTCTCATTTTTAAATGAGAGAACATTATGATTTATTTGATAAAAAGTGTTATGACAATTGGCTAGATACATGAGAAGAAAAACTCAATCCTTTCTTTATATTCTACTCTAAAATAAAGTCCAGCTGGATTAAGAACTGTAACTTCTAGGGGAATATACAGATGACTATTTAAATATTCTTGTGGTAGAGAGAGTCTTTCTAAAAAGGAGGAAGGTAAAAGTGAAAGGAGAATGAATTGATTTGATTATATTAAAATAGAAAACCTCTGTGCTTCAAAGCAAAGCAAAACAAAATCAATTTGCTCTAAGCAGAATTAAAAGATAAATGTGTGTGTGCTCAGTTATGTCCAACTCTTTGGGGCCCCATAGACTGTAGCCCGCCAGGCTCCTCTCTCTGTGAAGTTTTCCAGGCAAGAATACTGGGGCACATTGCCATTTTCTCCTCCAGGGGAGTCTTCCTAACCAACGGACTTAACCCGCGACTCTGGCATCTCCTGCATTGGCAGGTGGATTCTTTACCACTAGCACCACCTGGGAAGTCCAGAAGATAAATGTAAAGCTAGGAAAATAACATTTGCCACAGCTAAGGCAGACCATCTAAGGGTAGTATATTCCCTGCATAAAGAGTGGATGATTCTCTCTATACTGTTGCTATTGTTGTTCAATCACTAAGTTCTGTCTAATTCTTTGTGACCCAGTGAAATGCAGCATGCCAGGCTTCCCTGTCCTTCACGATCCAGTTAAAAAAATAACTTACATAAATCAATCAATGAAAGTTTAATACCTCTACCAGAAAAATAGGCATAAGACATTATGAGTAGGTTAAGTCATAAAAGCATAACTTGACAAAAAACCTAAAAAGATGATGAATTTAATAAATAATCAAAGACTATAATCTAAAATGAAACAGCATTTTCCACTTCTCAAGTTGGCAATGACTTTTAAATGACCATATCCCATATTGGTGAGTCTGCCGGAAACAAGCTGTCTCTCATCTTGTTGTCAGAAGTGTAAATTGACTCGACCTCTCTGTAGGGCAGATTTTTAATACCTATCTAATGTATATAAACTTTGACCTAGCTTTTATACTTCTGGAAATGTAATTTTAAAAGATTCTGAGATGGGAAAAGAAACCTAACTATAAAAATATTTTTGCAGCAATTTTAAACAGTAAACAATTGGACCACCTTAAAATCTTGTTCCCCACTATTGGTTAAATAAATGTTAGTACATCTTTGGTGACCTTTGAATGAACCTCACAGTTATCAAGGGAGCTTAACTGACTAAGGCCCCCAGCTGCTGCTCTGAAATACTATTGCTTGCTTATGGAGAAATATAACAGCCTTTGAATGTATTACAAAATAGGTATTTAAATAATGTGGCAAGCACCCTATTATCATACACAAGAATAAACTCAAAATGGCTTAAATACTTAAATGTAAGACATGACACCATAAAACTCCTAAAAGAGTACATAGGCAAAACGTTCTCTAACATAAATTGTATTAATGTTTTTCTTAGGCTACTCTCCCAAGGCGATAGAAATAGAAATGAAAATAAACTAATGGACCTAATCAAACTTATAGGCTTTTGCACAGCAAAGGAAACCATGAACAAAATGAAGAGACAACCTACAGCTTGGAAGAAAATATTTGCAAATGATGCAACAAACAAGAGCTTAATTTCCAAAATATACAAACAGCTCATACAACTTGACAACAAAAAAAACAAAAAACCCATCAAAAAATGAGAGGACCTAAAGACATTTCTCCAAAGAAGAAAGACAGATGGCTAACAGGCATGTGAAAAGATAGTCAACTTTGACTAACTGTTAGAGAAATGCAAATCAAAACTACAGTGAGGAAGCAACTCACACCAGTCAGAATGGCCATTATTTAAAAGTCTAAAAAAACTTTTAAAAATGCTAGAGAAGCTGTGGCGAAAAGGGAACCCTCCTACACTGTTGGTGAAAATATTAGTTGGGGTAGCCACTGTGAAAAACAGTATAGAGATTTCAGAAAACTAAAAATAAAATTACCATATGATCCAGCAATCCCACTCCTGGGCTTATATCCAGGTGAAACTATAATTCAAAAAGATACATACACACCTGTATTCATAACGGCACTATTCACAATAGCCAAGACATAGAAACAATGTAAATGTCCATCCACAGATGAATGAAGAAGATGTGGTACATATATACAATGGAATACTACTCAGCCATAGAAAAGAACAAAATGATATCATTTGCAGCAACACAGATGCAGCTAAAGAATATCATGCAAAGAGAAGTAAGTCAGAAAGAGAAACACAAATGCCACATGATATCACTTATATTGTGAAATCTAAAATATGACACAAATGAACCTATCTATGAAACAGAAGTAGAATCAGAGACATAGAGAACAGACCAATGATTGCCAAGGAAAATGGGGTGGGGGAGTGTTGGATTGGGAGTTTGGTTAGCAGATGTAAATTGGTATATATAGAATGGATAAACAACAAAGTCTTCCTATATTGCACAGGGAACCATATTTAGTATCCTGTGATAAACTATAATGGAGAAGAATATGAAAAAGAATGTATATGTATAACTGAGTCATTTTGCAGTCATAGTAACAGAGCATTGTAATTCAATTATACTTCAGTAAAAAATACACAAATAATGTGGCAGGAAGATAATACATAATGACATAAAAAGATGTTCCAGTTGTATAAAGTGATGTGTATGTGTATACTCATGTATTGCTTAACAGATAATCTGCAAAGAGAGATCTGGTTATGAGGGAAGGTATATGTAAACATATGCATAGATGCAAAATATTGATGTAATTTCAGAGATGAAATTGCAAGTTATTTTTATTTTCCATTTTTCACCTGTTCAAATTTAATTTTTCCCCTAAGAGACATGGGCTACTTTACAAAGAGAAGAAAATAAGTAAGATTATTTAAAAATGTAACTGTGTTTCTTTGAATTATTTGAGTTGGCTTTTATTGTATATTTTTCTCCATGATCTAATACTTATTTATTTGCTGGCAACTTAATATTCACCGTGGAAAGTGAGATATTTCAAATAAAACTAATTTCTGGATCAGAATTAGTTTTCAATGCCTATAAGTACGAAACTTGGTCCTCAGAACGAGTTATTCTTGAAGACTTTACTAAGCTGGTAGGTAGGTAAATGGTGGTATGGATGATTATTTTCTTTAAAACTCTGTTTAATGTTGTTGTAAAGTTGTCTTGACAAACATGGCATGCAGCATGTAGACAAGAAGACATCCACTGGACCCTGGATTTTCCTGCTTGACCCAGTAGATTTGAGCCAAAGGTTAGATAGCCATCCCTTCCTGAACCATGCTCTGGACTTTGGCTTCCTCTTGGTACCTGGAATCAAGTCTTTTCCTACTAGTGACCTCAAGTGAAAAAGTGAAAGTCACTCAGCTGTGTCCGACTCTTTGTGACCCCATGTACTGTATAATCCATGGGATTCTCCAGGCCAGAATACTGGAGTGGGTAACCTTTCCCTTCTCCAGGGGATCTTCCCAACCCAGGGATCAAACCCAGGTCTCCCGCGTTGCAGGTGGATTCTTTACCAACTGAGCCACAAGAGAAAGCCTCAAGAGGATTTTGCTTTTGATCAGGATTCATGCACAGTTGCCTCTCTCCCAGAGTGGGTGTCTGCCCAACTCAGACTCTGCAATGGTTCCTACCTTCTCCTTCTTGGTGGCCTCTTTACGGTTGCTGTGTAACAAGTAGCCATGCCCATGGCAACCTAACACAACACCTATTTATCATTACACAGTCCTGATTCTTTGCTTAGGATTGCACAAAGCTGAAGTTGAAGTGCTGCCCAAGCTGGGCTTTTATCCGAAAGCTCTAGGGATGAGTGACTTCCAAGTTCATTCAGGTTTTTGGCCAGATTCAGTTCCTTGGAATTGAGATCCCTATTTCCTTGCTGGTTCTGAGCTGGGGCTATTTTTATCTCCTAAAAGCCATCCATATTTCTTGCCACATGGCCCCCTCCATCTTCAAGCTAACAATGGTATATCAAATTCTTTTTGGGCTTCAGATCTCTAACTTTTTCTTCGGTGATCATAAGGAAGATGCTCTGCTTTTAAAGGTCGCACGGGATTGAGACGGGCCTGCTGGACCATCTTCCTTGACCATCTACTGTAACAGTCATGGAGTGATGCCCATCATAATCACAGGTTTGTCTACACCCAAAGGAAAGGGGCCAACACAAAGATAAAGGTCTTCAGGGGTCATTCTTAGAATCCTGCTGCCTCAGGAGCTTCAAGGATAAGCCCTGGGCAGCTTTAAAAGTGACTATCTTCCCGACTCAGAGAGAAGGCCTGCCTTGGGTGCCTGTCCTGAGGACTGCAGCAAGCAAGAAGGTCAGTTCTGTGTCAGAACGGGGCTTCTCCGACATTAACTGAGGATGAACAGATAAAGGGACATTGGATTAGGCTGGAGATGGTGAATGGGATGTTGAAATAAAAAGGAAAAATAAAATTTTTCACTGATTTCAATCACTAAGGCCTTCTCTCTTGCATATTCTTGATTTTTAGATGACTAAAAATTCATTTTAAACTCCATTATCACTCACTGGGTCTTACACAAATGTCTGTAGTTTTCACAGGGACTCGATCCAAACCCTTCTTGCTCTTCACTTTCTTCCAGCCCCGACCACTCTCTTATCAGCAGATCAAACAGGTTCACATTTTGGCATCAAATATAATCAAAATTCCATTGTGAGATCAGATTCCCATGCAAATCAAAGTACAATAAAGAAAATAGGAAGATGACCACAGAATGTATGAAATCTTTCTTAAGCATGTTCTTTACTTTCTTTAAAAAAGTGGATTCCTACTCATCTGACCAGGCTGATTAATTTTGGGTTTTGAAAAAAATCATTGAACTCTAAAAATCTCATCCATCTTCATGAGATTCAGAAATCTTCTGAGAGCCAGCTATTCTTCAATCACTCTCCCCTAAATATTCTTATTCAATTTCTAATCCACAGGGTTTTCTGACATTCTTCCTTCAAAGTGATTTTGTAGACAGGGATCACAGAAGCCTCTTCTCACTTTATTTTAGCCCAAAGTTCTGCCACCCACCTAGAGCTTCTGCAGGAATTTAGTGCTATTTTTATCCTATCTGGTTAGTGCCAAAGAACAATGCTCTGGTCCCATCACTGAAGCGCTAGGAACATATGCTAAGTTACTTTTGTATTCATGTTCTGTTATTTCCTGTCATTTCTTGCATTTTCACAAGGTTACTCAGTTTGGAATTCCCGACTTGTGTTCAGATATTTGCCCATTCCCTGAACAGGAGAATTTTAGCTTCCCAGTATTCTTTCCTGCAGAATTCCTCGGACATAGGAGTCTGGCTGACTACACTCCATGGGGTCGCAGAGTCAGACACGACTTAGTGACTGAACGACAACTATACATTTTTAAAAGGAGCATTCTGCCGCTGGGCACCTGAAAACTTTCACAACATGGTTAATTGACTGTTGTTGGTTGGTCCCTAAGTCGTGTCCAACTCTTTTGCGACCCCATGGACTGTCGCCCACCAGTCTCCTCTGCCCATGGGATTTCCCAGGAATGAATACTGGAATGGATTGCCATTTCACTCTCCAGGGGATCTTCCCCTTCCAGTGAGCCAACCTAGCTTCCTGCATTGGCAGGCGGATTCTCTACCACTGAGCCCCCTGGAAAGCCCAACTATACTCCAGTACAAAATAAAAAAAATAATAATAATTAATAAAAAAAAAAAAGAAATAACATACTTCAAAACAAAAAAAAGAGACATTTTAAATATTTAGAAAAGTTCAGGGGGAAAACCCTAATACAGTTTTGAGCCCACAATCCAAATTTAATGGGTGTTAACATTTTGTCATATTTCTTTTCAATCTCTTGCTCTCCTTAAGATATAAATTGTTAGGTATTAGATATAACCAAATTCTTACTCTGTATCCTTATCCCCTTCCTGTTTCTTGGGAAATGAATACTGGCCTTCATGTATTATCCCATTTAATGTTTTATACTTTATATTAAAAAGTGTGTAATACACACAAATGACATAGTTTTATGCTGAAAACATAAATAGAATCATATTGCATGATGATGAGAGCACGCTGAAAATTTTCATATTTGCAAACATATAAAGCAAGTTGTTAAGAATTTAATGCCCATGTGTAAGCGCAGAATGCAAGCCCAGGAGGTTTCTTCATGACACACCTGAGGTAGGAATTAGGTCACGCTCTTCTGTTGCCCCTTCCTGCCCCTTGTTCTAAGCTTACAGTTTTCATTTGGATATGGACATTTTCTCAATCATTTGCCACCTTCACGTAACAGGCACTGGTGGTGAGTCTTTGACAAAGTCTGCAGAATTTAGAAAGAGCTGGATTCTCTCTTTTCCTCAAGCATGCTTCCTTCACTTCTGGCTTTCTTTCCATCCTTGAACTATACCAAATTCTTTTCTCTCTCTGGACCGCGCAGATGTTGGTAATGCTCTTCTCCAAGAAAGTCACTTCCTCCTCAGCTTCCGGTTCAAACTCAGATGTCACATCGTCTGAGAATTCTTCCTCACCCATCCTAGCCAAGCATCATTCCTGGATCTCTGCACATATGAGCCTGTTTCAAACTCTTGATAGCACTCACTGAGAAAGAGTGTGTGTTCACTGCCTGTATGCCCCCGGGAGAGTGTTGGGAGTACTGTCTTACTCACTGTGGTATCTCCAGCACCTAAAACAGCACTTGGCTCATGGTGGAAACTCAGCAAGTACTGGTTGACAGGTTGACAGTGACCCCATCCTCCAGTAAATATAATCCAATCCGTGTCTTGAAATCTGACCAATCAGATGAGCAAGGAAGAAATATTAGTTACCTATTGCTGTGTCATGAATTATGTCCAAAAATAAAGGTGTAAAAAATATGATCATTGATTGTCTTAGTTTCGGTGGTCAAGAATTCAGAACTCAGCTGACTCAGCTGGCTGGTTCTTGTTCTGGGTCTCTCATGAGGTTTCAATCAGGATGTCAGCTGGAGCTGCAGCCATCTACAGGCTGAATGGAGCTGGAAGGTCTGCTTCCAGGAAGGCTCCCTCACATGGCCATCAGCATGAGACCTCAGCTCTTCCCCAACGACCTTGCCAAAGAGCTGTGTAAGTGTCTTGACAACATGGCTGCTGGCTGCCCTTGAGCATGTGATACAGAGAGAAAGGCAGAAGCCACAAAGTCGTTAGTGACCTAGCCTTGAAAGTGACAAGCCATCACTTCTGCCATATTCTGTGGCCACACATTCCAGTCCCAGTACAATATGGGAGAGAACCACACAGGGTGTGAATACCGAGAGGCGAGGATTGTTGGGGGCCATCTTGGCAACTGTCTACCCTTACATTACATAGCTTGTTGTTGTTTGCTTGTTTGCTTGTTTTTGTCTATGAAACTCACTTGCTGTTATAGATTAGGTTGAGGCAGAGGATATAAAGACTGGGTACATAACCCCTGACTGTCATGTTGAGGGTGGAGTAAGTCTGTGTGCAAGATGCAGAGAAAATTTCAATTTGATAGGCAGAGCAAAATATCAGAGGAAAATGACCATAGGTAGCAGTGTCAGTTTTTAAAAATGTTGAGAAGACATGGAGGAGGCCCCACGATGTACAGAAGAGTGCCAAAAAGTGTATAGAGCACAACAATGGGAAAACACAAGCAGATTATATTTAAAGTTAAGGCAGAAATCCAGAAAGTCTATAATGGATTATAGGGCTCCAGCTCCGTACTTAAGGAATCAACGCAGGACTCCAATCCCAGAAGAGTTTCACTAAGCCCTTTGCTGGTTCTTAGTCATACTCCATTCTGTTCCCCTCAAAACTGGTTCCAAAGGTCCCCTCTCCATTTCCTGAGTCACTGAAGATTCCCTCCCTCTTCCTTAACTGAGAAATTTGAAGTCAATGGTCTTTCTTTACAGGTTCTCTTCTTAAAGCAAGAGAAGCATGCAAATCTCTTTGCTACTCAACATCAATAAAATCTTCCTTTACGTTCTTAAACAGCTAGGAACTGTCCAACATCTTTACTCTATACAGTAGTCCAAATCCTCATGTCTCTTTCTTTATTGTCTCTTTCTTTATGTCCTGTTGACTCTGAAATCTGGTTCATTTCCTGCTATTTTGTTACAATTCTCAGTGAGGTTACCTTTGTAGTGAAATAGGGTCAAGCTATCCCTATTTTACAACAACAGCTTTTTGCAGCCCTGGTAATCTAGGGCCTCTCTGTTACACCCAATGAGGACACCATGGACCACTCTCTTTATTGAGCTCTCTCAGCCCTTGACTTTCTTGACATTTCTCCATCCTGGCTCTCCTCCTTCCTCTAACTGCTCCTTCTGAAAGCCCCTAATGCTTTTGTATCACTGCTCTTTTCTCCTACTGGCTCCATGTGAGTGATCCACTCTCGTGATTTAAGCTGTAACTTATATGCCTTCAATGGCCTATGATAGCTGCCTAGATCTCCCAGGTTAGCCCTTTCCTGGGATATTCAGATTCCAATAGTCAAGAGTCTATCTGACTCCTCCACTTGGATACCCCCAGATGCAGCACCCTCAGCTGTCTGCCACATGATACATCACCATCCTCCCTAAGTCTGTTTCTCATACACTTTGCTGTCATTGGTTGGTAGCACTATCTACTCCAGCCTGTACTAGAAAGCAAGGTTTCCTGCATGATAACTTTCTTATCCTCATCCTTCCATTCAGTCAAACATCAGACCTGCTGTTTTTATTTTTTGTTATTTAATGATCTCTTTATTTCCATCTCCTTTAGCCTACCCTAGTTCAGGCTATCATTATTTCTCCCTTGATACTTCAATAGCCTCCTATCTGGTCTCCCCTCTTCTCTTTGCATCTCCTTAAAACTTTCTTTCATGGAGTTGCAGGAGTGCTCCATCTATGAGCACAAATGTGACTTTGTTTGGAACTGAAACTCTTTGATCATTTCCCAACTGTCTTCAATCTAAAGTGAAACTTGTATCTTGTTGCATGCAAGATGCTCCAGGAGTTAGAACCGGCTTCCTGCCTCTCCAATTTCATCTTCATGCATTTCCAGTAATGCTGAATAGCATGTTCTTGCATGAATACACCACACTATTCTTTCTCCTTGCTTTTGGAAATACTAAACCCTCTTCATGGAATACACATTTCCATTTTGCCTAACTAACCCTTGCTCCTTTTCTCTAGTTCATCTCAGGCTAACCTCTTGCAAGTTGACTTACCTGACCACCCCCATCTGCCCTGACAGTCCGTTCACCCTCACCCAGAGCACCCTGATAACCTTCCGTGTGTCCCTGACATTGCACTCACCCCCATCTCTCCAGAGACCTCTCAGTTCCTTAAAATCAGAGACCAGGCCTTTTGTCACTGTATCCTTAACGCTTTGCTCAGTACTGGTATATCGGAGGCCTCATCAATATTTTTGTTGATTAATGAAATGAATTGCCTGAGAGGATTTTCCCACTTTCCAATGTAGTGTCAGAATGTAGAATATACTCTGTGATACTTTGTGGGAATTGACAAAAAAACGAATGTTCTCAATGACTCAATGCCAGATCAGCACCCAGGATCACAAGGAACATGATCTTGCAGGTGCTGTAACATCAGAGAAAAGGAGCATTTTGCCTCAGGAGGTAGCATCCCCAGACAGTGATGTATGCAAGTGGATGCCGCCAGGGCCAAGGTACAAGGAAGCCAGGAGGGCTAAAGAGAACCCACAGTAACCTAGAAGTGAAAACACACCTAGATAAAAGTCTCACATCACAGTCTTTCTTGCAGAAAGTTCTGGTCACGTGACTAGACTCTGGTCAGCACCACTACAATGGATATTGAGTGTTAAATGCCCGTGAAGTGTCCTTAAATGGAGCATGGACTCGTCCCTTCTTTTTGCCGGCGGGAATGCGGACACCCAGATTGGGACCGGGCTGCCATCTTGGATTCATGTCTGACGACCTCACTACTTCTGGAACTTGAAGGCATAACATTTTCACTTATTCAAGATTTTTTCTCATCCAAGATTTGTGGAAGAGGAGACATCTATATAGGCAGAGTGAATTTAGGAACAGAGGACCGTTCCAGGTGAATACCACAAAGGAACACGCTGTGTCATTTTGAAGAAAAACAATGCTCACCAATGTTCTCATGGCTTCTGATGGGGTTATACTGTCTTCAGGCTTCTCCCAGGATGTGTGTGTATTACCTTAGTCTGGTGTAGAGCTACAGTCAAAACTGACTAGTGAAGGGGTTAGGATGGTGATTATGAGGTTGACTGATCAGTTTTGGGGGGAGGGGTTTCTTGGAATAGTCAAGGAGACAGGATGACTCTGAAGATGCACCTCCTGAATCCATCTTAGCATTTGAAGGTGGATTTGAATTAACAAACACCCCGTGAAAAGTTGCCAATGCATTAGCCATCCATACCTCAGTGATAATTGCTTTCATCAAACCAATGATTAGCAGAAATCAACGTCAAAGGAATGGAGGTTGCAGTGGTGAAGAGAAAATGATGGTGGTTCTTTTGGGAGAAGACAGGCTCAGATGGGACTTGGTGCTTCAGAGTCTGCAGAGCTGGGAGGAGGGGAATAGGAGGAAACTTGATCTACTTCCCAGTTTGGCTCAGGGTTTCATCAGGGCCTTTGTGCACTGAACATCACCTCCATGGTGCCCTGGCACTTCTTTGGTGCCCAAGAATGCCAGAGCTGCCATGTCGGAACCTGTCCAGAGGCTGTACATCATGGCCTATTCTGGGTTGGCCTGGGCCCACAATGGTAGCCTCCATTTAGTGAGTGCTATTGATAAGGAAGCTGAAGATGGGTGGATTTAGGTAATTCACACTGGTCACAAATAACCAAGATGCCATTGGGTTGAAGCCCAAAATACAGATATCCATCCAGCTTCCCCTCACTCTTTCCAGTAGTTAGAGGAAACTTGAGAAACAGCAGAGGCTGAGAAGTGCCTGCATTCTGCTGCAGAAGGACACGGAGACAGCCAGGCCCCTCCTCCCCTTGACCTCTGCCCCCTGGTCTCCTCACTTCTTCCCCCTTCACCTTCTCTGTCATTCTTGGGAATTTTCAGTGCTTTCCAAAGCTGGCTGCTTTGGGAATATTTTAAAATAAGAATTCAGACCCCATGCCCAACAGACTTTATTCCGATGGCTTTGGTGACTGTGGTGTGCAGACCAGGCTGAAGCTAAGAAGGGATTGCAGGTGGGAGAAGCCTCAGATATCTTCTCAAATGCAAAGCCTCTAGGGTGTGCAAATCTTTGATGACCCCCAAAACACCACCCCTGTGGAAGGCCAATGGGATGGATTGAGAGAAATGCTATCTCACTTGGAGGCTGACTATGGAAATTTAATTATTTCAACAGTCCTGGAGGACAAATATTCCTTAAAATGCATCCTCTATTTTTTTAAAAAGTCTATTCCGGTAGGATAGTAGGGAAGTCACTGTGATGACTTAGGAAAACACAGAACAGTAGGTGAAGTTTGTCTTGGTCAGTCTCCTTCTTTGCCTTCCTTTGAACAGGTGCCCAGGACTCTAATTCGGTCCCACAGACACTGTGAAGGTCAATTCCTGCACCTTTTCCCAACTGCGTGCTTTATAGGTAATGCATCTTCCTCCTCTCTCCACCTTCTTCACCACTAGACTCACCTTAAATTCAAGTATCCTCATGTTTACTTAGGTCAAGAAAGCAGTCACTCTGAAAGCAAGCTAATAAGTGAATGATGACCTTTGAGGGACTGCAGACTTCATATTTCCCTGGAGGGTACCACATTTCCTGACCTTTCTTTCACCTTCTCTGTTTCTTTATAGGGTTGGTCATATGATCTTAGGAAGAGATTATATGCTAAGGAATTCAATAATTCCCTTGAGGAGAATCAAGAATTGAAACAACTACAACACAAGAAGCTTGGTACTTTTGAAGTCTAGCTATTGGTGATGGAAGATGAAAGCAGAGACTGGACAACAAACCAATTTTTCAGTGTCACTATGAATCTATTCAGTCAGTTCAGTCACTCAGTTTTGTCCAACTCATTGCGACCCCATGGACTACGGCACCCCAGGCTTCCCTGTCCATCACCAACTCCCAGAGCTTGCTCAAACTCATGTCCATCGAGTTGGTGATGCCTTCCAACCATCTCATCCTCTGTCATCCCCTTCTGCCACCTTCAATCTTTACCAGCATCAGGGTCTTTTCAAATGACTCAGTTCTTCGCATCAGGTGGCCTAAGTATTGCAATTTCAGCTTCAGCATCAGTCCTTCCAACGAATATTCAGGACTGATTTCCTTGAGGATGGACTGGATGGATCTCCTTGCAGTTCAAGGGACTCTTAAGAGTCTTCTCCAACTCCACAGTTCAAAAGCATCAGTTCTTTGGTGCTCAGCTTTTTTATAGTCCAACTCTCACATCCATACATGACTACTGGAAAAACCATAGCCTTGACTAGATGGACCTTTGTTGGCAAAGTAATGTCTCTGCTTTTTAATATGCTGTTCAAGTTGGTCATAGCTTTTCTTCCAAGGAGCAAGTGTCTTTTTATTTCATGGCTGCAGTCACCATCTGCAGTGATTTTGAAGCTCCCCAAAATAAAGTCTGTCACTGTTTCCATTGTTTCCCCATCTATTTGCCATGAAGTGATGGGACCAGATGCCAAGATCTTAGTTTTCTGAATGTTGAGTTTTAAGCCAGCTTTTTCACTCTCCTTTTTCACTTTCATCTTCACTTTCCCCCATAAGGGTGGTGTCATCTGCATACCTGAGGTTAGTGGTACTTCTCCTGGCAATCTTGATTCCAGCTTGTGCTTCATCCAGCCTGGCATTTTGCATGATGTACTCTGCATTTAAGTTAAATAAGCAGGATGACAGTATATAGCCTTGACGTATTCCTTTCCCAATTTGGAACAAAGCTGTTGTTCCATGTCCGATTCTAACTGTTGCTTCTTCACCTGCATACAGATTTCTCAGGAGGCAGGTAAGGTGGTCTGGTATTCCCATCTCTTTCAGAATTTTCCACATTTTGCTGTGATCCACACAGTCAAAGGCTTTAGTGTAATCAATAAAGCAGAGTAGATGCTTTTCTGGAACTCTCTTGCTTTTTCTATGATCCAACTAATGTTGGCAATTTGATCTCTCATTCTTCTTTCTTTTCTAAATCCAGCTTAAATATCTGGAAGTTCATGGTTCACATACTGTTGAAGCCTTGATTGGGGAATTTTGAGCATTACTTTGTTAGCGTGTAAGATGAATGAAACTGTGCAGTAGTTTGAACACTCTTTAGCATTGCCTTTCTTTGGGATTGGAATGAAAACTGACCTTTTCCAGTCCTATGGCCACTGCTGAGTTTTCCACATTTGCTGGCATATTGAGTGCAGCACTTTCACAGCATCATCTTTTAGGATTTGAAATAGCTCAGCTGGAATTCCATCACCCCCACTAGCTTTTTCAGTAATGATGCTTCCTAAGGCCCACTTGAGTTCGTATTTCAGGATGTCTGGCTCTAGGTGAGTGATCACACCATTATGGTTATCTGGGTCATGAAAATCTTTTTGGTCTAGTTCTTCTGTGTATTTTTGACACCTCTTCTTAATATCTTCTGCTTAATATCTTCCATACCATTTCTGTCCTTCATTGTGTCCATCTTTGCATGAAATGTTCCCCTGGTATCTCTGATTTTCTTGAAGTGATCTCTAGTCTTTCCCTTTCTATTGTTTGCCTCTATTTCTTTGCACTGATCCAGTGGCTTTCTTATCTCTCTTGCTATTCTTTGGAATGCTACATTCAGATGGGTATATCTTTCCTTTCCTCCTTTGTCTTTAGCTTTTCTTTTTTTCTCAGCTATTTGTAAGTCCTCCTCAGGCAGCCATTTTGCCTTTTTGCATTTTTTTTTCTTGGGGATGGTCTCGATCACTGTCTCCTATACAATATCATGAACCTCTGTCCGTAGTTCTTCAGGCACTCTGTCTATCATATCTAATCCCTTGAATCTATTTGTCACTTCCACTATAATCATAAAGGATTTGATTTAGGTCATACCTGAATGGTCTAGTGGTTTCCCCTACTTTCTTCAATTTCAACCTGAATTTGGGAATAAGAAGTTCATGATCTGAGCCACAGCCAGCTCCCGATCTTGATTTTGCTGACTGTATAGAACTTCTCCATCTTTGGCTGCAAATAATATAATCAATCTGGTTTCAGTATTGACCATCTGGTGATGTCCATATGTAGAATCATCTCTTGTGTTGTTGGAAGAGGGTGTTTGCTATGAACAGTGTGTTCTCTTGGCAAAACTCTGAATCTATTACCTTGAATTAATTTTTAATAAAATAATTAAATATTGTGCTTTGTTCAAGCAACGTGGTAGTTGTCTATTAATACACATGCATTCAAGGGTGGTGGAAAGATGAACAGAGTGCATCCCTGATTATTCCCATTTAGAGAGGGAGCTGTGAGATGGGTCATTCAAAGTCCAACTCTACTTAATATAAGTATGCACACTGTGATTTGGAGAAGGAAATGGCAACCCATTCCAGCATTCTTGCTGGAAAATTCCATGGACAGAGGAGCCTGGTAGGCTACAATCCATGGGGTTGCATAGAGTCAGACACGACTGAGCACCCACCCTGTTTTAGGGTTATCGGGAGCTTTTCTTTATGATCACAGAATGTCAGACACAGAAAGGACTTTTCAGAGTGTATCTTTCCTCGGCTGATAGCAAAATTAGTTTGCCACCTCTGAGCACCCCTGCCAGCTCACAGGAGAAAAAGGTAGCTCTGATGATTACTATGCACTAAGGGCTGGGGAGAAAGATGAACCATTTTCAGAACAAATGGAAAAGAGTTGATATTGAATGCCCTCCAGAATTCCCTTCCTGTGCCCTTGAATAATCAGCAAAATTGAATCAATTTCTGGTGGCCAAGGATCCTACTGATATTCACAACAAGAGATGTTCAGTACTTCATTTATGCAGAACGTCTTCAGAGCCCAGGGGACCAGCTGTTTCCCACCATCATTCTTTGTTCAATATACACCACCCTCGGTGGTGAGAAAGGCCAAATAAAAGTCCCCAGAATCCTCATTCAGCTAACAGAGAAATTGCAGGAGTCAGAACAAGTTCATACACATTGTTGGGTAAGACTGCTTTGTGAATATTAGGCAACAGTAAGATGCTCTTTCAATTTTTTGCCTACTGAGCTCTCCAATTTCTGCATGTCCAAAACCTTTCTCCACTTGGCTATTGTGACCTGGGACATCATAATAGCTGAGAGTCCTCTGATAACTCACTTCCTCCCCGACTCACCTTCCCCCCCGCCCCCCAATTATTTTTATTAGTTGGAGGTTAATTACTTTACAATATTGTAGTGGTTTTTGCCACACATTGACATCTGACTCACCTTTAACTGCCTGCATGTACTCACTGTGATATCACTCTCTGAAAGCCTGGCCCCACCATGCAAGTTTTTATTTTTAATCCAAACATTCCCCTAAATCACGAGGTACTAGATTTTTTTCCCCCTCCATGGTCCACATTTTTATTGGGAAACTGTGATTATAATAAAGTTATTGTTTAGGAGCATAATGAAAATGGGCCCAAGGCACAAAACCTATAGAGTTTAAGTTCACCTGCCTGACCATAAGATGGTGGCTCAGTCTGTTCTTGGACCTTCTTGATGTGGGCCAAACAGAGATGTGGGTTTTGAAAGACAATGTTTTGACTTGGCTTTGGGTCAGGCTCCAGACTGCAGAGGGTGTTTCTGGAGGCCTGACAGCCATTATAGAGTCCTGGGTTGCTGGTGTTGGGAAAACAAACTAGGGCAAGAGAGACTTCCCTCATGCATTGCTTTTGTATCAAATGAACATGTAATGAGAACTTTTCCCTTTATTCCATGCTTTGTCCTTCTCAAAACATGTTTACATACAGCACCCCTCCTCTGCTACTGCCATGAGTCGGCACAAAGAGGATGAAAGCATGAAGAGATTTAGTGTGTGTTTTTATGTGATGGGAGCGTCACAGATGGCACAGTGGTAAAGAACCCACCTGCCGATGCAGGAGAGGCGAGAGAGGCGAGTTTGATTCCGGGGTTGGAAAGATTTCTGGAGAAGGAAACGCAACCTGCTTCAGTATTCTTGCCTGGAAAATTCCATGAACAGAGGAGCTTGATGAGCTAGTAGAGTCTATGGGGTCGCAGAGCTGAACATGACTGAATGACTGAGCACCTTCCATGATGACCCCACCACCTCCCAATCCTCACACACTCTTTACCATCACCTGCCAGGAGGCCTGAATCTCCTCCAGATTGGGTTGAATCTCCTATTAGGAGCCACCATCAGGAAGCTAGAACATCCCCAGACCACACCCCCTTTATCCTGCATGTTCTAGGCTCCACCCACATGCAACCCTGTATATTGTCTATCATGGCTCCATCTCCCATTCCATCCTTAAAGCAAAACCTTTCCAGGAGATCCTCTCGACGTGAGTCATCAGCAAAATTTCCTTTTTTCACCAAATATGCCCTCACTTTCTCCCCCTTTCTGAATCCTGGATCCACCCCGAGGGCATGGATTTTGCTGCAACTCTTTCAGTGGTGGCAGTTCTATCTCCCTCAGCCGTTGTACTTATCCAAAATCTCCCAATTTGCCTAAATGCAAATTTCTGCATTTTGAAAGCCTGCAGCAGAGAGCTGGATGTGGCTGAAGAAAAACAGCTATCTATGCGGACGACTTCATTTTATTTCTGAAACACAAATGTAAGACCCAACAGGCCCCCAGCCCTTCCCTTGTCAATCCACTTACCCATGTTCCTAGATTATTAACTCCCACCAGCCCACTTGGGGCTGGTGTCCTTGGCCCTTATTTCACCAAAAATTAGGAGCTCTCAGGAATCTCTCATCAGTCAGTGGCCAGCTGGCCTCTTTCTGTGTATCTCTTGCTTGTGTTTGTACATAACTCCTGGACATAGCTGAAACTCTTAACTAGACTATAGTCACTATCTTGAACTTCACATGTTCCCAACCAAACTCATACATCGCACTATGACAAAACTAAGAACAGAAACAACCAAAAGAACCTGCTCTTCTTGAACATTCTTCTTTCAATAAAAGATAACTTCTTTTATTTAAGGCTAAAAACCTCTAAATCATCCCTTTCATTCTCAATATTCAACCCATTAGCAAATTCCATCAGATCTACCTTCAGAACATATCCAGAATCTACCTACTTCTTCCCTCTGGATCCAAGCCACTATCATGGATTACTACATTAGACTTCCAAAAGTTCTTCCTGTTTCTACTGTTGCCTCTGTGCTATTTTTCCCACATAGCAACCAGAGTTAACCTTTCCACAAGTGCATCACATCTTCTTAAGGCCTGCAGTAGCTTTCCACTCAGAGGAGAAGCCAAAGTCCTTGCAAAGGTCTCCATGGTCTAGACCTCTGTAACCTCATTGTTAACCCTCCCTCCCACCCAGCTCATTCTGCTCCAGCCCTTCTGGCCCTTATGCTGCTCCCAAACACTCCAGCTGAGATCTTTCTCCAGTTCTTAATCTTGCAGCTACCCCTGCATAGGAAAGAAAGTGAAGTCACTCAGCATAACTTAATCTCTAACTTCAAGTCATTGCTCAGAAGTTACCCCACTCCTCACATTCTATTCTTCATTGCTTGCTTTTCCTTCTTCACTGTTGAACACATAGTATTTTTTTCGTCTGATTTATATCTTCCAACCATCTCCCAACCTGGTCTACCTCCATTGTTGTTGTTGTTGAGTCACTCAGTTGTATCTGACTCTTTGTGACCCCATGGACTGCAGCACATCAGGCTTCCCTGTCTTTCACTATCTCGCGGAGTTTGCTTAAACTCATGTCCATCAAGTTGGTGATCCCTTCCAACCATCTCATCATCTGTCGTCCCTTTCTCCTCCTGCCTTCAATCTTTCCCAGCATCAGGGTCTTTTCCAGTAAGTCAGGTGACCAAAGTACTGGAGTTTCAGCTTCAGCTTCATTCCTTCCAATGAATATTCAGGGTTGATTTCCTTGGATTGACTGATTTGATCTCCTTGCAGTCCAAGGGGATCTTGAGAGTCTTCTCCAGCACCACAGTTCAAAAGCATCAATTCTTTGGCACTCAGCCTTTTTCTGTGGTCCAACTCTCACATCCATACATGACTACTGGAAAAACCATAGCCTTGACTAGATGGACCTTTGTCAGTAAACTGATGTCTCTGATTTTTAATATGCTGTCAAGGTCTGCCTCCATAAGGGTAAAGTTATTGGTTTTGTTTGTTGGCATGTCCCTAGTGATTTAACAGAGTGGATACTTGATAGATCTGTGTTGCATAAGTAAATACATTTTATTTTACATATTTTAAAAATGTTTATTTATTCATATTTCTTTGCATGCGTCCAGCCTTAGTTGCAGCGTGCAGGGTCTCGGGTTGCAGACTCTCTAGTTGCGGCTCACAGGCTCAGTTGCTTCACAGCGTGTGGGATCTTAGTTCCCCAACCAGGGATCAAACCTGTGTTCCCTGCATTACAAGGTGGATTCTTACTGGACCACCAGGGAACTCCCTCATTTTTTACAGATTTTATGACAGTGCCTGTCACATTTTAATCTCTGTAATAGGTACTCTCAAGGATACCAAGACCCCATAACTTTTTGAAACAAAAATTCTAAATGCTCTGCCCTTGCAGGATAAGTGATTTGAATATTACACTTTATGCAAAAGTACGTAGGCATCTGGCAGTAAATACATTGCAATCTGATTACTACTTTTTGAAGTCAATGCAAGTAATAAAATCAATAATTTCTAAGAAGCCAGACTTTGCACTTGACATTGCAATAGGGGTTTCAGATTATTCTAACAAACATGCTAGATGGGAATGACTTACCAGGTAAATGTTATTTATTTTTATTATCAGGTAGATTATCATTTATATTGTGGAAGGTTTAATGATGACATTCTGCATTACATTCTTTTTCTTACCATATAAGTAAAAGCATTTTAAAACACCTTCCCCAGACCACAAAATTTGGTTTTTACTGACTCAAGCATGGCTCTGTTATAGCCATTAAAACAAGATTACTCATAGCACAAAAATTATTTTCAATCTGGTATTTGGTACAGAAGTTAGAGTAATTATCAAGCAGTTTTTACATAGAGCGGCAGGTTCCCTGTGGAAAACATATTTCCACTTATCAAAAAATGATGTTTTCTCGAAGGAGTTGAAAATCATGGCCCCCCATACCAACTCTTCTCCTGAAGGGAATTTGAAGCGGGTCCCTTTTTTTCATGTTGACAACCTCCAGATTTGAATTACTCATCAAAAGATTGATCATCATTAGCCAAATGCAAAAGACTCAGAATATAATATCATGAATCCTAACTACTCCTTCTAGAGTTTGAGACTCCTTAATTCACATTTGTGCCTTGGTAGTTTATGATCGGCATAAACAAGAAACTCATTTTTCTGCAGTTTGAATATGGCCTTCAGGCCAAAATAATTGTAGCATCAATTTTTGAAAGGCTCTTTGGAGCTAAATTAAATCTTTAAGATTCTTGATTCAAGCTGGATGAAGTTACCAAATGTGCCTTGCCTTTAAAAAGTTCTGCAGTACATAATTTAAAGCTATGCATGTCCTGTGATTTACGAATCTCACTTCTAGAACTTTGCCTTAAGGAAACAGTCTTGTAAATGGAACTTACATGCAAAGTGGGCAAACCTAGGTTCTGACCCCAGCTCCAGCATTAATACCATGTGCATTTATATAGTCCTTTCTGTCTCAGTTTTTTCATCTTTAAATGAAAAATTAACATTATATTCAAATAACATCATGTAATATTTTATACATATAACATTATATAATTAAATAACATTATATAGATTTTTCAGGACTGTTGTAAGAATTAGAGTTATGAGAAATATAATCCCTTAGGCAGGTCTGTATGTGATATATATTAATAAATAAATGGAATATTATTCAGGATAAAAAGAATGTGGTGTGGATGCACTGCAGTGTGGATGAACCTTGAAAACACTGTGTTGAGTCAAAGATGCCAAATACACTATCACATATTTGTGGTTCCTTTAATACAAATCATCCCTAGTAGGTAAATCCTCAGAGACAGAAAACAAATGAATGATGGTCATGGACTGGAAATAGTGAAGAATGGGAAGTGATTGCTAATGGGTATGGGGTTTCCTTTTGGGGTTTTAAAACATTTCTGAAACTAGGTAGTGGTAATGGTTACACAACATTGTGAATGTGCTTCATGACACTGAACTGTGTGCTTTAAAATGTTAAAATGACAAATTTTATGTTATTTATGTATATTGGGCTTCCCTGTTTAGCCCAACTGGTAAAGAATCTGCCTGCAATGCTGGAGACCCCAGTTCGATTCCTGGATCAGGAAGATCCCCTAGAGAAGAAACAGGCTGCCCACTCCAGTATTCTTGGGCTTCCCTGGTGGCTCAGATGGTAAAGAGTCCATCTGCAATGCAGGAGACCTGAATTCAATCCTTGGGTTGGGAAGATCCCCTGGAGGAGGGCATAGCAACCCAATCCAGCATCCTTGCCTGAAGAATCCCCATGGACAGAGGAGACTGGCAGACTGCAGTCCATTACTATTGTAAAAATATGTTACTTAAAAAATATATTTTAGAATTGTCTTTACAGTAAAATGGTGTTTACAATCATCTATATCTATACACATACATGACAGAATTTATACTTCAAAATATTAGTAGTAGTTATTTCTGAACATCATATCACAAGTGTTTTTTAAAACCACCTATATTTTCTTAACTTTTTTCAGTAAATATTTATTATTTTTATATGCATTATAATAAGAAATGAAGTTTAAGAACAAAGAATCAAGCAAATGAAAGTGCTGAATAAATGAGAAAAGTAAGAGTAGACCCAGGACTGACTTGCACTCTCAGTTTAGTTCAGTTCAGTTCAGTCCTTCAGTCATGTCCAACTCTTTGCGACCTCATGGACTGCAGCACGCCAGGCCTCCCTGTCCATCACCAACTCCGGGAGTTTATTCAAACTCATGTCCATTGAGTTAGCGATGCCATCCAACCATCTCATCCTCTGTCGTCCCCTTCTCCTCCCGCCTTCAATCTTTCCCAGCATCAGGGTCTTTTCAAATGACTCAGTTGTTCGCATCAGATGGCCAAAATATTGCAGTTTCAGCTTCAGGATCAGTCCTTCCAATGAATAGTCAGTACTGATTTCTTTTAGGATGGACTGGTTGGAACTCCTTGCTGTCCACAGGACTCTCAAGAGTCTTCAACACCACAGTTCAAAAGCATCAATTCTTCAGCGCTCAGCTTTCTTTATAGTCCAGCTCTCACACCCATACGTGACTACTGGAAAAACCATAGCTTTGACTAGACAGACCTTTGTTGTAAAGTAATGTCTCTGCTTTTTTACTTGCACTCTAAGTTTATAAAATAAAAGTGCTCAGCAGTACTTCATAATTGCTACCTGCCTGGTCACAGTTCTGAACTCTGCTTTTCTACTTACAGCCATTCTGCCTCATGCACCAGAATTTATGAGGAATCAAGTCCCATTCTTAACATCTAATTTGCAAATCAGCATAGTAAGGTATAAGCCTAGAGACTAAGCAGGAATAATTGCACCTAAATCATGATATGACAGGATACTAATAACTCTAACGCTCACCATTACCATATATATAACTATAAATGCCCCCATTAAAAAAAATTTCCCTGTCCCTCTCCTCCCCGGTGGAAGTCTCAAATACCAGATGGTGAGATTCAAAGCAAAATATTTGGCTACTCTGTTTTTTTAATAATTAAAAAAATATTTTAATTTCTTTGGCTGTACTGGGTCTTAGTTGAGGCATGCAGGATCTTGGTTGCAATATGTGAGATCTAGCTCCCGAACCAGGGATCGAACCTGGGCCCCCTGCATGGGGAGTGCAGTATTTTAGCCACAGGACCACCAGGGAAGTCCCTGGCAACTCTATTTTTAATTGCCTTTATTTTTCTCAACAACACTATGAGGAAGAAATCATCATTTTTACACACAATAAAATTTGGATTCAAGGTGAGTAACTTTTGAGGTTCAAAATGTTAGTAAATGGTGGACTCAAAATTTGGAGCCCAGACTTGAGCCTAATACTCACATTCTGCCCATGGTGACATACTGCCTCTTGTCATCTGATGGACGAGGAAGCAGGTATTCAAGAGAGGTAAGCTGCCTGGGCCAGAGTCCCAGCAAATGTCTGATCTGACTCGGGCTTGGATCCCAGGTTTTCTAGTTGAGTGAATTTTCAGACAACTCAGGGACCTCTCAGGCTTTTCTCAAGGGTTTTAACCAGTGCTTTAGGAAGGACACTCAGAAGACCATAATACAACACAACCTCAAAGAATGAGTAACTGAAATTTTAGAATCAATGTGTCTCAGATGCCAAGAGAATAACAACTCAACTAAAAATAAAGTTCTGATGTGGAAACATGCCCAGTTACTCAGTCGTGTCCGACTCTTTTCAACCCCAGGGACTGTAGCCCTCCAGGCTCCTGAGTCCATGAGATTTTCCTGGCAAGAATACTGGAGGAGTTGCCATTTCCTCCTCCAAAGTTCTGACATGAGGTTGTAAAATGTTCTGAGTTCAAGCAGATGCAAATATTTTATTTTAAATGATATGATGATGTAGGGATAAACACTGAAATGAGACCCACATTAAAATGTGAACTGCCGTGCAAAATAAATGAGCGCTCTTAAAGACAGAACTTGCTATAAGCCTTGCAGCAGAACCTATTGCCTGCCTGGTGTGCCATTCGGAGCCTTTGTTCAGAGGACAGAATTCGTGTGTGAGCAGATTTTGATATTTGAGCCACCCCCTCGTCTCCATGGGTAGCCTAAAGGAGAAGCTTATCTGGACAAGGTTCTCTAGCTGCATTTGTAGGAGTGTGTTCAGTGCAGAACATTTTAGCCCCAAGAGAAAGCATAATCATGTTTCTTCATTCTCAACCATTCTAACACAGCAGATTATTCACTCAGACGGATCTACACTGGAATCTTTTATGCAGGCTCCCTCATCAGCTTCTGAATACCTTGCACACTCTGCTCAGAGACCATCTGGGGACTCTCAAAGCAATCTGTCAACCAGGTGCCCCTTGGCACTCTCAGCGTGTCATTAAGGGCATTGGCACTGAATTACATTTCTTCTCTGAGTCTCAGAGCATCTCACCCCTTCTTTAAATATCTGACCTACTCTTTTTCTCCAGTAAACCTAAATAAGTTCAGATTCCATGGCTTGATCCCCTGGTCCTTCCATGTCTCACTTTCATGTTTCCCCCAGTCTGTGCCTCCTCATCCTGTCCCATCTCATACCTCTCTTCCCCATGGTTCAGCCTCGCTCTCTGTCCCATCTCTGTTGCTCTTGAATTTTCATTCTGAGTCTTTCTCAAGCACTGTCCTTCTGCCAGGACACTTTCCAACTCAGATGCCAGCCTTTCTCTCTGAATCTCATACCTTCAGTCTCTGCAGTGTTCACTTCCTTAGTGGACCCGTCCTATGTTCCTGACTCATGGTACCACCAGCATCTCAGAACCCCACCTGGGTCCATCCCCCTGCCCTAAGACTGACCAATAAAAGGCTAGGATTCAGCTTATTAAGCAGTCTCCGCTCAGAGAGGAGTCAATTGGATATACTTCCAAGCATAAGAAGATAAACCAGAGAAGCACTGCTTTCTCATTCATTCATTTATTCATTCTTTGTCTCTATTCCTCAACAGATTTGTTGAGAAGGCACTGGGCACTGGGCAACTTGTGTATGTGTGTATGTAATTTTTTGGGGGGTCATAAAGAGTCATCACAGAGATTCCCATACTTCTTGGTCATGGCACCCTTGGTGTTTCAATAATATTTTTGTGACACTTCTAAGCCACATCTAGTCTTAAGGGTCCAGGTGACTTTCCTGCTCTTGGCCTGAAGTTTCTCAGTAGCAACACTGTTGACAGTTGGGGCCAGATAATTCTTTGATGTGGGGGGGCTGTACTTTGTAAGGTATCCAGAAGTATCTCTGGCTTCTGCCCACTGGATGCCAATAGCATCTCCCCAGTTGTGATAACCAAAAATGTCTCCAGACATCACCAAACTTCCCTTAGAGGACCAAATTACTCCCAGCTGAAGCCACTGGGCTAAACTCTTTGCTTGTGCTGTGAGGCATACTTGCCCTTTTAATGATCTCCTCTTTTCCTCCTAAACTATTTCAATTTGGCTCTTATTACCTGCAGCACATAGAGTCCTAAAAGCTAGCCTAACATTTACTGAGATGCTAACTATGTCTCGGGCACTGTGCAAAGTAAGCATTACAGACATCATCTACTTTAAGGCTCCCAGCAATCCTGTGAGTCAGGAGTAAGGTTTTAGTCCTCATTTTACGGAAGAGGCAACTGGAGATCTGACAGAAACTCACTCACCCCCGCCACTGAGTGGAGTGGGCACTTCGGGACCATGAGGTTCTACTGAATCCGCCACCAGCAGCGTATGAAATGGGAGGGTATGTGATACACAGTTCAGCCCACAACAGGAGAACGTAATGAGAGTGCTTGGAATCACATAGTGCTCTGTCTAGAAGATTTGT
This sequence comes from Muntiacus reevesi, assembly GCF_963930625.1. NCBI lineage: Eukaryota > Metazoa > Chordata > Mammalia > Artiodactyla > Cervidae > Muntiacus > Muntiacus reevesi. The sequence continues at coordinate 124,630,626 of NC_089251.1, read as the reverse complement.
TTGTCCTCCCATCATAAATGTCTTATCTGGCTCTTGAAGTGTCTTGCTTTATACAAATGTGGTTATCTTGCCCCTTCAAGAAGTCCGTAGGCGTACTAAAAACACTTCCTTTCCCAAATGTAATACAGAGATGGGCACACATCAGTAAGATATTAGAAAGTTATGGTACCTTGAATATTCTTGCTATATTAAAGCAAGGAAATTGATTTTTTTTAAAGACCAAGAATTTCTTCTAGTTTAAGTTTCTATGGCTCATTGCTCTTTAAAACCAATTTTTATGCCCTTAAAACACTCTTTGAGGTCTCTTGAAAATCTTTATTATTACCTTAATTTTTCTCATGATGAGCCAGCATCAATGCTATCAAGAATTGAGCTTTAAAAACACTCAAAACTGATTTTTCCCTGCTGGAGATTTTTGGTTCTCCAAAAATCTTCATCTCCATGCTGATGAGGTAAACATGGGCCTAGGACTAGTAGAAGAGAAAGAAAAATCTTAGAACCCAAATAGGTAAGGAAATCTCTAGGAGCCCTAACCTACAGGCCAGCAAAAAAACAGATCCTGAGTACCAGGACCTCTTTCCTAGCCCAGCAAGAGTGACTTGGAAGAGGGATTGATGGATGTCATTGCTTGGAAAGGAAGTGTGAGTTTACAGAATAAATGTAAACATATTCATTCTAGGGAGCTCGTTTCAGATTCACATTGGTTTCTGGCTCTGCTCCCTGGCGTGTCTGGACACAGAAGTGGTTAGAGCTCTATGCTCCAAACAGTCATTATTTCTTCTAGAACGTGCAAAAATGTCCAACTTATCACATTTTTATTTGACTGGAGAATATGGCGAGCAGCCGTTGAATCGTTTCCCTGATGAGTTGCCTCTATGCGGGGTTTATTAACCAAATTTCTGCAGTTGTTTGTCTTCATCCAGCAAATATTGATTGGGTGGCCACTTTGTGCTGGTTTGTGATTTGACTTTACCCTGTTGCATTATTGTTAGCTACTTTGGGTCTAGGACCGGCCGCAGATGTAGGGAGGCAGTCGACATGTGGTTGAATGTGGATTCTGGGGCCGGACGGTATGGGTTCCCAACAGACTCCAGCACCTGCCGGTTCCTTGGGTGTAGGCAATCTTGCCTGTGTTCTTTTGTAACACAAGGAAAATAATTTATTATTTTTATCCTCATGAGTTGTTGTGATAAAGAATGTCCTACGGGTTCCTTATTGCAGTTCCTGGAACATCATAAGAGCTGAGAAGTAATTAGCTGCTATTACCGTGACTGTTCTTCAGTAATATTTTTGCAATTTATTTCCTCGGTATTTTCTGTTACTCTCACCATGACCATCACAAAACCACTGCTTTGGGGAAAATTTGCTGCATCAGGAGGACGTGAAAGGCTTTTGACATTCAGATGCAAAAGCAGAGGCAGAAAAGGATTTACAGTGAGTTGGAACAGCCTTCCACCTTATGAGACCAAACTTTTCCCTCAGTGAGGGGAAGGGATGGCAAAGACATTCTGGGAGCCTGAGAAACGGGGACCTGGTTCCTTGGGCTGGAGGGAGGAAGAATCCAGGGGTCTGGTGCATGATGTGAACTCGCAATAGATTTATGGAGATTTAAGAGCAGATACTGGGACTTTCTTGGTAGCTCTGCGGTGAAGACTCCACCTGCATTGCAGGAAAGGCAGGTTCAATCCCAGGTCGGAAAGATCCCCTGGTGGAGGGTATAGCAACCCACTCCAGTATTCTTGCCTGGAGAATTCCATGGAGCCTGGCAGGCTATGGTCCACTGAGTCGCAGAGTCAGACTCTACTGAATTGACTTAGCATGCACACACGCACAGAAGCAGATACTATGTACGCTAAAGAAACCGGACATAGACAAGGTCTGGGTCAGTCTCTCAGAGCTCCCTGTGGTCACTGCAGATGGGTGAGGTGAGGAAAGAAGAAAGCACCGTTGTGTGAAGCATTAGCTTTAAAGATGCACAAAGTCTGACTCCAAGGGGCTTTCTAGACAAGACTCCCAGAAGCAATGTGCTGGAGTCCTGCATGGATAATATTCAAAGATGAGACACCCTTTCCACTCCAGCCCAGCAATCCTTGCTGTTGTTGTTAAGTCGCTCAGTCGTATCCGACTCTTTGTGACCCCATGGACTATAGCCCACCAGGCTCCTTTTCCATGGGATTTCCTAGGCAAGAATACTGGAGTGGGTTGCCATTTCCTCCTCCAGGGCATCTTCCCAACCTAGGGATGGAACCCACATCTCCTGCATTGGCAGGTGGGTTCTTTACCACAGAGCTACCAGGGAAGCCCCGCCATATATGTATTTTAGCCAAGTCACACCATTGGTAGGATCTTAGTTCCCCAACCAGGGATCGAACCTGCGTTCCCTGCATTGGAAGCGCAGAGCCCTCATTACTGAAACACTGGGGAAGTCCACAACTGCTGATATTTCTCTGGGGTCCTGAGTACAATGCCTTTGAGATCCAGCAGACAGCCACAGCTCCCCTTGCCACCAAGCTCTGCTCGTTTCTCCCGGGAAGACAGCAGAGGTCCGGGGTTGGGGGCGGGGGGCGGTCCCTCTGCAGGAGCCCCCTGCTCACCTTCCAGCCCACTTGCCTAGAAGTGTGGCCCCTAACTGGAGGGCATCTTTATTCAGAGATGGGAATTACTTCCCAGAACAGCTAACAGGCTATTGAGGAAGCAGGATGACTGCGGACTGCCATGTTCTGAGCACCTATTGTGTGCCCTGCAGGGTGCTCGGGGTTTATCTCACAGGTCCTTCTCACAACAGCCTTTGGAGGGGTGTTCCCTCCACTTTAAGGTAAATACCGAGCCTTAGAGCAGCTCAGTGACCTGCAGTCTCTAGAAAGGTTACCTGTGTGCCTCTCAACCCCCGCCCTAAACAAAGCTACATTGTCTAAGGTGGCACCTTTTCAAAGAAATAGTCATTGAATCTTCAAGACTGATGACTCAGGTCTGAGCCCCTCTGAGGCTTCAGCTGGTGTGATTTCTCTGATAGAGGCGTTTTGTCAGGCTGACTCAAGACTGCAGATCTGGGAGCCCTGAATTTTCTGGGATTCTAGGATTTCAGCCCAATATCTAATTCCAGAAATAAACTACTCTCTGCTTGATTAAGCTTGTCTGCACTTAGGCCAAGTGGCTGTTGCCCAGCAACCCTATCTCAGCACAACACAGAACCCCAAGAACTTAGATATGATGGATGGTTTGGGGGAACGTGCAACAGTTATTGTCATTACTGAAGGCTTTCGAAGGCAGAGACTATTACTTTATACAGGCACAGAACCTAGTATGTAGTAGGGGCTCGATAAAATTTATATTTAGAATAGCAAGTGCTGAGTTAGATGCTAGGGCTATACAGATAAGAAGGCAGATCCTTGCTCTTTAGGAACTCAGAGTCTAGCGAGGACTCACACACAGCGTGGTAAAGGCATAGAGGTGCAATGAAGGCATAATGGAAATAACTTCCAAACTTTACTGCACAGCTTCAGAGAGGGAGAGATGTTGCCCTAACTTGGGCCAAGGACATTTGCAACAGAAGGAGTAACATGTACACAAATACAAAAGCAGGAAAGAGCATGGTATGTTTGAGGGGCAACTGAGGGTCAAACAGAACCAGACTCCGTCGACAGTCCACCTCCTGCTAGGATGATGTGGAAACTGACCAAGGACACACATGCCCCAGAGGGCTCTCCAGGACAGATGCTTGGTTGACTAGAACTGGAAGCACTGACCTCTCAGGTCACTCCCAAGACACAGGCTTTTTTAAGCAAATAAATGTGGAAGGTAGAAGAAATAGCCTGGAGCTTGGACAGTGGATGTTTGTTCTGGCTCCATCACTTAACTAGCCCCGTGATTCTGTCCAAGTGATTTCACTTTCTCCTGCCTCTGAAAGACACAATTCTTCTATTACCTGAGAGTAAACAGAAAAATGGTGAAACTTGCCTGAGATGGCATCTTGGTGTTGCTCAGAATGGCTCTGATCAGTGGGTCAGAAGAGGCAACGGAGGGAGAGTAGAATTGCTTTCAGGAGAAAGCGCCCCACTGAGTCTGACATATTCATTCAGCCAGTTAGCACTAGCCCACCAGCCTCCAGGCAGGAAAATGCAGAATGTACTAGGACAGCTGAAGGCAGACCGGTGGGATGAGTGAATTAATATTTATTGAACCACTTTTTTTCTGAGCATTATTAGGGAGGATGGGAAAATACAGATCCACAAGCTATAGTTACTATTCCTAAGAAAATAACAGTTCTTCATGGGAACAAAACATAAGGGCAAAAATAATGATGAGATCCTTGGATAGATATGTCCCAAGACTTGGTAAACACAGGCAAGGGACCAACTCAGCTAATCTGCCTCTGTGGGGGAGTAGGAAGAGGGAGCCACATGGAAGGGATAATGGTTGAATCGGGTCTTCAAGACTCTTTTTCTTCAGGACTTCCCTGGTGGTCCAGTGGTTAAGACGCTGCACCTCCGCTGCAAGGGGTACAGATTCGATCCCTGGTGGGAGAATTAAAATCCTGCATACCCTGTGGCCTGGCCCAAGAAAAAAAAATTACTCTTTTATGAAATCAAGGGAGAAGTGGAGAAGACAGTTGAAAATCAAGTGTTAAATTATGTTTTAGTGGTTATTTAGTCCTTAGTTGTGATGGTAATCTGATAAAACATGAGTGATTCATCATTTTGAATAGATTTCTGTATCTTACTGCTTTTTCGTTTTTTACTTCCTCTGAGACGTGTTTTTGTGTAAAATTGTTTTCTGGCGTTCCTTGGGCATTTGTTCTCTCCCTTAGTGAAGAATATTATGCACGGCTTCTGTCTAAATTAAGAAATCGGAATCTAGTTATTGGTTCCAGTTGGGAGCTGATAGTTAAACAGAATAGAAGTAGCACTAGAAACTTTGAGATAGGTAGAGAAAGACCAGAGCAAGTATTTGAGGCTATAGGCAGGGAAAAAAGAGTTTCAGTACCCAACCCTTTCCAAGCCCTTCCATCTGTCAGTCACCCTACAGAGGAGAGAGGAAGAGAAAAGGGAGAAAGGAGAACTTGACAGGAACTATGGTAGTTGGGTGGATAGATCTGGGGTCAGCCAGTCTGGTTTTAAATCCTTCTATTCATCAGTTATGTGATCTCAGACAAGCTACTTAATGTTGTTCTCATTATCTTCTTTTCTGTATAATAGTGACAATAGTCAAACCTTCAGCTTAGCCTTACCATAAGACTAACAAAGTCATATATTGAAAACAAGTATACAATGCCTGGAACATACTTAAGGATGTAGTACATATTAGCCACTAGCATTTGTCTACACATCACCCTCTCCCACCCCCTTTCTTGCCTACAGACTGTGAAGGGCAATGGACAGGACCACAGGATTATCTGTGGTATCACTTCTATCCCTCTGACCTTGATAACTGGCTCAGGAGGGATCTATGATACAAACTGCCCAGAGACTTTATCTGGGTTTCGTATTGCAGCTGAGCTCTCCTCTGGGGCCGTAGACCAGTGCATCCCTGGGGTGCAGAGCTGCCATGTCCCTTCCACATGGAGAAGACCTGTCTGTGACTGCACAGGATGAAGCCTTCAGGGCAAATGAAGGCTTTGGAACAAGCAGAATAAAACAGTGTGCATTGAATCCAGATCCTAAGGTCCCCCAATATTCTGTAGATCCTCAGCAATTCTTTACGTCTGAAGTTCTATCTATATCTTGCAATGAACTGGGTGGGAGTCAGACTTGAAGAGTTTTGACTGATGCAAAGGGGCAAAGAAAGGATCCAAGAGAGATGACCTTGACCCAGGCAGCTTGACCTTGCTTAGAAATGGGCCAGGAAGGTGATGATATGTAACTGAGAGTGAAGCATCCAAGACCTCCTGGGCTAATCACCAAGGAAACCAAGAGGTCTAGATTGATGGCTACCTTTCCACAAAATTCTCCTATAGCTGTTGTACTTAAGTTTTTCAGGGTGATAGAGACCATTTTTATCCTGAATTAGGAATTTCTATCCTAAGAAGTCCATCTCTATTGCCATGTGGTCTTTGGACCACTTGGCCTGTAGACTTGAACTGATTATGGTTATGATGAATTTTCCAAATGAATTGAAAAGAGAATGATGATCTCATAACCCCTATGTTTCTATTTCAGGTAAATCCTGATTTATGTGGTTCATACTGTATATCAAATGTATTATGCAGAATACATTAGAATAATTATTAAGAAATCTAATGCCATCCATTATACTTTCTTAAAGTATTAAAAATGTGATTTAAATTGATGCCTCTTGTTATCTTCATAAGGTTTTTGTTTTTTGAAGCTAAGAAATGGATGTACAATAGCAACAAGATTTGCTTTTGTAAGATTTTACATCTCTTCTTTGCCCAGTCTCCCATCAGCAAACTTCTGGACACCAAAATGACAAATGATCTCCGCCCTCAGGAGGCCTAATTAACATTTCCAAGTTACCAAAGTGGGGAATTCCCTAAGGTCATGCACTCTGGGAGAGTGGCTGTAGAATGAAACCCATCATTGGAGGGGAGGGAGAGGTGTGTAGAAGCTGAGCCAGACCACCCCTAAAGCACATCTACCTGACTCAGTTGGGCAAGATGAAATAGAAATTAGTCTGGCAATCCTTTCCTGGTGTCTCAGACAGTTAAGAATCTGTCTACAATGTGGGAGACACGAATTTGATCCCTAGGTCGGAAGATTCCCCTAGAGAAGGAAATGGCAACCCGCTCCAGTACCCTTGCCTGGAAAATCCTAGGGACAGAGCAGCCTGGTGGCTTACAGTCCATGGGGCTTCTCCATGCAAGAATATTGGAGTGGGTTGCCAGGCCCTCCTCCAGTAGATCTTCCCAACCCAGGAATCGAACCCAGATGTCCCACATTGCAGTCAGATTCTTTACCATATGAGCCACCAGGGAAGCCCAAGAATGCTGGAGTGGGTAGCCTATCACTTCTCCAGGGAATCTTCCTGACCCAGGAATCAAACCGGGGTTTCCAGCATTGCAGGCAGATTCTTTACCAGCTGAGCTACCAGGGAAGCCCTCTCATAAGGATGGGGACAATTAATTTACTTCAGGATAAATTACTTCAGGGCTAAAATGATTAATTTCATCTATGCAGGGAAGTAGCCATGTATTGATGGTGGTCTTAATCTTGTTAGCAGCTCATTTTCAATGAGTTAGGTGGAAAATAAGGCTACGTTGTTCAAACTAGGGTAAGATTTGTCAGGTTGCAAGTCAAGCAAACTGGAGTCTTATTACTTCCACAGTTGCCTAAGACCTGTCTGGGAGGAAAGCAAGAGTCCCTGGCCTAATCACTCTCCTAGGCAGGTGACATTAACAACTGAAATAAAAATGCAGGTGGAAAGAGCAGAAGGAATTAGCTGGGCAATCTGTGGTCTCCTAGGAGTAATGAATTTCCTTTTTTCAGGGAAAGTGTGTGCAGTTCCTAAGTCGTGTCTGACTCTGCAACTCTATGGACTGTAGCCCACCAGGCTCCTGTGTCCATGGGGTTTCTCAGGCAAAAAGACTGAAGTGGGTTGCCATTTACATCTCCAGGGGATCTTCCTGGCCCAGGGATTGAGCCTATATCTTCTGCGTTGGCAGGTGGGTTCTTACCACTGAGCCACCAGGGGAAGAGCTTTCAGTGAAAGATGAGGTACTAATTTCATCTTTGGGTTACTCTTTCAGGCCTCATTCCATCAGACAGTCCCAGAGAGAGGCATTAAGCCTCCTTTTCAGGTGTCTACCTGTCCTGATTTGCTGGAATTGAAGAGTTCCTAGTTTTGGTACTAAAACTGATACATTACCCGCGACAGTTGGTGACTCTCTGTCTTCCATCGACTTTTGCCAGGGGAAATAAAAAAGCTTCTTATCTCTTAATGCAAGAGGCCAGGTTTTCATAAGCAAGGACTTATTTTTACAATCACCCATACATTTGCTTATATGATTTTTTTTAAATCTAATGCCACTCAAAGTTCAACATACACACAAATTCTACTAAAGTAGTTGCACCATCATGCTGGTACCTTGAATTCTACCAGAAAAGGCAGAGAGTTTTTGTATGTGCTTGTAGGTTTTTTTGCTTTTTTTTTTTTTTTAATATTTTATTATTTATTTTTGGCTGTGTTAGGTCTCTGTTGCAGTCTTTGTGAGGGCTTCTCCCTAGTTGAGGCTTACAGGTGGGCTAAGTTTCTCCATGGCATATGGGATCTTAGTTCCCCGACCAGGGTTTGAACCCACGTTCCTTGCCTTACAAGGCAGATTCTTAACCTCTGGGCCACCAGGGAAGTCCCCAGAGAGTTATTTATGAGAGGAAAGAAACTGGGATGGTGAGAGGAAGGGGCAAGAAACAAAAGGCAAGATGGTTTGGGATTTGAGTGACTGGTTGGGGCATTTTGAGAGAGAAACTTGAGACGGGCAGCTGCTCTGATGTGAGAAAAGTATGGAGGTGCTTTTCAGGCATTTTGCCGGGTGTACTGGGTGGAATTTTCCCTGGTGTCTTGTTGAGTGATTTCTTTAAAGAGGTGATCATGTTATCTGCTTATCAATGATCTTTCGGGTGCTAAAATGAGCCCGGAAGAAGCCAGATGACACGTTCACCTCCTCCTATCATGATTGATTGCTAAGTATTGAATTCCCTGTTCTTCTCTGTCATCGTTATTAGTAATTTCCCAGCCTACATCTGCATAATGTTGTAATAGAGTATATCAGATATATTTTAAAACCATATGACAGCCTTGCTTTAAATATTGCCTGTCTCTAATCAAGAAAACCAGATACAGGGGTTTCCCTGGTGACTCAGCAGTAAAGAATTAGCCTGTCGATGCAGGAGACACAGGTTCGATCCCTGATCCGGGAATATTCCATATGCTATGGAGCAACAAGGCCTGTGAACCATAACTATTGAGGCTGTGCTCTAGAACTGCAGCTATTGAAGCTGGAGAGCCCTACAGTCCGTGCTTTGCAACAAGAGAAGCCATGGTGATGAGAAGCCTGCGTGTCGCAATGGAAAGGGGTCCCTGCTCGCTGTGACTAGAGGAAAGTCTGCGTAGCAAGGAAGACCGGGCACAGCCAAAAATAAATTAATAAAAGTATTTTTTAAAAAGAAAGCCAGATACAAACTTACACATGCCTGGTTTTACTCCAAGTAATTTGTGTCAACTAATTATCAGTGTCTTCCTGGAAACCTGTGTGAATTTCCAGCTGAGAGGTTGCTTTAAAATGGCAGGGGTTGCTTGGATTGTTCAAAGAAAGGAAACTTGTACATATCTCATACAAAAGTGTGAGAAAGTAAATTTGCTCAGCCAACGAAAAAGGCTAAAGGATTTTTAAAGGACCAAATCCACATCTATGGTAAATGTTATAAATGCCCAGACTGTTGTTGTTTTTTTTAATCTAAATTCATTTCCTGGAGGCTCATGACCATTTATGTTGGAGTTTAAAATTTATTTTTGATCTTATCTTTTATGCAGGTCACATATTTTAATCTCCAAGCATTTGCAACATGCTGAAGAGAGATTAAAGAAAATTGTTTAAGTGTCATAATTTTAAAGAATAGAATAGAATTATGTTATGATACTGAAACTACCAAAGAGTTATAATGAGATTCAATGTGTAGGGCGATTTTAATGATTTCACACTAATCATTGATGGGATTCAGATATCAAATAATGTAAAATACGTTGTTGTTTAGGAGAGAGGATGAAAGGCTCAGGAATATGTGGGTGGGAGCTGTTTTCCATACCCAGCAAATGCAAACCACTAGAGACAATGCAAACCCAACGTTTATTGTGAAAAACAAGGGGTAACTCACAGTTTAATTCAAGATGAAGATTCAAGTTGCTAATTTTATTAACTAAGGAGGTACCTATCATCACTGTCCGATCTCAAAAGTGATCAGAAAATCACACAAGCATCACCTGAAGAATTTAAATGATTAACATAAAGATTCCCAGGCTCCATCCCCTAGGAATTCTAATCCAGTGCTTTTCAGGTGGCTTCAGGTAATCTGTATGAAAAATAGGTATCTGCACCCCACACCTGTTATAGGTAGTAAGACTGGGGTTCTGAGGCCTCACTTTAGGAGACATTTAATTTTTTCATAAAGGTTCCACAATGGGGCTAACATCCAGATTATTCACATAAAAATGAATTATTTCATGTTTATAGCCATTCTAACAATTCACCTTTGACATATATGATCAGAGGATGACAGAGTGGAAAGAAAAGCTGGTGTGAAGGAAAGAAACGGTGACAGGACCCCCAAAACTGTATTCTTGACCTTAAAAACCTTCAGGGGCTCTGGCATGCAGCTGATCGCTTGATTTTCCAAAATAGATATATTTTTTTCTATCTCTCTTTCTAGTGCTGAAGCCCATGGAAGCCCTCTCTCCACAAATCTTGCTCCTAAAAAAAATCTTTCCACAAAACTCTGCCCTTGATCGACCTGATTCATTTTCCTATTCTACCCTGAGAACCTGATGTGTTCTTGCTTCAAAGCACTAACTTTCCTGTCTCCTCTTTAACATGTGTCATTTGACTTCAAGTAAGGGCTGGCTCCCGCAGCTCACGCATCTCCTCCCTGGAGTTGTCATTTTCACAAAACTCACCAGCACTGCCTTCTTACAAAATTATTCAGAACAATGTCCTCTTGACATCAAAGGATGTTCTGAATTTCCCTGTGAGATTTAAATTCACCGAGGATGGATTTAACAATCTCTTTTGGCTTACTGCACTGAAAGAAGGAAACAGTACGTGGTGGAATGGCATTGAGCTTCTATAATCAATTGTCTGCTTATGACTTAAATACATTTCTTAGTTTTAAAGGGCCGAGGGACCTGGAGCCCCTTATGAAATGGCAGACATGGAATCCCCTTGTCAGTCTGACCCAGCACAAGGTCCTTAGCATCTTTTTCTCGAGAGTGAGCTGAAGAATCTCTTCTTTATTGTGAAAATAACTGACTGAGGCTGTGGGGTTTCCACCACACCCTTGGAGCTGCTAGAGTCTAACTCAGTTGAGCAAGGGTGTCTCAGAGGCCAGGACCCAGTCAAGTCTTAAATTTCAAAGTTCCTGGTAGCATATCCTGACTTGTATCACCTTCTCATCTCAGAAAATCACATACACAGGTGTTTTGTGGAGCATCTCTGAACTGTAAGAAGATGTTGGTCACAATTAAAAGAGTTTAAAATAGTGCCAAGATCACCACAGAGCAAAGCCCATCTTTATCCCTTATGGAGATAAGTTTTTACTTCAGCAAATTATCAACTTAGCTTGTTTACAAAACAATGGGACACACTGGCCAATAAAAAGCAAAGATTTGAGAGAAGAGAGAGCACCAGCAACATATATTAAGAGAAGACAGGTTTTCTGTTTCAGAATACAGCAATTCATCTAGAAATCAGACATAAATGGGAAAATTTCCATGGTCAGTTATCCATTTAAAAACTCTATAATTGGACTCCATAACTCTCATGTCTCCCAGTATTGATTTTATTTTGACAAAAAGAAACGAAAGTTTTAAAGTGAGATACATGTGCATTTTGCCACATAATCTATGTCCTTTCGGCCAGGCTTCTTGTGTTTCAGCCCTGGTTCCACTATAACAGCTGTAGGATTCTGGACAAGTTGATTTTTCTCTAGGTCACTTTACTTCCTCTATAAGGCAGTGACTATATAGATGTGTTGTGAGGAATACATGAGCTAGTTAGTAGAAATACCTGATACTTAATAAGGGTTCAATAGTTAAACAGGAGAAGGCACCCCACTCCAGTACTCTTGCCTGGAAAATCCCATGGACGGAGGAGCCTGGCAGGCTGCAGTCCATGGGATCGCGAAGAGTCAGACATGACTGAGCGACTTCATTTTCACTTTTCACTTTCATGCATTGGAGAAGGAAAGGGCAACCCACTCCAGTGTTCTTGCCTGGAGAATCCCAGGGATGGGGTCACACAGAGTCGGACACAACTGAAGTGGCTTAGCAGTAGCAGCAGTAGTTAAACAGGAAGTGAAAATGGTTTCCCTGGAGGCTCGGACGGTAAAGAATCTGTCTGCAATGCAGGAGACTCAGGTTTGATCCCCGGGTTGGGGAGATCCTCTGGAGAAGGGAATGGCAATCCACTCCATTATTCTTGCCTGGCATGGACAGAAGGGTTTGGAGAACTGCAGTTCATGGGGTCGCAAAGAATCAGACATGACTGAGTGACTAACATACAGTTAAACAGAATTATTATACGCTAATGTGGGAATATGGCGGAGAGGAAGACAGATGCTCTGCCTTTTAGGAGTTTACAAACAGAGGAGACATATGGTAAGCAGTCCCTCAGTTATTATTGCCTTAAATTTTTCCTGCGCTCTGTGGAAATAGAATACCCTACAGAGTGTCTGCACATGGTCAGTAAGGGAATCCTAGGTGCCCAGGGCAGATGCCCCTAGGGAAGACAGTTGTGTGTGTGTGTGTTTTATGGCTGCACTGGGTGTTTTCTTGCTGCATGGGCTTTTTTAGTTGCGGCAAGCAGGAGCTACTCTCTAGTTATGATGAGTAGGCTTCTTATTGCAGTGGCTTATCTTATGGAACACAGTCTCTAGGGCTTGTGGGCTCAATAGTTGTGGCAGTAAGCCCAGCGGCGTGTGGGACCTTCCCGGATCAGGGATCAAACCCGTGTCCCCTGCACTGGCAGGTGGATTTGTTACCACTGAACCACCAGGGAAGCCCCAGTGAAGAGACTTTATGCTTAAGCTTGTTGAAAGGGTGGGAGGAGTTCCCCTAAGGAGAAGGATGTGCCCATGAGGAAGAATTTGGGGTATGCAGAGAAAACATTAATGGTGTGACCACAGGACAGGGGTGTGGACGTATGGAAGGCCCACCCTCTACCTGCAGGATGAGTCTGGGGGATGTGTCTAGTCATTAAGGAAAGAAGCTTTGGTTTGTGTCCTGGGATCAGAATAAGAGCAAAACTTCTGGAGCAGAATAAGTTCAAATTTGAGCCAAGAGGAGAGGTATAAGTTCGGAAGAGTCAATAAGGCTCTGGGGAGGACATTAATCTTCACTGGGAAAATAGGGGTTACTTTTGTTTTGCTTGTTTTTATCTTGTCTGCTTTGTAAATTCATAAAGTTACAAAATGCAATCCAGATGTTTTTCCTCCCCAGCTCTGGATCTGAAGTTGACCCTTCCCTCTACCCACGAGCAGAGAAGACAATGACATTCACTCACCACAGACCCTGGAAATCTTTAAAAATAGACCCCAGGAAGGATGTGGGGCTTGCTGGTTTCTGCGGGAGGGCAGTGTACCCAGGAAAATCAGGAGGCAGAGACTTCAGGAAGAGGAAAGGGTAAGAGCAGAGACACAGACCGAGACAAACAGGAGCAGTGTTGGAATTTGTACCCAGAGCAACACCCTGAAGGTCTGGGAGGGAGGGCATGACCTAGCTCTTTGACTGGGCATCGGTGGTGAGGTACCTGAGTTAGGAGGGTAAGGATTCACAACACACTTCCTTCCCTAAGCATCAACTATATCTGGATTTATTGCTGAAGTCCTTGAAGAATGACTTTGGCTTTTCCAGGGATCCTGTGTATATTTGCCTCTGGAATAGAAGTCAAGATTTTATCCAGAAGAGAAAAGGAAATAGAGCAAGAATAAGAGACACTTTTGTCATGGGCTATATTATGCTCCAAGGGTCTACCTATAGATAGTATCTGGCTGGAAGAACCATGAGTTTGCACCTCAAATGTCTCCTCTTCCCAAAGGATAGCTGGAGACATTGTCTCCCCTCCTGTCCCCACCCCATGGTAAGACAAAGGAAAATACCTCATCACACATTCTATGCCTTTAAAAGGAGCTCTGGCTGCCATTCAATGGGTCACGTGAAAAATGATGGTGGTTTGGAATGAGGCTGGAGGCAACAGAGACAGAGAGAAGTGGATGGACTTGTGTTATGTTTAGACATCAAATAAACAAGACTTTGTGTCTTCTTGGATGTGCGGGATGAGAGAGGAAGCTGTGCTGTATCGTTGATAGCATCCACTTGGCAGTACAGCTTTGCTGGGAGTAACTGCAAGGATTATTCAGGGCTGTCATTTACTGAAACGAGAAGCACTGGAGCAGGAACAGCTTCTGGGAAGATGAGAGGATCCACTTTGAAAACGGGGGCAGGGAACGCTGGTGATCCAGTCCACAGGGTATAAAGGAGGCAGTTGAATAGAAAGATATGGCCCTTCCCAGAATGAGAGGCTGAGGCAGAATAGTGATGTAGATGACGACAAGTGTGCTAGGTGGTTCTTTCAAGAAGATGTGGGACGAAAGAGGAAGAGTGGACACTAAACCCTTAGTGAGGGAGAAAGAGTGACCTGAAGGTTGGAAAGTGGGAGAGTGTTAGAGCAAGACCACTTGCCTGGCTGTAGAGTTTGGGTAGGGGGAGATTCCCACCCTACTTCCTGGACCTGAGATTCACAAACATCAGTTTGAGGCAGCCATATTGGAAGCTGAGTCCTCCAAGGACCTCAGGGCTTCACTTACAGGCCAGGAGCTGATAGACACCCTGAGGAAGAGGTTGGGGTTAGAAAGGAGTTGGCTAAGCAACATGTTTGCTCAGATGAGAGGGTTTGGGAGGGGAGAAGGGAGTGAAGGGTCAGGAGGTGATGGGAGGTAGGGGAGGCACAGCGGGTACTGGGGACTAACAAGGCTCAGTGTGGCCAGGAAATGAAGTCCATGGTCAAATCTCACGGTCAACTGACATGAGCTACTCCACTGGGCACAGTGGCAGCCAAAGGAGGTCACCTGGTCTTTTCAAACCATAAACTGATTATATCACATATGCTTCTTTCCCCAGATTCAAATGAAGACAGAATGTGTTAATGTGCTTTACAGGGTTCTACATGGTCATTCCTCTGCCTATCACTCCAGCCCAACCTCTCTGGTCATCCTTCATCCCTCAAACCCACCAAATTATGTAATCTGTCACAGGACCTTTGCATGTTCTGCTTTTTCTGGCTGAAATACCATTCTTTCTTTTATCATCTAGTTTAACTCCTATTCAGATTTTCTGAAAGCTCAGCTCAAATTTATTTTATTCCAAGCAGACTTCCCTGGCTTCCCTAACTGGGTCAACCCCCTTTATGTAGATAAGCATTGAGTCTCTTTCTATCACTTATCACAGTTACTATTTTATACTGTTCATGGGATTGCTTGGTTAATATCTTTCCTCTATGAAACTGTTATATTCCACGAAGCAATCACTTTAGTTCTTAATGCAAATTATATCTCCCACAGCATAGCCCCCGTGTTTAGCATTTAGTTCTGATTTCAGTAAATACTTGCCTAATGGAGGAAAAACATGGGCTTCACTGGTTGGCACTGGGGGAGGGAGGTTGCAGCTGGCCGAGGCCCTTTAATTTATTTACTTTTTTCTTTAAAAAAAAAATCTGAGGCTATTTTAGCAGCTGATTTTTGTGGTTTGGCTGTGGTTCAGTAACTTCCCTGAAAGACCAGGGCCCTGGACTGTTGCCCTGTGAAGAGGCAACCCCATCTTCTCGGATAAGAGCACATTGTCTACTCACAAGGGGCCTTCAGAGTGCCAGCTCTTGGGGGAGAGCCCAGGAGATGCAACAGCTGCGACTTGGTGCTCCCAGGATGCCAAAGGTCAAAAGGTCAGAGGTCTCTTTTGGTGGAAAGAGACTCCAATCAATGAAGTCTAGCCAAAGAACTGCCTCCTGCCCAACCTCTAACCCCAACTTCCTGCCCTAGGCTGTGGGCACAGCTGTTTCCGAGGTTTTACTGTGGTGTGATTTGTGGTGTAAATGGATGTGAGCTTTGAGCTCTCTTGTCTCCGAGGGTGACTTAGGAGAGAAACCCTTCTAAGCTTAGTGATCAGTTAATTTTGTGCTTCTTTCAGTACATGCTGTTCAGTCACCAAAGGACTGATTGTCCTGGAGAAACAGAATCCAGAATTAGTGTGTTCCTCTCCCTAAGTTCCCCCTGAGCAGGCTTCTTTATTGAGTCACACACACAAATACGACACCAACAACTACCACTCACTTACAGGACTGCTATGTAGGACCCCATCCTTTATGAGGTCACCTTCAGCTCTTCAGCTGAACTAACTGGATGGTCCAGGACAATCATGAAGAATGAATTCAATCACAGGAAAATAAATGGGTGACTGCTATCTGAATCACTACCAGCAGGCTTCCAAACAAGAGGTATCATAGCAAGCCAAAGTGGCAGAGAGATGTAACCTCCAAGAAATGCCATTTTCTCTGCAGGCTCTGAAATCCTGCAGGAACAGACCTTCTGGCTTCCAGAAAGTCACACCATGGAGTCACAGATTCTGACACAAACACCAATTTTCTAGTTGGCACACTGAGGATCAATCTGTCAAAAGGCAACGGGTCAGATGAATTCATTATGAAAAATAAAGCAGATGAAGTGAGACACACATTGAGCTGCCTTGTTGTGGAACTCTCCGTTGGCACAGAAAGTGGCAGTTTCATTCATTCATCCAATTCCTGCTCAACACTAATTCACTGAGTGCCTAAAACTGTGTGGAGTACTATGCCAGGCACTGGGGCTACAAGATAAATTACATTTGCTCATCCCAAACATTTCAGATTTGTTAACATTATTGATGGGTTTGAAAATAAAATGAAGAACTTTTGTAATTTATTCTGAGAATAGCCAAGATTAATGACAGAAGAGAGTAACTAAAGAAAAAATCATGAAAGGGAAACCTGGATGCTGTTTGACACTTCAGACTTCAGTTTTCTCATCAATTGGGGGATCAATTACATGTTCCATAAAGTCAATACTGTTTTATCAACGTAAAAGAAAACCAAAAATATCCAAGAGATCTGATTTATCACTGTTCCAGCTTTTACTGTCTTGTGATACTGACCTCAAAACATAGTGACTTAGAACAACCACCACTTTATTATTATTATCTCACAGGTTTGTCAATCAGGAATTCAAACAAGGCTTTCCAAGGCACATTTTCTCCACATGGTGTTGACTGAGGTTGCTCAGTTGTATTCAACTGGCAGTTGGGTTGGTCTGGAAACACCAAGAAAGAGATCCCATGTCTGGTGAATTGGTTGAAAAGCCTAGGAGGCTGGTCTTGGCTGGAACAATCATTGAAGAGCCCAGCAGTGACCTTTCCAGCATTTTGATTGCCTATAGTTGGACTTCCGACATGGCATCTCCATGCTCCCAGAGTGTTCCATGAGACTTGGGCAAGGAGATACCAGACTTCTTTAGAACTAGCCTCAAAAGTCCCAGGATACCACTTCCGTTCAATGTATGAAAGCCCAAATTCAATGCAGAGGGGAAATATAGTCTCAGTCTTGGGGAAATTGCATGAACCACAGGGAGAAAAGTCATCAGTGGCAGCCATCTTGGAGGCCAGCTACCTTCATCACCATGAGACCCAGAAATTAAAAAATGCCAAATATCTCTGGAGTCTTTTGGTTTTTGTTTTTTTTTTAATTTTATTTATTTATTTATTTATTTTTGGCTCTGCTGCATCTTCACTGCTACATGGGCTTTTCTCTAGCTGTGGCAAGCAGGGGCTACTTTCTTGTTGCATTGCACAGACTTTTCATTGAGGCAGCTTCTGTTTTTTTCAGAACACAGGCTCTAAGGTGTATAGGCTCAGTAGCTGTGGCACATGAGCTTGGTAGTTGCAGATCCCGGGTTCTACAGCACAGGCTCAGTAGTTGTGGCATACAGACTTGGTTGCTCCACAGCATGTAGGATCTTCCCAGGTCAAGCGTTGAACCCATATCTCCCCCATTGGCAGCCGAATTCCTTACCACTGAGCCACTAGGGAAACCCTCTCCTCGATCTTTAATTTCTCTTCCTCTTCTTATAAGCTGACTCATGGAGAAGTTAGGTAAAATACCTTCACATTATGAGTGATTCTTGAGCAGGGATGAAATAATATTTGAAAGGGCCAAGATAGGCTTCGGGAGAAGGCAATGGCAACCCATTCCAGTACTCTTGCCTGGAAAATCCCATGGATGGAGGAGCCTGGTAGGCTGCAGTCCACGGGATCGCGAAGAGTCGGACACAACTGAGCAACTTCACTTTCACGTTTTACTTTCGTGCATTGGAGAAGGAAATGGCAACCCACTCCAGTGTTCTTGTCTGGAGAATCCCAGGGACGGGGGAGCCTGGTGGGCTGCCGTCTACGAGGTCGCACAGAGTCAGATACGACTGATGTGACTTAGCAGCAGCGGCAGCAGCAGATAGGCTTCAGCTGGACTGAGAAAGATCTGGGAAATTTTTTTAAAAGTATGGAAGGCATGGAAGGTTTCAGTTTCTTAGTTGCTGCATGAATCAGCTTGTGATTCCTCCATTTTGAAACCTCTGGTAAAAGGGATTTCTCTCCCATCTAGTTGCCCATGGCACTGTCTTTGTACCTATGGCGAATTCATCACATGCCTGGGGATGTGTGTCTTTGCTCTGTCATTAAACTCAAATAACCTGAAGATTTGATTTCTGTTTCTCCCACAATGCATGAAGACATTCTCTATCACTGTTTGATGCATGAACATGAACACTCTGATGTGATTTTAGGGAAAGCTGGAAGTGGTGTAGGGTGATGGTATTAGACGAAGGTAATTCCATTATCTCTAACAGGTGATGTTCAACAGTTCACTGATGCTCTCTAACAGGCAATAAAAGTGAAAACATCCATTAAGGCTTTGGTTTCCAACTCACGTCTTGGTAAATTAACTCACACTTCGTGGCAGGAGGTGGGAAGAGTTTGTGTTGTTTGTTTTCTCAAGGAACTAGCCTTGATCACTTTGCACACAAACCACTCTTGGCCTTGAGTTTGGCTTTGCAAGATAGTGTGGGCACAGTGTGGGAATTCCACACAACACCGACAGGAGGAGGGTGACTGGTGGCCGAGGAAGATTAATGGTTACTCTTATGACAATTTAATTAGTATGAAAATGGAGGAACACTGGGGAGAAAACAGAGGCTTCCTTATTTACATCTTAGTGGAGAATCAATTTCAAGATCATAAAAAAGAGAGACATAAATTGCAGACCCAGGGAAGATAAGGCCTTCTTGTTTTTCCATAAAATGTGGATACCGCTTAAGCAAGAGCCTACTTATATTATGTTTTCTGACTCTAACTATCATCTTTCATTTCTTTTCTATGATAAAAAAAGTGTTTTAAAGATAATGCCATCAGAATCTACAAGGAGCCACAAAACATTCTTATGACTATGTAATAACTAAATTATATATGTATATAAATAAACTAACCAATGTCTCTTTTTTTTGTTTCTTACTTTCAACTCCCTCCTTCAGTTGAAATCCTCATTTGCTCAGTCTCTCATTTGCTGCGTCCTTAGGCTAGTTACCTAATGTCACTTTTCCTTTACTTCCTCAATGTTAAAATGTTAGTTGCGGTTCATTTCAGTTCAGTTCAGTTGCTCACTCATGTCCGACTCTGCCACCCCATGAATCGCAGCACGCCAGGCCTCCCTGTCCATCACCAACTCCTGGAGTTTACTCAAACTCATGTCCATCGAGTCGGTGATGCCACCCAGCCATCTCATCCTCTGTCGTCCCCTTCTCCTCCTGCCCCCAGTCCCTACAGTGCATATCCAGGTGACAGTTTTGAAGATGAAAGGAGCCAGCATAGGCTTAGAACAATGTGTGACAGGCAGTAGGTACTCAGCGGGTAGACTCTGAAGTTAACAGGCATTTTGCCTACATTTTCTTACTGAATTCTCAAAACAAGCTAACCAGCATTAGGGAAATGAAACCACCTTAGGAATGAAGGGCCTACATTCTGAAGCCAGACTACATGGAGTCAACTGAATCCTGGTTCTCCCTTCTATAGGTTACACAAGCTTGTTAAGTTGCTAAACCTAGCTGGGCCTTGGTAGCTGCAAAGTGGGGTAACAGTAATACCTATTTCGTCAGTGAAATGATGCAACATAACACACAAGGCACTTAGGAATGCCTGCATACCGTAGGCGCCGCTATTACATTTGCTATTGCTACACGGTGATGATAGATTTTACTGGCTGAGCACCATGTGAGACCCTACACACGGCTCCTGTGTGCGGCAGTCACCGTGGTGTCCATCAGGCCCCCATGCAAGGCTAGTTTCATAGGTCAGATAGGCATCCCTGCCCAGAGGCTCCCCTCACTTGGTTTAATTCTCTGCTGTCACAATTATGCAATGCTTAGTACATTATTGAACAAGGGGCCCTGCATTTTATTCTGCGCTGGACACTACAAGTTAGGTAGCTGGTCCTGTCCCCACTTTTTTGGTATTAATTCGGGAGCTCAGGCCCTTTGGGCCACTATCATGGGTGCTCATGGGGGTGGTTTGCATTTACACTGAAAGTGAAAGGTGCTCAGTCCTGTCTGACTCTTTGTGACCCCATGGACTGTAGCCCTCCAGGCTCCTTTGTTCATGGGGATTCTCCAGGCCAGAATACTAGAATGGGTAGCCGTTTCCTTCTCCAGTGGCTTCTCCCAACCCAGGGATTGAACCCAGGTCTGTCGCATTACAGGCGGATTCTTGACTGTCTGAGCCACCAGCAAATCTGGTCCCATATTGGGATATCCTTAAAGTCTGAGCTTTTGTAACAGACGTTATAAGCACATTTCCGTGCATGAAGCTTTATCTGTATGATCAGAAGAAAGGAATTGGGGGTCAGCTGGATACTATTCCAAGTCTGTGCTTCTCCTAAATTCCAGAGGTGTAAGATAGAGTTGGAATTATCTCAAGGGATGGCAAATGTGTACTTACTTCTCATATTGTACTGAAGGCATGATGTGTTTCATACATGCATTTTCTATTAGGTAGTGGTATTATGTAGAAGTCAGAACATTAATAAAAAAGAAATACATAAAAGGTGTTATTGAATGTTTAATAGCTTCTTGTCATTACATAGTTTCTCAATGAATGTCTATTAAATATACTAAGGTATTATTAGGCAGGAGATTGAGAATTTTTATGGTAATAGAGGTCTGCATACTTGAAACAATTGGGAAACTCCATTTTAGGCTGTAAATTCCTGACCTTTGAGATCCATTTCAATTCATATTTGAGCCTCCTTTGTTCCTGGTTCAGATGCTTGCCCACAGCAAGTGTACAATAGACACATGTCCTGTGAATGGCATTGGTTTGCTGGTTTGATCAGATTTCCATCTTAATGGATTGAAGGTGGGACATGCATTAGACTGAGCTAACAGAAATAAAAAGGAGCGGTTTTGACTTCAAGAGAAATACTAGAACATGTGCTTGAGTGCTCAGTCATGTCTGACTCTTTGAGATCCCATGGACTGAAACCCTCAGACTCCTCTGTCCACGGGGATTCTTCAGGCAAGAATACTGGAGTCGGTTGTCATTCCCTTCTCTGGAGGATCTTACCAACCAAGGGATCAAACCCAGGTCTCCTGCATTGCAGGTGGATTCCTTACCGTCTCAGCCACCATGGGAAGCCCATATTGAAAATACGTGAGATTAAGAAGCGGAGACCACAGAATGTTTACCTTTGTGGAAGCACAAGAACTGATGAGCAGAGATGAAACAAGTACACAGCTGGAGTCGAGGGCCCAGAGGACAGAGGCTGGTGTGATGTGGAAACAGGCCGACACCACGCCCGGTGCTCCAGAGTCATTTTCATTCAGACTTATATTCCCAAGGCTTCTCGCTCCACACTTACATTCACATCATTCCTCTGTGCAAAATGTTCCAGCGACTTTCCAGCCTACAAAGTCCTACCTAATCTGGCTCTCAGCCTCTCTCCAGCTTAATTACTTCCTACACTCCCCACCTTGCTCTGTTCCACTCACATTGCTTTTCAAGCTGTCCCTTGAATCTCTGTCTTGTTGGTGTTCTCTTTAACTGAGACATTTTTCATCATTTTCTTCATTCTTCACTTCCTGAATATCTTTTCTCAACGGTTACATGCTCAGAGCATGCCTCCCCATCACCATGTGAAAGAGAGATGGCATTCTGGTCATTCTCAAGCCTTTTATGTTCCTTTATCTTTTTAAAGGGCTTCCTTGGTGGCTCAGACAGTAAAGAATCTGCCTGCCATGCAGGAAACCTGGGTTCAATCCCTGGGTCAAGAAGATCCCTGGAAGAGGGGAATGGAAATCCACTCCAGTACTCTTGCCTGGAGAATCCCATGGACAGAGGAGCATTTCGCTATGTTCATGGAGTCGCAGAGTCAGACACAACTGAAAGGCTAACACTGGTGACTTAGATGGTGAAGAAACTGCGTGCAATGTAGGAGACCCGGGTTTGATCCCTGGGTTGGGAAGATACCCTGGAGAAGAGAATGGGTACCCACTCCAGTATTCTTGCCTGGACAGAGGCAAGAATTCCATGGACAGAGGAAACTGGTGGGCTACATTACATGGGGTCGCAAAGAGTGGGACACGACTAAGTGACTAAGATACACACACATACACATCTTTTTAATACATTGTATTGTTACCAAGTCCAAGTTCACTCAACTTGCCACAAGACAGGCCAATGAATCCTAGAGATGAGGTGTTAAGGCAACGAAAATGACTTTATTCAGCAAGCAGCTGACCAAGAAGATGGCAGGCTAACGCCTCAAAATAACCATCCTATGGGTTCTGGATACCAGGTTCTTTTATAGATGAGAGAGAAAGAAGTAATGATGAACTAAAGTCAAAAGGTAGAATAGAGAGAGGCAGTGGGGAAGTAAAGTGAAAGTGTCTTCAGTCTTGCAAAATATCTCCAAGGGAATGGCCAGACTTTGGAAGGGGTGTGTTAATCTCTTCTATTCACAGGTGGGTAGGGACAAATTATCTCTTTATGAGTTGAATAAAAGCACTTTAGTTTATAGTCAAGCAGAGGGGCAGGGTCCTCTGAGGCAAGTTTTTAAGTATGATTGTAATAACAGAAGCAACGAAAAGCAAGTCAAAGAAATAGTTCCAACATGGAGTCAGAATGGGTTTCCTCCCTGCAGCAGTAATATGCATTTATTTGTTCGGTTATCTATTTTTTTTTACACTAGGATGTAAACTCTGTAAGAACAAATACATTTTTCTGTTTTGTTCACTGAAATATCCACAGATCTTAAAACATTGCCAGGCAGAGTCAATGATTTTTCAATATTTGTTGGGCAAATGAATGATTTTAAAAACACGCATGCAAACAAAGAAAACAGCAATTCGAAAAGGAGCAACTCATGCGCTACAAGTTCTGTCTTGGGAGAAGGTCTAAGTTGGGGCTGGAGAGCTGACAAAGAATTATATGACAAGGGGTTGAACTTGGATTTGAAATCTTAAGCATTGCATTAAGCCTGAAAGCTTATCAACGCTTTGTATCCAACAAACCTGCTGTGTCTCCTTGTATAGTCAGAGTGAGTATCACTAAAGTGAATTTTGGCAGATCCACAGTGACTCCCCTGCTCTCTCTGATGCTCTTCGCTCCATGAAAGTAAATCCCAATTTCCCCAGGCTTGTTCTCCTTGTTTGGTGACTTCATAATTTGGCTTGTATTAATGGAAACTGGGGCAACTTGATTTGCTTGGGTGTTCCATCTGCTCTTTGCTGTTACTAAAGAGAGTTGGTTCCATCTGAGGAAATTAGGATAGGCAGGAGGAGGAGAGAACACCCACCAATTGAAGAAAAGAACTAACTCGCTCCCCTAGAAAATATGACCTTCACTGAATCCACGGTGTTGTAAGTCTTTGCGACAGATTTTATTACTGTTCCGAATTTTTCACTCTCTCCCAGTAACAAATTACACATCCATATTTTTTTGGCCAAGTGACTTCACAGTGCCTTCCAGTAAGGTAGGTGGAGTACAAATTCTTGCCTCACCAACTTTGAGGTTGACCATATTATTTGCTTTGGCCAATGGAATGTTAGTGCCTGTAACATGAGCAGGGGCTTTAAATGTGCTTGCGTGGCATCACTGGTCCTCTTGTACCATCAGTCATGAGAACAGCTTCCTCCAAGAAGCCACTGAACCCAGAATGGCAGACACATGCAGTTGACTTGACCCCAAACCTGCAGGCAGAAGCAGAACAACCCCAGCTTATCTGCAGACTTGTGGCTGAGAATAATAAATGTATGTTATTATAAATCACACAGATTTGGGTTTTTTCCCAAACTTTAAGCTTTTTATTTTGTATTGGGGTATAGCTGATTATCCAGCTATGGATTACCGATCTATTGGGTTATAGACTTCCCTGTAGCTCGAATGGTAAAGAATCTGCCTGAGAGTCAGGAGACCAGGGTTCGATCCCTGGGTTGGGAAGTTCCTCTGGAGAAGGGAATGGCAATCCACTCTAGTATTCTTGCCTGGAGAATTCCATGGAGGGAGAAGGTTGGCAGGCTGCAGTCTGTGGGGTTGCGAAGAGTTGGACATGACTGAGTGATTAACACAAAAACATAGCTGATTAGCAATATTGTGGTAGTTTCATGCGAGCAGCGAAGGGACTCAGCCATACATATCCAAGGATCCATTCTCCCCCAAACCCCTCTCCCTTCCAGGCTGGCATAACATTGAGAAGAGTTCCCTGGTCGATACAATAGGTCCTTGTTGGCTATCCATTTTGAATATAGCAATGTGGACATGACCTTTGATTTGGAGTTTTTTTGTTATGCCATAACAACTTGACTTCGACATTTAAAAAACAACCTTTTCAGCAGCATCTCTGATATGTGTCCTATTTTTCAAGGAAAAGTGCCATGGCCTAGTTACGCTTCCCCCCATTTTTCCTAAATCTTACATCAAAGTATTAGGATCGGATTTCTCATTTGTATGATGGCAGGGGGACAATACTCTTTAGGGAGCATGTCCACTATAGGAATTCTATCTCATGGATCAGCACCTAGGACGTTGTCTCAGCAGAAAAATCCAATTTCTTTGACATCTTTTCTCACTCTCTTTCTTGTTAAGAGTAGGTCCTCAATAAATGAAACCAATTATCTAACTGCACTGGCCAATAAGGCAGCTGTGAACCACATGTGGCTATTTTAATTATATTTAAATAAGGTAAAATTTCAATTTCTCATTAAGCACGTATGACTAGCAGTCACCATATTGAACAGCACAGTCACGGATCATTTCCATCATTACAGAAAGTTCTACTGGCCAGTGGCTAACTCAGGAATCTGGAGATTGGGTAATTTATTAATTTCAAAGGTTAGGAGGAGAAAATTCTCTGTGGCTTGATTATATGAGTGTTGGGATGAGAAAATGGAAAGCGAGGGGGAAAGGAAGCAGAAGTAAAGATAAACTTTATAGTCCCCTTTCAGTTCTGGTTTGGAAATAAATAATATTTATAAGCCATCACCTGGTATGCTAGTCCTTTTCATTGTGCTGAGTCTTTTATAAAGAGAACTTTAATAGCTCAGTTTCATCTATCAATCTTTTGCTACAGGAGTTTTAAAAAAATATTTTAAGGAATCCTTACCTACCCCTTCATGAAGATGTTACCTATTTTTTTTTTTTTTTTTAAGAAAGTGGTTTCTATTTATTTCGCTGCTTTGGGTCTTAGCCAATTTAGTTGCTGAGGCATGGGGATCTTAGTTCCCCAGCCAGGGACTGAACCCACATCCCCTGCTTTGGTAGGTGGTTTCTTAACCCCTGGACCATCAGGGAAGTCCCTGCCAGATCTTTAAAAAATACTCTAAGGAATACAGTTCAGCAATCACACTTACCAGCAAATGAATATATGGTTCTCCCAGTGTGTCTCAACAAAACAAGTATATTTCAGTTAATCTCCCAAAGGCAGGAAATGTATCAATAAGACCACTTGTAAAGTCATGACCTCCAACTCCTCCAAGACAAAGAAATTAAAAGAATGACAGACAAACTCAAGGAGAAGGTGCATTCAGTGCTGACGTTAGCACTCCCAGCCCCAGTTCAGTTGCAGTAATCGTAGGCATCATATTTGTCTCCACAAGATTTGTCAAGCTGTCCTGGAAAGAACTCAGCAAGCAGAAGGCCATAGAATACAGGCTGAGATCAGCAATTTATCTGAGGTCAAATACAAAGAAACAAAGCAGGATTCATTAAGAAAATCAGCTAGTGGTGTATTAGTTCCATTCCAGAGACTTCCAACAGGTTTTCATTTATTTTTACATTTAACATCATTATCAACCTTAATATAAGAAACACTGCGGTCATTTTTCACAGCACTTGGAAAAGAAAATTCTCAGGAGGAACTTTTCAAAGGATTTTTCAGGTTCATTTCTCTCATAGGAAAGTTTAGCATTTGAAGGAATACAATCTATTCTCAAAGTAGATTGAAAAAAATCTCTGTTTCTGGTTGTTGATACCAATTAGTTGACTTTGTTCTCAGGCTTCCTTCTTTAACAATAGTCTCTGGATCCAGCCAACTACAGCAGCTCCCTACAGAATATCCATAACTCTGCAGCTAACCCTCTCTACTCTTCCAACTCATGACGCCTAAATCTTACATCAAATTATGAAGGTCAGATTTTTCTAGACTTCTAGAACTTCTACTGTAACATGTTTTCAGCCTCACCGACACCATTGACTCAGGAGCCCTGGTGCTCTCTCACCGTTTGTTCCTCCCTTCTTAGGGTCTGTGCCAAGATACATTATTATAAATGCTTCCCAGGTGGCGCAGTGGTAAAGAATCCACCACCAATGCAGGAGATACAGGAGACTTGGGTTCGATCCCTGGGTTGGGAAGATCCCCTGGAGGAGGAAATAGCAACTTGCTCTAGTATTCTTGTCTGGAAAGTCCTATGGACAGAGGAGCCTGGTGGGCTACAGTCCATGGGGTCACAAAGAGTCAGATATGAGTGAGCAAGCACACATCACACACCCTTAGATTCCAGGCCCTCTCTCTGATGTACCTTCTGGGGTAAACCTTGAACAATCTGGTTTTTTCCCCTTATTAGCTTTTTCTACAGTGCCCACTGAATGGCTGAGTGGGTCAGCCTCCAGTGGGACTCAACACTGCCCAGCATTTCTACTCTGCTCCTTTCACTATCAGCTGGGAGCTGGAGTCATCTGAAGGCTCATTTATTCACAGGTCTTGTAAAAGATGCTGGGAAGACCAGGCTTCTTCAAAACATGATGGTTGGGTTCCAGGGGTCAACCTTCCAAAAGAAGAGTGAGACAGAGACAGAGAGAAACTGAGACCAAGGCAAGCTAAAGCAGCTAGCAACCTAGCACTGGAAGATCATACAGGACAGCTTTATTTTGGGATTTCTCTCCCATGTTAAACTCTCATACAAGGCTTATCTCTTCATAGAGCTTAAACATCACATTTGTGTTGATGACTCCAAAATTGATTCAAGTCCTAAATCTTTACCCTAAGCTTGACATTGCCACTTGGATGTCTAATAAGCTTTCCCAATATGAACATGACTCTTGATTTTCCATATCCTCCTCTAGTCTTTCCCATTTAGATAAATACTGCCATCAAACCCAAATCCTAAGAATCATCCTTGCATTTTTCACTTCCCTCAAGTCTTCTCTTGTTGAGAAGTTCTGCAAGTCCTTTAGCAAGTCTTGCTGGTTCCACCTACAAAATACATCTCAAGTTCACCTGCTTCTCCTCATCTGTTCTGTAATCACTTTAATCCAAAACACTAATATCTTTTACCTGGATTTCTGGGTAGCTTCCTAAGTTGTAGACAGCATCGGGAACAATTACTTTTGCAGATATTGAAGTCTTTTATACCACTTAATCCCTCTTACTTCAAATGTCAGCTAAAAAAGCACCTGGGACTATGTAAGGTGAAAGCTACTGGCCTGGATACATCATTGGCTTCCAGCCATCAAGGACTCTGATGACAGGACTTTGGATAAATGATTCTCTGTTATATCAGGTTGGCCAAAACTTTTGTTTGGATTTTCCCATACACTGCTAAAGAAAAATCCAAATCAACTTTTTGGCCAATCCAATACTTGTCTCAAAGGAATTGTATTATATTGTCAGTGAAGAACATTAACCTTGTCTAGAAAAATGTTGGATGTAGAAAGCGTTGCACCTTTTTCATCTGTTAAACTTAACAATAGTCTTCAAGATGCACAGGTCTTGCAATAACATACCCATGATTAATAACATACCCAATAACATACCCAAGTGCCCATGATTTAATAATTTATTAAAAATATGGATTGACCTTCTATCAGATGCCAGGCATTGTTCTAGTTGCTGGGGAAGCAAGTAAACAAAACAGAGCTTCTACTAAAGCAAAGGCAGACAATGAAAAATCATTGTAAAATATGTCAGGAGGTGATAAAAGAAGAGTGAACAAAAATGAAGCAGAATTAGGGAGATGGGAAATAGCAGACTAGTTGGAGAGCCCTGAGCTGATTTCCTTGCATTGTTCAGGGAAGGCTTCACTATAAGGAGATGTTTGAGTGGAGAACTGAATGATGTGAGAAAGCAGCTGTATATGTCTCTGAGGAAAAGGGTTCCAGGCAGACGGAACAGCAGGTTCAAAAGCCTTGAGCTCGAGGTATGTTTGGCATATTCAAGGAACTGAGAGAAGGCCATTGAGGTTAGAGTGGAGGCAACAGATGGATGGTGGTAGTGGGTGAAGCCAGAGAAGTACAGCAAGACACTGAAGGGTTGTGTATGGGGCCTGAGAGAGTTTTAGTAGAAGGAGTGGTCTTGCTAGAAGCGTATGTCAAAGGTAGAGAGTGCATGTTATCAGCAACAAAGCTCTGTAGTAGTGGGCCCCAACATCTATGCAACACACGCAAGGCACTTTGCACAATGCCTGCACATAGCAGGTACCCAATAAATGACTGCTGTTATTGTTTTTATCATGTTTGAAGTCAACTGGAAAGGTAGTAGGTTCAAGTCCTAAGTCCAGCACTTATTCTCTTGTTTGGGTGACTCCCAGACAATCATTTATCTCCCCTGGACCTCTCTTACCTGGTTTTATTGTGCTAATGAAGAGATTGGTGGAGAAAATGTATGTAAAATGCTTAGAAGAATGCAGGCACATATTTAGGGCTCAATAAACAGTGCTTATTATTATAAGGGAGTTTCTAAGCTCCTCTGTTTGTTGGAACAGCGTGGAAATTAGAGGCATTCTAGAAACATAGTTAATATTATTTTATGAGTATTTCTAGCCCCTCTTTCCCACTGCTATCTTTCTTGCTTGTCTCATCTCTGCTCACCTGACTCCCCCACTCTGTATCCCCGTTCTCTGCCTTACTTTTCCTTCATTGGAGCGATCAACAATGACATGCCAGATGTCTTCTCCATCACTGTCTTTCTCCAGAAACTAAAAGGTAAGCTCCATGAGAGCAGACACTTTTCTCTTCTTAATTCACTGAAATGTCTCTACAGAACTGCCCAGTACCTAGTAAAATCCCAATTAACTTTTGATAAATAAATAAATGAAAAAGATATTTCAGGGAAGCTCATCTAGCCATGAAGGATGGGTAAAACCCCAAATCACATACCTTTGTGCTGGAAATCAGAGCATTGAGCTTTCTAATATAGAGCATTGTTCCTTTACATTACGGTCTCGAACTTTCAGGAACTGAACATCTTGGATTTCAAGTCTGAAAATTTGGAAAGTTCCAGAAGTTAGGCCAATTTACTCTATCAGGAACAAGCACCCAGCCCTATTTCTACTATAGCCCTGGGAAGTTCACTGGGACCTCACTGCCCACCACTTGATGAGACCAGGTAGCTGAGTTCTGTACATTTCTTCCATTAGTAACTGCCAAACACACTTTTCTCGACTGACTTGGCTTCTCATTTAAGTCATATATTTCAACTTGAAATTTCTCCAAAGGGTCATTTCAGACATTTCACTTCCTGAAATTATAGAGATTGCATATTTGAGGCCATTTGCAGCCTTGTCTTACCCACTGGAGACCGGGCACAGAAAGATGGGCCAGAACTGAGATTTCCTGAAGCCATATTTGGTTTAATCAGTATGAACTTCACAAGGAACATCTTGCTCATTTCCCCATGGCCAGGACTTATGGAAGCCGTTCCGCAAAATAGCAATTGTATTTTGTTTGTCATTCCTGTATTTTCTTGGGAAAGCATGGCCTGGGTTTATTTTTGCATGGAGTGGCAGGTCTGACTTAAATCTCCACATATACTTCCTGTGGGTAGGGACTTCCTGCCACAAGCAAAAAGAACAGGTCTCTAACAATTATTATGATAAAAACTTTCACATTGGGGATTTGAGGGTTTTTTTTTTCTTTCTTTCTTTCCCAGTTATTCTGGTTAACTAGGATATATTAGTGTCTCCCAGTTGGTCAGCTCTCTCTCTTTTTTTTTCTCCTCTAAGGTTTAAAAGTCAACCCTCAAAGGTCACATCTGGAAATTACCAGTATTTGGAAAATGTCTCTGAAAAAGAAATTTTACGTTTTAATCCCCCCTAAAAGAAAAAGAATGACCTTATTTCCACTCTTTGTCCTAATACAAAAACTCAGCCTAGCTAAATCCTGGTCTTCACCCTGGTGGGATCAGAGAAGTTATTGTAGGAGCCATCTCAAGGTAGCAGTGACTGAAGAATTTAGGCAGGCAAATTGTTGGAGAGCACTGAAATATTCCGCTCCCTTCCTCTAGGCAAGCAGGATGGGGGGGAGGGGGCGAGGGAGGGGATGAGATCAGCTTTCCTGAATAGAGATCTAATTTAAATAATGGCGGATTTAAATAATAGGGGATTCATTGGCTCCCACTAGATGGAGACTGCCAGAAACTGCAAGGCTGAGGTTTGCATTTATAAGAAACCTGGGGGAGGGAGTGGTGGTGGTTGCTTCCACTAAAAGAAGCCGTGCATCCTGGAATAGGAAGTGTGGGCATCCCTTGGGACTGAAAGGTCCAGGGACCTCCTCCGCTCATTAGCCCAGAGAAAGAGGTCACAGGCTGAGGGAATAGTCTTGACATGTGGCCGTGATCAGAGAAACCTCCCAACCTTTGCGGGATGTGCCTTGGGGAAAATGGCAGTGAATGGCCATGGAGGATTTTTAAAGGTATGCGAGTAAAATGCTACAATGTTGGCAACAGCTCAAGGTGGTGAGAAGCAGCCATACAGGAGTGTGGCGGTGAGGGAGACGTCTGCCAACCATACCCCAGAGATGCTGCAGCCAAGTGGTCCAAGGACCCAGAAAGGAGACGGAAGATGGGAGGATCACCACTGAGTTCCTCCCACTCCCACTGGAAGTGTCTCTTTTCTCGTTCCCCAAAGTAGCCTAAAGGCAAAGAAACCTCAGGATAATCCACTTCTATTAGGTTGGCAGGCAGGAAATAATAAAAAAGAGTTTCAATTAGCCATGAACGTGGGGGGGGGGGGGGGGGGAGGTGTCTGTGTCTGGCCCTCTCTGTGCGACTGAATAATCAAGAGAGACCCATAGAGCAGCTGAGAAGATAGATTCCAGTATCTGACACTCTGGAAAGGTGAAATCACCTTCAGAGAATCCCAGATATTTATGAGGTCCTTCCTAAACAGAAAGGATGAGGTACAACTTCAGAAATTGCTCTAGCTCTCAAAACAGATTCCACCTGCCAGCTGAAACCGAAGCTAGTACCCTGCAGCTGATACTGGAACTTTTATGTTGTTCTAAATTAAATTCGGAGCAAATCAGCGCATGCCACAAGTACTATTATGTGGGCTTACTTGCACTAAATCTGTGTTTATAGGAACATAAAATACATGTTGTTCCTGTCTTCAGATTTTATTATTGACCATGATTTCTAATATGTGCCCATCAACTGCCCTTTTAATCACTGTCAGTCATTCTCTTCTACTGCAGTCAGATTTAAAACAGCAATGATGATTTTAAAATAAGGCCCTTCCAGGGCTCAACTGTATTTAGGGCTAATTAAGAGTAAATAACTGTTCCCAGCAAGCAAGGCAGGATCCAAGCAAATCTTTGACAAATGCAACCGTCCCCTTAGAGGAGCGTATTTTTGTCTGCTGCCAGTAAATATTTCCATTACAACCATAAGAAACTCTGCTTTCCCCGGCCCCATTGAGAATGTCACACTGCTTTGATACAAGTGGAGAAAAATAAATACCAGTCAAGACCAGGAAGGGAAACACAAGAAGCATTTAATTAAGGAAAATATATAATTCCCTGTTTCTTTCAGTGTATCTCAGGTCCATTTGGTTGCAATCACAAGCTCTTAGCTCCCACTCAAGTCTGACATTTCCCCTAAATCTTCCCACCTCCCTCCACTCCCACACCCTCTGTGATGCAATTCTTTCACTATAATTTGAAGGTTACAGTCAACTGCTCCAAGTCAAGAACGCAGAATGGATTAGATCGGACTTCCTGCGTTACGAAGGTTCATCTTATGTTTGGTTTCCTAGGCTCTCCTGTAATTTCTGCCTGAGGGACTTGTTCAACTTTGCTTTGACTAGGCCTTTTAATTTCCCCTTTCCTCTAAAGATGAGAGTTACCATGACTTTGCAAATTGTAGAGTTTAATGTCTCTTATATTTTCACATCCCATTGGAATTTTCAGTGATTGTTATGAATTTCTTCCAACTGGTTGAAGTTAGAATGAAATATCTTCCCAGCCTGGGGAAGGAGAAAGAAGTGCATTGAAAGGTACATGAGATCAGAAAAATTGAACTGGTGAGGAAAATAAACTTTGAACTATCTATATGAAAATATAAGAAATATTTTTTATTGTTATTCTGATTTATAGAAATTTAAGAAAATTATATTTTAAATACAGAGTTGAAACAAATTAACATGGCAAAGAAACAAGCAAGGCTATATTTTTTAAAAATGCAAACACACATCATTATTAACCACTAGAACAAAACGATCCTCTATTATTGATAAATTGCATTGATAAATGAGACGATCACCGATACTTGCCAACAATGGCCCATTCTGGAAACTATAATGAAGAGCTGGAGAGCTAAGAGAAATTTTTCAATGAGGAACAGAGGAAACACAATTGTTTCTTGGTATGTAAGAAAACCAAAAATTATAGACATTTGAAGAAGTAAAGTTAGTTGTTTAGAGTAGTATATTTGTTTGGTAGTGATATGCTAAAATATCACAGGATAGGTGGCTTAAACGAAAGAAGTTCACAGTTCTGGAGGCTGGAAGTCCAAGATAAAGGTGCTGGCAGGGGTGGTTTCTCTTGAGGCCTCCCTGCTTGGCTTACCAACTGTTGCCTTCTTGCTGTGTTTTCAAGTGGTCTTTCCTTGGTGTGCCCACAATCCTGGTGTCTCTCTGTGTATACAGATTTCCTCTGTTCACCAGTCAGAGTGGGCTTCCCTGGTGGCTCAGCCGGTAAAGAATCCATCCGCAATGTGGGAGACCTGGGTCCGATCCCTGGGTTGGGAAGATCCCCTGGAGAAGGGAAAGGCTACCCACTCCAGTATTCTGGCCTGGAGAATCCCATGGACTGTATAGTCCATGGGGTCACAAAGAGTCGGACGCAACGGACTGACTTTCACTCACCAGTCAGATTGGATTGGTTACCACTCTAAAGACCTCATTTTAATTTTCCTCTTTCAAGTTTCCATTTCCAATTATACTTACATTCTGATTACTGGGGATTAGGGCTTCTATGTACAAAGTTTGAAGGGATACATTCAGTCCATAACAGATGAGAAGGCATTTTTAAAGGCAGTTGACGTGATCAGGGCTCTGCTGGAGGTCAGGGTGGGAAACAAACAGAATGCAGGATTGGACAATTAATTGGGTCCAGCTTCCCTCCAATGTAAAAAATGAAACATAAATTTTTTCATTAGATGAGTGATCTTTTTTTTTGTTCTGATTGGGAGTAAACTAGGCCATAAGGAATGTAGAAAGATTACAAAAGCATGTGTAACTTTATTAGAAATTTAATTTGAAATTTAATTCTAAATAACTTCCATCTGTAAGGTTTGATAATCATAAACCACAGATTACATTTTAAAGGTATACAATGGTTTTAAACATGGCAAGGGGCAGAGTAAAACTTCTGATGATGGGAGAATAAAACTGACAAAAAAATTTAGAACACAGTGCCCAGAGTAATGCTTTTTAAGCTGTTCAAAAAGTAGAAGTCCTTCACAGACTTAGAGAATGAACTTATGGTTGCCAGGGGGAAATATGGGGGGACGAGATAGTTAAGGAGTTTGGGATGGACATGCATACACTGCTATATTTAAAATGGATAACCAACAGGAAACTATTGTAAGCAGAGGGAACTCTGCTTAATGTTATGTGGCAGCCTGGATGGGAGGGGAATTGGGGGGAGAAAGGATACATGTGTATATATGACTGAGTCCCTTCACTGATCACCTGAAACTAACACAATGTTTGCTAATCAGCTATACTTCAATACAAAACAAAAAAAAAAAGTTTTAAAAAAGTTAACAAAAAGTTAAAAATAATGTAAGTCTTATATTTAGGAGAGTGAACCCCTGGCTGGAAGAGGAGAGGGAAATGGATAATTGTGTTTTATCACTAAAATGTGTTGAGACTTTATAATCTCTTCCATATTTCTTACTGAAAACAATGCTACTCTTGTCCCCCCAACTCTTCAAGATAATTCATGTCCCAACAAGATATATCACTTTTGTTGTGTAGCTTTGCCTGACCCCTCACAGTTCCATACTTGAATTATTTGTGCCCTGTGTGAGAACCCAGACCATAGGGCCTTAATTGCCCTCTCATAGCACAAAGTAACCCTCTGGACAAAACGTTTGACACATGTCTTCACTAAGTTTTGATCACCAGACTTGCTCCAGGCATACTTTGAGTAAAGTTTAGCGTCCAGGACAGGTAAGAAACAGAATCTCTGCTTTCTCATCTTAAGGCAGTCTCTCTGCAAATCTCCCTGATCACTCCAAGAGCTCCACTATTTTTTTTTTTTTTTTTTGTAGTTAATGCATGTTGAATGGAAAAACTGCACAACATGAGAGTTCAGGTTAAGTTTTATTTGGGGCAGAATGAAGACTATAGCCTGGAAGGAGACCGCTCCAAAGAGGTAGGGGGGAAGGTTGATACATATGAGATTTTGGTGAAGGGGGAGTACTTACTACCAAGCACACATTTTTGCAGAAGGCTGATACTATTCTTGTGAAGTTTATTGGTAGTCCTGAGAGGCAGACATTACCATGAATGAGGTCAGTGCTTTTCTTGATATGAGAAGATGCAAGAACTGAATTCATAAAATCTTCTCCTGAAAATATCTAAATATTTGAAGACCTATTCTGCCAGTTCTCCCAGAGCACAGTGCCTCCTTCCTGATCGCCACCCTGAACTCTTTCAGGGAGTGTTAAAGATCAGCGGCTGTAGAGGCTCATGATTTAATCCTGGTAGAGGTGGATGGCAAGTGCCAATTTTCAGTTGGAATGTAACAGTTATCTATTTCTATAATTATGCTACATCAGTTCAGTTCAGTTTAGTCGCTCAGTCGTGTCTGACTCTTTGCGACCCCATGAATCGCAGCACGCCAGGCCTCCCTGTCCATCACCAACTCCCAGAGTTTACTCAAACTCATGCCCATCGAGTCGGTGATGCCATCCAGCCATAAGACCCCACAAAATCTCAGTGGCAAGAAATTAAACATTTATTTTCACTCCTGACTCTGAGTTGGCTGAGCAGTTCTGCTGATCTTGGCTGGGCTTGGCTAGGCAGTTCTTATCTTAGCTGGGGGTCACTTACATATCTGGCAATCAACTAAAATTTTTAGTTAATGCAAGGAGGTCTTGACTGGGGTGACTGGCTTCACTTCACAGTCTTTCATCCTCCAAGAAGCTAGCCTGGGCTTGTTCTCATGGCTCACTCCAGAGAGAGTATGAAAGGCCCCAGAAGGCCCCAGTATGGAGGTGAGGCCTCATTCTATTGGCCAGAGTGAGACAAAAGGGCAACTCAGATTCAAGGGATGGGAGGATAGATTATACATTTGACGGGAGAAGTGACAAAGTCACATGGCAAAGGGCAGAGATTCATGGAGAGTGGGAGAATTGAGACGTTTTATCAATCAATTTACCACAAGGAGGCATTCTTCTCTTTTTTTAAATTTATTTATTTATTTGTCTGCCCCAGTGTTCGTTGCTGCATGCGGGATCCAGTTTCCTGACCTGGGATCAAACCTGGGCCCCCTCCGTGGCGAGAGTGGGGTCCTAGCCACTGGACCACTAGGGAAGTTCCCACGAGGAAGCATTCTGAGTCATCTTTTTTATAAGCAAAACTCTGTATTCAAATGCTCTTTTCCCATACCGCTTACTTATGGAGTCCAGGGAATTTTACGGAAATCCAAAATGGAATATTGATATGAAAGATTTTGAGCCCTACTTCAAAATCAGTTTTAGCCACTTACACCTGCTTTTTGTTGGGGGAAAGTGGGGAAGTGTAGATCTTCCCTAATAATGACTTTTCTGAAGTCTGGTGGTTGATTGGTGATGAGCTTGCTCAATCCTTGGTAGAAGTGAGATAGATTCATGATAAGTTTATTAGATTTGTAACAATCTGGCATCTGTTTGAGCAAAAATTTCAATCGTGCAGAGAAAGAAGATAGTCAAAAATGTGGAGGAGAAAAATTATGTAAGTTGGTATTGCTTAAATGTATAGAGGAAAAATAAATTCTATTTTTGAAGCCAGTTCAAGAAACTTCAGTAATTATGAGCCAGATTTATAGCCCATAAAATGTAGCTTTTCCACAGAGTCACATCTCACAATCAAAAGAGAATATATAAGAGAAGCTTAGCCCTTCATTTTTAAAGTGTATATCATTTTCTTGCTCAGATATTTGTTGTTCCGTCACTAAGTCGTGTCCGACTCTTGGCAACCCCATGAACTGCAGCACACGTGGCTTCCCTGTCCTTCACTATCTCCTGGAGTTTGCTCAAACTCATGTCCATTGAGTCAGTGATGCTATCTAACCATCTCATTCTCTGTCTCCCCCTTCTCCTCTTGCCCTCAATCTTTCCCAGCCTCAGAGTTCTTTCCAAAGAATTGACTCTTCACATCAGGTGGCCAAAGTATTGGAACTTCAGCTTTACCATTAATCTTTCCAGAGAATATTCAGGGTTGATTTCCTTTGGGATTGACTTGTTTGATCTCATTGCTGTCCAAGGGATTCTCAAGACTCTTCTTCAGTGCCACAATTTGAAAACATCAGTTTTTTGGTGCTCAACCTTCTTTACAGTCTAACTCTCAGATATTCTCTTCCTCTGTGACTCAAGATGAATGTGGGGGAAGAAAGAGAACTTACATAGTTTCAGGAAGAGCCATGCAAAAGCGTGAAGAGACATGGGAGCTATACAAATTGTACAAATTGGGCACTGTGATAGGCTGACTACCTCATTTCATCTCCACCATAATATTGTGGAATAAGCATTAACAGCCCCTGGTTTTATAGATGTGATCTTCCCAGGTAGCTCAGTGGTGAAGAACCTGCCTGCAATGCAGTAGATTTGGGTGCAAACCCTGGGTCAGGAAGTTCCCCTGGAGAAGGGAATGACAACCCACTCCATTATGCTTGCCTGCAGATCCCATGGACAGAGGAGTCTGGTGGGCTATAGTCCATGGGGTCACAAAGAGTTGGACACACATGCACACAGTTTTATAGATGAGGAAGCTGAGGTTCAGAAAAGA
Organism: Muntiacus reevesi; assembly: GCF_963930625.1. Classification (NCBI taxonomy): domain Eukaryota; kingdom Metazoa; phylum Chordata; class Mammalia; order Artiodactyla; family Cervidae; genus Muntiacus; species Muntiacus reevesi. The sequence goes on along the minus strand of NC_089251.1, from coordinate 124,593,079 downwards.
CTGACAACTTGCCCAAATTCACACAACTAGTGAGAGCAAAAGCCAAGAATTGAACTCTCATCTCTAGATTTCATTTTTTTTTTCCTGGTTGATTTTCCCAGGATAACTTCCATCTTGAAGGACCTCACCTTTGCAATTTGAAAATTTAAAAAGTACCAAGCTGGTTTTTGTGTCTCCCCAGGTGACTCAGTGGTAAAGAATCCACCTGCCAATGCAGGAGACACAGGAGACCCGGGTTTGATCCCTGGGTCAGGAAGATCCCCTGGAGAAGGGAATGGCAACTCACTCCAGTATTCTTGCCTGGAAAATTCCGTGGACAGAGAAGCCTGGTAGACTATAGTCCATGGGGTTGCAAAGAGTTGGACTCAACTGAGGATGTAAAGCTGTTTTTTGTTCTTTAGGATTTTTTTTCCTCAACGACAGAGCGAGAAAGCCTATTTAATGCCACGTGAAGGATCGCCTGTTGTTTTGTTCAGGGTCTTCCCTGGAATGATCTTTGAAAACTGATGGCAAAGAGACTGATCCTCAAGGGAAGAGTCGGCAGAAATGATAAACACAAACGATGCTGTCACTCCAGAGTTTATAAATTTGAGAAAGATCTTTGCTCCAGGTCAGAGCTGAGGGAGAAGAGTGACAGTCACCCACTAGATGTAAGCCCAGGGCTCTGTTGCTGGAGGCACCCCCTGCCAGCATCCATGATGAGGTAATTCTAGGGAATATCAGGATTCATTCATCCCACATGCACTCTCAGTTAGGGTAAACAATTTTCAGATGCATTTCCTGTTAGCCTTAAAAAATTTTAATGGTACTGGTCAAATAGTATTTGAAAATTCCCTTTTTGTGTTTCCTTTAAAAAGCACTTTCTTTTGCAAGAGGTTTCCTGGATGTGATATCATCTTAATTATCCCTTGACCAATTTTATCACCAACCACTTCAAGTCTGGACAATTTACTCAGCTTTACTGGGTGGTTAGGGTCACCATGGGAATGTCCAAAATAGCGAGGACAGGAACATTTCAACTTCATGGCCAGATTCTACAGTTGGAGAAATGCGTGACCTGTGTATCTAATGAACATTTACCACAAAGCTCAGAGACTGAAATAATTGTTTGTGGAGTTATGAAGAATATTTATATGGTGAAGAAATATCTAAATATTTATAAGAAAATATGTGACTGGAAATGTGAAGGGAAATAATGAATTGACATCTCATTCTTTCTCTGAGCTCTTTAGAGAAAACTGTTCATAATTGCTGCAAAAGTTGACACCTCCAAAATTCTCTCTTGGTTCCCTGAGTAGAGTTCAGAGTTTAACCCTTTCCATTTCTTTGATCTGGCTTTTCTAGATGATTATCAACCAGAGGAAGCACTCCAACCCCTCTCTAGGCTTCCCAGAGAGGGTATAGACAGAGAAAAAGTTGAACCCAGCTTTATACAGATCTGCTTTTCTATAAGATTCTTGCCTTAAAAATGAGAGAGAAATGTTAGTATTTTGCTGATAAATTGCTTGAGATGATGGCAAATCATCCCTAGAAAAGGATAAGGAAATAAACATTCAATATTGAAAGCTTCCTTGGTGGCTTGGTGGTAAAGAATCCTGCCAATACAGGAGACTAGGGTTCGATCCCTGGGTTGGGAAGATCCCCTGGAGAAGAAAATGGCAACGCACTCCAGTATTCTTGGTTGAGAGATCCTATGGAGAGCCTGGAGAGCTACAGTCCATGCGGTCACAAGAGTCAGACAGAACTTAGCAAATAAACAACACAATTGAAGTTCAAAGTTATTGTTCCAGGACTTATTGTGAAAATGACATTTGCTATAGATAGTCGACTAAATACAGCGGAGACTCCTATCATGAGAGTTTTTTTCAGTCTCTTGAAATATGGCTGATGCTTTCTAAAGAACATGAGGTAGAGTTTAGCACATCTGGCCAGAGTGGCTAGTTATTGGTGTATGTATCCCAGGTCCTAGAATGCCACTTTTGTCAAAAGCAAATCCTGGCTGGCTCCACCCATGGACAGGACTCAAGAGCCCTCATCCATGGAGGTGCCACTCACAACCTTACCAGCATGAGGATGACGAGAGCAAGCTACACTATCTAGGGATGGTCAGCGATGGCTTATGGGAGATTTCCCTGGTGGTCCAGAGGTTGAGACTCCATGCGTCTACTGCAGGGGACAGAGATTCAATCCCTGGTCAGGAAACTAAGATCTTACAGACTGCATGATTCAGCCACAAAAAAAAAAATAAAAAGAAAAGAAAAAATGTATCATGTTTACCAGGCTTTGGGATCCTTAGCAGCCTGGTAGACCTGGAAATCGGCCCCCTCCTGACCTAACCTAGTAAACCCAGCGCAAGATTACAAACGCATTGCTGTTTCACTGATGCAAGGGGAGGTGGAAAAGAAACAAGGCATGAGATCTTGACAATCTTTAAGGTCAAATTGAAGCCAGCCCTGTAGCTGCCAAGTGACTGGTAATTGTCTGAATCAGAAGACTCTCACTTCCTTTCTGGATGTGAGGTTGATTTAGCTTCATCGCCTGTCTCTTTATTGATCATCAGGGTTGATCTGGCTCACCTGGCTGGTGAGCCAACCCTAACCAGACTTCTCACTTCTGTAACCCTCCGGTCCTTACCCAGACTCATTCTTGTCTAACCCTGCCAAGATATGAGGCTATTCTTTCTCTTCCCACTCACTTCTATACAAATATCACCGAGATCAACCAGGGTCTTTGAGCCACATTTCAACTCTGAATGGCTATGGTTTATTTTTATAATAAGGAGGAAGAGTGAGTTGCTATATGTTTTTCTAAAATTTGAAAGAAAACTTTCTTACCTAGAGGGCTGATGACTTGGGTTTCAGTTCCCCGTTTCATTCTGAATACTCTCCTTAAGGAATAACCCAGAAAAACCATCCTTAGCCATCCACAGTGAAATGTGTGAAAATCATAAACTTGTCTGAATTGCCTAGCTGGTAAGGATAGAACCAACCAGAAGTCAGTGACAGGCAACCTTTGAAAGATAGTAACCTTCACCTTCAAGTAAACTTGAAAAGCTTATTTTAGTTAACGTTAGAACAGAAGAGTATCAAGGACAACACCAGGAAAAAAATGGAATAAAAGAAACAGTACAGGTATGGGAGGGGGGAAGCAGGAAAAAAAGAGTGAGATTATGAAAGTTTGATATTATCATTTACATATTTTTTTATTTCCATATTTTTGTAAAATTCAATTCAACAGGTTTTGCTGTATGCTAGATAGTTTGTTAAACTCAGGAGAAAGAAACATGAGTAACATCAAGTCTCTCTCCTAGAATAATCATGGTAAACATGGTCAATCTTCAATAAATGTCAGTTCTCTTTTTCCTTCTAGTGAGGGAAATTCTGAATTAATGAATATTTATTATGATTACTAACAGTTTAAAAAAAATAATGTACTGTGACAAAGATGGCTAGCTCTCACCTGATATACATTCTCATTTTCTTTGCCCAGATACCACTAATAGACTATAGTTCCCAGTCTCCTTTACAAGTGTGATCATGTGATTAAGTTCTAACCAGTGGCATGTGATCATAAGTGATCAGTTTCTGTGATCAGAGTTGCGTCTCAGCTAAGGATTTTAAGTAAGTGGCTGTATCTTTTGCATGCCCAATTTTTTGGTTATCACAGCATGTAAAATAGATAGGTCTTTATCTACTTTACATGCTATAAATGACTCAATGGACATGAGTTTGAGCAAGCCCCAAGAGTTGGTGATGGACAGGGAAACCTGGCATGCTGCAGTCCATGGGGTCAGAAAGAGTGGACATGACCAAGCTATTGAACTGAACTGACTAAAATGAGTGAGGTCATTTTCACTCTTCCAAGGTAAGGCCCATCCTTGAAGAATTTTTATATAAGAGCATAGAAATAATCCAATTGGCTACAAGTAAAACTCAGCATTTAAAAAATGAAGATCATGGCATCTAGTCCCATAGTTTCATGGCAAATAGATGGGGATAAAGTGGAAACAGTGACAGATTTTATTTACTTGGGCTCCAAAATCACCGTGGATGGTGACTGCAGCCATGAAATTAAAAGACACTTGCTCCTTGGAAGAAAAACTATGACAAACCTACAAAGCACATTAAAAACCAGAGACATCACTTTCCCAAGAAAGGTCCATATAGTTAAAGCTATGGTTTTTCCAGTAGTCATGTATGGATGTGAGAGTTGAACCATAAAGAAGTCTTAGCACCAAAGAATTGATTCTTTTCAACTGTGGTGCTGGAGAAGGGTCTCGAGAGTTCCTTGGACAAGGAGATCAAACAAATCAATCCTAAAGGAAATTAACCCTGAATATTCTTTGGAAGGACTGATGCTGAGGCTGAAGCTCCAGTACCTTGGCCTCCTGATACGAAGAGCTGACTCATTGGAAAAAATCCTCATGCTGAGAAAAACTGAAGCAAAAGGAGAAGAGGGCAGCAGAGGATGAGATGGTTGGATGGTATCACTGACTCAGTGGACATGCATGTGAGAAAACTCCAGGAGATAGCGAAGGTCAGAGAAACCTGGTGTGCTGCAATCCATGGGATGCCAAAGAGTCAGACACAACTGAATGACTGAACACCAAAATCTTCCTGGTGACAGGAAGGAGATGCTTTGCTGCAGGGCAAGACCACAGGGCAAGGACACCAGTCAGCAGGCTGTTGCAGGAATCCAGGTGACAATGCTGAGAGCCTGAATTTAACAGTGCCTCTGAGTGTGAGGAAGGGCTGCCCTGGTGGCTCAGGGGTTAAAGTGTCTGCCTGCAATGCGGGAGACCTGGGTTCGATCCCTGGGTTAGGAAGATCCCCTGGAGAAGGAAATGGCAACCCACTCCAGTACTCTTGCCTGGAGAATCCCATGGACGGAGGAGCCTGGTGGGCTACAGTCCACGGGGTCACAAAGAGTCGGACACGACTGAGCGACTTCACTTTCACTTTCTGAGTGTGAGGAAAGGGGGACTGATTAACTTTATCTTTCAGCCTCACTTGCTAAAGTACATGAAGGTGGATAGGGTTAGGAAATGTGTTTGTAAGTCATGGACACAGTCATGAAAGAAGGCTTCTACCACTTTTCCACTCCCTGTCCTCCTCCAGCTCCTCATCTCCCGACACTTACTATATTTTCCATTTTCAAATATCAGGAGTGCATATACAAGGAAATCAATGTTAGTGAAAATTCCAATTCCTATAATTGCTCTTCACATCCAAACCATATTCAAATACCACTAAAAACTATTTGTGAAAATGGCTTTAGTCAGCAACTCCGTGACAAGCCAGTGGAAGGAATCTTACCAGAGAAAAATATTAATAAGTAGAAAGCACACAAAGAGAACATGTGTAAGGCAGTTTCAGTCTAGGACTGGGGAAAGCAGGAAAGAAAAAGATAAGGAGGAAAATATTTACACACATAATTTATGAAATATTTTGTGATGGAAGGAAAATGTGTAATTTGTAATGAAGCACAAATTGCAAAAGTTTTAGGAATCAGGTCCTGCACCAGAAAACTGCAAAGAGCTCTGATGACCTAAATCAGTGCCAGGATACAGTAGAGAGACATGTGTACCCCTGATCTTAACCAGGTAATTTACATCTTTACAGTAATCCACTATAGCAAAGCCTGCCAGCATTGTCAGTCTGAAGCTCAGAAACCGACCTTGGCTTTATGAAACGTTTTTCCGAGATGAAATTGGTGGAGGGTGCCTTTGCAAAAGCTCAGGAATACCTTGTTTCCCAATAAGCAGTTTCAGCATCTTTCCTTCGACCTCACTTTCAGATATAAGAATACGCTCCACCCTTAGCTATCTATTAACACTCTCAGCACTTAATATTTGATTGATTTGTGAATGCGGAATTAGCTATTCAAACTTTAAAGAACAACTCCAAGCCCAGTGTATAACTCTCTAGCAAAATTGATTTAAGAAAGAAATAAACTATTTTGGCAGTCTGAAAGGTCTAGTTTTGACTATACAGAAAGGAAAATTTAAAAAAAAAAAAAACACTTTTCTGTCGCATAGAAAAATGGTCTTATTTTTTGAAGATAAAATGTACAGTCAGACTAAGGAAGAGGAATATCAGCCAATAGAAACAGCAATGAGAATTAGTTACATATCCTGGAAAAATAAGATTGAGCCCAACTATGTTGATATTACTCAGTAAGATTGGACACCAGAACTGGCAAAAACACTTCTTATTCAACTATTTTATGGAAATCCCATGAAAATAATTGAAAACAGAACCATTAAATTGCTTCACCAGAGAGAATGCACATTCCTTCTCTTCTACCTTCAACATTTTACAAATCTATAGAAAGGGCTTGAAAGGAGAATATATTTTAAAAATCCTCAATATGTGGAACAGATATGGAAGTTAACTGTGATGAAAGGTTTTATAGAGCAGCATTTTCCCCACTGACTTTCTTCTCAGAATGGAATGAATATAGTCTACTGCTACAAAACAGAAATGACTTTCAAAAGGAAATAAAAATTGAACCTGAGAATGTAATACATCTTCGCTATACGAAACATTTAAAGTAAATTAAATTAGTTATGTTATTCACAATAACACAAAAATATATAAGCCAAAATTGAAAATGGCAGAAATATGAAGTCATTGTGTGATGGTGTAAGGTTTCAGGCTGCTGCATATGCAACCATCGAAGGCTTAAGAATGCAGTCCTAATTCCTATGGACACAAGTTTGTCCCAATTCCAGTTTCTACGTTATGATTTTTTAAAGCTTGTTGTCACTTACTCACCTCTATCAACTCAACTTGCATTGAATTTAGTGCTGAGGGATCACTGTATTGGTTAGCGCTAAGTTGTTAGCCTAAGTGAACGAAGCACTGTGCAGTGATGCTGGTTTACCAGGGTGCTACGTTAGGGTGTGATCAGTAAACCTTTTGCTCTGTGTGTGTGTGTGTGTGTGTGTGTGTGTGTGTGTGTGTGTGTGTGTGTGTGTGTGTGTGTGTGTGTGTGTGTGTGTGTGTGTGTGTGTGTGTGTGCGTGCGCGCGCGCGCATGCACGCGCTCCGTCGCTCAGTCATGTCCAACTCTTTGCAACCCCATAGACAATAGCCTGCCAGTTTCCTCTGTCCATGGAATTTTCCAGGCAAGAAGACTGAAACCAGCCTTAGTATAGACACTAAGACTAAACACCGAGAAAAGTTACAGCACTTTAATATTGTTGTAATATCTAAGCATGGGCTCTAAGTAGGAATACTTTGTTTTGTTGTTTTTCTTTTTTTAAATAATGAACACATTTATTCCTGGATCCCACAATGAAGTGCTTAAGATCAGTCAAAGGAATAATATTTCTGAGTTTAATCTTAAATCTCTTTCTTCCTAACTGGGTCATCTTGGTGATGATTTTTCAGTATTCCTATGCCTTAGCTTTCATCACATTTCACATGAATTAAATGTATTAATATACACAAAACAATTGTAAGAGTGCTTAATCCTTTATAAGGACTAAAAAGACTCATTATCCTGTTTTGCTTTTATTTTAATCTACTGCCTATTACATCCACTAACATCAACTCCTTAACATAAACTATTCTTTGACATCACTAATTGCTCTAAGGATTAATTCTAAAAAATTAATTGCCAAAAGAAACATTTTATAATTATACATAAACATATGTATTGAAATATGTTTAAATATTTTTAATTCAAATAACTACATAATAGGGACCACTAGCACTTTTGCATTTAAAGATCTTCTACAGAAAGGTTTCTATGATAACTTTTGTCTTTTAAGTTTCAGGCATTATGTTAGAGATAACCCATCTACAAAGTGGAGAAGTTGCATTGGCCCATTAGAGAGCTCCGCTGTGAGTTCCATTAAAACAATAAGTAGTTTATCATTGATATACCCATATCATCTCTATCATAGTGGACTAATTAAATCAGATGTTTGGGATTAAACCTGTCTCATAAATAAGTGGCAAACACTGTTCAGATAATGGATTTGGTTCTATTCTGGAACTGCTTCTTACATATACTGACCCTTCGCTGACTTAAAAAAAAAAATCCCTTTTTCCTCTAATATTGCAGCTTCTATTCTGTTGCTTCTCCTTCTGGAAAATAAAGCTCCATTGCAATAATTGTTTTTTTTTAAAAATCAAAGTCTATTATTACAATTATCAGCTTGTGCCATCACTGCTGACTGAACATTAAAAACAACAAAGCAACACTTCAGAGATGTTGACATGATCTCCAAATAGACTTGATTATTAAAATACAATGGGCTTCTCTGATAGCTCTGTTGGTAAAGAATCTGCCTGCAATGTGGGAGACCCTGGTTCGATTCCTGGGTGAGGAAGATCCACTGGAGAAGGGGTAGGCTACCCACTCCAGCATTCTAGAGTCTCCAGTATTCCATCCAGTTTGCTGCAAATGAAATTATTTCATTGTATTTCATGGCTGAGTAATATTCCACTGTATCCATATACCATATCTTTATTCATTCATCTGTTGATGGATTTTTAGCTTGCTTCTGTCTTGGCTATTGTGAATAGTGCTACTATGAATATTGGGGTACATGTATCTCTTCAAATTAAAGTTTTCTCTGGGTGTACGTTTAGGAATGGGATTGCAGGATCCTATGGTATTGCACCAGTGTACATTCCGACCAGGAGTGTGGGATGGTTCCATTTTCTCCACACCCTCTCCAGGATTTGTTAGTTATATACCTTTTGAAAATGTGTTTATTTATTTATTTGTGCTGTGCTGGGTCTTTGACGCTGTGCACAGGATTTCTCCAGATGCAGCAAGCAGGGGCTACTTTCTGGGTTCAGTGCACCATCTTCCCCTTGCAGGGCTTCTCTTGTTGCAGAGCGCAGGCTCTAAAGCACACAGGCTTCAACGGTTTTGGCTCATGGGCTCTGGACTGCGGGTTCAGTAGTTGAGGTGCACAGGCTTGGTTACCTCGCAACATGTGGAATCTGCCCAGCCCAGGGAATCAAACCCATGTC